>NC_083097.1:113046694-113655031 GCF_949774975.1 Lagenorhynchus albirostris
GTTGTTACCTTGATGGGGGGGGGGCGGTAGCATACAGGAGCTTTGCACTTTATTATTTACTTCTATAATGCTTAACTTCTTCAAGCTGAAGATATATTAATTTTGAATTTTAAAAAACCCAGTAAAGATGCTTAAGGAAATGCACATCAACAAACCTGAGGGTAAATAAATCTAAGGGGCTGAGGCTACGTGTCCAGCCTTGGGGTATTCGGCTAGGTGGGAGTGCAGTGTGAAGGATCCAGAGAGGTGGTTTGATTCAGGCTCTTTTGTGGGATCTTTGGTAGGAAAGGTCAAGTTTTGCTGGACCTGGAGCACAGGCAGCTCAAGGATCTGTTCCCCCATTGAGGGCAGCAAACGCCAACCAGCTTCAGAGCAGAGGTCCGGTGCAGATGCAGGGACAACCCCCTCCTTTTTCCTCCCGCGGAGCTGGCATGTGGGGAGGCTATGGTCAGAGCTTGCTCCTCCTCAGGAGCAGATCTGGGTCTGAGCCAGATGGGAAGGAAGAGCTTCCTTAGGACCTGATCCATCTCGTAGGCTGGGAACTCAGCACAGCAGCTCTTTCCTTCTTCCCTTCCTCCCAGAGGCCCCAGAAAAACTTTTGTGTTTCCCCTCATGACATTCTGATTCTTAACATTTGGGTTCCAGATGAGCTGGTCTAGAAAACTCTGACCATACACTGGGGATCATCAGTTCTGGGAACTGACCTTCAGTCAGCATCCTGAGTATATAATAGCAAAGGGACATACGTGCTCTGAAAGATGAAACAGGTTCTATGGGAACCTAGAACGAAGGAACCCCTCTAGTCCAGGGATCAGGAAGGGCTCTCTTAAGGAAGTGATGCTGGGCTCTGAGAGGTGAGTAGAAGTGGACAAGTGTGGAGGGGCATGGGGAGGGAACACTCTGGTAGACCCTCCAGACAGAGAGAATGGTGTCATGAGCGGGGGGGGGGGCAGCAGGGAAGACGGAGAGGGGTGGACAAGGGTGAGAAGGGGGACGGTGAGAGAGAAAAGAAATTATACACTTGACTACCAGCACCACGAGCCCCTCTACACACACACACAGCCCCTGAATATCTTACTTGGAAGCAGATGGAGGGTGAACTGGTCAAGACCAAAGGATTCCTCACAGGGCTGGATCCCTCCTTTTACTATTCAATCCTTTACTGAGAGAGAAACTAAGAGTTGAATTGTCTCAGGTGCCTGCTAATTAAGAAACAATGAGAAATCTACATAAGAGGATCTGAAGTAAATATGGTAAAAATATACACTTGACTGTCTAGTTTTAATTTTCATCCTTTTTACCGGACAGGAAGCTGAAATGCCAGATGGTCTGGTTCAAGGCCATGCACTCCTTGTCCGGACTCCTGGGCCTCCTTCCTTCCTCAGGAAATGGAGGCCGTTGCCCTTGGACTCAGGTGCCCAGAACCTTTTCCTCTTGAACCCAAAAAGCTCCCCACTCCAAGCCTCAGGGGTTCTCTCTGCCAACTTTCCTCTCGCCCTCGCAGACCCTGGCTCCATTCCCTCTGGTTGACGCTGCACAGCCCCTTCCTGATACCACCTGCACCCAACCTCCAGCCTCCTCTGAGCTGCACAGAGTCCTTCCTGGCCCAGCGCTTCACTCCACCATTTTATTTCCTTTGTCCCAGACCAAACTACAAGGCCCCTCTGACCAGATCCCCCCAGGCTATGAGTAATGAGAGGGGAAGGCGAAGGACTCTCTCAGGACCCCTGGGCCTCAACTACCCACCCACGTCCTGCCCCTTTCTCTCTGCCTCTTCCTCGGTAGCCAGCCGTCCATCAGATCCAGAGTGCCACCTGCGAAAGCAAAGGTGCTGTGAGTATCTGAAGATGCCTTCTTAGAACTGGAATCTTGGAGCTGTTTGGCCTGAGGAGTGGCACAGGTAGAAGGCCTGGTCTGGGGCTAGAAAGCGCCTCTCTGTGAGTTCTGCTTCGAAGGAGCAGGTATCTCCCAGGGAGAACGCCTTCCAGCCCCATAGGAAGCTTCATTCATGGATTCGGTGGGCCTCTGTGGGCCGGCTCTCCTTATGAGGAGATGGTCTGAGACGGTCAGACCAGAATGAGGCCACGGTCATCTGGGTTTCTGCAAGACGAAATAAAATATAAAGAATCTCTTTTATAAAGATAAGAGGTTCTTAGCCTCTTGGCGATCACAAACCCTTAGAATGGATGAAGGGTCCTCTCGCCAGGAAGATGTCCATGGGCAAAAGTGCCCAAAGCTCTGCACACAGCAAGGGGTCCACCCTGCAGAGGGCCAGGGAGAGCCCAGGCCTCCAGATAGGCTGTGTGCCAGTGGGCGGGCAGGCACCCGAGTCCCTTTCCCCAGGCCAGAGAGGGCAAGGGTGACCTAGTCTCATCCTGGGTCCGGTGCCCAAGTCCTGGCTGCAGGGAAAGAGTGAGTGAATGAGCACCTTTCTTTTCTCTTTGGGGACAGTGCCATCACATAGGGGCCCTTGCTCTCTACCAACATTTCACTGCGGCAAGAATTTTCCTCCAGGTTGAGAGGTGAGTGAAATGCTATTTCCAATGCTTTCCTAAGGGAAAAGTCTACAGAATTCACCCTATGGCCTTGAAAGAGTCTGCTGACTCCTGACCAGCCAGCCAGATCTAGGGCCTTCCTAGGTCACTCTGAGAGGAAAGTACACTCCTAGACACACACAGGGGTCGAGAGACCAGTCTCTACAGTAGAAACTTGTCTGGGCTCCAACCTTTGCTGGAACGCTGACCAGGGCAAAATAAATGAGGTCTCTGCAATTCAAATAAACAAGCAAACAAACAAAAAAACCACGTCTCGTAAGGGAATGAGAGCAAAGTCTACAGGAGCCCTGGCTTAGTCTAAGACTTCTCTATCCATTTAAATTTTTAAAACAATTTTATTGAAGTATAGTTGATTTACAAGTTTGTGTTAATTTCTGCCGTATAGCAAAGTGATTCAGTTATATAATATTCTTTTTCATATTCTTTTCCATTATGCTTTTACACAGGGTATTGAATATAGTTCCCTATGCTACACAGTAGCACCTTGTTGTTTATCCATCCTGTATATAATAGTTTGCATCTGCTCATCCCAAACTGCCCATTCTTCCCTCCCCCGCCCCTCCCCCTTGGCAACCACAAGTCTGTTCTCTATGTCTGTGTGTTTGTTTGTTTCGTTGATATGTTCATTTGTGTCGTATTTTAGATTCCACATATAAGTGACATTATGTGGTATTTGTCTTTCTCTTTCTGACTTACTTAGTATGATAATCTCTAGGTCCATCCATGTTGCTGCAAACCCATTTCAATTTATAATGAACTTACCCTGCCCCAACCCAGAGGATAAGAAATGAAATTGTTTTCCCTGTCAATTTGGGGCGTTCCTCCCACATTTTTCCCTCAAGGTAATAAGCGAAAAAATTGCCTTTTGTATGTTTTGCATTAGGATTCAATTAACAAACATTTGCTGCGGCTCTGCAATGTACCACTATACACCAGGCATCACAGCAATGAATTGGACAGATGTGTCCCTACCCCTTCCCTACACCACAGAAGTAAGTCCAGGTGCAGTAAGTCTTCCCACAGGCGCTCCTGGAAGTCTTGTCATCTAGGAGTCATGGAGGAGTCCCCACCACCACCTTGGGAGGAAGTGACATTTAACACCTCCTGGAAGGGTGAAAGAAGCACGTGGGGCTCAGTCTTCCATGGGGCCTGTTTGCCCCTGACATACTTTCCCAGCTCTCCAATGTTCCATCTCACTCCTGCCCTTCCCATCAGTAGGTGTGCAGGGGGGTGAGACACAGTCCATACAGTTATGGGGCCACAACAGGGAGATGGTACAAAGCCCCAGGAGTGCCAGCTGGGGTGGGTCTGGGCTGGCCTTGGATAGAAGCCACAAGTAGGACAGAAGTCACAGTCCTGAAATGTTGGTAGAGAGCTTGTCCTTCGAGTAACCCCATCTTCCCTTCTCCTCCCCCTCAGTAGCCCTGTCTCTTCTCGGGGAAGGCAAACACCTAAGGCGCAGCTCTGACATGTGGAGCACGTTAGGATAATGCCACATCCCAGCCACGGCCTCCAAAGCCCTGGGTTATCCTGCCCACCTCTCCAGGCCCAGCCCCACTGGCTGTCTGTGTCCGACGTTGGTCTTCTCTCAGTTTCTAATTGTTACCACCACGCTCCTTCTGTCCATGGGGTCTTCACACACGCTGTTCCCTCCTCTGCCTAGAAGGCTTTCCCCTGACTCATCCCCACCCAACCTTCACCCTCACTTAACTGCCTCTTGTTCATCCTTCAGATCTCAGCTCAAGCACCATTTTGTCAGAGCAGCCTTCCCTGCCCCCTGGTTCTGTGTGCTCCTTGGCCCTGGTTCCTTTTTATACAGCATGGTTATTTGATCGATACCTGTCTCTCCTACTAGTTCATACAATCTGTGTGGGCAGGGACTGGTCTGTTTTTGGTCACTGTGTGTGGCATCTGTCACAAAGCCTGTTGCATAGCAGGCTATCAGTAAAAGTCTGATGAATGCTTGGATGGATAAATGGATCAAGGAATGTCTTTTATGGAGGAAGCTGTCTGTACCAAGCTGATCCCCTGGCGCTTACTTTGTGTGCTGGGTTGGCAGTGGTGGAGTCCAGGGAGCCCAGGGTGTCTGCCATGCCCACAGCAACCTTGTCAGGAAAGTGACCCGAGCCACTCCATTCCTGGAGAGGTCGTTGTGACTTGTGCCCTGTGGTTTGAGTGGAAGCAACTTTATAGCTCTGGCTACGGTTGCCCAGATGAGGTCTGACGCCCCTGCCAAGTGGCAAATGCACTGGATGCGGAGAAGGCAATACTTTTTGAGGAGGATTGGCATGAAATTCTACCCAGTAGAATTCATTTTGGGTGATGGCAGACTTGGGAGTTTCTCTTGAGAAGTCTAACTACCAGAAATTCTGGAAAAGTGAAAAAAGTAAAGGAGGATCACTCTAGGGCTGGCTCAATCCCCAGCCATGCCCTGAGTTATTGTTCTAGAAGACTGCTGGATAACCCAGCCTTGGTAGCCCTGGGAGCAGAGCGACTCTGTGGCTGAGGAAACCACATTCCCTGCCACACTGCGCTGCCCCATAGCCTTGCAATACGCCTCCTTTACCACTGGTGATTCATGTCCATCCCTTCCTTTCCATTTTAAGGAGTAAGAACAATCCTAGTGTGAGGATGAGGGGTGGGTTTCTCTGTGTGTTTGTCCTCATAGTGTGCTGAGTAGAAAAAAAAAAAAAAAGGACTTCTTTAGTTACTTCTTAAGGCTGTTCGGAGTCTCTACAGCAAGCAGCTAGGGACCACACAGCACAAAGACCTGTGTCTAGTGTCTTTTCTTCCTGATATGCTCACGTAGCTGTGGCACGTTAGCCTGCTGCTCCAATTGTTCATGGCATCCTAGTAGTTCCAGAACTGTTGGGGTCCTTAAGGTGACATATCACAGCCCGGTGAAGACATGGCCTGTTTGTGAGTCAGTGGTAATCGCCAGCCCCCCAGGTGCTGAAGCTTTCAGGAGTCAATGCAGGTGTGGGTGCCTGGGTGTCTGGGTGCCTTCATTACTCCAATTTATTTGCGGTTATGTCAATGTTACAAAAACCAAAAAAGCAAGCAAGATGTGAGTGTATCTATGTCCATGAGGTTGCTTATAGACCTAAAAAATGAATTCCAGATGTGTGATGATGAGATGCGTAGAGGGAGGAAAAAAATTTGCAGTTTAAAAGTTTAGCTCAGGCAGGACTTCCCTGGTGATGCAGTGGTTAAGAATCTACCTGCCAATGCAGGGGACATGGGTTCGATCCCTGGTCTGGGAAGATCCCACATGCCGCAGAGCAACTGAGCCCGCAGGCCACAACTACTAAGCCTGTGCTCTAGAGCCCGCAAGCCACAACTACTGAGCCCGCGTGCTTCAACTACTGAAGACCACGCGCCTGGGGTCCATGCTCTGCAGCAAGAGAAGCCACTGCAATGAGAAGCCCGTGCACCGCAACGAAGAGTAGCCCCCACTTGCTCCAGCTAGAGAAAGCCTGCATGCATCAACAAAGACCCAATGCAGCCAAAAATAAAAAATAAAAAGTTTAGCTCAGGCAGTGCTGATCAGAAGAATAAAAGGGTGTTTTGGGTCCATCTTAGTTAGGCAGACTGGAAAGGGAGCCATTTACACCTGTTGTCCTGGCTTGTTTGCAGTCCATGTGAGCAGGGGCCCTGCCTGGTTTTGATCTCTAAGGCATTCCCAGCGTCTGGCCCAAGGCCTGGTACATAGCGAGCCCTCCACAACTGTTTGTTGAGTGAATAAATGGATCAGAAAGTAGGTTTCAATCCTGAAGCCAGAGATCAGAATAGACAACTGACTGAAGGAAGAGATAGGGAGGGAGGGTCAAGGAGAGAGGCGAGTATTCTTTTCCACTGATATCTTTATCTCCAAATAGCCTTATTTTTCATGAAAAAAATAGAGGAATGTTTGGGACCTTTTCCTTACCATTATAGTGCCTGGCATATAATAGAAACTCATCCAGCAAATCATAAGCAAAGAAGATAAATATTTTAACCTGTATGACAAGTGGACTCCTTTCCTGTGGTCCTGAAAACCGGAAGCATTCCCAGATGGTTTTTGCTCAGACCCCAGAGACATCATAGCCAGGACCACATTGGAGCTCAGACATCGCATTTTTGGCAGAATGACCCGGCAGGGGGCTCCCACTACTCCATCCATGACACATTCAAGGCAGGCGACTTTGTTGACTTCTTACCTCATTTTTAAATCGTTTGAACTCTGGTTTTTAGCACACAGTGCGATAGCACTCTTAACAAAACAGGTTTGTGGAAGCAACACAGATGAGATCAACCCCCCTGGACCGCTTAGCACAGCGCCTCTCTGCAATGGAAACATTATACCGCATGACTTCGGGTAGCCAGAGTGGGCTTAGAGGAGCTTAACTGATTTGATTCATCAGTTCAAATCACCTTTAATGTGGCACATTAGTAATGCCACCATATTGTAAACGATACATCCACAGAGGCATTAGTCACTATACAAATAGAATTAATAGGTTTCACTACACTTTAAGATAAACATGTTGGAACAGTGACTCCATTCACTCAGGGCCTTTTGAGCTTGTTCCTTCAGGGTCCTTACCTGACTGTTAGAATAAACACAGAGTTTTATGGCCTACTTGCTCTGTGTGACTTCACCGTCACCAAATGACACACATTCAGTTTAGAAATTGCATGTGTGTTCATCCACACGTTTATTTGCTCATTCATTCTTTTATTTAGTAACTGAGATTGTTTTCCAGCTCAGTTCAGAGAGTATTGTGGTTCCCTGGCTATTCTCATGAGTCACAGGAACCATTTTGTTGGAGTGCAAAAGTTAAGAATACTTCAATGCCGGTGAGTCAAGAGAGCAGGCAGCGTGCGTAGTAGTTAGAGCAGGAGTTTGGGGGTCAGACATGCCTGGATTTGAATTCTAGTATCATTACTAATAATCTGTATGAACTCAGACGTTGACTTCACTTCTCTGAGTCTCCATTTCCTTATTGTAAAGTGGCTGTGAAACATCTCACCTCCCACCATCTCTACATTGTATATCTCTTCCTTCTTATGCACCTCTCATAGGGTCAAGAATCATGTGAAGTCCATTCTCTATGTCTGCGTCTTTGGGATAGGGAGGGTGGGAGGGAGATGCCAGAGGGAGGAGATATGGGGATATATGTATATATATAGCTGATTCGCTTTGTTATAAAGCAGAAACTAACACACCATTGTAAAGCAATTATACTCCAATAAAGATGTTAAAAAAAAAAAAAACGAATCACATGAAGATCCCTGAGAGATCAGGAGGACCAAGCAGGCCTCCTGAAGGAAGCAATTAAGTTGCCCTGGGAAGGAAAGGTAGGACAGGGTGTCGGAGGGGCCATTCCCTACAGAGGTTACTGTGAAAGCAGGAGTGTGTTGATGGGAATGTGATGGCATGTTGGAGGGAGCGGGGACAGCAGAGACCAGCTTAGTGACGGGAAAGGCGGGTAGTACAGGGGCATGGTGGGAGGAGTCAGAAGACACAGGGTTGTGGAAAGCAGAGAGTGCAAGACTTTATAAAATGCACAGAGTGAGGATTGGGGCCTAGGTACAGAATATTTCAGCCAGATTCTGTTATATCTTTCAATGATCAGCAAAGCATTTTTGCAGACATCAGTGCTTAAAAAGACACCCTCCGCCGAGATGGAGTCAGAAACATTTCTGGGAGTTATAACCCCTAGCAGGCTGTAGAAAGATGTGCATTCACAACAGCTAGTTACTTAATGGCTTGTGCCTTAGTTACTTCATTGAGAAAAAGGAGGATGACGGTGTTAGCAATAGCAACTACATTGTAAATTTTCTGTGGTATTTAATAAAATATATAAAGCACACTGTTCTGTACTTAGCATAAAGTATGAGTTTGATCAATATTAACTTATTGTGCACATGAAGAGATGTCTGGCAAGATTTTCCGTCAACTGATTAACCATGGTTATTTCTGTTTGCGTGATTTCAAGTAACTTTTACTTTTTTTGGTCTTTTCTCTATAATTTGAATTTTTCTAAAAAACATGCGATATTTTTAAAAAACATTAAAGTATTTTTAAAAAAAATCCATACTTAGCAATGAAACATTTCAGGAGATGTAGTCTAGAAGGATGCAACTCTGTAACAGCCTTTCAAATGATCAAACTGAATAGTTTAACCCTTTAGCACTAAAAACTCCATTTCAGAAAAGGGTCTTGGTTTTTCATTTTCCTGATTGAATGGTCTATGATATGTGGGGAGGTTTTTACAAAAGAAGAGATCCTCAAAGTATGAAAAATCTCCTCCATTGTAAATACTTGGGCTTACAACTTTGAAATGACAGATTTTGATTTTCTAGTTTCTGATTTTTCCATCAAATGTTCAAGGATTGTGAAGATAGAAGACAACCAAACATTCCCCCTGGAGACTATGAACTTCACTTCACCAGGGCAGACCTTTGTAGTCCCAGTACTTGGCCCAGTGCCAGAGACATAGTTGGTACTACATAAATATTTAAGTTGAATGAATAAATGCATGAATGAAACCTAAATCTAAGGGCTGAGTTTTTGCTTGGGAGGTGGGGGGAATGACACCCTATTACATATTAAAATTTGATTAGGAAAATTTAAAAAATTAAATGCAAGCAAAGTGATTTTACTAGGAGTAAATGTAAAACCAAAATTGAAGGAGAAAATCCAATGACTGTTTATTGAGGGCCTATGGCACTCCAGGCCCTGATCTAAGTGTTGAGGATTCAGTTGTGAAGAGGAGCTTAACTCCAGTGGGGAACATAACCTTTGATCAAGTCATGACATGTGAGAAGAGAGTCCCATGAGGGAAAGAGCTGGATGCTCTGGAAGTGTACACAGGGGTGGAGAGGCAGGTGGAGTGGAGTGGCAGAGAAAGCTTTTGTAAGGAAGGGACCTTTAAGCTGAGACTTGGGTTGGTGAGAAGGAGTGAGACAGGTGAGGAGTGGTGGGCAGGGCATTTCAGAAGTTACCAAGGTAGAGGGCGAGAACAAGCAGAGGGAAGCACAGGTATAAAGCCTTAAGTTGGGGAGTAGCTCGTGGCGTGTGAGGAACAGAAAGAAGGCCAGTGTGGGCAAGGTACATGTGAGAGTGTTGGCAATGGCAGGGACCACATCACTCGGGGCGGGGCCATGGTAGAGGGTTTATCCTAAATGCAATGGGAAGACCTTGAAGAGCCTTGCTTTGAGAATGACCATAACCTCATTTACATTTTCAGCATGTGGTATCTATTGGGTGATCAAGGGATTGGAGCAAGGCTGAGTAGAAGCAGATGATGGTCCAGGTGAGAAATTATAGTGACCTGGACGAGGACGTGGACCTGACTATTGGTGGCTGGTAGATGTGGAAAGAAGTGGTTAGATTTAAGGTATGGCTTGAAGGTAGAACTGACGAGGCCTGATGCTGGATTGGAAGTAGAAGTATGACCTGATTGAACCCTGACTACTCCATCCAAACAGCAGCCGTGTTCTTCCTTATCCCAGCACTCCGGCCCCCGACTCCCATTCGTGGTTTTATTTTTCTACCGAGCGCTCATTACCACGTGATATGCCAAATTTTACTTGTTTTCATATTTTTTAAAATTATCTGTTTACTCTCTGAGAGCCGGGATTTTTGTCTGTTTTGTTTAATGTCTTTTTCCTGGTGCCCCAAATTATGCTTGATGCCTAATGGGCATTCAATAAACATCTGTCACATTCTTAAAAGAGGGAGTTAACAAATGAATAAATAAATGAGGATGAGAGATAGGGATAAGCAAAGAATGTTTTAGTTGGTTATTACAGCATACCAAACAACCCCGGAATATCAGTTGTATACCATAACAGACATTTTTTTCCCCACTTACGGGTCAGTGAATCAGCTTAGGTAGCTGAGCTTCAGGCTGCAGGTCTGTCGAGCTAGGCTCCAGGCTGTGGATCGGGATCAGCTCTGCTCTTTGTGTATTTTCATCCTCCTTGGACCAATGCCTACCTCAGGTCTATTCTCCTAATGGTAGATGGCAAAAGCACAAAAGACCAAGCCAAATTACCAAGCACATCTAAAGATTTATGTTCATGTCATGTCTACTGTCCAAAGTCAACATGGCCAAAGTCAACATCAAAGAGGCAAAGAAGTAGGCGCCACCTTTTCTAGAGGAAGTTATGGCAAAGTCACATGGCAAATGGTATGGATGTATAGTGTGTACTCCTTCCACAACAGGGAGGGAGTGACGTTTTAGAACAATAATCCAGTCTATCACAGATGACTGCCAGGTGTGAGCAACTATGTGGATAGAGCTATTCATTGATATGGCAACGATTGGAGAAGGACCAGGTTGGGGAGGAAGAATGAAAAACATCAGGAGTTACATCTGGACCTGATAAATCCAGTTATACTGCCAAGGGCAGACGTTACAAGTGGCAGACACATAACTAGCTTAAACTAAAGCAGAATGTATAGGGTAATGTGATTGGGAAGTGTAAGGGAGATCTGTTGAGCTTCAGGAACAGCCAGTTGAAGGGGCTTTGTCAGGGCTTTGTCTTCTCCTCTCTATCTCGGCTCTGATTCTCTCTTTTGGCCTCATTTTCAAGCAAACTCCCTCTACATGGTGGCAGGATGGCCCCTGATAGCCTCAGGGTCACCCTTAGCTTAGCAAGGGTGACAATAAGAAGGAAGGCGTCTCTCTCTCTCAATATCCATACATCAGTCTAAGAGATGACACTTGTTACTTTGCTTGAGTCATATGTTCTTCTATGAACCAATCACAGTGGCCTGGCTAGCGGGGAACTATGGTAACCCTCCTGGGCCATGTACCCACCTCTGGGGTAGGGTGTCTGGTCCTGTGGTTAAAATAGAAAGGAAATGGTACCACAGAGGAAGCAGGAGAAACTGGATTGGAGAGTATGGCAGGCAGACAAAATCCACAACTACTGTAGCTCAGCAGAGACGTTAAGAGCATTTAGGTTTAAGGGCATTTAGGTTGCTTCCGTGACCTGGCTATTTTAAATAGGGCTGCAGTGAACATTGGGGTGCATGTGTCTTTTTGAATTATGGTTTTCTCTGGGTATATGCCCAGTAGTGGGATTGCTGGGTCATATGGTAATTCTATTTTTAGTTTTTTAAGGAACCTTCATACTGTTCTCCATAGTGGCCATATCATTTTACATTCCCACCAAAAGTGCAAGAGGGTCCCCTTTTCTCCAAACCCTCTCCAGCATTTATTGTTTGTAGACTTTTTGATGATGTCCATTCTGACCGGTGTGAGGTGATACTTCATTGTAGTTTTGATTTGCATTTCTCTAATGATTAATGATGTTGAGCCTCTTTTCCTGTGTTTTGGCCATCTGTATGAAAATATATGTTTTTAAAATAAGTGCTTAAATATCGCTTACTACGTGCCAGGCACTGTTCTAAGTCCCTAACAAGTCTCTATTCATTTAATCCAAATAATAATCCTATTAAGTTAATTTTACTGTTACCTCATTTTACAGATGCCAAGACCGAGGCACAGATTGGGTAAGAAACCTGTTCAAGGTCACACACGTAGTAAGCAAGAGAGTCTATGTTCAAACCAGGAAGTCTAGCTTTGGAATGCTCACCACTACGGTTTTATCTAGTTAAAGGGCATCCTGGAGAACGAGAAGTTTCTGTCTCCTTCCCCTCTCCCCAGTTCCACAACACTTCTAGATTTTCACCTGCTTCTCTGGATTTGCAACGGAGTGCACATGTGGTTTGGCTCATCAGAGACTATGTGTCTGAGGATGAAAACTGAGAATGTAGAAGCGGGGAGGTCAGTTGAGTTAACTCAGAGGGTGTTTGCCATCAGGAGGGACAGATGCTGTTTAAGTCAGGAAGAAATGAGCGTTCACTCCAAGTCTTGCTTTAGAAAGCCTCTTTGTTTTATGACTCTGGGCGCATGCAACCCTTTTAATTTTGTGTTTTGGATTCCAGCCATAGCAGGCCTTCTTTAATGTAACAGATGGCTGGAGACGGGCAAGCGGGTTCCTACTCTCTACATGAAGCAGCCTTCCCTAGAGAGGAATCTCGCAATTATGTTGCTCTGCAAAAGAGAGGAGAAGAAAAGATTAAAACGGACACATTAAATTTACACCACACGTAAAGTAACCACTGCTTTAGGCATCTGCAGACATTTGGAGGTCAGGAAAACTTTTGAAAATCTGATGAAAGCTACAGACCTTTTCTGCAGAAACTTTGTACATAGGTATATATACAGAAACGTGCATGTTCATTCCAGGGGGGCTCCTGGAGGCTCTGATGTCTATCCCTGAAGCTTCAGGGAGTCTCTGGCCCCAAGATTCCTGTGCTTCCAGGGGAGACAGCTGTTACTCTTTTACTTTACTTTTCCTTTTTTCGATACATTAAGATTCTCAAGTTCTGTGTTGTGAAAATAAAGGACCTGTGGACTATTAAGGGAGCATTTCACACCAGGACACTCACATTTTACTGGAAAAAAATCCTGTCAAGTATTGGATAAAGTCACTTCAGTGTATTCTCTGGTTGGCACAGAACCTTGGCTCATTCTGTTAAAAACTAATGAAGTTTCTTTTGAAAATTGTAACATGATTTTTTTCTCTCTGGGATCATGGGATATGTCTTTGCAGATCATTTCTTTGGGACTTCACTCTTCTCAGAACTTTTCTCAGTTTAGCTCTGCCTTCTACACCGTTTCCAATATTAAGGATGTGGGGTGGGGCTAGTTTGTCAGTTGAAGAGCATAGAATTTTCAGAACTTGGAAAGGTGGCTTTATTGTTTCCTGGACAATGTCCAGAGGAGTCACACAAACTTAGACATTTCTTCTTTTGATGTCCACTTGCCACGACTGTGTGAGGAAGTGAGAGGTTTCTTAAGTGGCTACCAGGACCCTTTATGGATCTCTGTGATGTCATTCACTGATACTTCCACACTGGGTGACCCCTCTGAACATCACCACGTCCTTCCACTTCTACTGGGTGTGCACTGGTCATTTAGGGAGAATCTTCTGAGCTATTAGCAAAGGGTCGGAGTGAGATCTATATTAAATATATGGAAACCAAACCCAATTCGCCTCAATTACCCTACATTTAAAAATAAAAGTTTAAAAATATGGAAAGACTGAGTTAATTATTCCAGTTCTTCTTTTTCCATATATACTCCCACATTTCCTGAAAATTATCTCCATATTGGATCTGCAAAATTCAGGGTGGGAGTAGGTCATTGACCAAACATTTAGGCTGGTTCTTTACATCAAATGAATAAATAACACAGTTATTGGAAAAATTCAAAGAAAGGGCTCATTTTCTCCCTAAACATCAACTCAACTAGAGAGAAACTGTTTTGGGCTTAAATCAGGGTTTGTGAACCTCAGCACGATTGATATTCTGGGCTGGATAATTCTTGGTAGAAGGAGGCTGTCCTGTGTATCGTAGAACGTTTAGCAGCATCCCTGGCCTCTACCCAGTAGATGTCACTAGCACCACCCTCCTAGATGTGACAACCAAGATTGTTTTCAAATATCGTCATATGTTCCTTGGGGGCCACAGTCACCCCTGCTTGAGAAGCCTTGGCCTAAATTATCCAGAATTAGGTTTCTCTGAAAGTAATATAAAATTGAGTACTGAAGCTGCTTCTGTTTGACCTTTCTGATCAGGTGAATGCTAAACTGAAAAAGCAGATTGTCTGTTTTGATGCCGCACTAACTATATGTATCTGTTCAGGTCATCCTGTTCTGCATTTGCTTTTAGATCCCATTTGATTGCCCAAAACAGGGACTTCCTTACTCCTTTCCTATGGCTCTGACAGGCCTGTTCATTTGCTGTTTGATAATCTTTTTCACTATACAGATCTTTAATGAGCTGTCTGATTTTTTTATGCCCTTTGAGGTCTGGGTAATGTCTCAGTTCTTTGGAAGGAGTTTGCCTTCCTGTCTTCTATGTTATCATCTGTTCCGATTTAAGACCTAAGCTGAGCCTACACAGCAACTTGGAGAAGTTGGTGTCTCTGGTTGATTTGATCAGTATTTGGACACATAGTTCAGGAAGCAAAACTGTTGGCTTTGAGATCAACATGTGATTGTCAGAAGGAATCCCGTAATCACAAATTGTTCTCTCCATATGTGGGTGCAGTGACTGCAAAACAGCAAACAGTTTGTTTTGGGAAGGATTTTACTGGCTGTTTGAAGGCAGGAGTGGCTGAAACATACAAAATATTTAAACCAAATTTTTATGTCTTATAATGTTCAACAAAGCTCTCTGCAAACATCAGTTCTGGGAAAAAAATAAAAAAGGCATCCTCCAAGGCAGGGTTGTGGGCACTTTTGGGAGTTGTAAAGCCATGCAGGCTCCAGAAATATGTGCTTTCCAAGGGCTGGAAACTTCTGAATTAACAACAAGTAATCAGTGAGTGTGACAAAGAGTTAAAGTACACAGACTTTACTTTCACAAAGTTTATGATGTAGTAAAGAGTTTTAAGACGTAGACCTGAGATTGCAAACTGATGGCCAGCAGGCTAAATTGGGACCATGGATTTGTTTTACTTGGCTTGTACAGGGTTGGCCTCTTGAATGCCTAAGAAAGAAAAAAGAGTGAAAGAAGTTGCTAAACTGAGATTTTTGTATTAAAATCTGGATTTCCAGCTGTTTTTGAAAAATCAGAAGATCTGCCAACACTGGGTCCTTATTCCCACATTTCCCCATGGTGACATTTGGCTGGAGTGAAATAGCAGCTGCTCTCTCTAGTTCCCCACCCTGGCGCACTACATTCCCTCACCAGGCCTCTGTCCCTATCTGAGATGACTACCCTTAATGCAGAGACTCGGACAACATTCACCACGCCTCTTCACTGTGGAAACAAACTGCTAAAGCCTGGAGCAAAATGGCAGATTCCCATTTGTTTCAGGAGAGATGACCCTGGCTCAGGCCACCTTGGTGGCACTAGAGGCAGTGAGCAGCGGTCAGATTTGGGATATATTTTGAACATGGCATTCGTAAGATTTCGTGATAGTTTGGTTTAGGGAATGAGAGAGAGGATTTGAAAATGACTCCAATTTTGATTTTTATTTAGATTAATTTATTTCAAAAGCAAACCTACAGTGGAATATTGGAAAACCAGGATTGAACTTTTAAAATGAAAACAAAATTATTTAAAAGTTTTTCTTCACTAGTACTCTCCGAATTGGGTGCCCTAGATGGTACTATTACCCTTTTCTGGGAAATGCTGACACTTTGGGGAATTGGGGAAGGGGAGAGCATTGAGAAGAGCCCCAGTAACTACAAAAAGAGAATTCGGCTCTTGCCCCCAGAGACGGAGTAGAGGGACATCAGTCTATGGATGGCCTCTGTGCACCTCAGTGTCCCCACCTGTCCAGGACGGTGTATCTTGAACTACTGGGGTGTCAGTACGTGGGCAGGCCTACTTCAGGGAGCTACAAGGTCTGGCACTGCAAGAGCAATGGAGGGTGGTAGAGGCTCCAAGATTTCCACGTGGGAGGGGGCTTAGGGCATCCAGTAAGAAGCTGCAAGATGTTCAGAAGCTTGTTTTGAAGCTACTTTTTCACAAAAAGAGGACTCTCTTCTCTCAGATTTATATTACAAATCATTAAGAGTAGCAAAGTTGCATCCGAAGATGTTTTTATTTACACTTTATACGTGACTGGGAAAATCTCCAACTGTCCATGTCGAGGACAATTATTTTATAATGTGGGTTGATTTGGTTAGTGGAGACTACTAGTGGCTATCAGGACGGTGGGAACTAGCCGACTGCCATTTCTGGGGCTGGCCATGGACGAGAGAAGCCTCCGGCAGATCGGAAGCCAGAGTTTGCGGGCACCGAGCCAAGCGCGGTGGCTTCCTTCAGCCCCTGTAGCTAGGAGGCCCTTCCCTCGGTGGGTCCCACGGCGGTCACTCGGCGGCTTGCGCGCATGCGCCGACCCCGCGGCGTCCTCCCCGGCTCCTTCCCTCCTTCATCCGGGTCCTGGGCGAGCGGGCGCCGTGCGCGTGTCCCGCGGCCGAGCTGCTAATAAAGTTGCGCTGTGGGCAAGCGCAGCTACGGCGCCGGGAGAGCGCGCGTCGCCGGCCCGTGAGTGAACGTGGGGTCCCGGGAGGGGCGGGCGAGGGGGACCGGGGTTGCAGGCTGTACCCGGACGCGGCTCTGCCCTAGCGGCCGGACTCGGGCCGAGGCGGGGGCGTGCGGCCGCGGGCGGAGCGGAAACCACCCGCCTGAGGGGCGGGAGGTAGGCCGAGTCCCGGCCTGCCGGGGTCCAGGCGGGCGGCGGTGGTGCGGCCCGTCTGGCTGCGGAGGCCTCGCCTGCCCCGGGGCGTCCCCGGACTGTGGCGGGAGGCGTTCGGGACGCCCTCGCGGGGATCCCCGGCCCCCCTTGTGTCCGGAGGAGCGGTTTGTTCTCCCTCATCCAAGCGCCACCCTCAGTACACACCCCTGGTAGAATTGCCGAGCTCGGCGGAGCAGCCTGGTCGGCTACATTGCAAAGCCGTCCAGTGGCTTGATGAATCCGTGCCGCCGTCGCTTTGTGTTTCAAAGATAAGGATCTACGCTTATCGGTGGAAATTACACTCTGGGCAGTTGTGACCTGCTGCTGCGCTCAGCTGGTAGTTAGACCCGGTTTCTGCCACTTGCCATGCCAGTTTTCATTATTGCAAAGATTTCTTCTACTTTATGTAAACTTTAGCTGCAAGGAAAACGACTGGCGAGGTCTGTTTGCCTTCACCATATTCACCCCCTACCGGGGTCCTTTACTTCAGTGTCTGTACTCATATTCCGGTTTGTCCCCCTCCCCCTCCCTCTTTCCTGCCTTCCCCTTTCAGCTGCTGTTATTACGTGGAGTTTGGAGCCTAAGCTTTGAAAACTCCCATGTGGCGCCTGTCTTAAGTCGGAGCATGCTCAGTAGCCAAAACAGATTTTGGTTGCAAAAAGAACTGGGGCGAGGATAGTCGGTTATTTGGACGTTTGCCCGCTTCCTAACAAAATGTTCCAATTCTGGTTTGGATGGCATTGGAGAGTGGAGCTGTAGGCCAGCCTAGAGGTGAGGAATGCCTGAACACCCTGGGCCAGATCTCTATCTTGATTGTAGAGACATTGTTTCCTGACCAGCTGGAGGTTTAGAGAGAGACTGGGGGGCCGGGGGAAGCATTCCTGGCTGCCTGTGAGCTTATATGGGTGTGGCACTCCCTGTATCTTGTTTACCTTATCTTTCTGTGGAAAAAGTTTTGAAGTCTGGTTGGGTTTGTCACATCATGCCTGTTGCCTAGCACCACCAAAAGTGTTCTTATCTAACAACGAAGACTGGATAGGTGGAAGGTTGTGGGTTGGCCTCACAGAAGTTGAGGGGAAGGGGTACTTGAGTTGCTGTTTTTTAAATTCTTATTTATTTATTTATTTATTTATTTGTTGATTCGGCAGGTGAGTTGTTATAAATTCTTTTTTAAATTCTGTTTTTAAACGGGAGTAGTTAAATTTCCTTAGAGTACCTGAATTGCCCAGAATGGATTAGTTTTTAACTTTAATTTGAAAGCTGAAAGGTTGAAAACCTTAATCCCAATAGATTAGTAACTTTCCAAGCAGTTTAAAGTTGCTGCTAGATGCCAGTTTTGTGGGGAAGTACCTAGACATGATGTGAACATTTATTGATCTGAATATTTCTATGCAATTAGTGTGTTCCAGATTCAGTAAATAGGAATTATTTATAGATCTGAACAAATTATTTTATATTCTTCCTTTTACCGCTACTTTGGTAACTTTTTTCCTCTAAGATGAATCAGAGGTTACAAGAATATGAAACAGTTCTTAAGAAACAAGTTAAGAAGGTGTAACCTTCGTAAAGGTTGTATTTATTATATTTAGATTTTTAAAATTTAACCTTTGCATAATTGTCTCTATAGCATCCTCCGTTCTTCCCTCTCTACCTTGCTGCTCCCTTAGTCAGTGTGCCTTTCCTTTTCACATAGCTGCTGTTATCGCATACACTTTACCCCTTTATTTTTGTTAATAAAATCGATTTGTCATTTATGCTTCCATTCCTTTCCGATCACAGCTGAAATAGGCAATAAAAGTTTGATGAACCTTCCCAACTAACTTTCCTCTTAGATTTTTAAATGCATCCATATGATACGGTCTAGTTAAAAGAAGAGAACAGTGAACGGGAAGAGAAAAGAATAAAATATTTTTGTAGGTTCTGTGCAGATTTGATGGAATTATCTACTTGTCTGGTTCACTGAGATAGGCGCCACAAAAATGGGTCTATTGATGTGTGTTGCATTTCTTTCCCCTCTGGCAAAGTCAGTTATTAATTTCAGAGGGAGACAGTGGCAGAATGTTGTTACTAATGAGGTTTGAATCAGATTGACTGGTTATGTAACATGTTGCTGGGAGTATTATTAAAAGTTGCCTTCTGTAGCAAGGTAGAGAGGCAAGTAAATTCTGCTTACCCTCTTCCCTGGGTTTTAATTCTTGGCTGAACCTGAAGGCACATTAGACTATAACCATAATTATACCTGGTCAGCCTGTCTGTTTCCTGTTTTCATCATGAACCCAAACATGATTTGCAGTGATGATCTTTTTTGTCCCTTGCATTAAGCAGAGGCAGTATGTTTTCGCCTGCTTCTGAAAACAGATTTGTAACTTGGTCAAATCAGAGATACTGGCTTCTTAGTGTTTTGAAGACTAGGCAGTAAAATATCAAAGTTTTTAATTTCTTTGTAACTTGAAATACTATCTTAAAAAATCTGTTTCACACATATTGTTTAATTGTAAATTTTAATGTTACTAGTAGTTTGTAGAGTCTTTGAGTAAGAAAGCCCTTTTTGTTTATGACTTACCAGTGTTTATTATTAACCAGATGTATATGTTGATTCAGGCAGTGAGCCACGCATTTGGGTGAATTTCATAGCTGACTTGAGTACTCTTCAGGATATAGCTGCCTTTATTCCCCTGGTTTATCAGTCTTCCCTGTTCGCTTTACTTCTAGAGGGTCTATGTTCTTTGTCTCTCTTTTTTTGTGCTTCATACTAAGCACAAAAAAGAGCCTGAAATAGTGTCTTTACTTCAAATGTTACAGGTGCTGTATACCCTATGGGTTTGCCAGTGTATGGATAAGGTCAAAGACGTTGGAGAAGATTTCCTTTTGTTAGGGACAGTCTTATAAAAGGAAATCTTATAAACAGCCTGGGGGATGATTCTTATTTCTACCGGTCTGGATATTTTGGAGAAAAGAATATCTGGGAGGATAGGACCCAAGAAGACTGTACAGAGATAGTACGCATTCTCCACCAAAGATAATGATGAATGACCTCACAAAGTCTCTCCATGTTTTTTTACACCTTGTTTTTCTACTTCCAAAGTTAATAGAATAAAAGTAATTGAAATTCTTAGTGCTGGATTATCCAGTTCATTGCCATTACCTAGATCTCTGAATCTGAGAGGTGCGTTTACTACTTGGAAGGTTAAGATATAAAATTCTCTTTGAAGAATTGTTAAAAACTAGATTGTTGTTAGGACCAGCTAGTTTTTCAGTCTCATATTCTAACAGCTTTTATTGTTTCACAACTTTGAAAAGATGGCATAATTACAGAGTTACTAGGTTTTTCATAATCAGCTAGTTCTAGGCTGTGTAGTTTTGATACTTTTTTGCCTTGGGCACCTAGGTGGGAGATTTTTGTTCCTTTTCTAGTAGAGAGGTGGTTTTAGTGACTTTTCTTATTGTATCCCTAACTTGGTTATGATAGTATTTTAGAAGAAGGAATTCTTTATTAGATGGTTCTGTGTGTGCAATACTATAATTGTAATTCACTATTGGAAGATGGTTGTTAAAGTACATATTGTAAATAGGGTTTGCTCTTGAATTCTTTGGTACACCAGTCTCTGCTTATTTTATATATATATACACGTATATATATACATATGTATATACATATATATATTCATATATATATGTATATATATATTCATATATATACGTGTATATATATATAAAATTTACAGACTGGTATACTTTGGAAATTTGAAAATGGCCTTATCTGTTGTGAGATTTAACTGGATTTTTCTTTTTGGTTTCCGTTTATGTTGTTTTGTTATTACTGAAAATAATAGTAAGAAAAAAACTAGTGTCACCTTCCCACCTTTCTTTGAGCATAGCAGCTGGAGTCCTGTGAACAGTCTTACACTTTTCAAATTTAACTATGATCTCAGAATATGGCTGGTACTTTCAAGGCAAGTTTTGTTCTGTTCACTTCTGTTTTCATGATGTGTTAGGATTTGCCTAGCATCCTATCTGGTAGACTGTATAACTTCAGATCTAGTTATTCTGGTTTGTGTATTTCCAGGAAAAGGGGGGTGCTGCAGAACTTTTTCAAAGCTAGTCTTTTGTTGTCTTTCCCCTTCTTCACATCATTCTGCCCACTTAGGTGAGTAGGTGACTTGACCTCTGGGGTACACATGAGGTATCTGGAAAACATCTTCATAAAGCATTGGAATATATGTTATGTACACAAGTTAGCACTTTGTACTCCAGAGACATATTTTATAATGTAATGATTTGGTATCTGCCCTTCATGATTTTATAATTTAAAGGAAAGCACTATAAAGATTCACCAGCTCTGTGTCTATTCCTGTGCCTACAAGCCTCTACAGGTATACTCAGACACATCTGGCAGCAATGTCAGAAATCTTGCAGGCTCTGGCGGTGAGTGATATATCTAGATCAGGCTCTGCTTAATTAGAGGACTTAGAGGAGCAGGCGAGGTTTAAGGAGTGATTAAAAACTGGGAAACAAAAGTCTGGATGTAGGAGATAAAAAAGTAGAGACTTGTGTAGTCACAGAGAGAGACTAGGCGAGAGTATTATGGTGTGAGAAGTGTCAGGGATCATGAGTTCAGCTCCTGAATGGCTTTGAAATCCACTGTGAGAACTTTGGATGTCTTTGGAAATTGGGAGCCACAATTGGGAAAAGTGGTGATTTAAGTGTTTCTCTAGGAAAATGATTTTGATTTTACGATTGTGATTGTATTTCCTCCTCTTTGTAGATGTTCCAATAAAGAATAGGATTTCTGAATCTAGGGGAGTTTTGGAGCCAACGTGCTCTTGGTTTCTTTCTGTTACTTGAGTGTAGTCATGGATGTGGCTTACGTGCTTTATAGTAATTGTATACCTAGATCTAGGGTTGGTTTGACAGTGGTGGTGAGATGTCTACTTTTGCTGATACTTGGTGACTAAGGATGTTAGAACCACAGGGGTAAGACATTTTTAAAGCTTTACCCCTGCCAACCACAAAATGTTATCTTTGAATGTATATAGGCAACCACAAAATGTTATCTTTGAATGTATATATATCTTTGAATGTAAATGTTATCTTTGAATGTATATCTTTGACTTTCTCCCATTGCAGATGGTCCTAAGGGCCTTGGTTCTCAAACCTACTGCAGAACCTGGGACGCTTGTTAAAAATATGGGAGGTAGGGCCCTACTCTCAAACCTAATGAATCTGAATTCTGTGGAATGGTTATGAGGAATTTGCTTCTTTAAAGCCCCCACCTGTAATTCTTCTGTGTAGGTTTGCCTGAGACGATGGTGGCTTGTGACCCATATGCACATCTATTTGCATGGGTTGATGTGCTCAGGAGATTGCCTTTTGGCTAACAGTGTTGGGTGAAATTTTTGGATTGGTTTGCTTGCCTTTTATTTTGGATTGAAGCAATTAGAGAGATGTCGGAGCAGAAAGTGAAGGAGCTGTTTCTATGAATTTACCACTGAAGTCTGGGCATGAGCAGTGTGTGTCTATGTGTCTGTCTACCTGTTTGGGGGAGACTGTTGAGGGAAGTTTGTGTGTGTGTTTATGGCAGGTCGGAGGTTCTACTCAGGTAGTTTGAAGTAAGAACAAGACTTTTGGTTTTTTGACTTTAATAAAAATTCATTTGAATGGAAGCCTGGTAAAGTTTAACAACATTTTATTCATACACTTAATGTATGTAAAATGTAACTCCAGATCATCCTTTAGCTTCCCTATCAGCCTTTCCCAAACCATTTGATGACAAATCCTATTCTTTGGGTAGCCCAGGCTGACGCCTTGTGATCATTATTGACTCCTCCGTTCTCACATTCCCCGTTCTCTTCCATCAGGAAACCTTTTGTCTCCCAAAACATGTGAAATTGTCCATTTCTTACCACCCCACTGCTGTCACCCTGTTCTGAGCCATGATCATCTCTTACCTAAATTGCTTCAACTCTGAACTGATCTCCCCGCTTTTTACCCCTGCTGCCCACCCCGCCCCCATTATTCTTAACATGTGGGCCAGAGTGATTCTTTTTTTTTTTTTTTTTTTTTTTTTTTGCGGTACGCGGGCCTCTCACTGTTGTGGCCTCTCCCGTTGCGGAAAACAGGCTCCGGACGTGCAGGCTCAGCAGCCATGGCTCACGGGCCCAGCCGCTCCACGGCATGTGGGATCTTCCCGGACCGGGGCACGAACCCGTGTCCCCTGCATCGGCAGGCGGACTCTCAACCACTGCGCCACCAGGGAAGCCCCAGAGTGATTCTTTAAAATAATAAAAGTCTGAAAATGTCATGTCTTCACTCAGAGTTCTCAAATGGGTCCACATTTCACTTACCATAAAAGCCAAAGCTCTTATCATATCCAGCATGGCTCTCTTACCTATTTGATCCCATTCCTTGTTTTCCCCTTCTTGTTTACTTATTCTCAGGCTTCATGGTCTTGCAGTTAACTTGAGTGTGCCAGGCATGCTCCCTTCTTGGGTTTTTCACATTGCCTGTTGCCTTTGCCTGTACTAGTTTTCCCCTAGGTATCTGCCTGGCTTACTCTTATTTCCTTAAAGTATTGACTCAGTTGGTACCTTCTCAGAGAGGCTCAGCCCAGCCACCTTAAAATTACACCTCCCCCACAGTGCTGCCCATCCACCTTCCTCTAATTTATTTTTCTCCATACCATTTTCCACCTAACAAACTATACTGTATCACTTATTTATTGTCTTTTGTCTGTCTCCCTCCACTAGAATGTAAGCTACATGAGGACAAGGATTTTGGCCCCCTTTATTCACTTGTATATTCCCAGCTCCTAGAATTCTACTTCAATAAATAGACTTTTGAATGAATAACTTGAATCAATTTAACAAGTTCTCTGAATATGCTTAGTACTGTTTTTTAAAAATTACATTCTAGTGGGAGAGACAAAAATCAAGTAAACCAACAAATAATTACAAATTGGTAGTACAGTGAAGGAAATGAATATAGTATTGGATTAGAGATTAGGGAAAACCTACTTTATATAGAGTTAGATGATCAGGGAAGGTCTCTGGGATGATAGCTAAAGCTGAAGCCTCAGTGATGAGAGAGCTAGAAATTAGTGGTTGATGTTGAGGAAAGTGGTCCAGGCAGAGAATGGCATTTGTAAAATCTGTGAGGAATCTGTATGGTACAAATGCCATACAGATTCCAGTATAGGAAGATAAATGCTTTTGAAAAATGAATTCTTACTATTATTTATTGGAAGCAGAAAGTATTTGCCCCTAGTTTTTGATTGACTCTTAAATTTCAGCCTCCAAATTTAGTTCATGTTTATTTTAAGATGTACAGAATCGCATGAAGCAGAAAGTAAAAAGTACCCTGAACCCCACCCTACCCCCATGGCTAATATCTTTTCAAATGCTTTGTATTCACATTCTCTTTCATTCATTAGACAAATATTTATTGAGCATATGTATCACTAGGCTTACAGTGATGAGTGAAACAGATATGGCTCTTCTCATTTACATTCTTGCCAGGTTGTACAGGTAAATGTAAAAACATAGATATGTTAAGTGCTACGAAATAGAGGTATGTGAAGGAGTAAGTGTGTATAATAGGGGAATTTCACCTAGGCAAGGTAGTCTGGGAAGGCTTCCCTGAAGAAGGGATGCTTGAGCTGAAAAAGAAGTAAGGGGTGTGTGTGTGTGTGTGTGTGTGTGTGTGTGTGTGTGTGTGTGTGTGTGTGTGTGTGTGTGTGTGTGTGTGTGTGTGTAGTGTGTGTATGTTTTGTAATGTGATAGATTCTTTTGTAATGAATGATATCTCTTAATTTTATAAGATTTTCATTTATGGTTGAGATGCCACTCTTTTTCTTTGGATTTCCAAGGTACTGCTCTGTATTGTTATTGTCCAGTTGATAGTTGCAGTTTTTTAGAAGAATTTCAGGGAACCTAATACACACAGTGGTTTCTGAAGCTCATAATTAAATCCCAGTTTTCTTTCTAGCTGTCTGAAATGACAAAACCCATTAGTGAAAGAGTCATCTAGTTAGGTCTTCGTAAACCAGAGGTGAACTATAAAAAGCCAAGGTAGGGCTTCCCTGGTGGCGCAGTGGTTGAGAGTCCACCTGCCGATGCAGGCGACGCGGGTTCGTGCCCTGGTCCGGGAAGATCCCACGTGCCGCGGAGCGGCTGGGCCCGTGAGCCATAGCCACTGAGCCTGCGCGTCGGGAGCCTGTGCTCCGCAACGGGAGAGGCCACAACAGTGAGAGGCCCGCGTACCGCAAAAAAAAAAAAAGCCAAGGTAATAGCAGATAATGTGTTCACAGTTTTCTTAAGTCCCTCCAAGTTCTGATGTACGAAGTAGCACACATTCCTATCTACTCAGTTACTGGCCTTCTGTGCTTGCTGTATGTTATTTTTTACTCTGTTTTAATACCCCATCTCTATTGAGTATCGTATGGAAATCTATAGTAAAACTAAGTGATGTGCTAAACAGCATATGAAGCTCTTCATAACATCTTCTCTTTTTCCCATTATTCTTTATGATCATTGAGATTACAGATAGTATCTTTTAAGCCTCAGTTCCTAGCACAGAGTATTCCTGGCTTATTAGGCACCCAATAAATTTGAATAAATCAAATTCAACTCTTCTCTTTGTATCATCCTCCAAATTTTTATATTCATTCCTCCTGTCTTGAGCTTTAAGTGTCACATCTGCTTGGACTTGGATCAGTACTTGCTTCCTTATACCCCTCCACCATCACCTTTTTGCTTCATCTTGGCAATAACTAGAAGTCCCCTTTTTGGGTGAGCGGTGTCTAATTCTTTCAGCTTTTAAACCTTTACTTGCTTTTTTTTTTTGGCTGTGTATGTGGAGTCTTAGTTCCCCGACCAGGGATCGAATCCGCACCCCTTACATTGGAAGCGCAGTCTTACCGCTGGACTGCCAGGAAAGTCCTCAACCTTTACCTTTCTTGACTGCCCCGTTTCTCTTCTTGGTGGTCAGCAAGTCCTATGGATTGTTTATCTGTAATGTCCCTCATAACTCTTCCTTTTCTATCTCTACTACCGTCACTACCTGGTCTGTGTACCACCACCCTGGTGCTGCTTCCTCTCATAGTTGGGTTACATGTTTTCCATTTACCCTCTCTGCCCCTTTTGGTTAAGTCTTTACTTGGCTATGTGCTATTGCCATTTTTGTCTTCTCAAAATGGCTCTTTGAATATGTCTTTCTGCTTAGATGGAACTCTGTACTGTATATAGGATTACTTCTAGCAGCCTGACTCCTTTGCCTTATATTGTCTTTCTTTGTTTGGCTCTCATTCTGTGGTAGTATCTTTCCCTTTAGCTTCATGATCTAGCTGATTGTCTCCTCCTAGTCTTTCTTGCCTCATTTGGCTTAATGATACTTGGTTTTCCTTATTCTTTTCCTTTATTACCAACTGGATCATGAATTACAGATTGTCATATTCCTTTTTGGATCTTGTGATAGTCATTCCTAAAATCTGTGCTAATATCATGAGCAATTATCCACACCTAATCATTAAGGCTTTTTTTTTTTTTTTTTTTTTTTTTTTTTTTTTTGCGATACGCGGGCCTCTCACTGTTGTGGCCTCTCCCGTTGTGGAGCACAGGCTCCGGACGTGCAGGCTCAGCGGCCATGGCTCACGGGCCCAGCCGCTCCACGGCATGTGGGATCCTCCCGGACCGGGGCACGAACCCGCGTCCCCTGCATCGGCAGGCTGACTCTCAACCACTGCGCCACTAGGGAAGCACATTAAGGCTTTTATTCACTTAAGTGCTGTGTGTGTGTGTGTGTGGGGGGGGGGAACAGGGAGCCTGTCAGAGCTAGGTTATTGTACATTTGCTGAGCGCTCCCCTTTTTGCTGTCACCAGCCATTTGAAGCACAGTTAATTCCTTCTTAAGCAATCGTATTCATAAGTGTGTAATATTTTCACCTTTTCCTCCCTTGTTTTCCAGTTATATTGGCATAATTCCTCTTCCTTTCTGTTTTTATGGTTCCCCTAAATAGGTAGAAGTTTGAAAGTGTTTGATCACTAGATATCATTATATTCACTCAAACTGCAATTGACTTACTTTACACAGATTATCCTGTGTATTTCCTAATGGTATATTAGATTTTGGGGGATTCTCTGGGTTTTAAGCTAGAAATAGAAATTCTCTGAAAGATATCTTGGGCATTGTTCAATTTAGTTTGTGAAATTTGTTTGTTTGTTTTATTGACTTCTTTGTTAGCCTCCTGTGCATTGTTTTAAGAAGACTTGGCTTTTAAGAAGGCTCAGTTAATAGTTAGCATTCAAAAAGGTTGGGTTAGTATGACTCCAGAAGAGCAAAAAGAAAACAGAATTTGTCTTCTGTGCCCAATTATGCTATTGAAATATGGCTTTAACATTTATAAATAATAACTATTTTGAAAGAACTTCTCGTGGAGGTTTATTGCAAAAGAAAATAATTCCATGATTTAAGTTCCTTGAAGCCTACTGATATTTTGGTTTTTGTAGGAACGAAATAAGTCACCTTTAAAGAGTAATAACAAATATTTTACTCCCAATGGTGTACTTTAGGAAAGCTTCAATGTATTAGGTGGCCCAGGATGAGGATGACAGAGGCACAAATAGAATTTGCTCAGAAGCCAGGTTTTCATGTAGGGTATTGTCTTACATATCTGGGCTGTTAAATGCATCTTCTCTTCTACTTAGAAGAAAACTCGGAGGTAAGCAAGCCCTGGAGCACTTGAAAGTACCAGAGGTACAAAATACGTACTCTGTGCTAAGTAGGTCCTTTTGGAGTTAGAAGAAAAGTTCATTTTCCTTAGGTAGTTTATACATCATTAGGTAGTAACCAAGCTTCTCCAAAATCAACACTCAGGAATGTGGGAGAAGCTGTGAGGAATGGAGAAAGGGGAGGCAAGAAAGGAGAATGAGAACAAGAAAGAAGGGAGAGCAGTAGTACTGGTGGGAAGTGATGGGGAACATCAGAAAAGACTTTGGGACAGGAGGAAAGAAAAAGCTGCCTTATTTCTTCTAGATATGCATTTTTCCCAGCTCATAATATCTC
Organism: Lagenorhynchus albirostris; assembly: GCF_949774975.1. Taxonomy (NCBI): domain Eukaryota; kingdom Metazoa; phylum Chordata; class Mammalia; order Artiodactyla; family Delphinidae; genus Lagenorhynchus; species Lagenorhynchus albirostris. The sequence goes on from NC_083097.1 coordinate 113,074,566, forward strand.
TGAAATTGGTATGTGTCTTATAGCCGATGACATCTGAATATTGGTTTCGGCTAGGTGGCAGTTTTGATGTTGTCATTGCACGTGCATGATGTCTGCCTTTGCTGTTTTCATTGCTGTCATTTCTTTCATTTACACCCTCTGGGAAGATCAAGGAAGCAGCAGTATCAAAACTTGCAGGATGGGTGTCAGTGGCTTGAACAACAATCCTGGAGTAATATTGGAACACTCTTCAGACCTACAGTCTTGTTGGCAGAAGGATGATATTATGAAGAAAAAAATCTAAGTGATGAGAAAGCATGGTGTGATAGTTTAATTTGCAACCTTTTCTTCCTTCAAGGTTCATAAAATAATGGAACTTCTTAAGTAGATGGCTTTGTATATTTGATGAAATAAAGTAGCCCAGGGCTTCCCTGGTGGCGCAGTGGTTGAGAGTCCGCCTGCTGATGCAGGGGACGCGGATTGGTGCCCTGGTCCGGGAAGATCCTGCATGCCACGGAGCAGCTGGGCCCCTGAGCCATGGCAGCTGAGCCTGCGCGTCCGGAGCCTGTGCTCCGCAACGGGAGAGGCCACAACAGTGAGAGGCCCGCGTACCGAAAAAGAAAAAAAAAAAAAAAAAAGTAGCTCAGCTGTGTATTTAAAATCCTGAGCCTGATGTCAAAAAATTTCATGATTATTGCAATAATAATGACTGCAGTTTCCCTTTGCTCAATATGTACTATGCCAGGCATTAAGTGTGTATCTCATTTAATTCTCAGAACTGATACTCATTATACAAAATAGGAAAAATGAATATTTAGGTGTGTTAGATTCAGAATTTGAACCCTAGTTCATTAGACTTCAAATCTGGTGTTTCTGTGTGTTACAATACGTATGTTAATATCCCTGTGTAGATTAGCCTTATTGTATGTATCTAGTCAGTTTTCTTGTTCTACCACCTATGATCCAGCAAACTGAACTGTCATTTTTCCCCATCCTGGTAGATAAAAACTCTGATTTTATGTCTTTATCAGAATAGCATTTATGCCTAAGATATAGCTACTTCATGCTTTTTGTCTCCCTCCACTCCCTTCCCCCAAGGGCTATCCCCTGAATTTCTTTTAGCATCCTATACACCCTAGGGGATCTGCCATTCTCCATGGTGTATTGCAGATAGGAATGGGCACATCTTAGTTGATTATTAATTTGTAATTCTTAACAGTTAAGGTCTGGACCTGATTTATCTTTTAACCCTTTAGCATCTAGTTTAGTGGCTTGCCCTTTTTAGGTACTCTCAGTAAGTGTGTGTTGTATAAATAAGAGTATAAGTCTGCTCTTGAGTTTAGCATGGGTGGTATATACTTGTGCCTCAGTAGACCCTGAAAGCATTGTAGAAAGGGAGTACAGAGGACCAAATTTAACTACCCAGCAATCTGTAACCTTTAAAGGCTGAAGTTAGTGAATATAGCCTTTTTGGACTTTTCTCTATTACTGGGATAAGTTTAGAGATAATATAGAAGAGTATTGTTGTTGGTTGTGAACACAATCAGCTGTTTGAATTGAGGGTGGGTGTTCTCAGTGTTTCTAAATTCATTTTATTTAGTGAAAGGCGAAGGGGGTGCGAAAAATTGAACCAACTTTTCAATAAGAGATTTAAAATTAAACCTTTTGGGTACTCGAAAACCTAATCATACTCTTATTTTCAAAGGTATTGCAAGTTCACTTGGGACTCATATTACATATGCTAGTATTTGCAAATCAAAAAAATTATTATTTTACTCTATTTTTTGTATACGTAATGAAAAAATTCTATCGTAATGGAGGACTTTTGTGAGGGTAGTAAAATAAATCGATTGCTCTATCCCAAGCACTCTGATACTTTTATTTCAATTTGTGGACCAATATCTGATTTTAAATATATATTTTACAGAAAAGATGACAGGAGAAAATTGATCTATCACATGGGTACCATAAAACAGTTTTACCGGGACTTCCCTGGTGGCACAGTGGTTAAGAATCCGCCTGCCAATGCAGGGTACATGGGTTCGAGCCCTGGTCCGGGAAGATCCCACATGCCGCGGAGCAAGTAAGCCCGTGCGCCACAACTACTGAGCCTGCGTGCCACAACTCCTGAAGACCATGCACCTAGAGCCCATGCTCCACAACAAGAGAAGCCACCACAGTGAGAAGCCCACGCATTGCAACAGAGAGCAGCCCCCGCTCGTCGCAACTAGAGAAAGCCCATGTGCAGCAATGAAGACTCAATGCAGCCATAAATAAATAAATAAAATTTAAAATTAAAAAAAAAAAGAAAAGCTTATGCTATATTTAGGTCTTCATGAGCCAATGATAATTGGTTCAGGAAAACACCCATTCAAAATGAAACCACTTAAAATTCAGACCAGTATTTCATACTGAATTGTGAATAAAAGGTCTGATTCGGACTTTATCTTAAAAACTTAAAATTTTGGAAAATCGTTAGGTTATAATTGTAAACATGCATTAAGTTTTATAACGAACAAAGACTGAATTGAGTATGGATAGGCTTAATTTTTCTCACAAAACAATTTAGTAGCATGATATGACATCCTTCATGTTTGACATTTGCGGTACTAATATTAAGAGCATTTTTATTTTTGTGAAAATATTCATTAAAATATTTATGGATTTTCCCATGGACTTCTGTTAATCCGTTGACAGTGAAGTTATTATTGCTTACTGATAACTATAAAAGTGGTGAATTTCCCAAACTCACTGTTCATCATAAGTGCAAACCACTGCAGGAGTACCGTCCATCTGGGTCATATTGCAATATTCCTGTGGGTCTCAGTGGCAAAGGGAACTGCACATCTGACGCTTACGTTGCTTGATGGGCCATGATTAATAAAGCAGTCTCATGTTCTTTGACAGTATGCATGAAACAACAATAGACTTATTTGTTTATAGGATAGTAAGGTAAAATTAAATCCCAGACCTTGCATCTTTTGCTCTCATTTTAATAAACTTTATGAAATGTTACAATTTTTGCAGAATTTGCAGTTTCATTTGTGGTTTAGAAGCTGTTACAGTAAGGGAGATGCTAGTGAACAAGAACTAATTATAAGTGATCAGTACACTAGTAAATTTTTAAAAGATTTTTTAAATTGAAGTATATCTTAAAGTGCACAAATCTTATGTGTATAGCTCAGTGAACTTTTATGTATGTGTACATCTATACCACCATCACCCAGATCAAGATATAGAAATTTTCTAGCTCCCCAGAAGGCTGTCTTGTCCCCTCTTAGTAATATTCTTGCCTCTGATGCCATAGGTTAGTTTTGCCTGTTTTTGAATGTCATGTAGTTGGAATGATAAAATGTGTAATCTTTTGTATCTGACTTCTTCAGTATATCAGTGAGATTCATGCATGTTTAACATGTGTGTGTTCTTTTTCATTGCTGTGAAGTATTCTGTTGTATGAATTTATTACTGTGGTTTATCTACCCACTCTACTGTTGATGAATATTTGGGTTATTTCCAATTTGGGACTATTACAAATAAAGTTGTTATGAACATGTACTTGCCTTTGGGTTGACATAGCACTTGTTTCTGTTGGATATATACCTAGGAATGGAATTGCTGGGTCATAGGGACCTATGTTTAGCATTAGTAGATGTTGTCAAACAATTTTCCAAAGTGGTTGGGCTAGTTTATATTTTTGCTAGCAATATGTAAGAATTGTTCTGATTGTCATGAACACCTTCTCTCTCTCTCTTTTTTTTTTTTTTATTTAAGTCTAGCTATTCTGGTAGATGTGTGATATCTCACTGTCTTTGTTTTTTACATTTCTTTGATAACTAATGCTGTTGAGTCCATTTTACCATCTAATGGCAATTTTGATATCTTTTGTGAAGTGCCTGATCAGGTCTTTTACTTATTCATTAGTGAATTTTTATGATCAATTTTGCTCCCTTTTTTAACTTTAGATAACAAGTACTTGGATTACTTGCGCATACCAGTTATGCAGTTTGGAAAGTTATAAAACATTTTTAGAAAGAATTCAATTAAACATGTTTAAAATTTTTAATCATTCCATATTTAAAGAAGTGAGTGCAAAGTTTGTCCCTTCCCCTTTCCCAGTGCTAGAAGTTCATGTGTGAATAGCATGTTTGAGTTTATAAAGCATCTATTACATGTATGTATATGTATATGTGTGTTTTCAATACTTCAGGCACACATTATTTTATTACTTTATCATTTTAATGACTTGGGAACCATCATCCCTATTTTATAGAAAAATTAATAGGCTTAGAAAGAGTGATACCTGGTCATGGTCATACACCTAGTAAAGGACAGAATCTGATCCTCTTCTCTTTTCATTACATTGATAATACTTAAAACAATTAAAAATAGTGCATTTTTGAGTTATAAAATATTTAAATGTAGAAAAGTAGAGAAAATAATATATGTGATGATTTGTCAGATTTTCTTCAAATCTAGTTTTAAAAGAAACACAGCTAAAGCTTTTCCATTTGTTCTTCCACCTTCTTTCTTCTTTCACCAGAGATAGTCAGTATTCAGTATCGTGAGGTTGGTATGTATCATTTCCATGCATACTTTTATTCTCTTACTATATCTGTGCATGTCCATAAAGAACTCCTTTTTTTTGTTTTAAATTTTACACAGTTGCTCTTATAAAGGTATGTATGTTTTTACAAATTGCTTTTTTTCAACTCTACTCACTCACTTATTTAATAAATAAGCACTATTCTAGGTCCAAGGGAATATGATGATGGATAAAGAAGACAAGGCTACCTGCCTTCTAACATTTCTGTGGGGAAGGCATGTAGTTAATAAATAAAATTGATATGATATCAGATTATTATAAATGTCATGAAAGAAAATTGAGCAGGACCAGGGGATAGAGAATGATGCAGGAGTGGGATGTATGCTATTTTAGATAAAGTGGTCAGGGAAGTCCTTTTTCAGAAGGTGACTTTTGAGCAGCTGAATTAATTGAGAGAGAAAGCCATGTTAAGATCTGGGAGTGAAGAATTCCACGGGAGGGAACATCAAGTGCAAAGGCCTTGAGGTAGAAATGACTTTGGAGCATTTGAGAAATGGAAAGCCTTCAAGTGTGGTTGTGTGCAAAGTTAGCTAGGAGAATGCTAAAAATGAGTTTGGAGGAGAAGCCAGAGGCTGGATCATGTAGGTCCTATAAAGTAATGTTAAAGAATTTGGATATTGAGTGTAATGGGAAACTGCTGGATGATCTTTGAGCAGAGAAATGACATAGTTTGATATACTCTTAAAAGATTACTTTTACACTGGAATTCTGTGTATTAGAAAAGAATATGGAAGCTGTTTCTATATAGGTATGGAAAGATCTTGAAGATAACATTGTTTATACATTTTTCTGTACCTTGCTTTTTTTCTTTTCAATATACCACTATTTGTGTGAAAAAAAGGTTATGATTATTTATATATCTGTATTTGTGTAAAATTTCTCTGGAAAGACATAAAAGACAATACAAGAGGGATTGCCTGTGAGAAGGGGACCTGAAGATGGGCAAAACATAGGAAGGAAGCTGACCACTCTGCACTTTACATAACAGGAAAATATTTTTAAATTGTTAACAGAAAGTGTGTACATCTTCAGTATTCAGCCAGCCAAATTTTCACAAAGTGACTCTCTCATAAAATCACCCAGAGCAAGATGAACTTTACCAGGATGGCAAAAATCCTCAAGCTCCCTTCCAGTCAATACCCCCACCCTTCCCTTTAAAGGGTAACCACCATCCTGAGTTCTAGTAGCATGCATGAGTTTCACCTGTTTTTTTGTACTAGCACTCTTAACTCCATTCTGTTCTATAGTAGATAATAGATTCTCTCCTATTTTATTTATTATTTAATTTATTTGGCTGCATCGGGTCTTAGCTGTGGCACTTGGGATATTTGTTGCGGCACGTGGGATCTTTCCCTGCGGGGCACAGGCTCTCTAGTTGTGGCACGTGGGCTCCAGAGCACGCAGGCTCAGTAGTTGTGGCTCACGGGCTCTAGAGTGTGTGGGCTTAGTTGCCCCGCAGCATGTGGGATCTTAGTTCCCTGACCAGGGATCGAACCCGCGTCTCCTGCATTGGAAGGCGGATTCTTAACCCCTGGACCACCAGGGAAGTCCTTCTACTATTTTTATCTTAGCATTATGCCTTTGTTAAAAGGTTAAAAAAATACAGAAGCATATAGAACAAATCATGCAGGACCCCTTTCTATTTTGCTTGTCTTCCATTCCATGCCTCTCCCCAGAGGTAACTGCAATGAATAATTTAGTATGTAGCCTTTTAGTCCTTGTTTTGGGTTTATATACACAAATAACTTTCCCCTTTTTTCTTGTTAGTACATAATATGGTTAGTATTTAATAGTAATAGTGATACTAGGTTAGTAGTTAACATTTATTAAGCACTTTCTGGTGGTTAACTACTAATCTAGTATCTGGTCTTCAAGCTCCTCTGCTTTTGTCTCTCCGTTCTTCAACATATCATTGCTCATACATGCTCTCTCTCATACACATGCACTACTCTGTTTAGCTTCTGTTATACTCTAGTATTACAGAATAAGGTCTCAGTCAGCCAGGCCTATCTGCTCTCTATCCTAGGAAATGCTCTCTTCATATCTGCCTATGGATTTTTTTGCTTGTGCCCCTTTTCCTTTGAAATTTTCCTTCTCATCTCAGACAACCAAACCATGCCTTTACTTTCGGACCCAGATGGCTTATCCTATATCCTTAATGTTGCTACAACTGAAGTAAGCCTTTCTTACGGTTTGTTTAACTCATAACACTTTATACTCTGTGACCTGTTACTGAAAAACGTGCTTTCATCTTTTTGTTGTATTTCTTTGGTTTAAGGTAGGCAGTTTTGCTTACCTGATGAAAATTATCCTGTGTAGCATTGGGAAAGATGTCCTGCATAGGGTTAGGCATATCCATCCATACATAAGGAGTATACCTTCACTTCCCTGTACCCTTCCTCCCATGGTTCCAGCATGGCAGTCTGGATAGCCACTACTGAGCATCTGAGCACATGTGACTTCCCAGTGGCAGCAGGTTGAGTGGAATTTGAGTTTAGGGAAACGGGGTATAAGTTGTTCTCTGCACTCTGTATAGTCTGGCCTTGCAAGTAGGGAGAAGTCAGTCTAATTGAAGATTGTGCAGTTCCTAGTGACAGGTGCCAAGAGGTTATGATACAGGTTTCTTGGGTGTGGTGTACAGTGTGAATAAATGCTTGCAGCTCTTAGCCCTTTTTGATCAATTAAGCACTTTTTAAAGGAGGAACCGTAATGTTCCATAGCTCTACGTGTAACCCTTTTCTCCTAAAGAGGAGCCAGTCAGTGCTCCTATACTTTTCCTTTTCTGGATCAGCACCTATAACAGTGCCTGGCACTTAGTAGGCTCTTACTAAGCACATATTGAAAGAATGAATCAGTTGGCTCTTAAGATGAAATTATTTGGTATATGACTTCTTTTTTTTTTCCCTAAAGTACCATCGTGGCTGTTCACAGTACATGGCGACAAGCAATCAATACATATTTGTTGAATTTAACTCTGTTTTATTTTACTTTATGTTTACCTGAGTTTTAACTGAGCACATGTGTTCTTTCGTGGGAAGATGCACCCCAATCCAGAATAGGCTTGATGCTAGAATTTGCTAGTATTTGTCAAAGACAGAGCTTCAGCATTATTTGGCAATTTTAGGCATAAGAAAGGAAGCATCTTTTGTTACTGACATCCTTTTTCCAAACATTACTCCTGCTATTTCACTAGCTACTCATTGTCTGTGGTTGGCTGTATAGTGACCACAGGGGATTGTACCACTCTTATCGGTGGAGTACCACTGCATATTGCTTCCTCTTGTCACCATCACCAAGGGCTTCTTCAGGGTGTAGAATGGTGGTCTGTCTGGAGCAGGTTCATTAACTTAACATGCTTAAAATATCAGAGAAGGCAATAGGAATTATGAAATTATAAACTGTCTTTTTTGGGATTAAACTTTGAATTTATTCTCTTTAAATCTAGCATTCTTCATTTTAAAAGTAGATACCTCCCATTTTTCTGGCAGTTAAGTATGTTATAATTTAGTTGAGGGTTTGGTACATCTTACGACAACTTCTAATAAAATTTGCATCTATAATAATAATGCGACTTGAGTACTACTATGACTTTTGCCCAAATCTTACAAGTCTGTGGAACATTTTAAAGAGAATAATGACCCTAGGGAAGAGCTAGATTTCTCTTAAGACTTTTGTTCAAATCAGGATAATATCATGTTCGAAACTGACACAGCACATAACCTGGATATCAATGAAGAAAAGTACATTAGAATCAAACCTTAGATTTGGGGGCTTCTGACCGAAAGAAATAAAGGTCTAGGGGCTGTTTTTTTTTTGGTGGGGGGATAATACATAGAAAGTAGAGCACCCTACTTTGCTTTTGGTTATCATTTGGCATTGCCAGTGAATTATTTGTTCATATTATGAAGAAGGAAGTGAGTGGTCACAAGACTAAGAAAATTTCTCTTTCTAGACGTAGGTTTTTTGTTTTACTTTGTAATCCTTTTCTGCTGTTATTTAAAAGTAATATGCTTTTCAAATTATATTGATTTAAATGTATGTTAATTGCATTCATTTAAATTTTCCCCCTTTCTCTTTCAGGACTTGAACCAATGAAAGAAGCTTATGGCACTTATGAAGATAAATGTCACTCCTCCCTTTTTAATTGGAACTTTTCTTTAGGACTTGTATATGACTTTTCACTTGTGATCTGACTTTGAGTTGCAGGAAGGTTTCTGAAGATTTAAATCAAATGACGTCAATGGCCAGCTTGTTTTCTTTTACTAGTCCAGCAGTAAAGCGATTGTTGGGCTGGAAGCAAGGTGATGAAGAGGAGAAATGGGCAGAAAAGGCAGTCGATGCTTTGGTAAAAAAGCTAAAAAAGAAAAAGGGTGCCATGGAGGAACTGGAGAAAGCCTTGAGCAGTCCAGGACAGCCAAGCAAATGTGTCACTATTCCCAGATCTTTAGATGGACGCCTGCAGGTTTCTCACAGAAAAGGCTTGCCCCATGTTATATATTGTCGTGTTTGGCGCTGGCCTGATTTGCAGAGTCATCACGAGCTAAAGCCATTGGATATTTGTGAATTTCCTTTTGGATCTAAGCAAAAGGAAGTTTGTATCAACCCATACCACTATAAGAGAGTGGAGAGTCCAGGTAGGTTTTAACTCCTCTGGGAAAAATTATAAAAACTTTTCTCTTTCTGATTTGCATTTGACTGAATTTAGTAATTAAGAAGGTTGTTTTAGCTTTATGTTTCCTTCTTAAAGATTTTAATCTTGGGAGGAGTACTGGATTTTAAATTGAGCTTAATATATGGATGATACAGCTCCCAAGTGGCTTGTTCTAATTCATTGTTCGCTGTAAGCAGCCAGTCGTATATACACTCTGCCATTCCTCTGTTTTATCTGAAGTCTAAGTTCTATGTGTGTACTACATCCCACTCCTTTTTGTTTATTTTTTATTTATTCCAGCATTGTATTTTCCCTCTCTGCTAGACTTTTTCTGAAAGCATACAAGCATGTCATGATACAGCCCAACTTCAAATAAAAGTTAAGAAAGAATTTCTGTCTTGACCTCAAGAATATGCCCCCACCTTCAGTCTACCTTTTATGGTAGTCTCCATGTTTATTATCTCCACATTACTTTCTTCCTGTTCTTTCTTGATACCCCTCTAGTTAGTCTTCCTTCCCTACCATTTGACTTGTCAAATTCACTAATGACTGCCTTGTTACAGATAGAGGGGTCACTCCTTCTCAGTCCTCATCTTACCTGCCCCATCAACATCATTTGATACAGTTGCTCTTTTTCCCTCCCACTCAAAACTTTTTTATATTGGCTTCTGAAACATTACACTCTCCTAGTTCTCCTACCTCACTGGCTGTTTTTGCTTAGTCTCTTTGTTGGCTGTTTTCCTGTTTTTACAGGAGTCAGTCCCTGGACTTTTTCTCCATCTATATTTTTCCTCTGTGTACTCTTATCACATGTCCTAAAACTATCTATAAGCTTATGTGCACATTTTGAACTCCAGAGTCAGCTTCTCCTGACTCTGTATCCAGTTGCCTACTTAACATCTCCACCCGAATGTCTAATAAACATCAGATTTAATATGTCTAGATAGGACTTTGGATTTGTTTTTCCCACCAAGTCTTTTATTTCCTCCAGTTTTCCCAGTTGAAGTACATGGCACTAGCATTCATGTAATTGCTCCCTAGAAGTCATCTTTTATTTCTCTCTTAGGTTCTGTGTTTGAGCTATGAGCAAATGCTGTTTGCTGTACCTTCAGAATATATCTTGAGCATATCATCTCACCATCTCTAACACCACTACACTAGTACAGACCATCATCATCTTTCACCTTAAGTAGTCTCCTAATTGGTCTCTCTGTCTTTTTTCTTTCCCTCAACCCATTCTGTTTTCTATTATAGCATCCAGAGTGATCTTTAGAAAATATATATCAAATCATGTCAGTCCCTGCCCAAAACACTTTAAAGGCTTTCTGTCACATTTAGAGCAGATTTCTACAAGGGCTTACATAAACTATCCTCAAACTTCCTCTGTTCCTTGGACTTGCCATATTCCTGCATCCAGGCTTTTTTCCAATGCTGTTTCCTCTACTTAGAGTACTCTCCCCCCAGGATCTTTTCGTGTCACATTTTCTCATTTCATTTAGTCCTTGCTCAAATGCCCCCATCACTTCTTGACTCTATTAGGTGTTTATTTTTTTTATTGACTGATGTGAGAAGTACCTTCCTCTGGCTCATTCTGTACTGCATTCCCAGTGCCTAGAATAGTATTATTAACTTGAATTTAGTAGGGAGTGCTCAGTAAATATTTTTTTGTATTGACTGAATTATGTAAGCTGAGATACTAGCTGGGTACATTAGTTATCTATTGCTGCATAACAAAGTACCACAAGGTAAGTGGCTTAATACACATTAATTATCTCACAGTTTCTGTCAGTCAGGAGTCCAGGCACGGCTTAACTGGGTCCTTTGCAAGGCTGTACTCTAGGTATTGGTCAGGGCTTGGGTCTTACCGGAGGCTCACCTGAGAAAGGATCTCCTTCCCAGCTCATGTGATTATTATCAGGATTCAGTTCCTTGCAGGCTGTTGGACTCTGTCTGGTTGTTGACTGGAGGCTGCCTTCATTTGCTTGCCATGGGACCTTCTTCATAAGTAGCTCACATTCATGGCCACTTACTTCTTCAAAGCCAGTAAGAAAGTGTCTTCTTGCCAGAAGGAACATTGTATTCTTGTGGAATGTTATCGCGTACATCCTGTCACTTTTGCCATATGCTCTTGGTTAGAAGCAAGTCACAGATAATATACTCAGAGGGTGGGGGATTACTCCAGGGGTAAATACCCAGAGGCAGGAATCATGGTAGCCACCTTAGTCTGCGGGCCTCGCTGGATTTCACTGAAGATAATATAAGAGCCCAGTATGGTAAAAAAAACCATAAAAATAACATTGATTGTGGAGACTAGCCAAAAAAAAAAAAAAAAAAAGTAGTAATGGTGCTGTCAGGGAAAGTTCATTTTAAGGGCTTTAGAGCTGCCAGGTGGTATTTGAGGTGATTCTCAGTTTCTTGTTGAATCCAAGGAGAGCTGTAGCCTGAGGAATTGATGAGGAAAGGAAGATGTGAGGATTTAATAGAGAAGTGTAGTTTGAAAAATTCCCAGGCTTGCTATTTGCTAGAAGTTGTTGGAAAGAAAGTCAAGGAATTTAGTGTATTCCCCCATAGCTAGGGTGTGTCCAATAATCAGTCAATAGAAATGTCTTATTTTTGTAATATGTTTTTCTCAGCTGTGATTCATTCTGTAGAAAAGACTGGGGCTTAGGCCTGGTATGCTTAAGCAAGTTAAGCAGCTGTGGCACAGGATGGATCACTTTATAGTATCAGTATTAATAAAGTCATAATAACAGTAACAGTAACAGTAATAGTAATAGTAATGAACATTTATTGAGCACTTAAGGACGAGACACTTTCCTAATACTATGAGGTTATTCCTTCATAGGGTTAGAAAATGGTACTAACATTTTACAGCACTCTAAGTTTACCAGTAAGTTTACAGACAAGGAAACCAAAACTTAATAGGGAAGTACCTTATATAAGATCACATAGTTACTTATAGGGAAGTAACTTATATAAGATCACATATAGTGGAGCCAGAAAGTACTGCAGAATGGTAAAAAAAAAAAAAAAAAAGGATGGAAAATAGTTGGAAAGTGATAAAAGAAAAATAGAGGGCCAACCCAAGTGATCCAGTGTTTAATAGGCAGTATTGTCTACTGGTTAAGACTATGGTCTGGAACCAGACTTTCTGGATTTGAATCCTGACTTTACCAATGCTATCAGTGTGACCACAGGCAAATTAATTAGCCTTTCTGTGACTTCGTTTCCTCATCTGTAAAGTGGGAATAATAATATGTACTTCAGGTTAGTTACGAGAATTAGATGAGTTAATGCATGAAAAGTGCTTAGATAAAACATTAACTGGCTCAGAATAAGTTTCAAATTAAATATTCCAATAAAATAATATATTCTAGAAATCAAGCATTGGAGAAAATGGGAAGGAGAAAATTATCAAAGAAATCATACTAGAACAGTTCCCAGAACTGAAAATCGAAAGGGCCCAGTGACTGAGTAACCAGAACAAGGGGCAGAAAAAAGACCCACACATGAAATTTTAGCGTATCATGGATAAAAAGAAGATTTTGAAAGCTCTCAGAGAGAAAAGTCAGGGCACATAGAAAAGACTGGGAATGAGAATACTGGATTTCTCAATGCAGTTTTAGATTCTAGAAGAAAATGAAGCAGTGCCCCCCAAATTCAGAGAGAAAAAGTTATCTATTCTGGAATCTGTCTGCAGATAAACATAAGACAAGATATTTTCATATAGGCCAGGGCTCAAAATTTCTCTTCCTTACATCCTTCCGTAGGAAGCTAATAGAGAATGAGGTCCAGGAAATGGGATCCAACAGGAGAGAAGAGAAGGGGAAGTCCAAGGACCTCAGATTTGTAGGAGACTTAAGTAGCAGCCAGTCTAGATTATAGCAAAGGATGGAGGATCAGGGGAGAAAGTGGAATCAATAGATTATTTGTATATTTGTGGGATCTGGAAAATAATATTGATGGGAATTTGAGAGATCTGTTGGACTTCTGGAAATTAGTGGTACAGACTTGAGATTAAGCAAATGAAGGACCAGGGCAATAATTAATAAAAACATTGTTCAAGGAAAAATATAATCATGATATATACTTGTATTTATTATTTATACATAATAAATACAGTTCAGCAGTGAATTGTATTTATGTAATTTGTATAACATATAAAATATAAACCCTGGATATTGATTTAACCAAAATTTTTTATGTGACTTTATTGTGGGGAAGGGCAAGGGGAGTGGGATAGAATGGTTTAAGAAAGCTACTTCATTTGCCATAAAAGCAAGTCTACGAATAATGTCTTGACCAACCAATAACAACAGTATAAGCATATTACTTAGTAGTGCACAAAGTAAATGTTAGAAGAAATGGCTAAGAGTTTAAATTTGTTGTCTCTGGAAGCAGTATGGGAGGAGGCTTAGAAATTGTTCTTTTTGTTTATAATCTCTTATAGCATCTATTTTTTTAAACTATCCATGTATTATTTTTGAATGAAAATTAAATAATTTCTAAAAAAAAGATGTGTATAGATAATATACAAGTAAGAGAGAAATCAGTGATTTTAGTTCTGCCTCAAAAAAAAAAAATGTAAAGAAATCCTTACTGGATTGAACTCCTAAGTTGTTATTTCACTAAGTCTTTCAGATTCTAGCCAGCTACACATAGACATTCTTACTGTCTCATGCCCTACTGTCCAGTGGCATCTGTCCCATCATTTTGTAAGGGGAACAGCAGTTAGTAATACACTGTAGAACAAAGCGATTGTAATCAGATGTTAACTACATAATCACAACACTAATTCAGTAAAATGAAAAGAGATAAAAAAACAGTACAAATTACAGAGCTTCTGATTCCTCAGGTTCATTCTTACTTCAGGGAGGGGAAGTGTGACCCAGTTAACTTAAAAACAGATTGATTTTGTTCCTGCTGACTGATGTCAGAGTCAAAGTGAGATTTTCGGAAGTGAAATTACACTGACAAATATAGGAAAGTTATAAAAGAGATGAATTAGTACCGTAAGAGTTTAGAGAAATCAGGTTTGTTTCAATTTCCTGTAGGGAAAGGTGATCAGATATTTGTATGTGGTTGACACTTGGGTCTTTAGAGAAATTGAATATTTGAATAAAGTGAATGTGCTAAGAAAAAGTGTATCTCTTAAGATGTTTAGGCTTTCTTGTATATATTTTCATTATGGTCGTGTTTAGAAAAATTATTTTGAATGGAAGACCTCTACCTAGGAATTTTTACTGTTTTCAGTTGGGAAAACTTTACTGAAGAACATAAAATGCAAGATCTCTCAAAGAAAGAAAGGTAAAATGTCCAAAATTGGAAACATGGAGGCTTTCAGGGCATGTGCATAGCTGATCTCAACTTTATTCTCTAGTCTTACCTCCCAGTTCAGTGCTTAGGCCACCTGACTGTTTTTTCTTATCTTTATCCATCTCCTCCTTTACATTCTTTACACTCTCCACCCCTAGCACTTCCGTGTGAAATGCTTCCAGGTCTTTAAGGTCCAATCAGATGTTGTCTTTTCCATGGTATTTTGTTTGATTCCTTGCTAGCTGGGAATACTTACCTCTGTTCAACTCCCAGTGCATTAAATTCTCTGTATTATTGTTGTTTTTATCTATTTTTTAATTAAAAAAAATTTTTAAGTTATATTAATCCATTATTTTATTTCAAATTAATATTAGCTTCTTATTTCATTAAAAGCATCCACAGTCTTGAATGGTAAAGAGCAAACATGCAAAGCAGTAATGTCATGGAAATAGCTACCTTGGTTGCAAACTAAGGGATGATACTTTTGTGCACATGGTTCAGGATGTGTTCCCTGTTGCATGTAGACAAAGCAAGACCAACAGCAGTAACATCTAAGGAGATGATGACATATTTACCTTTTTTTTTTTTTTTTTTTTGCGGTATGCGGGCCTCTCACTGTTATGGCCTCTCCCGTTGCGGGGCACAGGCTCCGGACGCGCAGGCTCAGCGGCCATGGCTCACGGGCCTAGCCGCTCTGTGGCATGTGGGATCTTCCTGGGCCGGGGCACGAACCCGTGTCCCCTGCATTGGCAGGCGGACTCTCAACCACTGTGCCACCAGGGAAGCCCCCTTTTTTTAAATAGGTATAGTTGATGTACAGTATTATATAAGTTTCAGGTGTACAACATGGTGATTCACAATTTTTAAAGGTTATACTCCATTTATAGTTTTTATAAATTATTGGCTATATTCCCTGTGTTGTAATTATGGTTGTTCTTAAATGTGCTTGATCTCTTATAGAATAGGAGTGATATCTTCTCTGATTTGGATGTTCTGTCTTCTAGAGTATTTTATATAGGCTGAGTGCTTAGAGAATTTTTGGTTTAGTTATTTTGTAAATATAGATTCAAGGTTCTACAAAGCAGCCCTTCCTAAAAATATATTGTTTTAAAAGGTTTACAGTCTTCCCTGAATCCTTTCTGTCTTTCCCTTCATGTGTATGAGATGTTTTAGTCGTTGCTGACAGATGACTTTTGATTTTTGTCTTTCAGTCTTACCTCCAGTATTAGTGCCTCGTCATAATGAATTCAACCCACAACACAGCCTTCTGGTTCAGTTTAGAAACTTAAGCCACAATGAACCTCACATGCCACAAAATGCAACGTTTCCAGATTCTTTCCATCAGCCCAACAACACTCCTTTTCCCTTATCTCCAAATAGTCCCTACCCTCCTTCCCCTGCTAGCAGCACATATCCCAACTCCCCAGCAAGTTCTGGACCAGGAAGTCCATTTCAGCTCCCAGGTAAGATTATTTATTTTATTGATACAAAAAAGTAATTCCTAAGAGTTAGCAGTTGTTCTAATACTACTGATCCTTGGGTGAACTGTTAATATGCCAAGAGCCAACTATTTTTGACTATTCTTTGGTAATTGTTTGATTTCCAGAAGAGTTTGGAATTTTATTTTGCCAAGTACCATAAGTTTAAAAAAATGTAAGTAGACATATTTTTCACAAAATATAGAAACAATCCTGAAATTTGTATAGAACCATAAAAGACCCCGAACAGCCAAAGCAGTTTTCAGAAAGAAGGACAAAGCAGATGGCATCACACTCCCTGATTTCAAACTGCATTACAAAGCTGTAATAATCAAAATAATATAATATTGGCATAAAAACAGACACATAGATCATTGGAACAGAATAGAGAGTCCAGAAATAAACTCATGCAAAAATGGTCAATTACTGGGTGGGCCAAAAGATTTGTTCAGTTTTTTCCATAAGATGGCTCTAGTAGCACTTAGTTGTCTTTAACTTCAGTTGGAACAGTTTTGTTAGATTGTATTTGACAGCCGTCATATCAGCATTCATTTAAAAAGAGACTTATCAAAATTGGTCAATTTTTGTGCAGTCATTTTAATATTGAAGATGGAAGGAAAAAAGCAACATTTTCAGCATATTATGCTTTATTATTTCGAGATAGGTAGAAATGCAACTGCAACGTGTTGGAAGTAACAAGTGTTGGTGAGGATCTGGAGATATGGGAACTCTTGTGCACTGTTGGTGGGAATGTAAATTAGTACAGCCACTTTTGAAAACAGTATGGAGTTTCCTCAAAAAATCAGAAATAGAACTACCATGTGATTCTGCAGTTCTACTTCTGGATATTTATCCAAAGAAAACAAAAACACTAACTCAGAAAGATATCTACCCCCACCATGTTCATTGCAGCATTATTTACAGTAGACATGATTTGGAAGCAACCTAAGTGTTCACTGATAGATGAATGGATAAAGAAGATATGATAACACACATACACACGCAGTGGAATATTATCCAGCCATAAAAAAAGAATGAAATCTTGCCATTTGTGACAACATGGGTGAACCTTGACAGCATTATGCTAGATGAAATAAGACTGAGAAAGACAAATACTATATGGTCTCTCTCAAATAAGATATGTGGAATCTTAAAAAATAAATAAGAAACTAAGCTCACAGGTACAGAGGACAGATTGGTGGTTGCCAGAGGTGGTGGGGGAAGTGGATGAACTGTTTTTATTTTTTTTAGTTTAAATAAATTGAATTTTTTAAAAAAGCAAACACAATTTGGGGGAGATCAGAGATTACCCTTTAAGAATAATGACAATAAAATAAGATAGAATTTAAAAATTGCACTCCCTCCTCCCAACCCACCTTCCCTCTCTCATTGCTTGATCTTTCTCTATAGCATGTATTACAATCCAGTATAGTATATATTGTCTTTATTTACAGTCTGCCTTTCCCCAGCCTCCCCCGTCTTGACTATAAACTCCATGAAAACAGGGATTTTATAGCATCTTTTGTTTATTGCTACATACCCAGTACCTATATCAGAATCTAGTATGCAGTAGATTCTCAATAAATATTTGTTAAATGAATAGACAAAGTTATAGCAACACATAAATACATTTACTGCTAACTATAGATATAACCATGTGTCAAGTGGTTGCCAGTGCAGCTTGAGAGATTGAAGCCAAATGGTGTTAATTTGAAAGGTTTCATAGAGAGGAGTCCTATATACAGTAAAGGCAGCGTGTAGTAAAAGCTTATCAAAAACATAAAGACAAAATGATGAATGTGAAGTAAAGTAGCTAATCTGGAAACAAAATGTTGTTAGATGTCAACTGACCATTTATTGGACCAAATTACTAAATCCATATATACCATCAGGCATTAAAATTAAGTTCTGCCAAAACAAGAGCAACAACAAAGGAAGTAGCTATATTTGACGAAAAGTTAAATATTTTTGTATAATTTATAATACCAAGTACCATTTATCAGGTGCCTTTTATGTAACATACTGTGATGAAAGATACCACATTAAATTTAATCTTCAGAACAACCAAGTGAGATAGATTTTTTTTGTTTTATGGATGGAAAACAAAACTGGTATTAACCCCAAGAGCTTAAATACCTTGCGTAAGGTCGCACAGCTAGTAAGTGGGGTTCAGGCCCAGGTTTCTCTGACTCTAAAGTGTGTGCTTTTTTAACTGTGCTACATTGCTTGTCAAATCATTTTGTACTTCGGTAGGTTAAAATGAACCCCAGTTATCTTTAACTAGGTAACTGATGCACCGATTTGCCTGAAGAAGGATCATAAGTGGATTTTTAAAGTTGCTAAATTTTGTTAATGGCATGCCTGTCTTATGTGAGTAAATCGTGAGGTCACTGTGTCAAGAAATATTGGGATGCCTACTGTTGTAAGTAGGGTCATAAGTAAATATATACTTTGTAGTTTCTTTACTGCAGTGAAGTAGCAATTGATGAAGTTGTATTTTGTTGTGTTGTGTTTCTTTGAAGAGGATTTCAGTTCCAACTGTTTAACTTGCTGTTAGGTGTTTGTTCAAAAACTAATTTTCATCCTTTGGCCTAGATTCACTGCTGACTGTAGCTCTGTCTCAAAATACATCTTATACAAACGTTGAGGTGAAAAACAAGTTATATTCAGTATTTACATTATGAGACAAATAAGTATAGCTGTAGCTTTTATAAAGGTTTTCAACCACAAATGTTGGAACTCAAAAGATATTCTAGTTAACTTTCAGTTTCCTAAGAGCCACTTAATAGGATTTAGCCATTTAATAGGACAGAGCAACCATTTTAGGACATTGCAGAAGAATTAGACAGCTGCTGTTAGTGTTGGCAAATTTTGAAAGAGCATGGTTTTATTTTCCAGTTTTAAATAACCATACAGTATGTGATGATCTTGATAATTCAGAAATGTCTCTGTAGATATCTATCTAAACAAGGATAATCTGTGGCCTTCAGATTGACCTGCAGTAGTTGCAGTTTCTATAAGCATATGATTCTAAGCAAATGGAGGCAAAATTCTTGACCCTGAATTCTATTTTAGTGAATTTTAGCACTGATCTTACTATCCTGGATTGGAACAAATTCATGTGGACCTGCAGTAGGTTTCTGGTAGCTAATGGGTGTGCTGTCTTTTCTCCTTTTCCCTTGCCCTAAGGTAGCATCCTACATTTTTGTGTGTCTCTGATGTTTAGTAATGAATCCTGCTGGTAATCTTAAGAATTTACAGATGCGTTTAGATTAACTTTGAGCAGGATGAAGATTTTAACTATTCTTTTGGGACTTAACTTGTCTCATTTTCTTCCTCTTAGCTGATACTCCTCCTCCTGCATATATGCCACCAGATGATCAGATGGGTCAAGATAATTCCCAGCCCATGGATACAAGCAATAATTTGATTCCTCAGATTATGCCCAGTATATCCAGCAGAGGTAAGAGAAATACAATACTTTGTTGTTGCTCTTTTCTTTTTTAACTTCTTAGCCACTTTGAACAACCAGCTTTATTGAGGTGCAGTAATTTATTTTTTTAATTTATTTTTTATACAGCAGGTTCTTATAAGTTATCTATTTTATACATATTAGTGTATACATGTCAATCCCAGTCTCCCAGTTCATCCCACCACCCCCACACACACACCCCCGCCGCTTTCCTCCCTTGGTGTCCATATGTTTGTTCTCTACATCAGTGTCTCAATTTCTGCCCTGCAAACTGGTTCATCTGTACCATTTTTCTAGGTTCCACATACATGCGATAATATACGATATTTGTTTTTCTCTTTCTGACTTACTTCACTCTGTATGACAGTCTCTAGATCCATCCACGTCTCTACAAATTACCCAATTTCGTTCCTTTTCATGACTGAGTAATATTCCATTGTATATGCATACCACATCTTCTTTATCCATTCATCTGTCGATGGGGATTTAGATTGCTTCCATGACCTGGCTATTGTCAATAGTGCTGCACTGAACATTGGGGTTCATGTGTCTGTTTTTTTGTGTGTGTGTGTGTGGTACGCGGGCCTGTCACTGTTGTGGCCTCTCCCGTTGTGGAGCACAGGCTCCGGATGTGCACGCTCAGCGGCCACGGCTCATGGGCCCAGCTGCTCCGCGGCATGTGGGATCTTCCCACACCGGGGCACGAACCCGTGTCCCCTGCATCGGCAGGCAGACTCTCAACCACTGCGCCACCAGGGAAGCACTCATGTGTCTTTTTGAATTATGGTTTTCTCTGGGTATGTGCCCAGTAATGGGATTGCTGCGTCATATGGTAATTCTATTTTTAGTTTTTTAAGGAATCTCCATACTGTTCTCCATAGTGGCTGTACCAATTTATATTCCCACCAACAGTACAAAAGGGTTCCCTTTTCTCCATACCCTCTCCAGCATTTGTTGTTTGTAGATTTTCTGATGATGCCCATTCTAACTGGTGTGAGGTGATACCTCACTGTAGTTTTGATTTGCATTTCTCTGATAATAAGTGATGTTGAGAAGCTTTTCATGTGCTTCTTGGCTGTATGTCTTCTTTGTTTTTCTTTTATTTTTTAAATTAAAAAAATTTTTGAACATCTTTATTGCAGTATAATTGCTTTACAATGGTGTGTTAGTTTCTGCTTTATAACAAAGTGAATCAGCTATACATATATCCCCATATCCCCTCCTCTTGTGTCTCCCTCCCTCCCTCTCTCCCTATCCCACCCCTCTAGGTGGTCACAAAGCACCGAGCTGATCTCCCTGTGCTATGTGGCTGCTTCCCACTAGCTAGCTATCTTACATTTGGTAGTGTATATATGTCCATGCCACTCCCTCACTTCGTCCCAGCTTACCCTTCCCCCTCCGCTTGTCCTCAAGTCCATTCTTTACGTCTGCGTCTTTATTCCTGTCCTGCCCCTAGGTTCTTCAGAACCATTTTTTTTTAATTCCATATATATGGGTTATCATACTATATTTGTTTTTCTCTTTCTGACTTACTTCACTCTGTATGACAGACTCTAGGTCCATCCACCTCACTACAAATAATTCAATTTTGTTTCTTTTTTTGGCTGAGTAATATTCCATTGTATATATGTGGCACTCTTCTTTATCCATTTATCTGTCGATGGACACTTCCATGTCCTGGCTGTTGTAAATAGATCTGCAGTGAACATTGTGGTACATGACTCTTTGAATTATGGTTTTCTCAGTGTATATGCCCAGTAGTGGGATTGCTGGGTCATATGGTAATTCTATTTTTAGTTTTTTAAGGAATCTCCATACTGTTCTCCATAGTGGTTGTATCAATTTACATTCCCACCAACAGTGCAAGAGGGTTCCCTTTCTCCACACCCTCCCCAGCATTTACTGTTTGTAGATTTTCTGGTGATGGCCATTCTGACTGGTGTGAGGTGATACCTCATTGTAGTTTTGATTTGCATTTCTCTAATAATTAGTGACGTTGAACATTCTTTCATGTGTTTGTTGGCAGTCTGTATATCTTCTTTGGAGAAATGTCTATTTAGGTCTTCTGCCCATTTTTGGATTGGGTTGTTTGTTTTTTTGATATTGAGCTGCATGAGCTGCTTGTAAATTTTGGAGATTAATCCTTTGTCAGTTGCTTCATTTGCAAATATTTTCTCCCATTCTGAGGGTTGTCTTTTCATCATGTTTATGGTTTCCTTTGCTGTGCAAAACCTTTTACGTTTCATTAGGTCCCATTTGTTTATTTTTGTTTTTATTTCCATTCCTCTAGGAGGTGGGTCAAAAAAGATCTTGCTGTGATTTATGTCATAGAGTGTTCTGCCGATGTTTTCCTCTAAGAGTTTTAGTGTCTGGCCTTACATTTAGGTCTTTAATCCATTTTGAGTTTATTTTTGTGTATTGTGTTAGGGAGTGTTCTAATTTCCTTCTTTTACATGTAGCTGTCCAGTTTTCCCAGCACCACTTATTGAAGAGGCTGTCTTTTCTCCATTGTATATTCTTGCCTCCTTTATCAGAAATAAGGTGACCATATGTATGTGGGTTTATCTCTGGGCTTGCTTTCCTGTTCCATTGATCTATATTTCTGTTTTTGTGCCAGTACCATACTCTCTTGATTACTGTAGCTTTGTAGTATAGTCTGAAGTCAGGGAGCCTTATTCCTCCAGCTCCGTTTTTCTTTCTCAAGATTGCTTTGGCTATTCGGGGTCTTTTGTGTTTCCATACAAATTGTGAAATTTTTTGTTCTAGTTCTGTGAAAAATGCCATTGGTAGTTTGATAGGGATTGCATTGAATCTGTTGATTGCTTTGGGTGGTAGAGTCATTTTCACAATGTTGATTCTTCCAATCCAAGAACATGGTATATCTCTCCATCTGTTTATATCATCTTTAATATCTTTCATCAGTGTCTTATTGATTCCTTCTAGTGTATTTTTCATTTCAGTTATTGTTCATCTATGTTTGTTTGTTCTTTAATTCTTCTAGGTCTTTGTTAAACATTTCTTGCATCTTCTCGATCTTTGCCTCCATTCTTTTTCCCAGGTCCTGGATCATCTTCACTATCATTATTCTGAATTCTTTCTCTGGAAGGTTGCCTATCTCCACTTCATTTAGTTGTTTTTCTGAGGTTTTATCTTGTTCCTTCATCTGGTACAAAGTCTTTGCCTTTTCATTTTGTCTGTCTTTCTGTGAGTGTGGTTTTCCTTCCACAGGCTGAAGAATTGTAGTGCTTCTTGCTTCTGCTGTCTGCCTTCTGGTGGATGAGGCTATCAAAGAGGCTTGTGCAAGTTTCCTGATGGGAGGGACTGGTGGTGGGTAGAGCTGGGTGTTGCTCTGGTGGGCAGAGCTCAGTAACACTTTAATCTGCTTGTCTACTGATGGGTGGGGCTGGGTTCCCTCCGTTGGTTATTTAGCCTGAGGTGACCCAGCACTGTAGCCTACCTGGGTCTTTGGTGGGGCTAATGGCGGACTCTAGGAGGGCTCACACCAACGAGTACTTCCCAGAACTTCTGCTACCAGTGTCCTTGTCCCCAAGGTGAACCACAGCCACCCCCTGCCTCTGCAGGAGACCCTCCAACACTAGCAGGCAGGTCTGGTTCAGTCTCCCCTGGGGTCACTGCTCCTTCCCCTGGGTCCCGATGCGCACACTACTTTGTGTGTGCCCTCCAAGAGTGGAGTCTCTGTTTCCCCCAGTCCTGTCGAAGTCCTGCAATCAAATCCCACTAGCCATCAAAGTCTGATTCTCTAGGAATTCCTCCTCCCGTTGTCGGACCCCCAGGTTGGGAAGCCTGACATGGGGCTCAGAACCTTCACTCCAGTGGGTGGACTTCTGTGGTATAAGTGTTTTCCAGTTTGTGAGTCACCCACCCAGGAGTTATGGGATTTGATTTTACTGTGATTGCGCCCCTCCTACCTTCTCATTGTGGCTTCTCCTTTGTCTTTGGATGTGGGGTATCTTTTTTGGTGAGTTCCAGTGTCTTCCTGTCGATGATTGTTCAGCAGTTAGTTGTGATTCTGGTGCTCTCGCAAGAGGGAGTGAGCGCACGTCCTTCTACTCCGCCATATTGAACCAGTAATAATTTATATACCATAAAATTTATCCATTTTAACTGTATGATTCGATGATTTTTAGTAAATGTGTAAAATTTTACACCATCACCGCAATCTAGTTTTGGAACATTTTCATAACCCTTTAAAAATATCCCTTGTGCCTATTTGCAGTCTATCCCCTCCTGTCCCCAGCTCCAGGAACGTTCTAATCTGTTTTCTGTACCTGTAGATTTGCCTTTTCCGAACTTTTCATATAAATAGAATCACAAATTGTGTTGTTTTCAAGATTCATCCATGTTGCACCATGTATCAATAATGTTCTTTTTTATTGCTGAACAGTATTTTATTTTATGGATATACCACATTTTGTTTACCCATTTATCTGTCGATGGACATTTGAATTGTCTCTAGTTTTTGGCTAGCATGAACAATGCTGTAATCAACATTTGCAGATAGGTCTTTTTTTTATTTTTCTGCGTCACAGGGTAAATTTAAGTATTTACGAGAAACTACAAAATTACTGTAAAGTGAAAGCACCATTTTACATTTTTACCAGTACCATATAAGGGTTCTAGTTTCTCCATATCCTCCTAAGACTTGTTATTATTTATCTTTTTGATTATAGTTATTCTGATGGGTGTGAAGTGGTGTCTCATTTGTTTTAATTTGTGTTTCCCTAATGAGTAATGATTTTGAACATTTTTAATGTACCTAGCCATTCATGTATCTTCTTTGGCTTATTTAAATCTTTTGCCTTATTTTTTTAATTGGGTTGTTTGTCTTATTGTTGAGTTGTAAGAGTGCTGTATATATCTTAGATAGAAGTCCTTTGTTTGTCTTATTATTGAGTTTTAAGAGTTCTGTATATATTTTGAATAGAAGTCCTTTTTCAGATATGTGATTTGCAAATATTTTCTCTCAATCTCTGGATTGTCTTTTCATTTTCTTAATGGTGTCTTTTGAAGCACAAAAGTTTTTAATTTTGATGAAGTTATCAATTTTTTTCTGGATTATGCTTTTGGTGTTACATCTAAAAAATCTATGTCTATCCCAAGGTCATAAAAATTATTCTCCTGTGTGTTCTCCTAGAAGTTCTTTAGCTCTTATATTTATGTCTATGATTCATTTTGAGTTAAGGTTTTTGTATGTTAACGGTCTAAATTCATCTTTGCACAAGTAGACATCCAGTTGGTTCTAGCACTATTTGTTGAAAAGAATATCATTTCTCTACTGAATTGTCTTGGCATCTTTTTCAGAAATCAGTTGACTATAAATTTAAGAGTTTATTTCAGGACTCTCAATTTTGTTCATTGATCTGTATGTCTGTACTCACCATCTTGATTACTAAAGTTTTATAGTAAGTTTTGAAAACAAGAAGTGTTAGTCCTCCAACTTTGTTCTTCTTTTTAAAAATTGTTTGGCAATTCTGCATTCTTTGCATATTTTCATATCATTTTAGTATCAGTTTGTCAATTTCTGTCCCCCACCAAAACTCTTCCTTGGACTTTGATAGAGGTCACATTGACTCTTTAAATCAACTTGGGGAGATTTGCTGTCCCCTTCTAGTACACAGACATGGAATGTTTCTCTTTTCTTTTTAAATTTATTGCGAGGTGTGTGGAAGAATTTTTTAATTTCGAGTTTGGATTCTTCATTGGTAGATAGAAATAAAATTGATTGGATGAAGGCAGTCAAAAGGCACATACTTCCAGTTATAAGATAAAGAAGTACTAGGGATATAACATACAACATGATAAATGTAGTTAACACTGCTGTATGTTATATACGAAGCTGTTAAGAGAGTAAATCCTAAGAGTTCTCATCACTAGGAAAAAGTTTTTTTCTGTTTCTTTAATTTTGTGTCTATATGAGATGATGGGTGTTCACTAAATTGATCATGATAATCGTTTCATGATGTATGTAAGACAGATCATTATGCTGTATACCTTAAACTTGTACAGTGCCATATGTCAATTGTATCTCAGTAAAACTGTATGAAAAAGACTTAAAAGAAGACTTGCGTCACCTGCATCTTTAATTGCTTTGCCAGTTTGAGCTGTAATTTTAGACATAATTTTTGCTACAAAGATTTAAAATATAAGAGCATTTTAACCACTCTGAAATTTAGAAATAGGAACTTGAGACAAATTAGATTTTTCTAATAGAAATATCCTGAGCCTAAAGCCCTAAAGGAGAGTAAGGAAACCAATTAACTTTAATTTAAATAATCATGTCTTAAGTAGTGAATGAACCAAGTTCTGTTGTTAAAGAACAACTGTATTAAATCCCTGAAAGTTTAGTTTCAAAATGGCATTAATGCAGTGGTTTCAGGTCTAACTAATGAAATAAATTTCTATTGGTCACTATAAAAAAAAATTTTTTTTAATTAAAAACATACAGTTGATTTTTGTATATTAATCTTGTAACCTGAAATCTTGCTGAATTCATTTATTAGTTCTAGTGGTAGGTTTTTTGTGTGTGCATCTGTGGATTCCTTAAGGTCTTTTAAATATAGGAGCATGTCATCCATGAATAAAAAATAGTATTTTTTTTTCCTATCCAATCTGAATGCGTTTAACTTCTCCTTCTCTCTTATTATTAAAGGGCATATATGAAAACCCTATAGCTATCATAATTAATGATAAAAAACTGAATTACTTTCCATCTATAATTGGGAGTAAGACAATGATGTCGGCTTTTATTACTTCTGTTCAGTATTGTTCTAGAGAGTCTAGCCAGCAAATTGTTAGTTCTCTTCTATTCCTAGATTGAGAATTTTTATCATGAATGAATGTTGGATTTTGTCAAAAGCTTTTTCTGCATCTACTGAGATGATCATGTGCGTTTTTTGTTCTTTTTTTCTAGTAATAAGGTGTATTACATGAATTGATTTTCTGATGTTAAACCAACCTTGTATTCCTAGGATAAAACCCATGTGGTCATGGTGTATAATCCTTTTTTACATATTGCTTGGCTAGGTTTACTAATATTTTGTTGAGTATTTTTGCTTGTATATTCATGAAGGATATTGGTCTGTAATTTTCTTGTGATGTCTTTGTTTGGTATTGCTGTCAGGTAATAATGGCCTCACGGAATGAGTTGGGAAGTGTTCCCTCCAATTTTTGGAAGAGTTTTTGAAGTATTAGTATTATTTCTTCTTTAAATATGTGGTAGAATTTACCAGTGAAGCCATTTCGGCTTGGACTTCTATTTGTGGGAAGATTTTAAATAATCGATTCAGTTTCTTTAGTTATTATATTGGTCTATTCAGAGTTTGTTTTTTCTTGAGTCAATTTTGGTAATTTGTGTCTTTCTGGGAATTTGTCCATTTCATCTAAATTATCTAATTTGACATAAAGTTTTTGGTAGTATCCTTTATAATCTCTCTAATTTCTGTAGGAGTTGGTAGTGATGTATTAATTCCTGATTTTGGTAGTTTGTGTCATGTTATTTTTTTCTCGTTGGTTTAGTTAAGGGATTGTCAATTTTGTTTACCTTATTTATTTATTTTTTTTGTGGTACGCGGGCCTCACTGTTGTGGCCTCTCCTGTTGCGGAGCACAGGCTCCGGATGTGCAGGCTCAGCGGCCACGGCTCACGGGCCCAGCCGCTCTGCGGCATGTGGGATCTTCCCGGACCGGGGCACGAACCCGTGTCCCCTGCATCGGCAGGCAGACTCTCAACCACTGCGCCACCAGGGAAGCCCTTTGTTTATCTTTTGAATGACAACTTTTCCCTCTTCCATTGAATTCCACTCTAATCTTTATTTCCTTCATTTTTTCTTGCTTTGAAGAATGCAAGTTTACTTTTAGTTTACTTTTCTTTTTGTAGTTTCTGAATCTTACATTATTAATTTGAGTTGTTTCTTTTCTAATATGGGTGTTAAAAACTATTTCTTTCCCTCTAATCACACTTCTAACTGCATCCCATAAATTTTTATTTTTGTTTGTCTTTATTTTTATTCAGTTGAAAATATTTTAAAATTTCCGTTGTGGTTTCTTCTTTGACCCATGGATTATTTAGTAGCATGTTTATCAATTTCCAAATATTTCAAGATTTCCCAAATTTCTTTTTGTTGTTGATTCCTAATTTAATTCTGTTGTGTGCTTTGAACATATTTGGTATGATTTCAGTTCTTTAAATTTGTTGAGACTTGTTTTATGCTTGTTTTTGTATAGCCTGTGACCTAAGAATGGTTTCTAGATTATTAAAGAATTGTTAAGAAGAAGAAGAATATATGACAGATAGTACGTGGCCTGCAAAACCTAAGGTATTGCATCCCACTTGGTCATGGTGTATAATCCTTTTTATATGTTGCTGGATTTGCCCATTTGGGTGGGTAGAAAAGGTTTGCCAACCCTTGGCAAAACATATAGTCTCTTTTAGACAATACTCCATGTGCCTTTGAAAAAATTGTATATTCTGATGTCGTAGGGTGTCATAGGATCTCTGGATTTCAGTTAGATGAAGCTGGTCAGTAGTGTTCAGATCATCTGTATCCTTGCTTATTTTCTTTCTAATTGTTCTATCAATTATTGAGAGTGGGAGATTGAAGTCCCCAGCTACTACCGTTGAATATTTATTTCCACTTCTAGTTCTGTTAGTTTTTGCTTCTTGTACTTTGGGGGCTCTGTTGTGTACACTTCAGTAGCATTGAGTACATCCACAGTATTCAGCAAACCATCACTCCTATCCATTTTCAGAACTTTTTCATCATTTCAAATAGAACTCTGTACCTATTAAATAATGACTCCCCATTCCCCCTCACCTTACCCCCTTGGTAACTACCATTCTGTAATTTACATTAGGATTCATTTTTTGTACTAACATTCTTTGGGTTGTAACAAATGAATAATGACATGTAGCCATCATTATATTATCATATAGAATAGTTTCACTTCCCTAAAAATCCTCTGTGCTCTGCCTGTTCATCCCTCCCTGTCTCCTAACCCCTGGCAACCACTGATCTTTTTATTGTCTCCATAGTTTTGCCTTTTCCAGATGTCTTGTAATCGGAATCTTACAGTATGTAGCCTTTTCAGATTGGCTTCTTCACTTAGTAATATACATTTAAGTCCCCCACCAACCATGTCTTTTCGTGGCTTGATAGCTCATTTCTTTTTAGTGTTGAATAATATTCCATTGTCTGGTGTACCACAGTTCATTTATCCATTCACCTCTTGAAGGATATCTTGGTTGCTTTCAAGTTTTAGCAGTTATGAATAAAGCTTCTATAAACATCTCTCTGCAGTTTTTGTGTGGACATAAGTTTTTGACTCCTTTAGGTAAATACCGAGGAACACATGTGCTGGATTGTATGGTAAAAGTTTGTTTAGTTTTGTAAGAGGTCAACAGACTGTCTTCCAAAGGGGCTGTACCATTTTACATTCTCACCGGCAGTGAATGAGAGTTTCTGTTGCTCCTCTTCTTCACCAGCATTTGGTGTTGTCAGTGCTTTGGATTTTGGTCATTCTAATGGTTGTGTAGTAGTGTCTCTTTGCAATTTTAATTTGCATTTTCCTGATGACATGTAATGTGGAGCATCTTTTTATATGTTTATTTGCCATGTGTATATCTTCTTCAGTGAGGTGTCTGTTCATGTCTTTGACCAGTTTTTCTCATTACCTTGTTCATTTTCTTGTTGAGTTTTAAGAGTTCTTTGTATATTTTGTGTCACAGTCCTTTAACCAAACGTGTCTTTTGCAAATATATTTTCCCATTCTGTGGCTTGTCTTCTCATTCTTTTGATGGTGCCGTGGTGTTGTATCTAAAAAGCCATCATCCTATTCAAGGTCATCTAGATATTCTCCTCTGCTATCTTCTAGAGTTTTATAGTTTTGTATCATAGGTCTGTGATCCATTTTTGAGGTAATTTTCATGAATAGTGTAAGATGTTGTGTCTAGATTCATTTTTTTGCCTGTGAATGTCAGTTGTTCTTATACTATTTGTTGGAAAGACTATCTTGTATCTATTATTGGGGAAGTAACCAAGATCCTTCATCAAAGATCAGTTAACTATATTTATGTGGATCTATTTCTGGGCTCTCTATTCTGTTCCTTTGATCTCTCTTCTTTTGCCGATACCACACTGTCTTGATTCCTATAGCTTTATAGTGAGTCTTTAAGTTGGATAGTGTTAGTCTTCCAGTTTTGTTTTTCAGTATTGTGTTGGTTGTTATGGGTCTTTTGCCTCCTCATGTAAACTTTAGGATCAGTTTATCAATATCCACAAGATGATTTGTTGGGATTTTTATTGGGATTTCATTGACTCTGTAGATCATGTTGGGAAGAACTGACATCTTAAGAATATAGAGGCTTCCTATACATGAACATGGACTATATCTCTGTTTAGTTTTTCTTTGAATTCTTTCTTTAGAGTTTCATAGTTTCCTCATATAGATTTTATATCTATTTTGTTTGGTTTTTACCTAAATATTTCATTTTTTGAGTGCTGATATAAATGGTAATGAATTTTTCATTTCAAATTCTACTTGTTCATTGCTGGTATAGGAAAGTGATTGACTTTAGTATATTAACCTTACAACTTGCAGCCTTGCTATAAGTGCTTATCAGTTCTGGGAGTTTTTTTGTCAGTCATTTCAGATTTTCTGCATAGACAATCTTGTCGTTTGAGAACAGACAGTTTTATATCTTCCTTCTCAATCTGTATACCTTTTATTTCCTTTTCTTGTCTTAGTGCCTCAGCTAGGATTTCCAGTGTGTTGTTGTAAAGGAGTGGTGAGCACATCCTTGCCTTGTTACTGATCTTAGCAGAAAAGCTTCTAGTTTTTCACCATTAAGTATGACGTTAGCTGTAAGTTTTTTGTAAATGTTCTTTATCTCAAGTTGAAGAAGTTCCCCTCTATTCCTAGTTTGCTAAGAGGCTTACTTAGTTTTTTAGTTCAAACTTTTGTTTAAAATAATTTGTTTAAAATACTGGTATAGTTAAGTCTTTTAGTTTGCTGAAACAGAGGTTTGTCATCTCAAATTTAAACCTGGATTAGATTCTGCTAGAAAAATAACCTAAAATGTGATGTTGCCTATCCGTGTATATGTATAATTTTGAAAATTGTTATGATCAAGGCATTTCTGATGTTTGTTTTTTTGAAAACAAACATACAAACAGACTGAAAGTCAGGAAGGACAGTGAGACTTAAGTGAAATATCTGAAAATTTTCTTTTTCATATAGTGCTTGGTGTGGGTTAAAGGAAACACAGAGTCTGGAGTTTCTGATAATCATTAAACATTTCTTCTGTCTGGTTTGTTCACAGATGTTCAGCCTGTTGCCTATGAAGAGCCCAAACATTGGTGTTCAATTGTCTACTATGAATTAAACAATCGTGTTGGGGAAGCTTTTCATGCATCTTCTACTAGTGTGTTAGTAGATGGATTCACAGACCCTTCAAATAACAAAAGTAGATTCTGCTTGGGATTGTTGTCAAATGTTAATCGTAATTCAACAATTGAAAACACCAGGCGACATATTGGAAAAGGTACTTTTGTCATTTTCCTGCATTCAGTTGAATTCAGTCATTTGTTGTGCTTGCTATGTAGTCTGCATTGTGTAAGGTTCTGGGGCATACAAAGAAGCTTAAGGCATGGTCCTGCCCTCAAGTTGGAGATGTTGAAGAATGTATTAAGTAAAGACAGACTTCTTTTCTTTATCCTACCTATTTTTTCTTCATAGTACTTAGGGTCTGAAATCATACTATTCTGTGTTTATTTTTTTAATTTTCAGTCTTTTTGACTGAAATACAAGCTGTACAGAAATTTGCATTGTTCACAACAATATCTTCAGCAACTAGAATGCTACCTGGCTCATAGTACATACACAAGAAATATTTGTAGAATATATGAATGCTAGTGAAGGATTAAAATTTTAAAATTATGGTATTTGTGGAATATTTTGGGTTGAAGACTTGAAAGAATTTCCATTATGTTAGAGGAGCAGGGTTACTGGTAGGATATCCAGTTTGAATGATGTAAGTCTTCAATGGCTTCACTGCCACTTCTCCCACCTTTTAAATTCAGGTAACAGGGTTTTATTTATAATTCATCCTGCAAGATAGTTGCCACAGCAAACAAGGAACTTTTCACATTGCAGTGAAATGTCTCATGCATCAAGTGGTCAGAAAGGAAACCTATCCCAGGTAGAGCTGTTTGCCTCTCTTTTAAGAAGTTTTGTTTTTACCACTTGCTACTTTTTGCTTCTTTGACTTGAGGAAGTCTTGGTCCAAATTAGGAACAAAAGATAAATAACTTTAATTGTAAAATGATTTCTTATAGAAGAGATTCAGAAAAATACTATGTCCAAAAATAAGTTGGAAAGAAAGTTTCCATTCTTTTTTGACAGAACTGTCAACTTGCCATGATTTTTTTAGGTAAAATGCCTCACTTCTATGCATTGATTTTTCATTCTGCAGTAGAATAATTTAAGAGAAATCTACTTGGTGAATTCTTAAATTCTAGAATCATTTTCCTCTTTTTTCCCAGTATACAGTTCTAGGATCCTTTCTTCCACGGCTCATTTTTATTTGCCCAGAAGCAAAACTAGTTTTTAATGTCATAGCCTGAAACTAGTCTGTGACTCACATGTGTGTACTATGATGGTCTTTTTAGTACTATTTGCAGTAGAGAAAAGTTGGGAACAACTTCAGCTCTAGCTATATAATTTGAATTTTTAAATATTGAACATTCATATATTATTTATATATTTTTTAAATACCCAAAACATTTTTTTTAAAGGAAAGTAAAATACATCTGCCATTTAAAGGCTTTTCCTATGACCTGAAATTACATATGTGACTTAGCTTTTTTTTTTTTTAAATGCTGCAGACCTTTCCATTAGCAAAAAGAGTGCAAAACGTTTTGCCAAACAGCTATTCATGATAGTTGATAGCACTAAGAATTCCTTTGAAAGGACTCATCATAAGGTGCTTTTTGGGGATTTTTTTTTTGCCATTGCTTTCTTTCATAGAGATGATAAATGATTGTTGGAAAAGGAAAAAAAAAACCTGAGAACTGATAACCTAATATGCTGCCAACTTGAGGCTTAAGTCTTAGTTATTTGAGGATCATTTTAGATTTAGGCACATTAACCTCTTGATTATCTTTGGCAGCATAAGGCCATCTAGTGGTAGCTCCTGTCTGAAGACTTGCCATAGTGTAGTGGTTATTCTTGGTTGCACCTCATACAACTTCCTCGATTTCATTATACTGCTTTGTTAAGTTTACTCTTGTAATGCCTGTCTTTTTAAGGTGTTCATCTGTACTATGTTGGTGGAGAGGTGTATGCAGAGTGCCTCAGTGACAGCAGCATATTTGTACAGAGTAGGAACTGCAACTTTCATCATGGCTTTCATCCTACCACTGTCTGTAAGATTCCCAGCAGCTGCAGCCTCAAAATTTTTAACAATCAGGAGTTTGCCCAGCTTCTGGCTCAGTCTGTCAACCATGGATTTGAGGCAGTATATGAGCTTACCAAAATGTGTACCATTCGAATGAGTTTTGTCAAGGTGAGTGGGTTGTGACCTGTGGCTTAATTTGAGTCACTGTAAATATGTATATTATATGTCTGTAGGTTATAATTTTAAAAAGTCTTTGTTAAGTGAAAGGTAGTAACTATTTTTTACCTGATTTAATAGGTTTTTAAATAAAATTCTTGAATTTATAACTTAAACCACATGATTGGTCTAAGATTTTATTTTATAATCCAGACATTATAAAGTGCTCAGTATTGATATTGATATTGAATAGGGGCTGAGTTTATAAAAGAATTTCAGTTAAAGGCTAAATTGCTAGAAAGCATTTAATATTAAAATTGCTTTTTAAGTTCCTTAGCTTCAGCAGTTTCAATCATTATTGGATCCCATTAGGTTGATGTAAAGAATTCTTTACCATACTAAAATTATTTTCCTTGTTTTAAGCTCTGTTATTAAGGATTTGAAAAGTTCAAAGAACTTTTCAAATTTATCATTTGCTCTTGGCCTAATTTTATTGGTATTCCAAATGATGGTGCATAAGCAAAATTTAGAAAGAATTTTGGTGTTATATTTCAGCAACCTGTCCTGTACCTGCTTGTTCCTTAAGGATTTAGCCAAAGAAGAGCAATTGTCAAATGCTCTGTGTACGTTTTTTTTCTTTTTGGCCCACAGCCCCACAGCCCCACAGCCCCACAGCCCCACAGCCCAGTGTTTTCTTGCTATAGGCTTTGTTATAGGCCTGTTTATGCAGCAGTTTATCAATAGCCCTGAAGGCATTTCCCTTGCCTTCTATAGAAACATGGCTTTTGCATATTCAATTTAGTCTCCCAATCCACCCTCATCACAGCTGCTTACTTTTCCTGGGCCAGGACTACCGTAAGCAGTAAAGCAGAGAGCTAGTTAAATTCAGGCAAATAGAAGTGGAAAAATTCTGTGTTACTCTTTGGAGTTTTAGGCTAAAGTGGTCCAGCTCAATTCATCCCAGTAATTTCCCATCTTAAAGGATAATGATATGTGACTGCCACTTTAATTACATTTGTATGCATTGATCAGATTTACAACGCCTTATCTGATGTTTAAAAAAAACCCTGAAAATCAAAAACTTTTTGTTTACAAAATCTGATGTGAACTTACATGAGGTTATATTTGAGTTTTATTTATCCCATTAAGAGAGAATATAGCTCACTGCAGGAATATTAATATTTTAATTATGAGGTATTTTACCATTATTAACTTCCTAAAAGTAAAAAAAAAAAGAATTCTGAAACATATCTTGTTCCAAGGGTTTCTATTAAGGGATTATATGTTATTATAATGATGCAGCTATTGTGTTGCTTTTAATTTCATGGTGAATGCTAAGATTGGTTTTGTGATAGTTTTTCCTTTAGGTATGTCTGTATATCTCTACTGTTAAAGTTTATTTTTGTTAGTGTGTTGAAATTGGTTTCGACTGGTTGACAATTTAAAACGTGGCTTGCCATGTTATCTGTTCATTTTCATAGGGCTGGGGAGCAGAATATCACCGGCAAGATGTTACCAGCACCCCATGTTGGATTGAGATTCATCTTCATGGGCCTCTTCAGTGGCTGGATAAAGTCCTCACTCAGATGGGCTCCCCTCTAAACCCCATTTCTTCTGTTTCATAGTGTAGAAGTATTCTTTTTCAGTTATATTATTAGTGGACTTGTTTTAATTTTAGGGAAAATTTCAGTACAGATACTGTGAGCTTACATGGAAAACAGATATTACAGCTTATTTTTTTTCTACATAATTGTGACCAATACATTTGTTTTTGTGATGAATCAACATCTGTTTGTATTCATGTTCATGTGATTAACTCTCAAAAGTGTTGTGAAAGATGCAAAGTGAGTATTGTGCCCCAGTTCAGAAGTTTGGCATTGATCTTAAACTGGAACATACTTTTGCCTTATTGTCCCAGCAGTTTTTTTATTTGTTAAATTTTTTTGGAAAAGTAATAGATCACATGATGAAAATTATAACAGTATAAGAAGGTGTTCAATGAGAGTCTTCCGTTCTATTCTTGATTCTCCAGAAGCTGTACTTTTACCAGTTTCTTAGTCCTACCAACTTTAAAAAAGTGTAATTCATTGTTTTATAAAAGCATATGGTAGGGGCTTAAAGGAAACTATAAAAAAAAGTCTTTTATTTGAAGGAACACTATGCACTGCTCTAACAGGTAGTGTTCAGTAAAAGCCAAGTGATAGTTTTCTAAGTGACATTAAAATTTACATTTAATACAGCTAAATGTTTGTCAGTGTATTGTGACTTCATTCAATATTATCTTTTGTAAAATATTTCCTTTTTTTAAAAAAACTTACTGCAAACAACGGATCTCCAGTATATGTCATTTACTCAAATCTGTCATAAGTACTACTTTATAGCTAGTGACAGTGCATGCACGGCCTTGTTCAGTTGTGTTTGCTGCTTTTGGCCAATGTTGCAAGAACTCTAATTTTGACATGCATTAATCTTTTATTTTGCACTTTGATGGGTGATAGTTTTTAGAGTAACCTTTTGTGAAACACACTCAAGTGACTTGGACTTACATGTTCATCCTTGCTTCCTTGGTACCCCTTTTGTATTAAACACTGCAATTTATAGATTACAGTTATAGGAAGTTATGCTTTTTCTAGCTTTTGTTGTATTTTCAACCTAGATTATAAGACTGTTATTCTGTAGCTCCAATTGAAGGTGCCTTTTTAATTCCCTGCAGGATGATATTAATGTTGGAAAATCATGTACTTCATCCCATTGCTCTTACTTGCGTCTGTTTCCCCATGCAAGGACCTGTGTCCTGTAGCCATAGGAGCCTCTTCAGTCTGGCCCCAAGGATGAGGCCACCTGTCTGATGCTTAAATGAATTGAGCTAGCTGATTTGAAAACATTCACATCTCAAAGAATACAGACTATTCTCTCAGTTACCATGGGTGCTCTTTTTCCATTTTTTTTAGCACCTATGTGGATACCAGTCTCCACAATCCTCAGAGAGGAAAGACATGAAAACTCTAAAATATTCATTTAATCAGTCATGCTTAAGGGCTTTGAGTAAAGGACTCTTAACCTCTTTTTCTAGGGAGCAGTCAGATGGACACTTAGTTATGGCATGAAGAACAAATACATTATTTTGGAAAAAAAAATCACCTAACTTACCTATTAGAAGAAGCTTATTTTCCAGTGCCTTTTAAAAATATGTGGAGCCATGTCAGTCTTCTGTTTAAAATGTTAGTTTCATTTGACTTTCTACTTTGCCCTTTGTGCTCTTATGAGGAAAAAAATGCATTTTTTGAGTAAAGGAGAATGCAGTTCCTTTTGTTTTCCATAACATTATTTATTGCTTTTATAAAGTGCAGCCAATGGATGGTTTTAGTTCTCTCAGATGAAGTGCCATATGTGTTCCAGCTCACAGTCCTTTGCTAAGTAAAAGGAAACTTTCTGACAGTCACCTGAGCCTTAAACGTAAGTTTTACATGACATGCATTCGCAATCTTCCAGAATTGTGTCAGCCACACGAAAGAGGTTTGTTTGCTTAGTGATAGAACTTAGCTACTTACATCATTCTTCTACTTAACAGGCTCATGGCACAATCTTTGGAACAAATTTGTAGAATAACTACCTAGGTTGACTGGCAGATACATGTAATCAACTTCAGTGGGCTTGAGCTGGTGGAAACTATTGAATTGTTTTATTGATGCTTACAACTGAGTTAATTAAAAATTGTTTTTATTCATGTAACAGCCTTTAGAGTTAGCAAGATTTTATGTGATTGGCTTTCTCTGTGTTTTCTCTAAGGAGCTGTGTCTCGAATGACAGTACTGAAGCAATTAACTGGTAAGAGTTTCATATAGAAGTATAATTAAGCCTGTTGTATTTCCTAAAAGTTGTTAACTCCACATCCCTGAGTTTTATATGAAAACTTCATTCAATCCAGCTGGTCCTATAATTCCTGAGGCTGCTCAGTACAGGAATGGATGGGAAATAAAAATTAGCCAGTGAGATTAAAAAAACTAAGTAAAATTCTACCAATGAAAAAAGCACCTCTGAAAGAAACCATTTCATAAAATTACAGTTTTAAGCTTTCATTTAATCTCCAGAATGGTTTATAGTCAAATTTATGAAAACATCATCACAACCAGAAAAATCACATTTTATAGCATGTACAACATTGAAATAAATACATGCCAGCTGAAAAGACAGAGTCTGGGAATAATAAAACTACAGCCAGTTTGGTAAATGCAAAAAGAGGAATAGAATCGAAATTAATCTCAGTAATGTATTAAAGCAACAAAAAGATGCTGACTGGAAAAAATAATTTAAGAGGTGCATTTGACTAACATCTCTACATAATTACCTGGCTTACGTTATGGAATATAAACTAGTAGGCATGTTACTGATCTACTGAAGTGAACGTTTTTTCTTTAGAGAAAATTTAAGGAAGACAGCAATCTAAATGTCAAATATATATATCAGACTATAAATCACTTTTTACATTTTCTTGTTATGTAAGTAAACTATCAGTATGATAATAGAATTGTCTGGGTTTCTGAGGTGAAATCCACAGTAAGATTACTGTCAATAGGTAGTTCAATAAGTTATACTTAATAGTATGGAAAGAGGGTGTAGCTATTTTATACTTTTCATAACATTTGAGAGTAAGACATTCTTTTAGGATGTAAAATGATCAGTAAGTATTCAGATTTGGAATCTATTGTTAAGATAAGGACTGGGGCTCACATTATATAACCTTCAGTATTATCTTAGAGTACCTGTGGGAAACAGTTCCCCTGTAATAATGTTCTTTTAAAGGAGAAAGTTTATACAAAAATGAAATCATGCCAGTAGCAGAGAAACTCTAAATTCAACTTTGATAGTACCTGTTTAAGTGTTGTATTTCTATTACAGAGAGCATCTAATATACCATTTTAGTTCCATTTCTTTATACTTTTTCTAGTTGCTTGCTTAATATTACTTTGGATCATTATCATTCTCCTACTTAAAATATATTAATATCTTTTATACTTTCTGAAGAAGGAAAAATCTTTTGATAATTATTAAATTCAGCTTCCGATGATGATTTAAATTTTGGACCTATTAACTTTTAAGAGGCTCAGAGCTCTTCCTTGTCTTATTAGTTAAATCCTCACTTAATCTCTCTGGTAGGAATTATGAATGTGTGTCCTCATTATACCCATCAGCTAGATAAGCAAGAATCTTTTAAGGTAGTAGATAGCCTGCTGGTTTTAGAAGTGGTTGGTGATTTTCATTGGCAGTAGTTTTCCTAAGTATTGGTTTATGGGCATCTCCTCAGATATTCAGTAGCGCAGTTTTTGGGTGGTAATCTCAGGTTTGATGCCTGTTTCAACCCCTGGAGAGTAGCAGTTTCCTCATTAAAACAGGTGGGACTGGGGAGGTTTACTTCTCACAGAAGATGCATGTATGGAGAGAGAATTTGAGCATTTCTTCTACGTAAACAATTCTAGTCAATACCTGCTAAACAGAAACTTAGTTCTTTGTAATTCACTGGATTGAAGTTTAGCATGTCCTAATTACAAGAGGTAAGAGTATTTGTCAAGCCTTTGTTATATTGGATTTTTCATAATAGAAACTTCTCTTCTAAAATGCAGTTATTATGATTGAGGTGTTACCCTAAAATTGGATGATTTACAAAAACCAATGAGAAGGATTTTACATATCAAATTTTTTAAAAAATAAGAGCTTATGCTGTAATATTTGCTGTAGCAATTGCTGTAAAACATGTGGTGAGTTGTTTTGTTGAAAAGATCTAGTCTCAGAGCAGGATTCTTCTGTTATTTATGACAGAGTGAAAAAGGTTTGTGTCCAAATAATTCAGTTCTTAAAATTCCTAAATTCGTCATAAACCATTGTCCTTTAAGGATTTATTTGAAGATAACTGTTTTTTAAAAGTTTGAAATTTTGTGTAGAGGTAGATTTTGTTTTACCCCGTTGATAGGTAGTACCTTCTTAATACTAGCTGTTGTTAGCTATAACAGAACTCCAGTGAGGCCAAACAATCCCAAGTAAAGAAGAAGTCTTTTAGAGTCAGATTTTCCCTTCTAATACCATTGGAGATGATGTTGCTTTGATTTATTCATAAAGTATTTTAACTGTAGGGACTCTTGGAGATAATAGTTGGGCAAGTGCTTTTCTTTTCAACGTGGTTGGTTAAAGTTGCATTTTGAAAATCACTTATGCTAAAATTGGGTAGGACTGTAATCATGAAAACTGGGTATTTGTATGTAATCCTGCCCATGTTCTCTTAAAAAGATATTTCATATGCAGATGATAAAGACCAAATCACTGGCTGCACTCTAGGTCTGCTTCTTACTCGTACTTGTTCTCCTTCTGTTTATGTTGTAGAAAATGAAATTCTAGCAACATGCTTCAATTCTGTTATCTTTTTGATACTTATAAAAATGTATTAGGTTTTACTATATTGTGCTTTTCAAAGCCATAACTCTTAAGAACTTTGTTTTTGGATATTGTTTGCTAATACTTTATTTTAATAAATCTCAAAATCTGCTTAATGTGTGTTTTTGTTTGTTTTGGGGGCTATTCTTTTTTGATTTAACATGTTTCATTGAGTGAAGTTATAAAAAAGGATGAGATTATCAGTTGCTGTGACCGGCTGTGTTATCTGTTTGTGCACTAGCGATAGAAATTGAATATACTAGGCCTTTCCACCCAGCATGAGGTTTCCTCAGAAGGATCAGTATGTTTCTATTCTGTTTATAAGAGAGTTGATGTGTTTTTCTTTGTTAGTTTAGTTTTGTTTTGAAAAAGGATTTGAATCTAGAGTCTGGAGGTTTTTAGTTTAACCACTAATTTCCCTTCCCTAGCTCTATCTAAAATTAGAGGTCTTGACCAGATGATTGAGAGACAGAATAGTTGTTAGCAGAGCTGGCTTTGGAGTCTGCTTGCCTGCATTTGAGTCCTGGACCTCAGAGCTTCCTTAACTCTGTGCCCTTAGGCTTAACCAGTCTGTGCCTCAGTTTCCTGATCTGTAAAGTAAAAGTCTACTCGTAGGATTTGGGGGAAGTTTAAATAAAGTAATACAAATATAGTACTTAGTGCCCGCCACATCAGAACTCTTTTGTTATTATTATTATCATAACCATCATCTCTTAACATTTCTGCTACTTCTTTGAATCAGAGGAATTATTTCTGATGCTACTTGACCTTAGTAGATTAATCCTTGATTACCCACTTTGCGAATTAGCCTTGTTTTTCTTAATTTTCTCCTTTTAAAAGAAGTTCAAAATCACAGATTAGTTTTGTCATCCCCACCAAATGCCTGCCTACTTTTACTACCTTCTGTGTTGTATATACAAGAAGTATAAACTTATTCTAATTAGAAGGGGATGGTGAAAATCCATGTGTCCCCACTAGAAAAACCCAAACTAAATATTTTAACCTGAAAGAATAAATATAAAAGCTCTTATTATTCTCTTTAGAGAAAAGGCTTCATCAAAAGAATCCGTGTCTGCAAACTGCAAATCAGTTTCTTCTTATGCTTTTTTTTTTCTTTCTTTTTTTTTATTTCAAGTGTAAGGCGTTTAGTAGCAAGTTCACTGTTTTAGAAGCATACTTTAAAAACATTTGTTCTGGCAAAAGATTTCAGTGAACAGTGAGAGGTGGTGTTGGCTTCTCTCAGATTTAAGATAATTAGTTTTCAAATTGCAATAGCCAAAACAGTTCAGGTGACAGGGATCAATTGTGACATCGGCTTCAATTTTCTTTTAGACACGAGAACTCAATGGCTAATGCTATTCCATATTACAGCAGTTTTGATGCAATTCACATTTTATAAATATTTATAAGAAGGCTATCAGCGGGCTATAAGAAAGTATTTCCCCCTCCCATTTAACATTTTAAATATTACTGTTTTTTGTTGTTGAATTTGTAAGCCTGTCTTAATAAACTGACTTTTGTAAAAAAAAAAAAAAAGTCCTGTGTTCTTTCCGTCTAAATCACTTTTTGTGGTTGTATTTTAAAGGGGCTGTAGGGAAAATATAAGGAAGAGTTTTTGGCACCTTGCTTAACTATCTCCATCTTAAAGTATGTTGCATGGGGGTGGAAGGAGGATTTAGGTTGGTGGTTAAGATTATTATCAATATTGTTTCAAGTGGACGTGTGTTATAGTTGCTGTGAGGGGTGTTTCGTGAGGCAGGTTTTTGATGTTTGGGATGGATTTTGAAAGCCTTCTTACACTTTTTCTTAATCTCTTACCCCTTTCCTGTCACCTTTTGTTTCATTTTAAATAATAGTTTTATCTGAGATAAATGCTGAGAATTTTAATAGTACAGAAAAGTCTGAACTAAAAATCCCAAACCAATAGTGAACCACTAAACATCTGTGCATGTATCCTTCTAAACTATTCAGGTAGTCATTCTACATCAGTCCTTTCCTTTCTTTGACAAGAATTTAGCTGATTATGGGTGAAGCTATAGCTCCTTTTTTGAAAGGGTTCTAGGAGAAATTGGTTTGGTTCCAAAGTGTTTCTTGAATTCTGTATCCCCAAGAGAGCATTGTCCTCTGAGCTGTCTCTTGTTTTGTTGAATGGCAGACCTTTCCAAAACATATTACATCAAGCTTAGCTCTCCAGATATTTTAATGAGACTGCTGAAGTGACAGAAGAAGCCAATTGGGATTAATCTGGGAAGGCTTTCAGAAAGAAGGAAAATAAGACTTTGGAAAAGAAGGTGAAAGAAAAAAAAGTTTTTCATTCTCCATAGCATTTATCACCGTCCAACATCCTACATGTTTTATTTCTCTACCCTGTTTATAGACTGTGTCATCTCATGGGAATGTAAGCTGTGGCCAGATATGTGTTCCCACTGCTAGAACAGTTTTTGATATATTGTAAGCAGTCGAATATTTGTTGAATGAATGAGAGTACTGAAACCAGATATGATTTTTTATACTAGAATTTAGCTTTAAACTATGTAATAAGACAATACTTAATTGAATGGATTGGAGCTCAGTACTTTATTAGATCTCTTTATTACCCACCTCATAGGAGAAGAAAGGGGGAAACTCAACTAAGAACGTTCATATTTATTCTTTCTCTTTGAGCTTTTGGACCTTTGCCCCAAAGTTATCAGGCTCCTGGATTGTTGCTTAGAGAACCTACAAAATTAACAGGCAACTTGGAGCTTTAACCTGTTGACATTTAATATTTTCCCAGAGAATCAAAAGGGCACAGTTTCCTTGATGTATTTGACAAGAGAAAATAACAACAACAACAAAAAAAGTGTGCTTTTTAGTTCATGGCTTACAGGGGCAGGGGCGGCAGTGTTAAGAACCCGGTAGTTTGATTTTAGTGCCCTGGTTTAGATTCCATAATATCACCCCCAACTGTTGTGCCTGAGGGTCAGGCCTTTAATTGCATTCAGGTGGGGCACCCTATGCAGTGCCTTTGAGAAACAGAACAGTGACCTGTGTTTGTACTTCAGAATAAAAGATTAATTTTGCTAAAGAGAGTGCGTGTGTGATTGTGGGGGGAGAGAAAGCAGAGGAGGGTTTGAAGGGCTATGCAGACATTAGTTAAGATTAATGGTAAACATCCCTTGATTGTCTTTTCTTTACATAAAAT
The DNA here is from genome assembly GCF_949774975.1 of Lagenorhynchus albirostris. Taxonomy (NCBI): domain Eukaryota; kingdom Metazoa; phylum Chordata; class Mammalia; order Artiodactyla; family Delphinidae; genus Lagenorhynchus; species Lagenorhynchus albirostris. The sequence continues at coordinate 113,117,244 of NC_083097.1, forward strand.
TCTGTGAATTTTACAGAATTTGTTTAGGCCAAGTTAGTGATGGCAGTGAAGGTGAAGATGATGAACGCAAGCACAAACTCGTTATGTATGAACAGGGAGCCTGCAAAGATGATCTTCATATGAAAAGAAAGGTGCTGTCCTTTTACTGTCTGTTTAATAAACTCCTAGACGTTTACCATACCCATTTTCTCTCCTTAATCGTTGAACACCTCTGTCCAGCTGCATACCACATTTCCCAGCCTCCCTTTCAGCTGTGGCCAGTCATGCGACTAAGCTATGACCATTGGCATAATAGCAGAAATGATACGTGTCATTTTGGCATAATGCTCCACAGAGGAGCCCTCTTGCTTTTTCCCCCCTTCCCTGTGGCTAGAATGCAGATAGGATGGCAGGAACTAGAGTAGCCACCCCAAGGTGGACACGGGAGCCAAGGGACGAGGGTGACAGAGTTGTGCTACTCTTGGAAGGTTATGTGGAAAAGAAACTTGGAGGTGGAGAGTGCACTTTGTTGTAACAGTCAGGCTGTAACCTGGTGAGTCCTTACTTGCTTCTTCACTTACTCTCACCAGACCTTTATTGCGTGCTTACTGCAAGTCAGGCTCCAGGCTCGGCAGCAGAGCTGTCGCAGGGAGTCATTCCTGCCCTCATGGAAAGCGAAACTATAACATAGTTTAGTGGTTTCAGTCTCTATCTAGTTAGGGTTATTTGATCAATTTTGGAGGGTGGAGGAGGGGCAGAAATGGAGAATCAAGGAGACTTTAAAAAACAGGCTCTACTCCTGTTTTTCCAAATATCTGGATCTTTTTCTGGTCCTACGTGAGCAGTATCAGGTTGTTTGTTCATTTGTTTAATATTTGAGGGCCTATTAGATGTCAGGCTGAGGAAAAACTGAATAAAACAAAAATACTTTCTCTCAAGCATCTTCATTCCGGCTGATGGAGACAAAATAAGACAAAAAATATATAGGGTAGTGGTAAGTTCTAAGGAGAAAAAGTAGGAAAGGAAGATTTGAAATGTCAGGGGTGGGAGAAGGAAGGTGGTTGAAGGTTTAGATCCAGAAACCAGAGACGGTCTCATTGAGAAGGAAATCTCTGATCAAAGTCCAAGAAGAGGTGAGGGAGTCAGTATGTGAAGTAGTGATTTAGTTGATTCTTAGTCAAGGCAATTCAGAAAGCATATGAATGACATGGTAAAGAACTCAGCTTCCCTGCAGGAAAAGGAGTAATTCAAGCAGAAATAGCTAAAGGTACAGACTTTTAAATTGCACATTCTTTAGTCTCTGCAGGATACAATAATAACTGAAGTGTTACATAGAAGGAGACAAGAAATGTCAGTTGCTAACAACTTGGTGGATTACTACCTCCAGGAAACAGGCCAGTTGGAGGCCCGATCAATGAGGAGCGTTCAACTCAATATTTCATCTGATGCAAGTTTAGCTTAAGGCAGCAAATCAAAGGTGAAGTGTTGGGATGAAGAACCCACAGGCAAGAGTTTACCTTAACCTCTAGCTGTCTTTCCATTATATTCCAGTCAACAAATACTTATTCAGTGTCTGTTTTGTGCTTAACGCTATGCTGGGCCTTAGGAAAGCAGCAGTGAGCAGAGCAGGCACATGCTGTCCCTGACCTCCTACAGCTTACACGGCAGTAGAGGGGAGACATTAGGCCACGAACTACCACACAGTTACTTGATGGCTGCAGTACGGGACCTGATCGGTGGCTGTGAATGAATGTAACTGACCTCCTCTGAGAACTCAGGCAGATCCATTTTGAGGAAGAGATATTGAGACCTGAGGGATGAGGAGGCATTAGCTGGATGAAGGAAGGGGGACAAGCAGCTTAGGCAGAGAGGCTTTAGGGATCAACAGGCCACTGTGTCTTGAGCCTGGAGTGCAAGAGGAGTGTGAGGGGATGAGGCTGGAGAGGTTGGTGGGGGCCAGAGGATGCTGCATCTTGTAGGCCAAGGTTAGAGTTTTGTTTTAAATCCTGAGAACAAGGAGAAGCCACTGGAGTGTAAGCTGGGGCTGGAGGCAGATACTGGGATCGGACGCGTGCTTTGGAGAGAGGCAGAAGTGAATGCTGGACTTTGAATTCAGGTCACGTTGGTGGAGATGGAGGGGAGTAGATGGAGCAGAGTGGTGTCTAGGATGGACTGCACATGGGAAGATGAAGAAGAGTTCGGGGTCAGGATGACCACCATGTGCTTTTTACTTTGGGCAACCAGATGATGGCTCAGTTTACTGAGATGGAGAAGACTGGAGGAAGGTCTAATTTATATGGAAAGGTGATGAATTTTAGTCACTGAGGGAAAGCAGTTGCTATTTTTGCCGCTGCAAACACTTCTGAAATGGTCACCCTGATGGCGAATAATAAGGATAGCTCACATTCGAGCACTTACCACATGTCAAACATGAGCTGAACGCCTTACCTCCAATGTCTCCCACAATGGTGAAAATCCCGTGAGCCAGGTACTGTTATTGTCTCCATTTTACAGATGAGGAAGCAGGTTTTCGGAAATCGAGAAGCATGAGCATGGCATGGAGTGGATGGCCAAGGTCAGGTTACCGGGCTCCAGGACTCTGGCTCTTGGTCTCTACATTATGCTGCTTCTCCTGGTTCCTGGCATCTTTAACCACTTCCCTAATTTCCACCCTACCCACCCTCTTACCCCCCATCAGAAATGTCTTCTCAACCCTCTCTCCTGCCCCAGTGACTGGTTATGGAAGAGCAGCCCAAAAATGTGTGTCATAGGTCCTATTCCTCAATTTAGCTTGCAGGCCCAGCCCTTCCAAGGTAATTCCAAGACATCATGGGCTTGGTGGAAGAACAAAGGGCAGGAGGATGTGTGTGCATAGACCGACCTTCCTGATATCCATCTAAATGTCCAGTTACCACGTTATAGTCCACTTACCCTGCATATCAGCAGAAGACAGACATGAACTCAGCTACATCCTTTCCAGAGGAGAATCTGGGTCTAGGTCCCACATGACAAAGGACCCATTACTGCTCAACTAGTCTAACACTAGCCTAGAGATGAGAATGAAATTATTTAGGGTCACAGTCCTGGCAAAAAGCAGAACTCTAGTCCAGTTCTTCATACTGACCCTGCTTGGTTTCTAGATTCCAGATCTACACGGCGCAATTCCTTAGGAATTTCTTCCAGAAGTACCTGTTCATTTGAAGAGGGCAAACCTTTGGCTGAGGTGGCTAAGACCACTGAAACCCTGTAGAGACATCAGAAAGATGGTTTCCAAGTTATCTCCATCTTAGCATTTTTTAGCTTTAACCTCTTGATGCCTTGGGACAGTGTTGTATTAAGGGATCCCAAGAGCCTCCTGGATCACTCTGGCTTCAACTGGTTCTGGTCCAGGAACTTCAGATGACCTCTAAGCCAGAAGTCCACTGATAATCCCCCCCCACCCTCGCATTTTTTTGTGGTCACAGTAGAGCTGTGGTGAGAGCACATCCTGTTTGTGGGTCAGCTTCTCCCTTCGGCAGTGCTGCCTCAAGCCTAAGGCTCAGTTACAATAACAGCTCATATTTGAGTGCTAGCATGTTACACTGATTATATCATTTGACATTCAACCCTGTAGAGCTAGGTGATATACTACTCATTTCACAGATAAGGAAACAGGCTAGGATAGATTAAGTAATTTGCACAGGTCACACAACCAGTGAGCGGTGGAGCTGGGGTTTAAAGCCAGACAGACTCCAGAGCTTGTGCTTCTGACCACTCTGCATACTGCCTTGAGATCTATCCATGGGGAGATGTGGAGGCGGAATACGCTGTCTCTACATTAGTCTCTTACCCCTCACAGACCCCAGACTAAAGCTGGAGGGTCCGCATATCAGCAGTGTGTGATTTCATTATGCCAGCCAGGGCTCTCATACCTCCTTAAAATTTATTCCATTTTGTCTTCTCTGCAACCAAGGGTCACATGGATTAGCTGAGTTACCATTACTATAGGCTAGAAACGTTTGGCTACATTTCCAAAAACCAAACTGTTCTGTGAGGTTATCATAGAATTAGCTCCATTAGGGCTTGGTTGGTGTTAGCTCTCCAAGACATGGGTAATCAAGCCCAAGATGAACTGTCAGCTGCTCATCTCTGCTGCTTCATGGGATAGGAGCAGGAGGGGATCTTGGGCACTGGCTGAGGAGAAGTGGTGGTGAGGAGCCCTAGCCTGAGACTGGAGCCGTAGCAAGTCTTTTCCCAGCCTCAGCTGGGGTCCTTAGATGGGTTTCAGTATCAACCCTCACAAAAAGTTTGTAGCACTGTGTGCCTGTATGCATTTTGCCTGACAGGCATCCTTAGTATTCTTCAGATTCTCAAAATCGGAGTGACCCCTAAATGGTTTAAAACTACTCGATTAGATAATCTACCAAATCTCCTTTAAGTCAAACATTCTCTAAGCTCTGGTGTCCTAATGAGCCAGGTGACTCCTGAAACTTTTAAACCACCATAAAGAATTCTCCCTAGAATTAGATTAACTTTGAAAATGGTCAAGGTTATCACAATTCTATTCCCTCTCAGGTTCTTTGAAATCTGCTCCTCCAAGCTGGGCTTATTCATCCATTGCTTTCCTGCTGTGTTTTCCAGAGCTGGCCTCCCTGTCTACCTTGGGCAGAAGTGCTGAGCAGCTGCCCCCATTGCCTGACCCTCAGGCCCTTCCTTCACCAGGTGGTTCTGGTCCAGAAAAGGCTCCTGGAAGGGCTCAGGCCCAGAGAGGCTCTGAGAGCGACGGAGTGGATGCCAGGTGGGAGGAACCACCCCACAGGGAAGGTCTCCATGGAGCCCTATTAGAGGGAATTTTTTTTTTTTTCCAGCAGATGAGGCAGCAATTCCTCTTTGAGACCCACTCGGAAGACACTTGCCAGAGCAAGTAACTGACTGACCCTGGGGAAAGGTGGAGCTGGAGAGGAGCAAGCATCATTAAAACTGACCTGGGCCACAGGGAGGTGGGAGGCGCGCTGCGCTTGGGTCTCAGCCTCAGCTCAGGATCGCCCTGCCCTTTATCCCCCTTTCCCAAGTGGCGCAACCAATGACCAGAGCGTCGTCAGCACTGGGTCTAATTCGGTGAGGTTTTATTGTAGAAATGCGGCCTCTGGAGATGGAGGACACTATTTCCTGACCACAGGGTGCTGCAGGTGGGACCCTGCGCCTCTAGACCGGCTTCCCCTTTGCGCGTGCGGGCAGAGAAACTGGGTCCTCAGACCCGGGCGGGACCCATTGAAACTCGAGTCCCCTCCTTCCCCAGGGGACGAAGCTTCCGAGAGCCATCATTCCCAAGTCCGGCTGAGTTCACACTCAGATCCTAGTGGGACTCTCGGTGCAAAGAGTGGGAGAGGTGGTAATAGCCGTAAGAAGACGGCTGCAGGGCCGGGGACTCCGGACAGGCAGCTCCGGGCTGGCTGCGCGCTCGGGTAGTTGCGCGCTCACAGCGCCTGCCCGTTGGGTATGCAAAGTAGGGAAGTCAGCGGGCGGCGAGAAAGGCTCCCTTGTACGGGCAGGAGCGCCGTCTTGCAGGAAGGCACCCCCTGCCCGCCCCCCCCGCCCTTCATCTGGGCCCGCTGTCCAGGGAAGAGAGAGTCCTCCAGGGAAGACAGAGTCCTCCAGGGAAGCAGAACCTTAGTTCCCTGCGGCCACGAGGATCGGGACCTTCTACAGCCTCCTAACGCCTCCTACTCCCTTGACGCCCAGGGTGCTGCTCGAGGGCAGGAAGGGTGTTGGGGTCAGGGCGCAGTGTTCCCAGGGGCGTCAGATGCACCCTGCCTGGCTCACACCGACTGCTGGTGGCGAGACCGGCACCGGGCGCCTGCCGGCGTGGCTGGCTCCGCCGCTACACCGGCCTCATCTTCCAGGGCGCGCGGGCGTCCCGCAGCGAGCGGTCGTGGGGCAGCGCGGCGAAGGCCGAGTGGCGCAGCTGGCAGCCGATGAAGAGGACGACGAGCGCCACGGAGAGCAGCAGCAGGAAGAAGAGCAGCAGGTAGGTAGGCAGGTCGGGCTTGGCGGCCGCGCCGTCCCGCATCCCGCGCGCGGTAGCTAGCTCCAGCGGCAAAGCGCCCTCCGCCTTGACCGTGGTTGCCAGGGCCAGCGCGCCGCCTACCGCCGCTTCGGGGCCGCCCGTGGCGTTGAACACGTCGCCGTACATGGCCCGCGGGGCCGCCGACCCCGGCCCGACCGCCTCACTTCGCTTTGCGCCGCCCGGCGCCGCCCCGCGCTTCCATGGCGTGCCCTGCTCTTCCCGCTACGGGTGACTGACCGTGAGCCAGGTGCCTGCGGGGTCGCCGGAACCGCGGAGCCCCCGGGCCGCCGCCGCTCCGTAGCCTGCCGCGCTCAGCTGCCCTCCCCGTGGGGTGGTGGACCCCACGGTTCGGAGCTGGACGGCTCGGCGCCCGCGACCCCCGGACTTTTCGGGTTTCTCGCCGTCGCAACCCGCGGTCCCGAATCAGCAACCCGGGTTTACGGCCGCCCTCTCAGCTCGGACCCCAGTTCCGGTGAGCTCCGGGCTCCGGGGCGCCCCTGGGCTACAGCGGCGGCGAAAGCTGAGTGGTGAGTGTGGCCGCAGCTCGGGATCCCTGCTGGGCGCCGCCAGAAGCCGAGTGCACAGAGGGCGCAGACCCGGAGTCCTCCGCGTCCTCCTGCGCTGCCGCCGCTGAGTCTCAGAGCAATTCTGCAGCCTCGAGCCCCTGTTGAGATGCCGGGTGTGCGGAGAACCTGTCCCCGCTGGCTTCGGCTGCTGCGCTCCTGTCTCGAGCTGGAGACTGAGCTCTGAGGCGCCCCGCGCGCTCAGGTCCAGGGCGGGGGGTGGGGGGGTTGGAGGGGGGCGGGACTGGCGGCGGCTGTCCCCGGGGAGCGGCTGCGAACCAATGAGAGCGAGAGAGGACAGGTATGCACCCCCCCCCCCCCCCCCCCCGCCGCGCCTGGCCTCACATCATTCTCGGACAGAAGGACACACAGAGAGGGAGGGAGGAAAAACACAGGGTCATGGAAAGACAGACAAAGAGACGATTACAGACCTGAGAATAGAGACACACGCAAAATAGAGACAATATGGACAGCCAACCGGTTCAGAGACCAGGCTCAGATAGGCATGGATACCTGTTTTTGTTCCCGCGGACATTCTCCTTCCAGGCACAGCCTGGTTGGCTCCGAGTCCCAAGACTGGGTAGTTTGGGGAGGGCAGGGAGGCCCTGGGTAAGGGCAGAGGGCTCCCAGACAAGCTGGGGCTGGTTCCGTGGGCCCAGGCTCCTCTCTAGCTGAGGACACATGTGCTTCCCCACCATGAGCTCACTTTATCAGCGCCCTTGGCCTGTTCTGCTCAGGCACAGAGGGCAGGAGGAAGATGTGATGCTGGCAATGGCCCACCTGCCCTTGGCAGCCCTGGCAAAGGCTTGGTGGCCAGGACAGGGGTGAGCAGTCAGCAGAACCAAGGGGTGTCTCCTTTCCAGGAGTCCACACTCTTCACTTCCTTTGCGAAGTTTTCCAAGCCCCCCAGATTAGAATGGGAACCAGTGGCCTGGCCACCGCAGCCCCTGCACTCTTCAAGAAGCGCTGACTGCCCTGGACTGTCATGGTCTGGCACGAAGCTGAAGGAGGCAATCACCCTCAAGGTTCTGCAAGTGTAGGGTCAGGAGGGAGTGTGCCTCCTTCCATTTTGCACCCTGGGCACCTCAGTCCTCACCCTAGTCCCAGCTCTGAGACCCCTACAGGGTCAGCCAAGGTCACAGCCTTGTCTCCCTCCCCCACACCTCCTTCCCCCATCAAGGGGTACAGGATGTGGGAGAGCTTGGTGAGCATCGGCTGCAGGAACCTGTGGGAAGATGAGTTCGTTATTTGCCTCTTCCCCACTGCACCTCGCACCTGCCCACAGGCTTAACAAGAGCAAGCAAGGTGTGCAAGGCCATCATCGGCCAGAGCGCATTCCCACAATGCCCAGCTCAGCCCAGGAGAAACACCTCTGTGAGCTCTTTGTATAACACTGAATTGTGGGCCTGTCCTGACCCTACAGAGGGTTTGACTGCTTGCTAAGTGAGGTGCAGAAATGCTCCGGAGACCCTCCTCAGTGTTTTCCTGCAGTTCCATGGACAAGGCCTGTGGGGAGCCTCCCTGAGCATGGGGGTGGGTGTGGGTGTGAGGTGGAGAGCGGGACCTGGCAGGACTTAGCATGACCCCATCTGCCCAACTTGGTCCTGGGGTGCTGCCCAATGTGCTCCAAGGGCATAGGGCCCTGAGCCCCTGTGCCCGGCCGCTGCTTAGGCCAACTTCTCATCTTCCAGATGGGAAAGCCGGCTCCGAGAGGGGCAAGGTTCATCCATGTTAGCACAGGACAGCCTCCACGTAACAGTGATGCAGCAGCTGTGGATGTGGGCTGCTCGGGCAAGGAGCAGAGGCCCTTTCTCTGAAGGCCTGAGCTATTTGGGATAGCATTTTACTCAGCCAGCAGGATCCCAGGGACATTATGTGAAACCGGAAGAAGCTTCCTCAGGGACACTGTCAGCCAAGGGGAGAGGCAGCATGTGGATTGGATGGAGGGGATTTTATCCAGGTGAAGCCGCTGCTGTCAGTAACTCTCTGGGTCTTGGGTTTTTTGTTTGTTTTTTAAGGTACAACAAAATTAAAATTTTCTTTTTCATTAAAGATTGTGCCCATCTGAAAAATATAAAATGAAGAAAAACATCAACATATTTTTGGTTTGTAGCTTAGTTTGTGGTTTGGCCTGGAACTTCCTCCATATGTTTGTGTGGGGAGTCATGGTAGCCCTGCCGACCCCCGGCTTCCTCTCCACCCTGCTCATGAGGTCATGTAAGACAACCAGGCAGTGGCAGGAAGGCTGGGTGCCTCAGCTGGGAGGTCCTAAGTGGAATCTGGGCCAGGCCTCAGCCTTTTGGGCTATAAAGTAAGGGTTTATGGTAAGTGATTTCGGGTTCCAAAATTGTGCTGTGATCATTCAGGAAGTGGGCAAAGAGTAGGGGGTGTCTGCAGAGGGCTTGGTGTGGATGGAGGGTCTCTGCAGCTCCATTGCTCCTGGTGGGGCAGGGAAATCTCTGCACCTGGGGTCCCTGGCAATGCGCATTCCTTCCTCAGAGCTGCTGCTTTTCATCATCATTTTGCATTTTGCAGGCCTTGCAGCCTGTGAATGGAGGAACTGGGACTTGAACCTGGGCATTGGGTTCCAGAGTCTGCAATGAACCACTACCGTGGGCCACCTCCAATTTAGAGCAGTTCTAGTAGCCACGGTTCACACCTCTTTCCATAGGCCAAGCACTTGCTGCTCACAACAACCTGTGAGACAGACACGCTAGCACCTCCATTTTCCCAAGGAGGAAGCTGCAACCCCGAGGACTGGTGTCACCTGCCAAGGTCACACGGCTGGGTCACGGTGCCCTGGAGCCTCAGACTTGGCAGTCTGTTCTCATCTACTCAGTCTTAAGCTGCTTTTGCTAGTGAGAAACTTAACAGAGAGTGTGGTCAAACCGTCTTTCCTGTTGGTAAAGTTGGAGGAGGTATCTTGCCCTTTTTAGGGGGTCCTTTGGTCCCAAAGTGGGAGGGCACTGTTTCTTTTCCAAAAGATGTTCAGAGAGGATGGTCACGTTCCCTGAACATCCCCAGGCAGGAAATTAAACAAGGTTGGTGCTGAGTAAATGCAGAGATGAAGTTTACACAGCTCTTTACACAAGCCAGAGCGACCTTCCATTAGGAAGCTTTGTGTACCCATACATTTAAGTCTCGGGAAAGATTATAAAGGGCCTTGGAGGTTGGCTTTGACAGGCAGAGGTCACAGGGCTGGGATCCCTGCGGGACCTCTTCCCCATTACGTGGTCGCTGAGTGACACACGCTCCCTCCCTGCTGGCCTGTCTTCGGAGAGACCAAGAGAGGCGAGGCAAGGGTGCCTTTCCTGCTGCGATGGGGCCATTCGTTAGCTGTTAAATGGAAACTTGGGAGACTGCAAGCATTACAGCCCCAGGATTTCATAAACTGCTGCACCGGCCCTTGGTGCCTGGTAAAGCTATTTTTATTTCTTCTGCTCACTAGGGGAATTATTATTAAAGCACTCAGCATCACCAAGAGGCTGGGGTGAAGATCAAGGGTGAAGTGTTGCTGTCTGAGGTTGGAGTTCATTGCTGCTGGTATTGGTTTCCCTGCGTCCTGTGAGTATTTAACCGCTGGAGTGGAGTGGTCTCCGCATCCTCTGTGAACGCTGGTGATGCCCTTGCTTGCAGACTTTTATTTTAACCATCACCCTTGGCAATGTTTTTGTTTTGTTTTGTTTGGGTTTGTGTGTGTTTTTGGTTTTGTGTTGTTTGTTTTCGTTTTTGTTTGGTACAGATGGCTTTGGCAACCATAGTGATTTGTGACTGAAGGTTGCATTTTAGAATGTCCATTTTAAGAACTGAATAGCAAGTAGGCCAAGCCCAGGCTCTGAAATGAAGTGATTTTCCAAGTGGAAGCAGACAGCAGTGGGTTTGGAGAATGGTCATGCCAGGGCTTTCGAGGGGTTGCAGTCTGGTTTGTGAAACAGGAAAACTGGAGAAAGGGTGGGGTATGAGGGAGAGACGGTTCTGGAAGGAAAGAGCTCACAAAAGGTCTCCAATCCCAGAAAGGGCGTCTCCACCTCTGTCCTCTGATCCCACGGGCCTGTGGGTCTCTTAAGGTCAGGGGGTGAGATGGAGAGTCAGTGACATGATTCACGGGCTGCCTGGGCCCTGGGTGTGCAGGCTGTGGGTGCTGGCTCTGACTCTGGTGATGGGGTGACTCTGGACATTTTTTGGACAAAGTCTCACTGGTCAGTGCCTCAACATCCTTCTCTTTGGTTTCAGTGACATGTGACCTCGCCTGCCTTTCTGAGTCCCTCTGGCTGCGTGGCCTCCAGCCAAGTGGGTTCCAGTGACACAAGGCTTGCAGGCTGCTGAGACATATTGCCACCCCCGGGCGCCATCACCTAGCCTCCTGTGGGAAGGACAGGGGTTTGCATGAAGGTGAGCCTGCACTCCTGCTGCTGCCTGGGCCTGACCGGGTGTTGGGTGGAGTCAGAGTGGGGTCATTGCACACTAAGGAACAGGCCACTGCTCTGGCCAAGAGTGGGATGTAGGCTGAAGCTGGGATGGAGCCAGCCGATGCCAAAAGGAACAGGACTGTTGTTTGAGATTAGTAGCCAGGCTCAGGGGTACCTGGCCTTCTGGCTGGGGCCCTCTGGTCCCTGTATCAAGGCAGGGGGTACCTGGCCTGTGAGGTTACACTTGGAGGGACACTGAGAGCCAGAGGGGATGCCTGGGGCCCAGAAGTGGTGACCGGCAGCAAGGCAGGGTGGGGGTACGTTCAGTCAATTAAGAGGCCCCCCAACCCACCCCATCTGTGGCATGTTGGAGAACTACTTCATGCAAAGGTCTGGGGCTTGGTGGTGAGGCCAGGGCAAAGGAACTCAGGAAGAGCTGGCTCTTTTTGGATTGAATTGCCTAAGGTTTGGTACGCATACATCAAGTGGGATGCAAGATTATTTTAGATGGCACGTGGGTACGGCATTAAACATCATCGAATCACACAATGCGAAAGTTAATGTCTCATAATCAGCTTTAATTATTCTGATGATGGCAAGAGGAAAAATCCAGTTTGGCCCTGTGTCAGTTTGGATCCTCTGAGAAGCACATGCAAGAGATTTACTGGTAGAAATGCCTGTTGAGGATAAAAGGTGTGGGAGCTGGAGTACACTGGGAGAGCCTCCAGGTAACAGTGCGGGTCTGACACCTCTAAGAGGAGAGGGGTAGGAAGGACTTGGTAGGAAGCACCACAAGCTAAAAATGTCTCATGCAGGCCAGTGGGCGGCCTGTCAGAAGAGCCCCATCAGGCAGGATGTATGCAGCTTTGCGGAGTTGGGCTCAGAGCGTGGTCAAGAGTAGCATCATCTGTCCCCTGCTGGGACTGGTGACCTTTCACATGGGGCTCTTGAGGCCTGAAGGAAGGGACAGCTGCCAGGGGTTGAAATCCTAGCCAGACTCACCTCTCCTCAGAAGCCCCCCTCCTCGCCCCTAGCCCCTGGTAACCTTTCCTCTCTGGCCTCGCCCCCCGACAGTCTCCAGCTATTTACTGATGGCTTTGACTGGGTACCTCAGATTCAGAGTCTTCCAAGGGTGAGAGTTGCACCCTTGGGTTCTGAGTCTGGGCTAAGGTCAGAGCCCTGGGTCCCAGCCAGACCCCCTCAAAGCCAGTGCTTTGTTTTTGTGGTCAGTGGTATAAAGTTCACGTGTGTCCTCTCATTGCCGTCGGCATTGCCGCGGGGGCTCCTACGGCCCAGGTGCTGAGCCCGCTGCCCTGCCCTGTGCTCTGTGGTCCATCCTTAGGGGCAGATGCAGGTTTTGTGGAGCCTGCAGCTCCTGCATCTAAGGGGCCCTCTCTGAGAACAACAGCACAATATTAGGTTTTTTTGTTTTTTTTGTTTTTTTTGCGGTACGCGGGCCTCTCACTGTTGTGGCCTCTCCCGTTGCGGAGCACAGGCTCCGGACGCGCAGGCTCAGCGGCCATGGCTCATGGGCCCAGCCGCTCTGCGGCATGTGGGATCTTCCCGGACCGGGGCACGAACCCGTGTCCCCTGCATCGGCAGGCGGACTCTCAACCACTGCGCCACCAGGCAAGCCCCCAAATTAGGTTTTAAAGTAAATAATTATTTAGAATGAGAAAGAATCAAAATAAACGAAAAAGCTGACCAAGATCCAGGAAAACAATTGTCCAGGAAAACAATCCAGACTGGCTTCTGGGGCCATACGACTCAAACCACAGTTCCCTTCCATCATCACATTCCTCGGTACCCGGTGTTTGGTGACAACTCCATATCTGGTCCCCCCTCTGACCCTGCACCTTCGTGTCCTGACACCTGTGAGCTGAAGTGGTGGGAGTTCTCCTGGGATCCCCAGTGGAGGGCTGGCGGTACCTTACCTCTAAAGTAACTGGAAACCACTTAGTTACATGCACTAACACTTGGAGGAAATGTATCTCCAACTTGGCCTCCTCTCAGTTGGATTGCCCGAGTTTCCACGTTTCCTTCAGTGCCACCCAACCTGAGGAAAAGTGTGATGGGGGAATTTGTAGTGGAAAACAATAGTCTTAGCTGTTGCTTTTGCAAATTTTATAAACACATGACAGGTCAATGTGAACTGGGGGGGGGGGGGGCTGAAGCTTAAGCTTCATTGCCTCACCGTAAACCCAGCTGGATCCATCCTGAACACGTTCCTCTGCCAGAGGGAACCTGTTATCCTTAGGTCACTGTCCGAGTCAGTGACCTACAGTGGCTCCCACTGGCCTTTCTAAAATGAAACTCATTCCCCTTGATTTTTATTCTGGTTGTAAAAGTAGTATTTGGTCGTTACTGAGAAACTATAAACAAGGGTAAAGGAGACAATGAACGTCATCCTGGAGCAAACCCTGCAGGCAAGCAGTAACAATTTAGTTTCAGTCTTCCATCCTCTGCTAGGGGTTTGACAGGACATTGAGACAGGTTGGAATGTCCAGACGTCAGCACGTGGGCTCGCATTGTGCTCCCCCTTTCAGCCTGGCTGGTTATGTAGCACGGGGAGTGACAGGGTCCGGATCCTGGTCAGAGGCTACAAGCAGACGGGACCATGGATGTGGGGACAGGCCGGAGAAAGACCCCCTGACTGAAGAAGCAGCACATTGGTGCTAAAGAATGTGCTGATTCACATGAAGAAACCTGAGAGAATGTCCTTTTTGCTCTGTCAGTTCTTCACAGGGAGGGAGGGACAAATATGCCCATGGCCTGATTCATGAGGAAATGTGATTATTTAAAAAAAAGTTTTAAGTGAGAGAACTGAAGCTGTCCTTTAAGTGGCATTTTCAAACCTAAATTAGAAACTACATTAGCATTGCCATTTGATGCTGAGGCACAAGAAGTTTGGCCTGTTCCTCCCCTGGGGCTCAGGCTCCCAGGTCAGAAGTTAGGGGGTCTCTATCTGAGAAGGTTTCTTCTGGAGAGTCATGTGTGGTCCCTGCACCTCAGCACTGCTGGGGAAGGGGCTTTTCCCACCACTCCCGAAGGAGGCTGCCTGCAGGCTGTCTCTGCTGGTTGGGAGAAGTGGGCTGGATGACTGGGAATCATCTGGTCCTTCTTTGAGAAAGCCTTTAAAATGACACTCCCCCAGATACGGTGTTGAGTGGATTTTCTCAACATCTCAACTGCAACCAAAGAGGGAAAACAGGAAGATGCATGGGGGTGTTAAGGGCATTTGAGAAATGACAGTCCCCCATCCAGCCCGGTGGGGTCCTGAGTTCACCGGCCCGGGCAAGCAAGGGAGTGTCCTGCACTGCCCCACAAGGGTTGCTGAGCCGTGGGGTAGTGTTCTCCAGGGACTGGGTCTGTTTCCCCTTATGGTACCCGTTCTCCGCAAACCCCTTCACAATCACCTGGGAGATTTTAAAATGCAGGTTCTGTCTCAACCCTGAAGATTTGAATCTAGCATTTGGAGCTGGGAGTGCACATGCGTGTTTGTGTGTGTGTGTGTGTGTGTGTGTGTGTGTGTGTGTGTGTGTGTGTGTGTGTGTGTGAGATATGTCCTCAAGCACTGACCAAGGCATCCTCCTGCGTGCCCTGACACCTGTGATCCTTGCTTGCAGGCAGACGGCAGTCAGACTGCCCAACATTAACTGCCTCAGGGAAGGGATGACAGATTTAACAAAGGAGTCAAATTACTGGTTTTTGAGTACCAAAAGTCTAGGCCTTGGTATAAAGTTTGGAACAAGACATGATGAGTGAGGGCAGGGCCGTGGCTGGCCCATATGGCACCTGTGGGTGAATTGTGAGAAGGTGCCTTTCTGCTTGCCAGGGCAAGGGCAGATTTTAGCCTCTGGTTGTGCCCTACCCCATAGCAGGCCACATTTGTGCAGTGCACACACTGCTTAACCTTATGTGGTAGCCCTTAGAAGAGATCTCCCTGATTTGGGGGCAGGGCCGGGAGGGAGGTGAGGAGAAGAGAGCTGGTGGGAAGACGAGGCGACCTTAGATGCTGGTGGGTCCCTGAGAAGGGAGTGCAGGGGCTCTCTGCCTTGGAACGGAGAACAGAAACGCAGAGGGTTTTGGGGAACAGGGTGCGGAGGGAGATAATAGATAGCTTTCTTGGGTAGAGCCCTAGGGAGGCAGAAGCCCCCAGAGTGTGGATGGCTCCCCCAGCCCCACCGGGTGCGAGGTGGCAGAATAACTCCTGCAAGCTCAGCTTAGCATATGTGGAAGTGCCAGGGGAGGGGGCACAGCTAGCTTCCTCCGGCTCTACAGCGGTTGGGAGACAGAGAAGGGCTTCTGTGCCAGTGCTCCAAGGAGGCCATGAGAGTGGCAGGACGCGCCTCAGGTCTTCGGGATGGGAATGAGGGTCTGTGTGGCAGGGGCTTGCAGGGCTGACCTTTCAGAAGCAGAGGGAACAGCGGTGGTGGACGCCGGTGCAGGGAGGACCACCTACCTTCAGTCCGCAGAATTTAGCTCAGGGCCAGGAAAGTAGGTGTGGGGACTCGGAACTGAGATTTCTACCACTTCAGGGGCAGGATCCTTGCAGAAATCGACTCATGGAAAAGTAGCGGGACATTTCTTACCCACTTCAGGTTGTGGATTAAGACTGATATAATATGCAAAGAAAACCATAAGTAAATACCTCCTAATAATGATCTCTGCATGGTGGGATTAAGGGCAATTTTCTTTTTTTCCTTTTTTTTTTTTTTTAACATCTTTATTGGAGTATAATTGCTTTACAATGGTATGTTAGCTTCAGCTTCACAACAAAATGAATCAGTTATATACATACATATATTCCCATATCTCTTCCCGCTTGCGTCTCCCTCCCTCCCACCCTCCCTATCCCACCCCTCCAGGCGGTCACAAAGCACCGAGCTGATCTCCCTGTGCTATGCGGCTGCTTCCCACTAGCTATTTACCTTACGTTTGGTAGTGTATATATGTCCATGCCTCTTTATCGCTTTGTCACCGTTTACCCTTCCCCCTCCCCATAACCTCAAGTCCATTCTCTAGTAAGTCTGTGTCTTTATTCCTGTTTCACCCCTAGGTTTTTCATGACATTTTTTTTTTAAATTCCATATATATGTGTTAGCATACGGTATTTGTCTCTCTCTTTCTGACTTACTTCACTCTGTATGACAGACTCTAGGTCTATCCACCTCATTACAAATAGCTCAATTTCGTCTCTTTTTATGGCTGAGTAATATTCCATTGTATATATGTGCCACATCTTCTTTATCCATTCATCCGATGATGGACACTTAGGTTGTTTCCATCTCCGGGCTATTGTAAATAGAGCTGCAGTGAACATTTTGGTACATGACTCTTTTTGAATTATGGTTTTCTCAGGGTATATGCCCAGTAGTGGGATTGCTGGGTCATATGGTAGTTCTATTTGTAGCTTTTTAAGGAACCTCCATACTGTTCTCCACAGTGGCTGTATCAATTTACATTCCCACCAACAGTGTAAGAGGGTTCCCTTTTCTCCACACCCTCTCCAGCATTTATTGTTTCTAGATTTTTTGATGATGGCCATTCTGACTGGTGTGAGATGATATCTCATTGTAGTTTTGATTTGCATTTCTCTCATGATTAGTGATGTTGAGCATTCTTTCATGTGTTTGTTGGCAGTCTGTATATCTTCTTTGGAGAAATGTCTATTTAGGTCTTCTGCCCATTTTTGGATTGGGTTGTTTGTTTTTTGTTATTAAGCTGCATGAGCTGCTTATAAATTTTGGAGATCAATCCTTTGTCAGTTGCTTCATTTGCAAATATTTTCTCCCATTCTGAGGGTTGTCTTTTGGTCTTCTTTATGGTTTCCTTTGCTGCGCAAAAGCTTTTAAGTTTCATTAGGTCCCATTTGTTTACTCTTGTTTTTATTTCCTTTTCTCTAGGAGGTGGGTCAAAAAGGACCTTGCTGTGATTTATGTCATAGAGTGTTCTGCCTATGTTTTCCTCTAAGAGTTTGATAGTTTCTGGCCTTCCATTTAGGTCTTTAATCCATTTTGAGCTTATTTTTGTGTATGGTGTTAGGGAGTGATCTAATTTCATACCTTTACATGTAGCTGTCCAGTTTTCCCAGCACCACTTATTGAATAGGCTGTCCTTTCTCCACTGTACATTTCTGCCTCCTTTGTCAAAGATAAGGTGACCATATGTGCGTGGGTTTATCTCTGGGCTTTCTATCCTGTTCCATTGATCTATCTTTCTGTTTTTGTGCCAGTACCATACCGTCTTGATAACTGTAGCTTTGTAGTATAGTCTGAAGTCTGGGAGCCTGATACCTCCAGTTCCTTCTTTCGTTCTCAAAATTGCTTTGGCTATTCGGGGTCTTTTGTGTTTCCATACAAATTGCAAAATTTTTTGTTCTAGTTCTGTGAAAAATGCCAGTGGTAGTTTGATAGGGATTGCATTGAATCTATAGATTGCTTTCGGTAGTAGAGTCATTTTCACAATGTTGATTCTTCCAATCCAAGAACATGGTATATCTCTCCATCTATTTGTATCGTCTTTAATTTCTTTCATCAGTGTCTTATAATTTTCTGCATACAGATCTTTTGTCTCCTTAGGTAGGTTTATTCCTAGATATTTTATTCTTTTTGTTGCAATGGTAAATGGGAGTGTTTTCTTGATTTCACTTTCAGATTTTTCATCATTAGTATATAGGAATGCCAGAGATTTCTGTGCATTAATTTTGTATCCTGCCACTTTACCAAATTCATTGATTAGCTCTAGTAGTTTTCTGGTAGCATCTTTAGGGTTCTCTATGTATAGGATCATGTCATCTGCAAACAGTGACAGCTTTACTTCTTCTTTTCCGATTTGGATTCCTTTTATTTCCTTTCCTTCTCTGATTGCTGTGGCTAAAACTTCCAAAACTATGTTGAATAAGAGTGGTGAGAGTGGGCAACCTTGTCTTGTTCCTGATCTTAGTGGAAATGCTTTCAGTTTTTCACCATTGAGGACGATGTTGGCTGTGGGTTTGTCATACATGGCCTTTATTATGTTGAGGAAAGTTCCCTCTATGCCTACTTTCTGCAGGGTTTTTATCATAAATGGGTGTTGAATTTTGTCAAAAGCTTTCTCTGTATCTATTGAGATGATCATATGGTTTTTCTCCTTCAGTTTGTTAATATGGTTTATCACATTGATAGATTTGCGTATATTGAAGAATCCTTGCATTCCTGGAATAAACCCCACTTGATCATGGTGTATGATCCTTTTAATGTGCTGTTGGATTCTGTTTGCTAGTATTTTGTTGAGGATTTTTGCATCTATGTTCATCAGTGATATTGGCCTGTAGTTTTCTTTCTTTGTGACATCCTTGTCTGGTTTTGGTATCAAGGTGATGGTGGCCTCGTAGAAGGAGTTTGGGAGTGTTCCTCCCTCTGCTATATTTTGGAAGAGTTTGAGAAGGATAGGTGTTAGCTCTTCTCTAAATGTTTGATAGAATTCGCCTGTGAAGCCATCTGGCCCTGGGTTTTTCTTTGTTGGAAGATTTTTAATCACAGTTTCAATTTCAGTGCTTGTGATTGGTCTGTTCATATTTTCTATTTCTTCCTGATTCAGTCTTGGCAGGTTGTGCATTTCCAAGAATTTGTCCATTTCTTCCAGATTGTCCATTTTATTGGCATAGAGTTGCTTGTAGTAATCTCTCATGATCTCTTTTATTTCTGCAGTGTCAGTTGTTACCTCTCCTTTTTCATTTCTAATTCTATTGATTTGAGTCTTCTCCCTTTTTTTCTTGATGAGTCTGGCTAGTGGTTTATCTATTTTGTTTATCTTCTCAAAGAACCAGCTTTTAGTTTTATTGATCTTTGCTATTGTTTCCTTCATTTCTTTTTCATTTATTTCTGATCTGATTTTTATGATTTCTTTCCTTCTGCTAGCTTTGGGTTTTTTTTGTTCTTCTTTCTCTAATTGCTTGAGGTGCAAGGTTAGGTTGTTTATTCGAGATGTTTCCTGCTTCTTAAGGTGGGCTTGTATTGCTATAAACTTCCCCCTTAGAACTGCTTTTGCTGCATCCCACAGGTTTTGGGTCGTTGTGTCTCCATTGTCGTTTGTTTCTAGGTATTTTTTGATTTCCTCTTTGATTTCTTCAGTGGTCACTTCATTATTAAGTAGTGTATTGTTTAGCCTCCATGTGTTTGTATTTTTTACAGATCTTTTCCTGTAATTGATATCTAGTCTCATGGCGTTGTGGTCAGAAAAGATACTTGATACAATTTCAATTTTCTTAAATTTACCAAGGCTTGATTTGTGACCCAAGATATGATCTATCCTGGAGAATGTTCCATGAGCACTTGAGAAAAATGTGTATTCTGTTGTTTTTGGATGGAATGTCCTATAAATATCAATTAAGTGCATCTTGTTTAATGTATCATTTAAAGCTTGTGTTTCCTTATTTATTTTCATTTTGGATGATCTGTCCATTGGTGAAAGTGGGGTGTTAAAGTCCCCTACTATGAATGTGTTACTGTCGATTTCCCCTTTTATGGTTGTCAGTATTTGCCTTATGTATTGAGGTGCACCTAAGTTGGGTGCATAAATATTTACAATTGTTATATCTTCCTCTTGGATCGATCCCTTGATCATTATGTAGTGTCCTTCTTTGTCTCTTCTAATAGTCTTTGTTTTAAAGTCTATTTTGTCTGATATGAGAATTGCTACTCCAGCTTTCTTTTGGTTTCCATTTGCATGAAATACCTTTTTCCATCCCCTTACTTTCAGTCTGTATGTGTCTCTAGGTCTGAAGTGGGTCTCTTGTAGACAGCAAATATATGGGTCTTGTTTTTGTATCCATTCAGCCAATCTGTGACTTTTGGTGGGAGCATTTAGTCCATTTACATTTAAGGTAATTATCGATATGTGTGTTCCTATTCCCATTGTCTTAATTGTTTTGGGTTCATTATTGTAGGTCCTTTTCTTCTTTTGTGTTTCTTGCCTAGAGAAGTTCCTTTAGCAGTTGTTGTAGAGCTGGTTTGGTGGTGCTGAACTCTCTCAGCTTTTGCTTGTCTGTAAAGGTTTTAATTTCTCCATCAAATCTGAATGAGATCCTTGCTGGGTAAAGTAATCTTGGTTGCAGGTTTTTCTCCTTCAACACTTTCAATATGTCCTGCCACTCCCTTCTGGCTTGCAGAGTTTCTGCTGAAAGATCAGCTGTTAACCTTATGGGGATTCCCTTGTGTGTTATTTGTTGTTTTTCCCTTGCTGCTTTTAATATGTTTTCTTTGTATTTAATTTTTGACAGTTTGATTAATATGTGTCTTGGCGTATTTCTCCTTGGATTTATCCTGTATGGGACTCTCTGTGCTTCCTGGACTTGATTAACTATTTCTTTTCCCATATTAGGGAAGTTTTCAACTATAATCTCTTCAAATATTTTCTCAGTCCCTTTCTTTTTCTCTTCTTCTTCTGGAACCCCTATAATTCGAATGTTGGTGCGTTTAATGTTGTCCCAGAGGTCTCTGAGACTGTCCTCAGTTCTTTTCATTCTTTTTTCTTTTTTCTGCTCTGCAGTAGTTATTTCCACTATTTTATCTTCCAGGTCACTTATCCGTTCTTCTGCCTCAGTTATTCTGCTATTGATCCCATCTAGAGTATTTTTAATTTCATTTATTGTGTTGTTCATCGTTGCTTGTTTCATCTTTAGTTCTTCTAGGTCCTTGTTAACTGATTCTTGCAATTTGTCCATTCTATTGTCCATTCTATCTCCAAGATTTCGGATCAACCTTACTATCATTATTCTGAATTCTTTTTCAGGTAGACTGCCTATTTCCTCTTCATTTGTTAGGTCTGGTGGGTTTTTATCTTGCTCCTTCATCTGCTGTGTGTTTTTCTGTCTTTTCATTTTGCTTATCTTACTGTGTTTGGGGTCTCCTTTTTTGCAGGCTGAAGGTTCGTAGTTCCAGTTGTTTTTTGTGTCTGTCCCCAGTGGCTAAGTTTGGTTCAGTGGGTTGTGTAGGCTTCCTGGTGGAGGGTACTAGTGCCTGTGTTCTGGTGGATGAGGCTGGATCTTGTCTTTCTGGTGGGCAGGTCCACGTCTGGTGGTGTGTTTTGGGGTGTCTGTAGACTTACTATGATTTTGGGCAGCCTCTCTGCTAATGGGTGGGGTTGTGTTCCTGTCTTGCTAGTTGTTTGGCATAGGATGTCTAGCACTGTAGCTTGCTGGTCGTTGAGTGAAGCTGGGTGCTGGCGTTGAGATGGAGATCTCTCGGAGATTTTTGCTGTTTGATATTATGTGCAGCTGGGAGGCCTCTTGTGGACCAGTGTCCTGAAGTTGGCTCTCCCACCTCAGAGGCACAGCACTGACTCCTGGCTGCAGCACCAAGAGCCTTTCATCCACAGGGCTCCTTAATTTGGGATGATTCGTTGTCTATTCAGGTATTCCACAGATGCAGGGTATATCAAGTTGATTGTGGAGCTTTAATCCGCTGCTTCTGAGGCTGCTGGGAGAGATTTCCCTTTCTCTTCTTTGTTCTGACAGTTCCCAGGGGCTCAGCTTTGGATTTGGCCCCGCCTGTGCGTGTAGGTCGCCGGAGGGCGTCTGTTCTTTGCTCAGACAGGACGTGGTTAAAGGAGCCGCTGATTCGGAGGCTCTGGCTCACCCAGGCCGGAGGGTAGGGAGGGTCACGGAGTGCGGGGCGGGCCTGCAGCGGCAGAGGCCGGCGTGACGCTGCAGCCTGAGGGCGCCGTGCGCTCTCCCGGGGGAGCCGTCCCTGGATCCCGGGACCCTGGCAGTGGCGGGCTGCACAGGCTCCCCGGAAGGGCGTGTGGCTAGTGACCTGTGCTCGCACACAGGCCTCCTGACGGCGGCAGCAGCGGCCTCAGCGTCCCATGTCGTCTCTGGGCTCCGCAATCTTAGCCGCGGCTCGCGCCCGTCCCTGGAGCCCTCTCAAGCAGCGCTCTTAATCCCCTCTCCTCGTGCACCAGGAAACAAAGAGGGACGTAAAAGTCTCTTGCCTCTTCGGCAGGTCCAGACCCCTCCCCGGACTCTCTCCCGGCCAGCCGCGGCGCACCAACGCCCTGCAGGCTGTGTTCACGCCGCCAACCTCAGTCCTCTCCCGGCGCTCTGACAAAAGCCGGAGCCTCAGCTCCCAGTCCCGCCCGCCCCGGCGGGCGAGCAGACAAGCCTCTCGGCTGGTGAGTGCCGGTCGGCCCGATCCTCTGCGCTGGAATCTGTCCGCTTTGCCCTCCGCACCCCTGTTGCTGTGTTCTCCTCCGCGGCTCCCAAGCTCCCCCACTCCGCCTCCCGAAGTCTCCACCCGCGAAGGGGCTTCCTAGTGTGTGGACACTTTTCCTCCTTCACAGCTCTCTCCCGCTGGTGCAGGACCCGTCCCTATCCTTTTGTCTCTGTTTAGTTTTTTCTTTTGCCCTAACCAGGTACGTGGGGGGTTCCTTGCCTTTTGGGAGGTCTGAGGTCTTCTGCCAGCGTTCAGTAGGTGCTCCGTAGGAGTTGTTCCACGCGTAGATGTACTTCTGGTGTATCTGTGGAGAGGAAGGTGATCTCCGCGTCTTACTCTTCCGCCATCTTCCCGGAAGTCTTTTTTTTCCTTTTTGAGTGCTGAGGGTTTTAAAAATTTTTCCAGTGACCATGTTTGCTTATTTAAATGAGAATACTAATGTTTTAAAAACTGTAATTTGCTTTTTTATCTCTCTCCCCTCTCTGGGGTCCTCGTTCCTTAAGTGCCTCATCCGTCACGCTTCCTTCAGCCCCTCTGAGCCTCCTCCCTGCCCCGACCTGGCAGGCACTGGCTGAAGGTGGGGCTGGAGCCCAGGAAGGTAGCGGCCATAGTCAGGAGTCCTGGAGTCAACGATGACACCGACAACACCGTCACCAAGGACACTTTCCTGTCCTCTCTGCACCCACTTGAGAGGACAGCCAGGGTGGAAGAGATACTCTTATCATTTTTGGCGTTGGGGAGATTGTCTCTCCTCCCCCCCAGGTAGGAGGGTCTAGGCTGGGCTCTGCTGAGCCAGAGGGTGAGTGGGCTGGGCCTTTCCACTGTCCAGACTCCCAAATGACACCCTTTCCCAGAATCTGCTCCTCGGGCCCCTCAGAGCCCTTGCTCGAGAAGGCCCATGTGGGCCAGTCAGGCCATTTGGAGAGAAGGGGAGAAGATGACAAGCCAGTGGGCCCCTTTAAGGCATCCCTGCCTGGGAGGGGGGCCGGGATGAAAATAGAGCGGTGGCCGGAGCAGGGTTTAGTGAGCTGGAGGGAGAAACGTGCTGATTATTAAAGACCGAATTACCTGGGTCTAATTACAAACACACTTAAGCAGCACATTTATTCCTGATACACAACAGAAGTGGCTCAGATTCTATCACAAAGAGTCGGAAAGGGTGATAAAAATAAAAACTGGATCTCAGCCGTGTGTCTTTCCCCGCTCTCCCTCCCTCCCCCAATTAGTTGTGGTGGGAAGAGAAGTGGACCTCCCCCCAGCCCCCAACCAACTTGCTCAGCCTGGTGGGAGCTTGGAGCGTTCTCCCTGCCATTTCTGTTGGCAGAACCCGCCTGCATGCGGATGGAGGAGATGGAGGGATGAGGGGTCCCTCCCAGGTGATCCAATGCCAGGACATCCAGGAAGCTTGCTGTCCTCACTGGGGCAGGTTGTCTGCTCAGGGCTCTGCTCTCTGACTCCAGGTGAGCCCTAAGGTCGCAGGACAGAGGCATCTCTCTGCCTGTGCCCCTGTGCAGGCATGACATTTCCTCACCTCCAAGAACAGGACACCAAATCCAAACAAGGCCATCCCTGGAGAATGTTATTACCCAGCCCCTGTTAGTGTTTCCAGTCCCTTTACTGTGTATTCACTTCATTAATGATGCTGTTTGATAATGGTTATGCAACATAGGATAGAGTGGGGTTGAACTGCCCATCCCTACTTTTTTTCTTAGTGCCTCCAATTCTTTATGCCCCATCTTTTCTACATGTCCAAATGTTACACATCCTTCCAAAACTTCACCTTGGTGAAGACAAGAGAGCTAGCAAGAGTGCTAGACCACGAGTGCCCATCAGTCAAGCAACTTGATAACTATACTGTTTGGCAACGGGGCTTCTGTAGCAATGGTGTCCAAATACAGTCGACCCTCAGGAGCATCTTAAAATATAGATTCCTAGGCTCACTCCCTGTCTGGCAATCTACAGTATCAGCAAGTGTCCCCAGGGATTCTGAGGCAGGGAGTCCTAGGACTGCACTGAGAAATGCCCTGAAAGACTTGTCCCTCCTGCCCCAGGCTGCCTCCCAGGACAGGGCTTCTACACATGTTGTTCAGCCGAAGGGCACCCCTCCCATTCACCTGTGTTCATGGGCACCCACCCTGCACCCAGTCCCGTTCACCAGGCTCAGGGGCCCCGGGGGTTGAACTTCCACTCAATGGGACCCTTGCATCGCATAAGCTCTTTTCTATGCAAAGAGGATAACAAATCCTGCCCTGCCCACCTGGCTGGGTGGGAGGTTGAATTAAGTGAGATAAGGGATGTGAAAGTGCTCTGAGAGCTGTAAGGCTGGGAATCGAAGGGAAGGTTATCTGTGCCCGCTAGGCAACGATTCACTGAGTGTCTTGTGACATCGCCTCTGTACTGTCCACCACGCTTATTAAAAATCTCACAGATCTACTTAACCACTCCCAGCCGAGGGCTTGGCTTCGTTGACTGGCTGCATTCAGCTTGTTCAGCAAAGCCTGCCTCCTTCCACAAGATGGCCAGAGCGGTGTTGTTGGTTTCTGCTGGTGGACAGAAACAGGATTTCTTCCCAGGTGGAGCAAAGCTGACCTGGGTAGATGGGAGCCCACACTGTGGCTTCATTAACACTTGCTGACTTGTGTTCTTGGGCTGTTGATTGAGGCCCCAGGAGTAAGTCATTCTCTTGGGGTGAATGGGTAAGATTCCTCTCCTCTGGTGGGGGGACCATGCTTCGGTGCCTTTGTTTGAGTTATCTACCGCTTGGGTGAGACGCCACCTCCAAACTTAGTCTTAAAACAACACTCTAATGTTTCCCGTGATTCCGTGGTTGACAGGCTTCAGCTGGGCGGTTCTGCTCCCCGTGGCTGACCCGCTGCTGAGCCTGCTCTCAGTTGAGAGCTTGGCTCCACTGGAAAGGACCAGAGGCTTCTCACCCTCCCAGGTTTCTCTCCACGGCGTCTGCACAGTGAGTTGTGCAGCCGAGCTCCTCCACGACATAGCAGCCACCTACCACGAGGACGAGCCCCTGCTTACGGAGCCGCTGCTGGTGCTCAGCCGGACCCCCCGAGTCACAGGACCAAGCCTAGCGTCCACGTGGGAGGGGAAGAAGCAAAGGCAGGCGGCTGCAGAGGCATGCATCCTGGGGGCCCCTGATGTGCTAATTCCCCACAACCTCACTTTCTTTCTTGGGAAGTCACCCCCGTACATCATAGAAGAGGGCAGCAGCCAGGCTTGTGTTTACCTGCTCTCTTTCCACTGGCACCAGTGTTGCTGGGCTTGGAGGCCTGGGGTGTGACTTGGGGAAGTTCCAGAGACCCCCGCTCCTATGCTCTGTGCCAACGGTGGCTTCTGTCCCTGGGCGACCACAGCCTGTACAGAGGAGACTCAGAGGCCTGACAGGTAAGCAGTTTCTCTGTTACTTTCTGCAGTAGCACAGCTGCACACGCATGCTGCCTCTTGCATGTCAGTTCTCGTCTTCTCTTTCAGGGGGTGGCCTCAGCAGAGGCCTGTGGGAGCCCCTGCACAGGCTCCATGAAGATGGTGCCACAGACCTTGTCACTCTTCACATTTGCTTGGGTTGCCTCAGGTCTCTGCCGCCAGGGGACCCGTGTGACAGCCTGTGGGGGGCCCTGCCTCCTCTGGCTGGAGAGTGCTGGGAGCCAGATCTCATTCTCACCTCCAAACCCCTCTCCTCATGTCTCTGACCAAGTGGTGGGCGCCGGGGGTGACCAGCGGGGTCTTGGCGTGCCTCGGGTCTCTTCAGAGCTGCGGGCACCTGGCCCGGGACCCTGTGGGTAGATGTGCACCTGGGCTGTGTGGGGAGTGACAGTTCCCTTGGTTTCCTCACACATCTGGGCTTTTGTCTCAAACCTTCGGCTCCGTTTTCTGGAAGAGGTCCCTTCTGTTTCACCTCAGGCTGAATCTTTCATGTCATATGTATGTATGCAGGGAGAGGACAGACTGGAGGGTCTTTAAGAATCAGCAAAATGGTATTTCTACCCTTTGGGAGAAAAATTGAGGATGTGTCCAGAGTGACTAGAATACTGATCTGTACCAGCCTCTCGCTGCAGCCTCAGCACAATGGGAATCACTCACCTCTGAGTCGCTGCCATTCACCTGGAGGCTCGGAAGTCCCAGGGCGCAGGAACCACGTCCGTGTGTCTTTGGAGGGGGACATCATGAGACACTCTGGCCCCCCAGCCCCATGGCCTTTGCTGAGGCTCAGAATACACATTCTGTTCATGCTTCTTGTGACAGACAGTGATGATGCTGTGAGCATCTTTACGCGAAGACGTGTCTGAAAAAGCAGCTAGGCTCTCAGAACATTCACCTTCAGCCGGGCTCCACAGGCCTTGGGGGCTTCTAATTTAGTTCTGCAGGCTGGGGAGCCACCAGAGGCTGTGGTTTGCGGGGATGTCTGTCTTGTGATTGATTGGAGCTGAGAGTGAAACCCTGGGGCTCTGTTCTGTTGTACCCTTGAAGTGATCAGGAGTTGCTTCCTCCCTCGAGGAGACTGACCCAGCTCTGGTCTGGGGTGGTCACTGCTCCCCCAGCACCACCAGTCTGAAAACCCTATGAGTCACTGGTACAGCTGCTGGGATTCATGCTACTCTCAACGACCTAAGCTCACCGATAGCAGCACAAGTCCCCCAAATCCAGTATTGAGTTGTATCGTTACTTATGTAACCTGAATAGTCCACTTCACCAGCCTGCACCTGCAAGTAAGGCTACATTTCCTCCTTAGAGCAGGAACCTCGTCAGCCAGAAATTGGTTATCCTCAAACTCTTTGCTGGTTATTTTGGGGGTTTCTGAGTGGTTAGCCCCCCAAACAACGGTGATAACTGTAGTCACTATGCCCGCTGCCTCGTCCCGCTTTCTGCTTTGGCCCCCCTTGGTCTCCCCACTACTAACTGCCAGCAAAGCTGTTGAGAGGTGCCTCACTGGGGCCACTGTCCATCACAGAAGTGCCCAGGGTGCCAGTTCTGGATCCTCTCCCGGTCCTGAGCTGCACCCATCACCTGGGCCCCAGAGCAGCCAGTATGTCCAGCGTCTTGTGGAT
Source organism: Lagenorhynchus albirostris (assembly GCF_949774975.1). Classification (NCBI taxonomy): domain Eukaryota; kingdom Metazoa; phylum Chordata; class Mammalia; order Artiodactyla; family Delphinidae; genus Lagenorhynchus; species Lagenorhynchus albirostris. The sequence goes on from NC_083097.1 coordinate 113,144,496, forward strand.
TCACTCTCGAACAGTTTAACCAGATTGATACCATCACCCACCGTGTCTTCTTTAGAGTCTCAAGAAGAATAACCCTGACAGTTTCTGGCCCTTGCTCCTCTAACTACAGAAATGCAAAACAGCCCCAGGGGGAGGATGGGGCAAATAAGTCCTGGAGTCATTTCTGTGTTCATCAGGATTCTGAGGATGTAAATGACATCCAGAAACCCAGTGGAAACTGGAATCAACAAACATGAGACTTTATCTGGCAGCAAAGCTGAGAAGGCTTCTGGAACAGTTCCTCAGATGTAGGAAGAGCTTCAGGAAGAAGGGTATCAGGGGTGAGAATGTGGCACAGCTCCCCTCTCCACCTTTCCTCTCTTCCCTCTCCCTCTTTTGTTCTCCTCTCCCCACTCCCCTCCAACCTTTACTTCTTCCCTCTCCTTAATTTCTCATCTGTGACCTCATTTGCAGACAGCCTGTCTGTGTGGCAGGGAGGGGTCTACTGGTGTCCCAGATTCACATTCCCCTGTGCAGCAACCCTACTGGAAAAAAAGATCTCTCTTTCTCAGTGTGCGCATAGATATCTCAGGGCAGGCATGTGATCACCCGGCTTGGGGCTGTGTTGGTTTCAGGGGCATGGGGTACTCTGGTAGGTTGTGTTGCGGTTGGGGTGAGATCTGTTTCCAGCCAAAGAGGGGTCGCAGCCACTACAAAGCCTGCACGCCCGTGCCCTCCCCCACTCCACTCCTGCCTGCCCTGCCTTCCTCTGCTTTATCCACGAGCACACAGGGCCCTGGAGGTGGTTGGGTGGAAGAGGCACAGTTAGCAGTGCTATCTACCCTGTGAGTGTTGAGTCTGCACTCAGACACCTGAACGGGTCCTGGCATGCTTTTATTTGCATATACGAGGCCTTCTCTGGCCTTCTGCTTCCCCAGCGCACTGCTGGGACGGCAGGCCGCTGGCCTGGGAGCGTGTGGGGTCAGTGCCACGGGACCCACGGCCTCGTCTGTCAGTGGGCACAGCTGATGGGCTCGTTGGGCCCAGTTATTCCTGATGCAGACACTCTGAGGACGTGGAATCCGCACTTTTTAATCGTACTGTAATGAGAGTGCCCTCCACGCCTGTCCCGCTTGCTCCGGGGAGCCCCATCCTTCCCCCTCCTGCCCCTGCCTCCCTGGATGCCTACGGAGGGCGGCTGGGTGAGGACCTGGCCTTCCAGCTGTGGTCCCAACTCTATGGCCCTGAGCACTGTTCCTCCACAGGCAGGACCAGGCTGCCTTGGCCTCTCAGCTCTCAGGCCCTCCCCTCCATCCCTCTCCTGCCCCCTCTGAGGGAAGCAGGGCTGGGTAGGGGAGAGCCCTAGCTCCTCAAACACCGCTTCTCTCAAACGTTTTGATTCTTTCCTCAATGCTCTCTCTTCTTTAAAGACTCAGGCCTTTGGGAACCTAAGACCTAGACACCTTTCTTTTTTCCCTGCGTCTCTGTCATTTTTTCCCTGAGGTAAAGGGCCTGGGACATCCCTGTGGCTTGACCGCGGTGGGAAAGCAGAGGGAGAAACCCGGCTCATTTACCTAGGAAGAGCCAGCCAGGCGGCCTCTGCTTCGAGGCTGGGGAACCTCGGAAGCTTGCTGTGTCTGCAGAGAGGGCGGAAGGGGGTTTGCTGCCTGGTTAACCAGCCTGGGTTGATTGAGGTCCCGAGCTTCTCCTGGAGTCCCTTCTCGCTAGTAGATCACCCTTCAAGGGATAAGAGGAAGGGATGGGATAAACATAGAATGGGGCGTGGCCTGCCTGCCACAGCGGGATCAAAACTCCTAATTCCTGTCAGCCCCCCAGAGCCTCAGGCTCTACCCTTTACAGAAGCATTAATGAGTGCTTTCAGGAGTGACAGGCCGTGAGGCTGCTTATTTTTAACCAGACAACGGAGGCTGAGCTCCTGAGTGGGACAAGGTGTCTCAATCTCCCTGAGGCAAGCAGACCTGGAGGTGTCTGTCCCGGGCTTCCCAGGCCTGCAGCCGCTGGGAGGAACATTTGCAGAGTCGCACCCAGGTTAGGGGATCTCCTTCGGCCTGGGCTGCTTTGGCCAGTGTTTTGTCTCCTGGGCCTCCTTGGGACGGAGGGAGGTGCTCTGTGATGGGCAGAGGAGGCCGGCTGTGCTTTCTCAAGTGTGTGAGCTCTCCTGCTTCAGAAATAGCTCTGGGTACTAATTGGGGGTTTTTGCCCAGGAAGTGTTACTAGGATCTGTCAGGTCCTACTAGGAACCATCGGAAGGTGACAAGTCGCTGGAGACCTTGACGCTTAACCGCTGGTTACCCAGAAACCTGGACAGGGCCGCCTCTCCGGAGCCCCACAGCACTGGGAGACAGGTTACAAGCACACACTAAAGTTACAGACTAAATAATGACTGTTGTGTAGAGGGCTGCGAGGGGTCGGATCGGGTGCTTTGGGAAGTGTGAGTCTGGGGGGGGCCTGGGCCCTTTCTCCTCCCCCTCTCTGTACTTGTGCCTTTCCCAGACTCCGTTCCTCTGTCTCCTGTTTCGTCTCTCCAAGAACTGCTTCTCCTGCCTGGCTAATTCCACAGGAGCCAAGGAAATGGGGGAAAGTAAGGGAGGTTGTCAGTGCCTGGAAAACCACTAAGCCCCTGCCTCCAGGCTGCCAGCTCTGCCAGCCCTCGGTCCCAAGGCCTCTCCAGCAGCTTTCCATGAAAGAGACGTCCCTCCCCGCCTCCACCTCCCTCTGGCAGCCATGAATCCATTCCTGGACTACCGTCACCCCCCACTAGATGTGGCAGCCAGGGCCTAACGGGCGCTGCTAGTTTTCGTTCCCAGTTTTCAGTTACTTAGTGGGACTTGTTTTCCTTTATCTCCTTAAGGGGCAAATTGGAGACTTGGGTTTGATAGGAAAAGATCACCCCAGGACTTGAAAAATAGGGTTGCCAGCTGCCTCTGGTAGAAAAGGCAGATAGGGAAATTGAATAATGCATCTTAGAAATGTTTATTAGCATTCTGATGATGATAAGTGAGGGATCTGAAAGGAAATCTTCCACAAGCGTTGGTCATTTGTCCCCTGGTTAGGGAGGCTGGTGTGCTTTGTGGGAAGAGTAGTTGATGTATCCCCCACTGGACACATATGTGTCTCATCCCCGATACTTAGCAAGGGACCCGGGAGATTCTGCTGAAGGGATTCAGTCATCATCTGCAGGCTTTTGGGGGGTGGGGGTGGTGGAGCATGGATGAGCCTTTGAGAAAAGCTGCAGGTATTCTCTCCATAACAACGCACCCTCACAAAGACAAGCTCACAACTTGATGGGCACTTCAGGATTCGCAGGTTCTTTGAAATCCATCCATGGACCCTCACATAGACCCCAGGTGAAAAACTCCTGGACCAGAGTTTACATCTGTAAGGCCCCCTGCACATACACGTGCCCCCGATCCCTGTCGGACGCCTCTGCTACCTTCTTGCTGAGCACTGGGTACTGGTGCCAGGAAGGCCTGGGTTGGAGTCCCATTTCAGGGCAACTTCTCCAGTCACCCATCTTGGCTGCCAAGGCCCAACAAATGTGGGCTTTTTTCCCCCTAGAAATGGGGAAGATTTGGCAACACTGGGCCTGCATTCCTTATGGCAACAATTAGCTGGGCTTGGTGTCTGTGCCTGCTTTAGGTAGGGCATGGCTGTCTGGGTTGTCTGGGCCTCTTCCCGCCACCTCAATGCTGGGACCAATTCAGTTCTGTTTATCACCCCAGTTGATCTTCACTTTTCTTAGAGCAGAGTTAAGTAAACAGTTTTATCTCTGAAGATATACTGCATATCACAAAACACAAGTCTCATACGTATGCATATAGAAAACACTCATATATGCACATGTACACGCACATACCTGTTTGGCCCATCCAGGTTGTCTGCAAGGCATCTGAATTTGTGACCTGATACTCTTCCTCCTCATAGGGTTCCTGTGAGGGTTCAGTGGACTGATGCATGCAGAGCCCTCAGCACAGTGCCTGGTACACAGCAAGTGCTCACTCAGCACATCCAGCTGGTGTTACTAGTAAGTGATCCTTGGGGCCCAGTGGCATCTCCTCTAGCCTGCTCAGAATGGGCGTTGCTCGGGACTGGGGCGCCCTCTTGTGGCTGCTCTCCCTACTCACACCTAGGCCCCGCCGGAAAGATTTTAGGCTCCTTTCATCAGGCTCCCCTTCCCCTGCCACTCAAGGGGAGAGCGGGAGAGGTGGGATGGGAGAAAATGTTCCGCTTCCCTCACCATTTCCTTTGCCTCCTTCCTGACCTTGGGGAGGTTGGGGGTCACTAGGTCTGGAGACAGGAGGAGACGCTTGGAGGTGGGGGTCCTGGCTGCGTGACTCCCATGGGTGGTACCTGCCCCCTCCCACTTGCTCATTCTCCTCCCAGAGCAGCAGATGCCCAAGGCCACCTCCAGAGAGGACGCAGGACAACAGGAGGGCAGCGCATCCACAGAGGCTTCCCAGGCTATTATGAGGTAATTTTATTTCTTTCCATTTCAGGTAAAAATAGTAAATACAAGATAATTTTAATAAAGGTAAAAATACATCATTTGGATTTTGTCGTTGTTCTCTGAACAGTGCTACCTACAGTACAATTTTTGATTTAGGATTTTTAAACCTTTTTTTAATATAAACAAATAGAGCGCTTTTGCTATTAGGCTATCTGTGTTCTCATCTGGCACTTAAGAATAGATCACAGGTCACCTCCCAGTTCCTTTGGATGTATGTGGGTGGCGGGGAGGGAGTGAGCAGGGCTGCATGGGATGAGGCATGATGGCCTCATGAGCCATGAGCCATCCAGGATGGCTTCCTGGATGCAGACAGCGCTGCAGTCCGTGTGCAGTGGGAGGGCACGAGTGTGCATCCGAGATGGCCTTTTCCTGCGCTGGCCACAGGGACATATGTCACTGTGACTGGCCTGAAGGTGTCACATGCATCGGGGGGGCACTTCCTCCCCTCCTCCTGTGGTCTAGTTTCTCACCCAACAGCCTAGATTCACAACAGTTCTGGGTCCAGGCAGGCCACTGGGCTGCAGATGTCAGCAAGGCTGATCAGGACAGAGCCAGTTGGTCCCTTAGAGTCCTAGAGGAGTGGCCCAGGGCCCTCCCGACCAGGGCTGGTGGCCAGGGCTTCCCACCTGGCCTTGGAATGCTGGTAGAAGTCACAGGTGCCGATGCAGGCTGTTAAATGTCTTTGCCCTTGTTCGCCCTCAGGTGGTCTTTGTTTAAGTTCTTTCCAAACTTCTCGCTGAGCTGTTGGATGAGGTCTGCCAGCTCGCCGGTAGCTTGAGATTTCTCTTCAAGAAGCTCATAGCGCAGGCTGGAGATATCTTGCTTGATTTCCTTCAGTTCGCCTGCAAGGACAGATGAGATTTTGGTGAGATGAGCCTGCTGAAGGGGCTCAGCCCATAGGCATTTGGGGCGTGCATCCTTCCCACAGAACGTCAGGCTACTGGTCCAGCCCACCAAGGGTGGAGGTGAGGGGACGGGAGCTCTGTTTTGACCTAAATCCCACTCAGCTTCTACCGACAAAGGACCATTCATTCATCTGCTTAAGACCCCTCTCCCATTCCTGGTCACGCTCTCCATTAGGGGTTTGGGGTAGATGGAAGAATCAAGATCAGGTTGTGACCTGCTAACACCGATTTATCACGGTTGTTAGAATGCTGGTTTTGGAGCCATTAGAAGCAGATTTCAAGACTCTAGGCAACACCCTTGTTAACTGAAACATTTTTTTCTCATTATGCTCCATGTTTTGTTCTGTCGTCTCAGGGAGGAGAAACTCCCAAGTGTCTGAGGGGATCAGCTCAGCACAGTGGCTGCGGCTGTGGAGCCAGGCCTCCTCACAGGGGCAGAGTCTGTCCGCACCACGCAATCAGCATCCCTCACCGGTGCACCACGGTAGGCCTGCCTTCTCCTCTTTCTCTAGCAAGGGACCACAGGTAGGGTCTTCCGCTTCTTTCCACAGCGAACCGTGTGGTTAGAAATCCACATGGGCCTGGGCTGTGGGAATCTTCTTATTAAGCACAAAGGGAGTCGAAAGGTTCTCTCCTGGTTTGAGAGATACTGGACTTGGCTCAAGTGTCACATTAGCCATGCGTGTTTTTTAAGTATGCCTTATACACAGAAGATGCAGAGGTCTTAAAGGTACAGTTTGGCCAGTTTTGACAAAGGCATACATCCCCTATTTTCTTTCCATGGGGGCTTCTTTGGGCCCCAGTTTCATGGTGTGATTCTAGTGGCGTGAACCTGGGCAGCCCCACCTTCTATGATCAGGTACCTTCCTGTCAATCACGTTACACGCTGTGGGGAGCTGGCTGCCATGACACCCGGCAGTTTTGTATCTGAGACCCAACAGTAGGGGTGGGTAGGTGGGCTGCTGCTCGGCTCCTAGACAGTGTCAGCCCCCGGGGCCATTCGGTCATTGCTGACCTTGAGGCCGCACTGTGGATGTCCCAGGATGAAGCAGAGGGTCACTCAATGACTAGGCTCCTTCCGGAGGCCCCTGGGGCCCTGGCAAGGGAGAGACTTCATGACTTCACTCTTGCGGGAGGCTCTTTCTAGGTGGCAAATACTTGTCCCAGGTGTCTCATGAAGATTAATTACCTGGTGTATGGTAATTTGCTTTTCGTTTAAGAGTAACTGCTTAAAATAGACTGGAAGATAACCCACACGGGGAAAATAATGTAGTTTGCAAACTTCAGTGCGCATCAGGATGACCTGGCATCCTTATCACGATGCAGACCCCCAGGCCACGCCGATGCATTAGGTCTCGGTGGGCTCTAGATCCGCATTTTTATCAAGTGCTTCTGAGGTGGGGGATTCTTTGAGAAACTGCTGGTTGGTAGCTTCTTAGAGCCAGGAAGTGAGACAGGACAGAGCTAGCTAGAACCGGGGCTGCCGCAGAATCTGAAAGAGGTGTACAGTCTGCTGCTGTCTGTATGTGTGCTCAGGGGATGAAGAATTCGGGGCCATCCTGAGCTCCAGGGACATGAGGCCGACTCACGGCAGCCATGACTGCACAAGGCAGAACAGCTGTTGTGAGCGGGGCTCCACGCCCTGTTGCTGGTGCTGAGATGGAGGCGCTACACGCCAAGACTGGGGGGCGGCTTTAAGGTCAGAGCTAAGGGCAGGCCCAGCTGATGGTCAGCCAGGGGACAGAGACCCCAGTCCTACAACTCCGTGGACCTGAATTCTGCCAACAGCCCAACGAGCCTCCCCAGGGCCTCCAGGCAGGGACGTAGCCCCACCGCCAACACCTTGACTTTAGCCTGGTGAGACCACGTCTGGCTTCCGCCCTGCAGCAGATGGATCCAATCGCTTACCTTCATTGACTTCGTCATTTTCTCTATCCACCTGGGCCTTCAGGACATATCTTTTTATGAGCCGTTTCATGATTTTCTGAAATGTGAACATAAGGAAGGGATCAAACCAGCCCAGCTCCTGTGCTGTAGGTGTGAGTGCCTTCCCTCCTGCAGGGCCCCTGTCAGCACGGGGGTCCTCCCTTGTCTGATGCCTCACTTTCGAGGGGTGCCCTGCCTAGTGGGGAAGCTTCCAGTATCTCTGGATTCAATACCACCTGAGCCCGGGTTGTGAAAACAGGGTACTCTCAGTGGCAGAAGGGCCAGCCACGGAGAGAGACAGAATCACCTGAGATCCACGGGCACTGCTTGAGGGTCCTTAGGCCTGCCTGTACCCTGGCCTTTGTGACCTTAGCCCATCATGCCCTCTTCTCGGGGCCTGAGCTCCGAAACACTTTCTTGTATTTCAACAACTGATGCGATCACGGGGCAGTAAGGAAACCTTAGCAGGCCAGTGCCGGTGGAGCCGCCTCCGTCAAGCTGCTGGGCAGGAGGGGAGGTTCGCTTAGCCCACAGTCAGGACCAGGCACGGAGGACCAGTCCACTGTACTTTGGAAAATTCCTACCAGAGGTAGAGACAGATACAGCCTTGGGAGGGTTGGCCAAGATACCGCTTCCCTGAAGTCTCACCACATGCCCAACCCTGTCACACTGTCAGTCACGCTGGAGGTCCCACTTATTATGCAGATTCTATGAGCCAAGGAGGCAGGAACACGCAGTTGAGAGCCACCAAGAATAGAGCCAAGTGTAAGAAAGACCGCAGGCGGTGAACTTTGGATTTCGCCAGCTGGTCGGCCCAGGGTTCCTGCGATATCGCAGGATTTAAAAATGTTCTGGTGGCCGAGCCTTCTGAATCTGTTAGGAGCCAAGCAGCACCGTGAAGGGGGGGCTTCCCTGCTCCTCGGCATCCCTTCTGGTGACCGACTGGCCTGCTCGCTCTGAGGACCGAGGGGACAGAGGTGGCATTTGCTAGGTTGAAGGGCCCCGAATTCTGTCCCCAGCTTTGCTGTGTGAGGTCAAGCAGGTGGCTAAGTTCTCTCTGACTACCTGGGCTCAGGAAAAGCTTCTTGCAAGTAGAAGAGAAGTGAGCTGCCGGGATGCAGAGGGCTGGAGGATGGATCTCATTATTATCACCAACTGGTGGTCCCCACAGGGCCTTTAATGGTGACAGCCTTGCCAAGGAGGCGTCTCCAGCCCTGTGATTCCATGATTTGGTGTCCCGGGACACTGAGCTCTGAGCCAGCTCCCGTGGGCCACTTCTGCCCCTCCTCAGCCCCTGCTGGTGGTCCGCTTGGCTCTGTGGTTTGGGTCGTGCTCTAATTTCAGGCTGAACAGTTCATTAGCGAGTTGCCTTCATGCTGCTGCTTCTCTGAGAGGCCTGGGTCTTGTCCTGTTGGTGGTTAAACTGCAACGCTAGATTTCTCACCAATGGTCTCGTAGTCAATAAGGCAGGTCACCTGAGTTTTAAGAATCTGTGCCTTTTGTGGGACTCGATGCTCTTTTCACTTTGAATTGGAAGAACAAAACAAAATCAACTTTGTCCTGAACCAGTTCTCATGGGGGAAAAACCCCAACAAACCAGATACCCAAGTATCTGACATTCTTACTGAATAAGAAATTTGGAAGTATTCTACTGCAAACTTTCAGGCCGACATAAGACAAAGGGATCTAGTTAAAGGTTGTTGCCTTTTTAAAGGAAAACGTCAAGAATTAGAGGTCCTTCCATTTCTGGATCCGTCAATTAAACAGACTGTATATTTACGACATAAAATTATAAACCAGAGAATGGAAGTGGAGAGCTCCCTTTTCTGTGATGGAGCTGAGCAGATTCCTTTCACAGCTACGGCAGCAGCTGTCATCCTCCTGGCTTCACGCACACATTGTGTTTTAGTGCAACATGATTAAACTGATGACTTTAAAAGATTTCATAGTATGTGTTTATTATTAAGACAAATTTGTTGAGTACTTCCTGCAGCCCAGGAGTTGTGTTATCCTCCTTGACAAAATGACCTCATGGAATCCTCCCAGAAACCAGGTGAGATAGGGGTTGTCGTCTCCATTTACAGATGAGGTCCCTGAGGCTCAGAGAGCGAGGTGACTTCTCCAGGGTCACACAGCCAGAAAGTGGCAGATCTGGGATTTAACCAAAATGGAAACCAAAGCTGGGGCTTCGTCCAAGCTTCAGAAAAAGGTTAAGTGCACGATGGTTTTGGAGATGAGGTGCAGGAAACTGGCTCCTGTTGGTCCCAGGGGGCTTGGACTACTTCTGGGTACCAGTCTGTCCTTTACAAAGCACAAGGTCTTTTATGCAAGAAGAAGCCTCAGCTAGATTTCAGAGGATGGATTGCTAGCCCGCAGAAGAGGGTCACTGGTATGTCATTGTCCTAAATGCCCGAGGCTTGCTCTTGAACCCTGGCATGCTTGATCTGAGCTGTGGTTTCTGCAGATCTGCAGCTCCAAAGGGGAGAGCAGCAAGGGTTTGCTTTTAAGCCTCTCACCACAGATTAGGATTTTAGAGGCTTAATGTGGAAGCAGAATCGCGTGAGCACAGCAAACATGCAGGGACCCTCTAACCTTCCTCCGCACCCCAGGAGTGACATGTACCTTAAGCGAGAACAGTGTGACCACCTGTTGGTTGCTCAGAGACTTCATGCTCTGATGATGACCTAGCTTCCCCTCTGGCATGTGCATGTTAGACCACTTAGGATCTGTGGGAGCAAGATGCCAGTCTCGTCCCCAGCAAGTCTGAAATGGTTAGAAAATGACCAAAGTTCTCTTAACGTGGATGCTACAGAGGATCTCTGTTTGCAGAAAAGATGGACATCAAAAGCCTCCCCTACTTCACTATGTGGAAAAAAAGCATGGTCCTTTGTGATGAGTTTGCGACCCTTCCTGGCCATCTTCCACAGAGTTTTCACTTCATGGAGATAATAAACTTTTCCCAAGTTAACACGCCCTCGTCAGTGCCAACTTGGCCCACTTTGCCCTGAGGCATTTAGCAAGTATTGGAGATGAGAATATTCAGTGATCTTACTCAGGAAAAATAACTAATACTGAGGTACCCGATGGGTAAGAATGGTTGTGACACCGAGACCCACATCCAGGGAGGGAGGCACACAGTTGCTCTGCCCAGACTCCAAGAGCCAGGTGGCCTCTGGCTGCTGCTGGTGAGGAGGGAATGGAAGGGACCGCTCTGTGCAGCCAGGGCAGCTGAAGAGACAAGGAAGAGAATACACATGCTGAACATGGCAAACAAAGTAGCATCCCGAGGAAGGCAATGCTGCCACCTAGGAACAGAGAAATTGAGGAACATTTGGAAGAGAATGGACAAAATGGATCACAGGACAAGTCATCTGTTAAACTGGGGTTTATCAGACCCCAGAATGGAAGAAATCAGCACTGGCAAGCTGGCTATCCTGTTGGCTTTAATCTCTACAGAAAAGGTCATCTAGAAGGCAAAAAAGAGGACTCCCCACTGGGCTTTGGGGAAGGGATTGCATCATAAAAGTTGGGGCTGTTTTCAGTGATGGACTGTGCCTAGATTCTACGATGCGTTTGTGATGCAGCTCGTCTGCTTTGCCCATGAATGAAATGTATCCTCAGAGACTGAGTATATGAAGTCTGTACACACCCCAACAGGTGGACATGCCAGATGTCTTGGAACAGGTCAAGGGTAGCTTTGATAGGAAGCACACTTTGGCCATTTTGCTGGTATCATGGTTTTGTTCCATTGTTTGGTCTCATGTCCACAGAGCCCAGATTGGAAAAAAAAAATTACAAAAGCAAGGAAGCAATTTTGTGAAAAATGACAATTCAGACCCCTGGAAGCCTAAGAAAAGCAAAGCACAGAGAGCCTCTGGAGTTTGCAGGAACTGCCTCCCCTTGTAACAGAGAGCCCTAAAAAGTTGAAGGAATGACAAGCTTAAAATAAACACCCAACCTGCTAAGGGTGAGCAGTCAAGCAGATGCACTAGAGACACAAAGGAAACAAGCTTAACAACTACACACATATCAACGGCGGGGCTTTTATCTTATCGGGATTGCTGCAGAGTGTCTCAGAACCTCGATAGTGAGAGGCTGACAGCATACGGGCTCTGAGAGTTGAAGGCTGTGGGTGCAGCCTGGATGGTAAGAAAGAGGGCGTGAACTGGGTTCCTCACATTCTTGGCACTTTTGGAAGTTGCTTTGAGAGGAAAGCAATACAGCGTGGAAGGCCACCAGTGGGCCCAAGAAATCGGTTGAGCCATTTTTAGATCCCTGCCCAAATCCTTCGTTCTGTACCGGTTGCTGCCCCGTGATAGCAAAAGCACCCTCCGTTCCTAGCTTCCTCCCCACAGGCTCAGATAGAGCTCTTCCCAGGGCCTGTCAGACACAGACAGGGCAGGTTCTGACACTGTGAAGAGGAGTAAGGGGCCAGTGCCCTGGCAGCGTGATGGGGTGCAAGAGGGGTGCCCTTCTGAGTCAGACAGATCTCACTTCAACCATCGGTGTGACCTTTGCCACGAAGCCTGAATTCCCTCATCTGTTCAGTGGGGGTTACAGACCCTGCCTCTCTCACATGCCCTAGTGTCTAGTCTGATCCAGCTGCCTGTCTGTGTCAACTCAACGTTTACTCCTATTTGAGCAGATGATAGCTCAGGAAGATGCCCAGACTTGACCTTGAAGGACTGAGCAAGGTGCCAATGTACAAATGCAAGATGCTTTCTGCTCCATCCACTGTCCTCTCAGCCCTCTCCCTCTGACGCCCACTGGCCCAGTTTTTCTGTCTTCTTTCTGGTGATAACGATTTGAATAAGTCGCCCGAGGCTTTTCTTGCTGGATTCACAAAATACAGGGTGAGCCTGCTTTCCCAGGCCATCAGTAGCCTGAAGCTGCAAACCGGCTAATCTGTGTAATCATAGCAGGAAGCTCTCCGGGAGACTGAAGGCTGCAGGGACTCAGCCAGTGATGATGAAAGACAGAAATGGGATTGCTCAAGACTGCTGTGGAATAGGGCCTCGTTCATAAGGGATTCATCCTGGGTATAGACACTCACCACATCAGCTGCCTTCCTTGATATCAGCTGCTGATTCTGCTCAAAACCCAGGAGAGATCTGGCCCTAATCCATTAGGGTTTTCTTTTCTCTTCTTTTCTTTTTTTAAAATAATTTATTTTATTTATTTTATTTTTGGCTACATTGGGTCTTCATTGCGGCACGTGGGCTTTCTCTAGTTGCGGCGTGCAGGCTTCTCATTGCGGTGGCTTCTCTTGTTGGGGAGCACGGTCTCTAGGCGCGCGGGCTTCTGTAGTTGTGGCACATGGGCTCAGTAGTTGTGGCTCGCGGGCTCTAGAGCACAGGCTCAGTAGTTGTGGTGCACGGGCTTAGTTGCTCCGCGGCGTGTGGGATCTTCCCCGGGCCAGGGCTCAAACCTGTGTCCCCTGCATTGGCAGGCGGATTCTTAACCACTGCGCCACCAGGGAAGCCCCTGCTAGGGTTTTCTATCTTTTCTGTGGCACAGATAATCTCTACTTCTCTCCGAGAAGCTAAGAAATAAAAATCCTTCCCCTGACCAAAGGATTTGGTCCTGTAAAATAAATCAAAGCAGATCAAACTGGTCAGGTCCAATTTTGTGCACAATTAAAGACAAGACTTGCCCTTTGCCAATTTTTAGCCCATGTCATCTGTTAAAACTATAAGTACTATGAGGGATGAGCTGTTTCTTAATTGTACACTTAACTCCTCCTAACTGCACAGCTGGCTTCTGAAATATGGATGGAGATTCAATTAGAGACCTGTGTCTGGAAGATGCTAAGTCTGTAATGGCTCCCTCGGCGATAGTGGCACCAGGGTCATATCACCTTGGCCTGAAGGAGCACTCAGGACAGCTTCAGATTTACATCTGATAGGAGATGGTCAACATGGGTAAAACTGCTGGTCATTGGGAGTGGGCAAGCAAGAAAAGAATGGTCTGCACTTTTATAATCAATAACCTAGTAATAACCATTTATCACTGGCTGATGCAAACGGATACAGAGATTTTGCATTAATTTCCAAAAGCAAAGCAAGATCTGTACGCACATAAGTTCTCCTAATTTTTATAACAACAGACTTTGCCTGCGGGCAGTCTAAGGTCAGGTGCTTACCGGAAACATCAATATCCACCTGGTTGCTTAAGACAGATCCCTGGGAGCCATCCTGCGTGCCTGCCTCTCCCTACCCGGTGCCCGCTGGTTTGCATCATGTCCCTTTGGCGATGCATCCCAAACGTATATTTATTTATAAATATATAAATATATATTAAGTCAGTCAGTATATTGAGTCAGTCAGTCTTTCTCCCTCACCCTTCTCACACTCCAAGTCGCCATTCCTTGTACCTGGGTGACTGTCACATCCTCCTCACTGGTCTCCCTGCTTCCACTCTCGTCCTCACTGGTCTCTTCTCATTATAGCAGTTAGGTAGTCTTCTTAAAGCATAAATACAATTTTATCATCTTCTCCCTCCCCCAAGTTAAACTCCTCCCACTGCCTTCCTGGGTACATCAGAGTGAAATCCACCTCCTGACCTTGCTCCAGGCCCCTGATTTGGACTCTGACCTCATTGCCCTCCCCTCTCCCCTACTCAGAGCTCTAGCCGCTGTGGACCCACCAAGCTTCTCCCCTCTAGCTTTTGCTGCTGCTCTTCCTCTGCCTGGAAGGCCCCACGTGGCTGCCTCCTTCTCATCTCTGAGGTTTTAGCTAACTGTCCTCTCCTTGAAGATACATCCTCTGACAGCCATATCTAAGCAGGGGCTCCCTATTTTTCTCCATTTTAACATCTGATTGTTTTCTTCTTGGCACTTTTATCAATTTGAAGTTACATATTTATTTGTGCGTTTACTTGCTCATTGTATCTCTCCCTCTATGGACTGGAAGTGCCAGTAAGATAGGAACCATGTCTGTATCCCCAGGAAGCAGCATGGTGCCTGGCATACAGTAGGCACTCAATAAATATTTGTCGAATGAAGGAAAGAATGAAGCTGTGTTCTGGGGGGAGTGACACAGCCATGTGACTTAATTGGTGTCTGAACGGAGTCCGCTTCTGCCCATACCTGGGAAAGGGGTGGTTACCTGATATCTGGTGGGCTTGCTGTAAGTGTTATTTGCTGTCAGGTTTTCAGAATTCCTCATGCCAGCCTGGTAGCGAGTCTTCTGGGAAAAAAAAATAGAAAATACATAATATATAATACATAATCCATGATACACGATTGTACATACATACATGCTAGGACTCGAACAGGACCTGCATACGGGGCTGTCTCTAAAATGAGGACCCTCAGGAGGTCACTATACCCACTGCTGCTTGGCTTTCTAGAACGTGTTCCTGGGGCCTCTAGTTCTGTAGGATGTCAGTGGGTTACAAATTACTGTTTGGTCAGCTTTATTTGGAAAGCACTCAGTTAAAGTGATGTGTGTGTCCTTCCTCCAAGACTCCCCAGAGATTTTAATATGCTAATAATTGGGAATCTCCAGGAGCAGGAGATAATGGGCAGGGAACCTTTCTTCCCAGTCATCATGATCCAGATACTTTCTGGGAAGAGCTAATCTGCTTCCCAGTCCACTAAGGAGTCCCTCAGTGGAGTTCCGGCTCGGCCCGCAGGAGGAGGGGCACTACGGCCGGCCGGCTGCCCCTGCTGGGGCTGCAGCTTTGCTGACGCGCTGGCTGATTCTGGAAAGCACGGGGTCCCTCCGGGCTCCTGACTTCCTTTGTATCAGGGGCACCATCTGAATCAAACACACAGCTCCCCCTCCCCCTCCTGCTGCCTCTCTAGCCCCGTAAGTCCCACGCTACCTACCCTGAATTTAGAATTCAGCATGCCCATTTCAAGGTCATTTTCACAGCTTTTGGCCTTAGATTTGCAGAGTTTTATGAGGCACATCTTGATTCTCATTATGAGATAATAAAATGATTTAGGACTTGGCACTAGATTAAAAGGAGCAGGTAGAGTTCTTCCTTCATCAAAATAAGACAGCCAGAGCTTTGCTCGGGCAAACTTCCACTCCACATCTGCATCCTCCTGTGAGGCAAGGAAAATAACAGCACACCATCAGAGGCAGTGCTATCCAACAGCACGTAACGTCAGCCGCAAAGGAGAACCACACAAGGGCATTTAAATGTTCTCAGAGCCACATTATAAAAAGTAAAATGAAACAAGTGAAATTAATATCAGTGATTTTTTTTATTTAATCTGATAGATCCAAAATGTTATCATTTCAACATGTAATCTTTATAAAAATTATTTATGAGATAGCTCAGATTTCCTTGGCATACCAAGCCCTCGAAATTGGCATGTATTCTACACTCAGAGCACATCTCAATTTGGACTGGCCACATTTCGAGTGCTCAGTATGTGTGGCTCGTGGCTACCATGTCAGACACCATCATGTGTTTCCTATTAGAAAGTGTATTTCTCATGGGTCAGAGTGCCGTCAAACGATGTTACGAGGTCTAGTGTATGTCATTCAAGGGGAGCAAACCTGATGAGCTGGCAGCAGGTCGTCTGGCCATGCCCTCTTCCCTGGTGGTGGTGGTGGTAGATTTAAAGCCCAGATCTGTTACTTCTGAGTTGGCGGCAATGCCAGAAACGCTGAGTGGGCCCCCCTGAGAGGTAGCAGGTGTGTGTTTTCTGTAGGGAGGCGCCTTGGGCCCCTGTCCTAGGAGGGTAGTCTGAGGCCAGGAAAGAGGCGTGGGGTTTGGAATCAGCTAGACCCCTACTAGCTGTGTGATGTAGGCAGTGGTCTTGGGCTCGCTCCTCTGCTCATGGTGATAGCCTGCTTCCCGCAGCCCTGAGGTCGGCACTGCATATGTGTGCTGTGGGCAGTGGGCTTTTCTCCACACGGGCCTGAGCTACACTTCAAAGGGTTGTGAGCCCAGCAGGGGCCCACATGAGGCTGCTGGGATGTGCCAGGAGAGTATAAGGTCATTACCAGCAGGCTTGTTTTTACTGAGACCCCCTCAGCACCTGGCCTGCTCTATGGGGACATGCTATACAGGTCGTTTAGACTGGAAGCTTTGTGAGGACTGGGGTTGTTCCTGGTCTCGGCTGTACAGCAGAGAGGTGTGGGAGGGACTGCCGACCTGAGAGGAAGGGTGATGCACTGGAGAGAGCACAGGCTCCGAAGCCTGGCTGGGTTCAAACCCTGCCTCTGTTCCTTACTAGCTGTGTAACCATGGCAGGTGACTTAGCTGCTCTGAGCCTCAGTTTCCTCACCTGTAAAATGAGGATAATAATACCTACCTCATAGGCTCTTGTGGGAGTTAAAGAAGTTAATGCGGGAAAACAATGTCAGATACTTAGTAAACCCTCAGTAAGTATTATTTGTATCTCCATAGCTTAATACATTGCCTGATGTTCAACCTTCAGTCATTCAGCAAACCTCCTACTGTGTGCCCACCTAGCGCTCACCTACTGTGTGCCTGGCCCGTGCGAGGTAGGTACTGGGGATGGCAATCCTGCCCTCCTGGGACATGCAGCCTGGCCAATGACACGAGTATGTTAACTCATCAGCTCTTTGTATCTAGAGCTGGGCTAAGAGCTGGGGGAGGCGCTGGGTTCTGGGGGTCCTGCCCCTGGGGTCAGGGAAGGCTGCCCTGAGGGCTAGCATTTGAGCTGAGATCCAAGGGGTGAGTAGTTCTCAACCAGGTCAAGTGCGGGTGGGCTGGGGTGGAGAAGAGTAGCAGTTAATTAGTGGAGAGGCAGTGAGAAATGTAAACAACTCTTGGTAGGCAGTAAAGAGCAGGAGACAAAGAGGTTCAGAGCTGGAAAGTGAAATGGAGGGAGGATTGTTTGTAGTTACTTTTTTTTTTTTTAAAGATCAAGAGATGGGACTTCCCTGGTGGCACAGTGGTCAAGAATCCACCTGCCAATGCAGGGGATACTGGTTTGAGCCCTGGCCTGGGAAGATCCCACATGCCGCGGAGCAACTAAGCCCGTGTGCCACAACTACTGAGCCTGTGCTCTAGGGCCCGTGAGCCACAACTACTGAGCTCCCATGCCATAACTACTGAAGCCCGTGCGCCTAGAGCCCGTGCTCCCCAACAAGAGAAGCCACCGCAATGAGAAGCCTGCGCACCGCAACAGAGTAGCCCCACCCCCGCTCGCCGCAACTAGAGAAAGCCCGCGCACAGCAACGAAGACCCAATGCAGCCATAAATAAATAAATACATTTATTAAAAAAAAAGATCAAGAGATGCATTTAAATGCTGACAGGCAGGATTAGCTAGAGAGGGGGAGAGGGTGAGGATGTAGGTGGGGAGGGCTAATGTGCAGTGGCTGATCCCGAGGAGGAGAGAGGGTAGGGGGCCAGGGCGCATGGCTGGGGCTACTCAGGGGGAGAAGGCCTGTCTGCCTACAGGAGGACAATGGCGGGGGCGGGGGGGAGGGGGGGTGTGGCGGGCACAGAGGCAGGCAGGT
Organism: Lagenorhynchus albirostris; assembly: GCF_949774975.1. Classification (NCBI taxonomy): domain Eukaryota; kingdom Metazoa; phylum Chordata; class Mammalia; order Artiodactyla; family Delphinidae; genus Lagenorhynchus; species Lagenorhynchus albirostris. The sequence continues at coordinate 113,162,284 of NC_083097.1, forward strand.
CCATGGATTCGGATGTAGGTGCTCAAGATCTGTTGAATAAATAAGTGTTCTCCTGTAAGAACTTACAAATACGTGCTTCATTAAGGTTCATCATGACCATGAACACTAGGCACGTCCCGGCAGCCGATCTTAGGGTTCTTGTACACGAATCACCAGTGAGACGGTGGGGACATTTGCTCTCACCAGACAAGGAGAAGCCCAGCGCCCAGTGGGCTGCAGTGGGCTCTCTCTGTCACCTGTCACCGCCCTGTGGTGGATAACTTGACGTCATAAGCCGTGGGCTTGCTCACTCCTGCCCCAAACTAGTGGGCATCACTCATGCTAATCACGTGACTTCCCATGTTATGTTCATTTGGACCAACGCACAGTGTGCTCGATAGGATGGGGCAGAACATCTGGGGCGAGTGCTCCAGAAACCCATGTATTCCGGGGACCATCTGGTTTCTCTTACATGTGGGGAAGCTGAGGCCCAGGAGGGCAGGGAGGGTTAGTTAGCAACAGCTCAGTATTCACATAGGTGACCAAGTCTGTAAAACACTTAAATATATATATATGTATATATATATATATGTTGTTTGTCTGCTGACACAGTGCTGCGTTCTCCTGTAGGTGGCGGGGTGGCAGGGTGGTGGGGCTGGGGGCTAAGACTAAGGCTGCACGCTGGCTCACCTCTTCCTTTCTCCTCTTACCTCTTTTTCTTGCTCAGCCTACACTCTTGCAGCGCAGTGCTGAGTATACCACATTGTTCTATCCCTCCCTGCCTTGGCACATGCTGTTCCTACGGTTTAGAATACTCTTTTGGAGGGATTTTATGGACCAAAGCTTTCCCCTAAAATTCATATGTTGAAGCCCTGACCACAAGTATCTTAGAGTGTGATTATATTTGGAGAGAGGGCCTTTAAAGAGGTAATTAAGGTTAAACGAGGCTGTAAGGGTGGGGCCCTAATCCAATATGACTGGTGTCATCATAAGGACAGGAAGAGATACACAGAGGAGAGGCCCTGTGAGGACACAGCAAGAAGACAGTCATCGGCAAGCCAAGGAGAGAGGCCTCAGAAGAAACCAGTCCTGCCAGTACCTTGATCTTGGACTTCTAGGTTCCAGAACTGTGAGAAAATACCTTTTTGTTATTTAAGCCACCCAGTCTGTGATGTTTTGTTGTGGGAGCCCTAGCAAACAAATACATGGAAGTCTTAATTTTTTTCTATACACAGATAATTGTTTCTTATAAAAGACTTAAGTACAGAGGTATACCAAGCAAACGCAAAAGTCCTTTCAAATCTCCTTTCTTGTTTCACTCCCCTCCCCAGAGGATACCCTATTTCTACCTTTGCTTTCTGTGTCTGCACATTTGTATTATTACGTACATGAGACTTGCCTATGGATATTTTTCTACAGCTTGCATTTTTTCACTTAACAATATCATAGAGATTTGCTCTGTCAGCACAGAAAGGTCTTTCTCAATGTTTATAAACAGTATTTTAAAGTCTGTGCTATATCAGTTTATTTAAATATTCCTATATTGATGGACTATTTCCAAGTTTTTCTTGTAATGAACATCTATGTAAAATCATATGTCTGCACGGATTTGCTGAGTCAAAGGGTCAGTGCATTTTATTTTGTTTTAATGTTGCATTTATTTATTTGACTTTTAATAGGTAGAACAATGACATGATTTCTAAGCATCAGAGCGTATAAAGAGAAAGCCTGTAAACCCACCATGACCTCTAACCCCTACCTCTCAACAGGCGCCCCTTGCTGTGCCCTTCTTGTGCACCCTTCCAGGTTAGTTTTCTTTTTCAAATGATTATGTGATCAAAAAGGAATACGTGTTCCTTTTTCTTCCTCTCTACATAGAGTACAATATATACATTGTTCTGCAACTTGCCTTTTCTCTACTTACCATTATAATTGGAGGTCTTTCCACATCAGAAGATAGAGAAAGTCCTCATCCTTTTTAAAAGCTGCACAGTTTCCCACTGTTCAGATCCATCATAATCTATTTAACTAGATTCCTAGTAATGCTCATGTAGTTTGTTTTTCATTTCTTGCTGTTCCAAACAAGGCTGTAATCAATAGTTCACGGTTTGTGCATTTTAGATTTTGGTAAATTGCCTCCTGATATACTGTCTTGACTCCTTTGTCTGTCTAGCAAAACAAGGCTTTGAACGGCCTTCAAGTATCACCTCTGCAAGCCTCGGCGCCCCCATCGTCATGCACTCTCTCTATTCTGCACCTCCTACACCTTCTAGGACTTCTCTGGGTGCACTGGCCCCACTGCACTGTAATTTGTTGATTGATGTATCTGTTTTCTCTCACTGGACTGAGTGAGAATCTCTTCAAGGGCAGAGATCATGTCTTGGTTATCTCTGTATCGCCAGTGCCTAGCACGGGCTTGGCTTTATTAAGTAGGTACTTAATAAATAACTCGGGAGAGGCAGAAGTGAATGTAGGGTGGAAGAAACAGTCATTCCCATTTGCCATGGGTCACCTGCATGCTGTCCTGAGGGGACACATGTAAAAGAGGAAAGATTCGTGACCCTGTTTCTTTCTGCCCTCATTGGGCCATTGCATGCATGGTGCCTGCCGTGTGTCATGGCAGGTTAACTGGAAGTGCTTCTTGGAGCCATCCAAGGAAAATGTCTGTTGTTTGCTGTTCTGGCTTCACATTTAATAACACATGAGCTTCTGACATCATTACCCCATTGCTGAAAACAGTGATGCAAATTAAACCGAGGGAGAGAGAGCATTTTCAATTAACTGGTCTTACCTCAATTTCCTGATACGAGTTGTTGATCATGGCTATTAGCATGTTGAGCAGCACGACCACCATGGTGACATTATAAACACCGTAGAGAACATAGCCAATGTTCTCGATGAATTTGTGGTCATATTTCAGCACCACCGAGATCACTTCAGACAAGCCAAAGATGGACCAAAATAAGGTTTTGAAGCTTTCTTCAACCCTGCAAGGAAACAGACAGTCCTCTCAGGAGGTTTGCATCTGCTGACACTTCTCACAGGAGAGTTGCCACTACCCAGACATCCGTGGTTACCCTGGAGTAGGGCTGGGGCTGCTAGCTGGTATCTGTACTCTGAAGTCATGAGATATTCAGGTTTCTAAGAAGACTTTGAAAGAACATGGTAAAGGGTAGACTCTTTCTTTTCCATTCAACCCTTTTATTGGGACCCTTGGCTGCAGCATCAGTTTTTATCTTGTTGCAATTACTTAAACATTTAAAATTAACCACCAGGGCAAATGTTTGTCCTTGTAGGTTATTAGCTTCAGAAAGCACACTCTTCCTTCAGTAGTCTCTTGAGTGTCTCTTCTCAGACTACGCAGCCCCACAGGAGAGGGAAGAGGATGGTGTTCGCTAATGGAGCCAGCATCATTGGCGACTGGGGCTTGCTGGGCATTTGACACAGGACAGCGCGCTTAAGCCCTGTGACCACCTCTGTGGTGGGCTGGCTTATTCCCTCCATTTGACAGCTGGAAGTACTGACGCTCAGAGCCTTCCATGCCTTTCCCAGGAGCGCTCAGCTGGCAGGTGGGTGCAAATCCAGGCATGTCAGAGGTTTTCAAAAGCAGGTCCTTCTAACCACTATGCTTTACCACCATCCTGGCTCTGGGTAGTGAGGCCAGCCACATATATCGGGTGCTCTAAACTGGGGATGAATTTTCAGGAATGAGAGTGATGAGTCTGATGTGTCCATGTTGATCAAATTCACCAGGTAACTGCCCAAACCTCACCCTGCAGCTCACTCAAGGTAGACACTGCATGTACTGTAAGGGCTGCCCAGGGAAGAGCTGGCTTTTAGGACACTGCTCTTTGACACTTGAGATTATCAAGTCACCAAATACACTGGTTTTAAGAGTAAGGCCCAAGCACGTCTCACAGTCTATACTTTGTGGCTCTGACCCTATATCAGGTTTGTGACACAGAATTCAATTAGAAAGCTGGATTTTGGTTGGGTGGTTTAGAACATGCCTGTGTGTGATAATATCTGAATGGTTAAGTGCAGGTCTTTTAGTTTGCATCCAGAGTTTGGGTCCTATTATGAGAAAGCACTTTCTTTTTTCTCTTTAACATTTCAGATTTTTAGCACTTACCACAAATGGCCAGGATTAGCTAGATCTCGGGAAAAAAAAATCAGCGTTTTTTAAGGATTGGTATTTATTTGACAAGATGTACAAAAATACTAGTACTTGTCACTTTGGCTAAAAGTCCAACACTGACTTGCATGAATTTTCAGCTCTCCTGTGTGTGAGAGAGTATGTGTGTGTGTATGTGTGTGTGAGTGTGTGCGTGTACGTGTGTGTGTGTGTGTGTCTAGCCAGCTGTTTGCTCATTCCCTGTGCATCTCAGAGTCTGAAAACTGAACACTGAACTGAGTTTTTGTTGTCATTATTTGTTTTTGTTTTCTTTTAAATCTGTGAGTTTGGACTATTTAATTTATCTTAGTTTTAGTAAGAAGGAATTTAGTTAGGGATTTAGCAATAAAGACTGGGTATCGAGCTATGATTTTAGAGCTCCAGATCCTGATGCTATTCTGAGAAAGGCGCAAAACTGTTTCCTCACTTGAGATGCAGCGTCTATTTTGTGTGAAAAAGATGCCGTTCCGTGTGTGGGCATGATTCACTGCAGGTATTGCCTTCCATTAAGAAGCAATCTTTCATCTATCACCCTAGTGGAAGGGGACAGTGGCAGAGAGAATCTAAAACCACTGAATGAGCCCCAAATCAAAACTGAAAGGAGATGGCAGGACATGATTTCTCTGACACTTGGTCCCTTCCTAGCAGGGTCAGGTGAAAACCAGAGGACACGCTGTCCAAGGGAGGGGCTGGGCAAACAGGTACTGGTGCAGGATAATGTACTTACCAGGAACAACTTAAGAAGTGGATGATACATCCAACTGAGGGACATTTAACAGAAATTCATTTTCCCTTTCTTAACTTGGAGAACCCCACAAACCTTTGGCTGACATAAATGAAGCAAGCAATTCTAAGCAATTCTAGAACGCATCCAGGGAAAACCTTCTGCATTTTGATGAGGGAAAATGGCCTAGATTCGGCATGCGTTTTGTTCTCATTTGCTTCTTGCTGTGAATTTTGTTACTAAGCTCTGATTTATCCCTGGTGCCTTCCCTCAGGCATTCTGTGTTAATAATCTGGAGGGGACAGAGCCAGCCCACTAAGCAGTATGTGTTCCAGTAAAAGAAGAATATTTACAGATCCCTAAACCTATGCCTTTGCCCCTCCTCTAACACCCCACCTCCACTCCCAAGGCTTGGAATGCTCATCTGTTCAGTTTGTTGTCTGGGTGTCAGACAGTCTTCACACCTGTTTCATTTCTATTCTATAGCTTCAGGACTCACCTCTGGACTAGTCTTTGGTCATGACCTCCAAGAGAATCTAATTACAAGTGGCCCAGACTCACTGGGATTGCCTGAGTGGAAGTAACCCCCCTCCAAAGCAGTAATCCTCTGCATCAGGCTGGGCAGGAGGGGATCTTAGCCAAACTATGCCTTTTTAACAAACTCTTCTAAGTTCTTTAGGGAGTGTCTATAGCCCTTGCTTCCTCTTATCATGGGGCAAAATGAGTTGCAGTAACAAAGACTTCCTTTAAGGAAAAGCTGGGTTCATTGTCTTGGATCATCCACAATGGCTAGATTCACTTTTGGGGTCTCTTGGGACTTTCATTTGTACTCACGCCCCGTCACATGAACTTTCAGTGGACTAACTGAATACACTATTTTTGCTGTTGTTGTTTCTCAGAGGGGACATTATGGGCTGAGTTTATGTCCAGTTAGCTGGGCTAAGTGGTAAGCAATACACTATTTTATCCATAGCTCAAACCATCTAACTAAATAAATTCTAAATGGAATTGAAGCATTTAATGTTTAAAAACTACATAGTCAAAGCCAGAGTAAAATATTAGTAGTTATATAATCTTGGCCTGGGAGACGTTTCAAAACTACAGAGGGAAAGTTTGAAAGATATGCTCACGTAAAACTTTACTTGTAGATATTGAAAACATATTAAGTAAACATATAAGGCAAAAGACTGAGGAAAGGATTTGTATTTGCAACACATATGACAATGGATGATGTCTTTCTTACATAAAGAGCTCTTATAAATCAATATGAAATGATAGACATCCTTGTGGAAAAATAAAAGGAAGACAAAATCTTTCAGGAAAACTTGATGATTTTTGTGGTTACAAGAGCTCCACAAGTAACTTGATAGGTCAGGTTGGTGGTGTCTTCTGGTTTAATATGTAGTGGGAAATAAGTGAAACGTGTCCTCACTGCGTTGTGTTATGTTGACCTTGGAAACCTATAATAATATATGCTTAGAGAGAAGGCTGGCCTTGGAGAGGAGTGAGTAGTACATTCCTCATCCCAAGAGCTTGGGCACTGGAGTGAGCCCCAATGTCTTGTGAAGTAATGATACTCTCTGAGTCATGTTCCAGCCATCGCCCATAATTTTCAGGAGCTATGGGATACAGGGCATGGTGCAGAAGACCAGTCACTGAAGAGGTCTGGGACTGTCTTTCAAGAAGAAAGTATCTTGCAGTTGACGTAGATGATATTCACCATGAAGCCACTTGTCTCACAAAAAGTCCCCATTGTCAGATAGCTGGTCTCTAGGCTAAATTTGAGGTTCTTTACTGATAGAGATGGTGGCTGCTCGTTCCATATCCTCCTCCCACCCACTCTGGCTCTCTGCCAAGTTTGCCACAGATTCCTCCAATTGCGTCAGTCACAGGAATCTTCACAGAGATAGCCGGAGGAGTAAGGAAGCAAAGGTGCATACCTGGTTCAAATCCCAGCCCCATCATGTACCGGCTGTATGAGCTTGGGCATGTTACAAAACCTGCTTGAGCCTCAGTCTGCTTGTCTATGAAAGGGATCATAGTACCTTATTATTAAGTTGCTGTGAAGATTAAATGGAGCAACCCATTTAAAGTGTAGAGTAAGAGTCCAATAAATGGTACCTATTATTTTTATTCATGTGTTTATTTGCCAGACATTCACTGAACTCCAGCTATGTGCCAGGCACCATACAGAGCAGGATGCAGGGGGCACAGAACTTGTTTATCTCTGTGGAGGTCCCAGTCTAAAGCAAGCCCGCTGGTGTGAGCCAGTGCTATAAGGCTGTGGGCAAGGATGCTCTGGTCGCCTTGCCCTACCCAGGAACACGTACAACCCCATCAACCTTCAGGTGCCTCCACATAGGGCTGAATGGAGTTAACAATTCAGCTGCATACTGACTTTTCTGAACAAGGCCCGTTTTCCTTCCTATCTGCAAGGATCATCACCAACCCTTGATTTCATGCAAATCCTCTTTCTGATTTCTCCAGCCTGTGCTGTCTTTGATTGTTTGACTTCTGGCTTGCAGTGGAAGGGGCTGAGGTTTCATCAATAGGCCACCCTAGCCTAAGAACTGCTCCTAATGAAGTCAAAGGGGAAAAGTTCCTGAGAGTGATATTGAATAGACCTGTGATTCACCCTCCTCTTACCCGGTGGGGGGTGTGTGTGTGTGTGGGAAGGTTGGGGCTGACTTATCATGCAGAAGGCAGGAGCGAGGTAATCCGTTCTCTACCAGGTCTGTCTCGCCTGGATAACAGCACTTTAATAACAGGTTGTCTGAAGAGGCAGTTGTGTATGGGCCTCAGAGAACAAATGGATTAACAAGGTGAGGGTTTGGGGCAATTGTTATGGAAATTGCTGCTGCTTCGGGGTGCCATGAGGCCCTCCCCTCAGTGTCATGGAACTCTGCCCCCCACCCCAAACAGTTCAGTTCGGGGTTACCTACCCAAATCTGCAAGTAGCACCCTCAAATTAAGCAGGAGGAATCAGCTCCTGAAAGGCTGTCTTCTCAAGTTCGAAGACAATAGCTGGCCTTGAGCTAGAGTTCTGCTGAAGCAGAAGCAATGCTCACTTGCCATCCCAGTGGGGACTGCTAGAAGGTGTTTGGAATCTAGAAAGACCTCCGCACCAGGGCTGTGCTTCTCTAATGCCCAGACCTGGAGACTGAGAGCAGTTGGACCGGCCTTGAGGGCAGTCAGGGCAAGAGTGTCCAATGCCTGAGGAAGTCTGGACCTCACCCCCACCATGGTCCTCTGAATCACCTCTTGGTTTATCCTGGGCCCTAAATGAGGCGTGATTTAGACGGTCCAGAAGTAGAAGAGTCTGGCCCCAGCATCAGGGCCAAGGAACTGGGATGCACAAAGCCCGGATTTATTCATACTGAGGGTCCAACTCTCCCCCTGATAGCCCGGTTGCTCCTTGAGGGCAGAGCTATGTTTTCTTCCCCCTTGAAACCCCAAACCTAGTGCCGAACCTGGCACACTGAAGGTGCTAAATAAATTCATTGTTCTTTGAATGAATGAGTCCCCGTTGCATATTCTGATTCCCTGTTCCTGATCCCAGTGTTGAGGTGAGGCTGTTGTAAAGCAGAGTACAGGTTCTGGGTTTAACTGTGAGCTTTTTGCTAAATAACTTTGTCTCGCTGTGCCTCTTTTTTTCTAGCTGCGGAATGGGAAAACAATAATCTCTACTTCACAGGGTTGTTGTAAATAAGTTAACAGAATGTTTGTGAGGGGTGCCTAAAACACTGCCTGGCACAGTGCCTGAAAGACTCTTATACCCTACAATCAATTCTCAGAATAATCCTTTAAAAATATGAATCAGATCCTGCCTCTGTCATTTAGCAGCTTTCCATAGGCTAACAGTCAAACCTAGTCACCCAGCCAAGGCTCCCCTGACCTCACTCTGGCTCGCCCCTCACTCGGGGTGCTGTGCCCCTGACTTTAAACTTAATTGTCACATGGTCAGGTCAACCTTCTCCGACCATGTCTGAAGGAGGTCCCTTTCTAATTATTCTTTTGCATGACACTTTTATTTCCTTCCTAGCTGTCAGCACTTAACCTAAGATGTTCTTATTTGTCTATTTGTTTATCATCATCATCATTGTTATTATTTTGCCTCTTTTCCCATTCGCAGAGCATTGTGACCTCCACAAGATCACAACTGGCTCACGGCTCCGCCATCAGTGCCCAGAACAATGTGTGGCTCACAGTGGGGGCTCAGGAAACATCTTTTTTCAATGAATGATTGAAGCTGGGAAACTGAGGCACGGGGTGATGTGGTCTTAGCTTGCCTCAGACCCACTTAACAGCTGTTTTTCTGCTAATATTCTAGAGCGAACCCTGGACAGTCCAGTTTCCTGTCCCTGTCACTTTGAAGAATGACAGTTTAAACCTTATTCCCATCCTAGAATTGAATTTTAGTGAATAAAAGGTCAGAATTTCCCCGTTGAAGATGCTACACTCAGTCTTAGAATAAGATAGAGGACTTGAGTCCCTTAAGGATAAGATAGAGGGGAGTGCCTGCAAATATGCTGTGAAGGCCTCATCCAAAAGGGCACATTTTCTATGGACCATCAGGTCTTTTTCCTCAAAACTTTGTGGGCTTTCAGCCCGTTCCGGAAGCGCAAAGGTACCAGGCTTTTAAAATTCATGTCATGAATAAACATGAGGAGAAGGTATAAATAAACATTATATGATAGTAGAATGTCTGCTGTAATAGGTACAATCATTCTAAAGTAGCTCAGGGAAAGATCTATATTTTTATCACTTATTGGAGAATTATGTGAAGATAAGAAATTACATTAGACTCAAACTATCTTTTTGACACATAAAGGTCATTTCCAGATGCCCAGCCTGTATGAGCCTGACCTGGGCCACAGCATTGACCACTGCCATCTCCTCCATCAAGTCTCAGACCTCTCTGTGCTAGTTTCTCCACATGAAAATGGGCATAAAGAGTTCTCTCATTCCCCCCAAACCCTTATGCCTAACTTGAATTCATAAGATGAAAGGTGAGATTATAACTTTCAAATATGATAAAGTATGATGATCATGCTTCTGTATCAGGGATGCCCATATTTCAACACGGGCCCAGGATCCTGGGAAAATCTCTCCTCGTTAAAGCCCAGGAGGCTGACTGCATTCCACATTCGCACCTGCACACACATTCAGCATGCAGAGGCCACGGTCCCATGATGCTGTGCTGATTTCTCTTAACTGGCCATTGGTTATAATGAGTTTTATGAGGGCAGACAGTATAATCCAGCCTTGGCTGCCCTAGTGGGACCTCCTCTGCAGGTGAATCCTTGTTGGGGCTGTGGCCCTTTGCTGTCAGAAGGCCCCTCTGTCTCATCACTCCCTTCTGGATGTTTCTGGGCCTGTATGGCTCGCCTGACCATCTCCCTTTTTTCCCTTCCTTGGGCCAGGGTAGTCTCAGGCTCTTCTGTTTGTAAAACACAACATGGCATTTTTAGCTTAAGGGCCCCATTCACCCCTTCAGCAAGTCTCTGCTTGTCCCTTGGTGCTGAGGATGGGCCCTCTTTAAGGCCCCACTGCTCCTGCAGTCCTTTAGGATATGGACCACTTCAGCCATGCTTTTGGGAGGTAGATCTGAGTGTTTGACTTCAGCTCTGCTGGGTATGGGTCCTGGGGAAGGTCAAAGCCCCTATATCTTTCCTGAATCACCGGGACCTTGCCCTCTTACCCATCATGCTCTCCTTGATTCCCTCCCCACATCCTTTTAGGGCCTTACCGATGTCAAAACCTGGAGAACGTCCTCCTTCTCCCCCCCTCCCCAGCCCCAGCCACGTGCAGGCAGTCACCGTGGTTCATCCACTCTAACCTCAGCCTCCTTCTCCATCCCCTGTCCACAGCCTCTTCATGGATCTATCAGCTCCCTTTGGGGCTGCATTTCCTTCACAACATTGGCTCAGTTGTAAACGAGCCCTCATTCCTGTGACTATTTGATTAATACCTGTCTTCCCAACCAGTCTGCAAGTTCCATGAGGGGAGGAATCCTGACTTCTTATGCTTCTGCTCGTAAAACCCCCAGCACCAAGCTCAGGCATCCCCTCCCATCCTCTCCCATCCATTCCAACCCATCCTTTGCACCGTTGCCACAGCACACTTACTGAGGGCAGATCCGACCATGCTTCCTCTTTTTTTTTTTTTTTTTTGCGGTACGTGGGCCTCTCACTGTTGTGGCCTCTCCCGTTGCGGAGCACAGGCTCCGGACGCGCAGGCTCAGCGGCCATGGCTCACGGGCCCAGCCGCTCCGCGGCATGTGGGATCTTCCTGGACCGGGGCATGAACCCGTGTCCCCTGCATCGGCAGGCGGATTCTCAACCACTGCACCACCAGGGAAGCCCAGGAAGAGCTTACTTTTGGGCAGATTTCTTACTTGCACCTTGGCCATGGGGCTTTCCCCTCAGCCTTTGCTTTTAGCTCCTAGAGTTTCTTCTGCTCCTCTTTCTGTTTCTGCATGAATATCTTATCTCATCCATCTTCTTGGTCTGTTTCTTGGGCTGCTTTAGGGGCTTCTTCTTGCCACCTTTGTGGCCAGACATGATGTTTGTTGTCCCTTCCTCAGACCCTGCCACTGGAAGCGGCTTTTGTTGTTGTTAAGAAAATTTTCACGTATTATGAGGCATTGAAACACCTGAACAAATCCACATCTGGGCAATGAGGCAGCTGCTTTCTCCTTCACTTAAAAATGCCCTTCTCCTTTACCTTAAACAGGCTGGAGTGCCCTCCTCCAAGACCCTCCGTTTAGGGTCACCCCCTCCATGAAGCCTTCCCTGACCCTGCCAGGCAGAGTTCAGTGCTTCCTCCTCACCGTGCTGCCCAAGTACCCTTTGATGATGATCACATGGTGTAAAATAACTGATGCACCCCCCCCTTTTTTTTTGGAATTCCCTACTTGTCTGTGCATTCCTCAGGGATGGGAAGATTGTCTTATTAATCTCTATGACGCCAGGGCCAAAACAGAACTTGGCATGGAGTTGCTGCTTCATAATGTTTGTCAAATGAATGAGCACACTTTGGAAAAGAAACCTGCTTTACCCAGGGGACAATCACAGGCTGATTATTGAGAGTTGAGATGCAGAGTCATCAGGTTCTCAATGATAATCAAAATCTGAATTTAGTATGCTATTCTTTAGAATTTCGTGTCACAGGAAAGTGACGCAACTTTTAAAGGCACTCAGCTTCTACCTTAGAGCATAGGCCCTGGTATGGGAGTGGGGGAATTTCAGGTAAAAAGGTGGACGACAGGCTTGGAGCCATGCAGATCTGGGTTCAAATCCTCTTTTGGCTCTGTGGTCTTGGGCAAGTCCAATATCTCACGGAGCTTCAGGTTCTTGGTGGTAGTATCTATGTCATTCCGTTGTTGTGTGGATTAAACGAAAGGGCAGATCATGTGTCTGTCATGAGTTGTTCAACAGCAGGGTGGTGCGGTGGTCCTGGGGTGGTGTATGTGTGGGCAGAGTCTCAAGGAGCCTCTGCCTCAGCCCCAGTGCCCATCTCCAGGTTCACTGGAAGGAGGAACTGGCTTTCCTGCAGCCCCACTGAGGTGGGTGGAGCTGAGTCAGTGCATTCTGCCCCTGGTGTGCATATGAGTCTCTCTGTAGGGTATGGAAATTTTCCATGACTGTCATGGAAAATAGAAGCTTCTAATTTTGCCTAGCACTGCTGAAGTTCCTTCCATTAAAATGATCCCTGGGGAACGGAATAACCTTAAGAGAGGTATTTTTTGATTAGCAATGTCTCCACCCGGCTATGCTATGAAGCTGATTCCACAACAGCCTTTAGAAAAGATTGGCTGGGATCATCTTTTGAGGGTCAGGGCCTACATTTTTTTTTTTTTTAATTTATTTTTGGCTGGGTAGGGTCTTCGTTGCTGCACGCCGGCTTTCTCTAGTTGCGACGAGCGTTGCAGTGCACAGGCTTCTCATTGCGGTGGCTTCTCTTGTTGCGGAGCACGGGCTCTAGGTGCACGGGCTTCAGTAGTTGTAGCATGCGGGCTCAGTAGTTGTGGCTTGCAGGCTCTAGAGTGCAGGCCCAGTAGTTGTGGCGCACGGGCTTAGTTTCTCCGCGGCATGTGGGATCTTCCCGGACCAGGGCTTGAACCCGTGTACCCTGCATTGGCAGGCGGATTCTTAACCACTGAGCCACCAGGGAAGCCCAGGGCCTACATTTAATCTCCAGTCAAAATTAAGTGGGGGAGGCCAAGTTCACCCAAAGAGAAGACCAGTAGCCCATCCTGGGTTATGTTAGAGAGCCCTTCACTTCCCTGCTCTGGGTCCCTTCATTGCCCCCAGCCCCTCCCATTCTTCTTTGTGTACCTGTCCTCTTATGGTCACCAGTCCGAGTATAGGGAAGGCCACCCTTTTCCTACACATTCTCACCCAGCTGTATTTCATTAGTGAGCCAAGGATTTTTGTCTCTGTTTTTCCAACACTGAAACTAGAGTGCTGGACCCCAAGGTTTCCATATGATCTCTAAGCAGAAAGCCTTTGCCTATGGAACATGTGCATTCCAGCAAAGGTGGCTACAAAACAAAACTGCAAAAAGCAAATCCTATTTGTCTACTGACTTCCATGATAAAAATCAAAGGTATGTTCCCAATAAGAACAAAATTTCTAACAGTTGGAATTGAGAACTTTAAGACTCTTTGAAAGAAAATGCATTTTCAGGCGATTTCACCTCCACTTCCTTACCCCCGTCTCAGGACACTTAGATTTTATACTCTGGGAGCATAAAACTGGTCTGCACACCTTCTCCTCCTCACCTCTGGTCATTTTGCAGTTTCTAACAGAAGTGACTTAGAGACAGTGAGCTGCCAGCTGGTGCCCATCTGTCACGCGCAGGCAGGCCCAGCTCACCACCCAATAACCCATGTGCACACGTGCCCCTTTTCCTGCTCCTCCCTTCACGCCAGCCCCCGACACTGAAGCAGCTGTGAAACATAACCAGACCTTTGGTTCTGAAGGGAGAGGAGGCTGGAAAGTTGCCTCCTAACTGCTCCTAGGATTTGACTGCAGACCATGCTCTCCGCTGGAATCTGGCTACGTATTCTGACTGCACAGAGCTTGAAATCCTATCAATAACACACTCACTTAGGTTAACAAGCTCTTTTTGTTTTTCAGTGCGCAGAGCTGAGCGTGGTCTGTCTCCCCATCTGAGTAATGATGAGGTAGAATCAGGTCAGCATTTCTCCCTGTGTGGTCCTAAGACCACCTATATCGGAATCCCCCAGTGGATTGTTTGTGCTGACTTCTAGGCCTACCTGGAAAGGAGGTAACTAGGCTCTCTTAGGGGTGGGGTCCGGGAAGACTCAGGTTTAGCCATCTCCCTGGATGATTCCGGTGTGGCCTGCGAAACGCTGGTCTCAGTGAAGACTGTTCATACTGTGTGTTTATTCATACCTTGGGCAGAATCAGTTCAGTCTGTCTGTTTTCCTCTACCTCCCCTCACTGAGGTCTGCCAGATGGACGGGATGGGAATTTGGGGGTGGGGAGGGAGGTATGGTGATTCCGGAACTGGAACACACTGGAGGTTAGGGCAGGGCCTGGCTGAGGGCTGTGGGTCTGTTGCTGGTGGAGAAACCTTTCTTCTTCTCTTTCCTTTTGTCCCAGGTTGTCTCCCCCCTTCCATCTGGGACAGGACTATAACTCAGTGGGATTCGGGTGGGACTGGCTTTTGTGAGCTGGCCTGGGCCCACACCCCTAGGTGAACAGGGCTCTTGTGAGACAGCTAGCTGTCTGTTGGTTCCTAACAGCTGACTTTCAAAGTGGACTCCCTTAGGGACCCAAGCTGTCCTTGAACATGGCTGGGGTGGGGGTGAGGGGGGCCAAGATAGGGGAAGAGTACCCACAGTGTGCTCCAGCCCAGATTTCCTTTCTGGAGCGTTGAGTCTTCTGACTCTATAGAAGCAGCTGAGAGGACCATCTTACCCTAGAGCTCTAAATTCCACACACAGACAGAGGGCGCCCTGGGGGTGGGCCAAAGGGATGATCCTGAGCTGGGCAGCGTGGCCCGGGTGTGGGCTGTTATGAAGCATTCACCAAGGGAGTCACTGGACTTCATCATCAACATTGCTGGCGCTCAGAATAGCTCTGCGTCCCCCTCAAGCATGAGCATCCTTTATCCTCCTGTGGCTTTTTGCTTATCAGAGAAGATCTCTGGGGGCTGGGGGTGGGGGGCGATACGCTCCAGAGAGCAGTCAAAAGGTAAGAGATGACATTTACAAAAATCCATTCTTTCCTCTCCACTTCACCACTCTGTTGACTGTTTTCCTCTTCAATCAAATCCTATTCACAGCTTCACATCCCATTTTAGGAGTTGCCAAGGCGATAAATATCCTGTCCTTTCTTTACTGTGCTTGCTTTCGCCTTTTTCTCTCCCTTGCCCATCCTGGAGAGCCTGAATCCTCTTTGGTTGGGTTTCTCACATCTAGAAAGCTCCATTCAGTTCCCAGCAATGGGACAAGCCAATTGCTTTGGCCCTTCCTCCTGCTGTTACCTTTCCCCATGACTTTTCCTGATCCCAGAGACTCCCTTTATAGATTGGCTGTGCTGTGTCCAGCTGAGATCTGTGGCCTGGACAGCCCTGCTCTTAAGTCATGACGTTTTTCATTTTTCATGTGTCGCGCTACCAACTTTCGGAGGGACTGTGGGCTGACAGTACAGCCTCCTTGTAGGGGGAGCAAAGGGGAATTGCACAGAACACCCAGGGCAGGAGAAATGGGACAGAGGTCCTCATGGTCAGATTCCTAGTCAACTGCTTATCCTACTGCCTCGAATCTGGCTTCCTTTCTCCTGTTGATTCCCTCATTCTCGTTTACGAAGCATTTAGTGAGCAATGCTACGTACAAGACATCGTGCTAGACTGGAAACACAGGAGGGACATCAGGGCTTACCACGGAGGGTGAGAGTCTTTGTGTATTGACTGACATGTTGACATCAATAAACGATGCATCCCACACTGAGTGTGTACAGTTAGCTTTGCCTCTAGCAGATCCAGAGCAAATTTGCTTTGGGGTGATTCAAGCTTATTTCATTCCTTCAACAGTTAATCACTGAGTGTTGGAGTGCTATAAAGTAGTCCAACTGATCCACTCACGCACTTGGCCTGATCTGGTGGACAGTTGGTAGGCTAGGTCCCTGTCCAGAAAGGTCCTATAGAGCCAGTCGGTCTCCAGGTGTCCTTTCTTACAGCTCATCCTGCCCCCTCCTCCTTATTACTCATCATTTCCATTATGATCACTATTATTCATTGAAGGCTTATTATATGCCAAGCACTATATTCAATCTGATTTCTTCCTTTTGCATCCTTACGACAATCCTGTGAAGCTGGCCATCTTGGTATCCTCACTTCAGAGCTGGGGACATGAATGCCCAGGGGGCTTAAACACTTGCCCAAGGTCACACAGCCAGTAAGAGGAGAGCTCAGACTGAAACCTAGTCTGTCTGAGCCAGGGGTGTGTGGTGTGCTGAGACACAGAGCCAGGCGCCCCTCGGGTGCATTTCTCAGCGCTGGCCAGGCACCTGTTCTCTGTGAACACAAACTACTTCTTTGCCTCCGCGAGTAACAGCTTTTGTGCTTCAGCAGCATCAGAGGCCCACCCTTCTGGGCAGTTCTCCTCGGGCAGGGCAGCGCTGTCCACGATTCTGAGCTGAGGGGCACAGGGTCCATCGCACTTGGTCTGGGTTTTTCGAGTCATGGACCGTCCCTTGAAGGGTGATTTCTCTGGAAGAAGGGTCAAGTGGAGGCCCCTTGCAAGGTGGGACCCGCTCAAGGAGCCTGCACGGTACGGCTCCGCCACTGTCACTGGCTGGAAAATAAATTCCAGGCCGCTCAGGGGTTCTTGGGGACCAGTGTCCGCAAGTGCTTAGCCCTGTGGGTTCCAGCTGCCATGCTTGTGGCTGGAGACCTGACTGTCCTTCCCGCGAGACTCTGGGCCGGAGCCTGATGAAGGCAGGGAGCAGTTCTGGGACCAGGTGAGCCTGGGGCAGGACCTGGACTGGAAACGCGTCTGAGCTTCAGGCACTTTCCAGAATCCCTTCGTGTGTGTGTGAAGGTATTTGTGCGCAAGGGTGGGAAGTCTTGTTTCCATCTTGCCGGTGAGGCCGCGGAGGCTCAGCTCAATCAAATCCTATTCGCAGCTTCGCATCCCATTTTAGGCATTGCCAAGGCGACTTGTTGGCTTAGGGTCATTAGCTATGAAATGCCTGTGCCACTGTAAACTCAGATTTGCCAGATCCTTCTACTAGACCACTGCTCACGGCTCCTGATGGCCCTCCAGGAGACCCCCTGGCATCCCCCAGAGCGGGGGAGCTCTGGGTCTTTGTGGACGTAGGCTCAACGAGCTCCGACACCACCCTGTGAGGGAGGCGGCAGCTCCTTCGGGACCCCGGAGTCAGTCGGCCTGACAGTGCCTTGTCACTCGGTCACACCGCGTGCCTCTAGCCTCCCTCGCCTGGGCCTTCCCTTCTGCTTCTGAGGCACGTGGTCCTGCAGGACTTGCTCGGTGCCCGTGTACAGCACTGGTTTGCCCAGCCAGGCACGGAGAGCTGCTGACCTGTGCCCACAGGCAGACCTACCTCCCATGCTGTGCAGATATGGCTTCCCCGGGGGCGGACCTAGAAGTGTAGGTACACTAACGTTCTGTGGAGTGAATCTGAGTAATGAAAGACAAAAGGCAGCCGATGGAGAAGGTCTGGCTGATAAATTATCTAATTCTATCCTGATGGGCTATTCTGAGACGTAGTACTATATGTCTCACCGTAGAAGTCTGTGGTGACCAAGTTGTATGCCTTGGTAGACGGTGGCCAGGTCAGCAACCTCTATGTGCTTTCCCTCCCCCCACACACGCCATTTCCTTTTTTCCTTTGATCTTATTTCATTTGGATTACAGCTCCCTCTCTCCAGTGAAATATTGGCATGCAACACCTGCCCAGGGCTTTGTTTTCTAGGTAACATAGCTAAGACAATCATAACAGTAATAATTCCTTCCATTTATTTAATTTACTCTGTGGCAGCTAAATCAGCTCATTGAATCCTCACACTGTCCCTATTAAGCACGTATTATTAGTTGCCTCATTTTAAAGATGAGGAAACTAAGACTCAGAGAAGTTAAGGAACATGCTCATGGCCACACAGCATGTAAGTGGCAAAGTGAGGATTAAACCCAGCTCTTCTGGTTTTCCAACTCCAGAACCTGAACTCGAAACCACCCTTGAATAAAGTTGCCTTTAAGCTTTAGAAATGCCAAGGAAACCCGAGTCTCTGTGAGGAGACACTTGCAAGAGGCTGCCAAGGATCCCTGGGAAGCCCGCAGAGCCCCTCAGGAGAGAGCAAAGGGGTACTCACGTTGTAAACGCTGGGTTGTACTTTGCACCTCGGTAGTAGGAGTACAGATTGAACATCCCAATCATGAAGGCCACAAATACCATGATGAAAATGACCATGAACTTGAAGATATCTTTCACAGTTCTCCCCAGGGAGATCTGCAGGGGCCCAAAGCTCTCATTGGCTGGCAGGATGTACGCGATTCGAGAGAAGCTCAGCACGACAGCTATCGCATACAGCCCTTCCGATATGATCTGAGGGTCTGAAGGCCACCACTTGTCCCTGGCTAAAAGAAAACGATCTGGGTTACTCACTGGGAAACAGGATCTGCTCTGGAAGAGAAACCAGTTAGGCATCTTCAGAGGCCTCTAACCTCATCCCTTGCCATTCCTGCCCTTGTCTTTACATTAATCCTAATACATTGAAGGTGCCACCCTCCCTCTTGGAACATGCTGGCCCATCTGCCTGGAACACTCTCCTCTCACTTCAATCCCAGTCACCCTTCAAGACTCTGCTCAGGTGTAATCTCTTTCAGGAAGCCTTCTGTGCCCCCCACAGGCTGGGGCAGCCTCCCTGTACCCGTTGCTGCTCCCACAGTATCCCGTGTGCCCTCCTGTCATGCACTCGCCATGCTGCTTGCTATCCTATCTTCCTTCCCAGTGTCTGAGCTCCACAAGCAGGGGCTGTCCCATTCACAAGGAGGTGGTGGGGAGGCACACAGACTTAGAGTCAGACAGACCTGAGGTCGAAAGTGGCCTTTCTACGCAGTGGCTGTATGTAAAATATGACTCTCGGCAAGTCAATTAACCTTTTTGTTTTGCTTTTAAAATATTTTATTGTCATTTAGAAAATTTTTAATATTTTAATTTTATTGGACTATAGTTGATTTACAGTGTTGTGTTAGTTTCAGGTATATAGCCAAGTGATTCATGTAGTTATACATATACAGATATTCATTCTGTTTTAGGTTCTTTTCTCATATAGGTTATCACAGGGTAGAGTTCCCTGTGCTATACTGTAGGTCCCCGTCAGTCATCTATCTTATAAATAGTAGTATGTGTATGTTCATCCCAAGCTCCTGATTTATACCTCCCCTCCACATTTCCCCTTTGGAAACCGTAAGTTTGTTTTTGATATCTATAAGTCTGCTTCTCTTTCATAGATAAGTTCATTTGTATCTTTTTTAAAAATTAGATTCCACATATAAGTGTTATATGATATTTGTCTTTCTCTGTCTGACTTACTTCACTTAATATGATAATCTCTAGGTCCATCCATGTTGCTACAAGTGGCATTATTTCATTCTTTTTTATTGCTGAGTAAAATTCCATTGTGTCTCTCTCTCTCTCTCTCTCTCTCTCTCTCTCTCTATATATATATATATATATATATATATACACCACACTTCTTTATCCATTCCTCTGTTCATGGACTTTTAGGTGGCTTCCATGTCTTGGCTATTGTAAATAGTGCTGCAATGAACATTTGGGTGCATATATCATTTCAAATTATGGTTTTCTCTGGATATATTTTGGATTGGGATTGCTGGATCATATAGTAGTTCTATTTTAAGTTTTTTAAGGAAACTCCATACTGTTCTCCATAGTGGCTGTATCAGTTTACATTCCCACCAACAAGAGGGTTCCTTTTTCTCCATACTCTCTCCAGCATTTATTATTTGTAGACTTTTTGATGATGGCCATTCCGACCTATGTGAGGTGATACCTCATCGTAGTTTTGATTTGCATTTCTCTTATAATTAGTGATGTTGAGCATCTTTTCATGTGCTTTTTGGCCATCTGTGTGTCTTTTTTGGAGAACTGTCTATTTAGATCTTCTGCCCATTTTTTTGATTGGGTGGTTTGTTTTTTTGATATTGAGCTGCATGAGCTGTTGGTATTATATATTTTGGAGATTAATCCCTTGTTGGTTGCATCATTTGCAAATATTTTCTCCCATTCTGTGGGTTGCCTTTTTGTTTTGTTGATGGTTTCCTTTGCTGTGCAGAAGCTTTTAAGTTTCATTAGGTCCAATGTGTTTATTTTTGTTTTTATTTTCATTACTCTAGGAGGTGTATCAAAAGATACTGCTGCGATTTATGTCAAAGAGTGTTCTGCCTATGTTTTCCTCTAAGAGTTTTATAGTGTCTGGCCTTACATTTCGGTCTTTAATCCATTTTGAGTTTATTTTTGTGTGTGGTGTTAGAGAATGTTCTAATTTCATCCTTTTACATGTAGCTGTCCAGTTTTCCCAGCACCACTGTCCAATTAACTTTTTAAGCCTCATTTTCCCCATCTGCAAATTGGGGATAATATCAATGTGGTGAGGATGAAATGAAATCATTTATGTAAAGTGCTTAGCTGGAAGACAAATTGCAGGCCACTCAGGGGTTCCTGGGGACAAGGGTCTGGCACACAGCAGGTGCTGATAAATGTTGGTTAAATGGCCGAATGAAATCCTAACCACAAGTTTAGCCATAAATCAGAACAAATGAGCTCACACGGGGGCCAGGAATCTGAAGGTTCTTGCCTGAGAATATGCTCTTGGGTTTGGTTCCTCAGGCAGTGTGTGTCTGCGAGTTGCTCCCTGACTGAGCTAAGGCCCCAGAACTGGTGACCAGTCGTCCAGGTTTGCTATGACATCCCTGTTCCAGGTGGCAAGAGTCCTGGGACCTGTCTCGTGCTGGGGAGATTCTGCTTGTGGTCACTGGTGAGGGCCTGAGCTGCCCTGGGTATATTCCTTCAGCAGAGCAAACCTGTAAAGTGTTTCTATTGTAGTTTTAATGGTGCAAGGAGCAGCAGCTTTCTTTAATAAGCTGCCTTCTATGTGTCAAGACATACAGTGATTTTCAAGTGCGGGTAGAACCTTCCTCCTGGGGCAGAGTGTGTGTGTGGGCATCTGTGGTTGTCACAATGAGTGGGTAGGAGTCTTATTGGGATGCTAATATCCTGCAATGCTCCAGACAGACCTGTTCCATAAGAACTGCCCAGCTGAACAAGTCAATTGTGCCCCTGTTGAGAAATACTAAGTGAAACTTAAACTGAGAAACATAGAGAAACCTAAATTAGCCCCTACACTTATATTAGCTGCAGTTTTCACAACAGCCCTGTAGAGGAGGTATTATTACTGCCATTCTAAAGACTGGATTTGGGGTATGTGGTCCTTTTCAGAGCCAGGTAAATGCAGATAGCAAGGATATTACATAGTGATTCTTGGCACCCCAAGGGAGATGGAAGAGAATAATTTTCTTCTTTATTTTCAAAGCTAGACTCTGTTAAACAATTATAATCATAAAGAGCAGTGAGAGATCTTTAGTAAGGGGAGCCAGGCCTCCATTTGACACAGACTCTCATGTAGTGCATTCTAAATTATATGCAGAAATATATAAAGTTATAGACTTTATGTTCTCATCAAGGTCATAAAACTCAGAAAGACAAGTAAGGGGAACAAATGTATTTTTCCAATATATCTGTTGCCCTCCATGGATAAATAACACATTTGGATAACATGAAATAGGACTCAGATTCTTCAAACAGAGGCCAAAAGGAATTCCTTTTTTCTCTCCCCTATAATTTATCATCTTAAACCTCAGTCGTAATAATAAAAGCCATTCTTATAATCAATATATTAAGATAGATTTAGCTGTTGTCAAACCCTGGTGACCCGGTCAGGACTTTTAGTGAAAAGTACTCTACTTTGACTGGCTTGTAAGAATTTTGATGGGTGTAAAAGCAAACAGCACTTTGATGATTCAGACAAAGGGATTTTCTTCCCCTTGGAGCTGTTTCTAGGAGAAAAATTGCCCTATTATAACCTGGAAAACACCTGCCTACTTGGTGCTGTAGAGGTTGGAAGGGAACCATTGCCTGGCTGACCACTAGAGGGCGCTCTGCCTCCATAACTGGGGCACAAGCCAACCCTTTGAGATGCAAAAGATTTCAAGGGTACCGGGTGAACCACAATGCAAGGGCAATAAACTGCAAAGCTTTGGGTTGGGTGAGACTTTAATACAATCCAGAAAAGGAATAGGAGTCCTTTTAGAAGCAATAGAAGCAATAGGAATAGGAAAATTCCTATTCTATTCCAGAAAAGGAATAGAGGCAATACTGTGGTTTGAATCACAGCCCTAAGAAAAGTATTCAATGCAGTATCAAGATTCTCTCATCTTTCCTTAACGAACCCTGAGCAGCATAGAGGGGAAACTATGCAAACCCATGCTTCTAAAATGTCTGGATTTGCTAAACCAACAAATGAAGAGTGGATGATTTGTAATACTACAAGGCTCTCCATTTCTTAGTGTGTGTGGGGGGTTCCCTACCACATTTACATGTAACATAATGTGTGTAACACAATCTACATTGAATATGGGCAGCAACTCAAGTTTTGTGTTACGTGGCCAAGCTTCTGGAGATCATTGCTGTACCTGATCATGAAGATTCTGTGGTCACACACACCTCGTGTCTTCCATCTAACAGGGACATTTGACACTCAAACCTTTCCTGCCACTAGTGAGTGCCTATTAAATGTCCAGCTAATTTACCAGTAACAACAAATATCTATTGTTTCTTCTCCCCACTCATCTTTCTTTTAGTACAGAAGCTACAGTGATTGAGCCAGAAAATGACCCCAGAGGTAGTAGTGATAATAACTTGTTACTATTAGTGAGCATTTAATATTTCAGAACACAGTGCAAAATTCTTCATGTGCACTATCTTATTTAACCCTCGAAACAAACTTTCTGACATGTATTATCCCAGTTTTACATATGGGAAAACAGAGGGTCAGAAAAATTTAGTAAACAAGTCCTTACAGTAAGCTACAGAAATAGGATTTGAATCCAGGTCTCTCTAACTCCAAAGCCTGCGAACATAAACACTATGCCATTCTGCATCGTTTTCATTTCATGTTGGACCAGGATCCCTTGCTATCCAAGGCAGTAATGTATTTCTGGGAACATTGTAAGCCATGCCATGAAAACCTGTTTCTTCCTCTATAAAATAGGAACAACAACAACAAAATCCTTTCTGTGGGGCTGTTGCAATGATTGGAGTTTATGGTGTAAAATGTCTATACAGTTCCTGACACCCAGAGGATCCTTGATAAATGGATGCTTTAACTCTTATTACTAAAAATTCAATCTAGCATCTCACACTGTATGGCCTTGTGGTTTGAAAGAATTAAGGCATCTTCTAAGAACCTATCTCGCCATGAGAAAATAACTTTTGAACTGGGAAAGCAAGACTTATTTTTGCAGAAAATACAGGGATCCAATATGTAAGGAAAAGCTCCTGGATCCACATCAGAAATGAGATTTCTTTAAAAAAGAAAAGAAATAAAAGGATCGCCCCCGAAACGCTCCAAGAACCTTCTCAAAACAAATCCATCCTTTCCAACACAAAACGATTCATTTCTCGTAGTCACTAATTACACGTTCTATTCAGCTGGTTGTATTGCAGGGACTAGGGCTTTCTTGGAGGGTGGCGGGGCGGTGTCTGCTTTGACAGTAGAAACCACCAAAGTTGGCCACACCCATGTTACAAACCGCCAGCTGCGGGACAAGCCACGCTGACGGCCCCTGGCCACGCCCCGGAAGCGCGCGGAGCGGAAGGCGTAGCCGAACAGCCGCCGACTGGACTCACCGTAGGTGAAGTAGGCCACTTCTGGTGGAAGTGTGACGTTGTGGAGCGTGTCGTCCTGCACGTGCTGGTCCACGTACACCTGGGCCTCGCTGGCCTTCAGGAAGGCCATGAATCTTGCGGTGAAGGAGGCCACGAAGATGGACAGCATTCCGAAATCCAGCAGGTTCCACAGGTGCAGCACGTACTCCCGCGGCCCCTCCTCCCAGATTTCCTTGCATTCGGACCAAATCATTCCTGCGGGAGAGTGAGAAGGTGAGGCTCATTTTGCATTTCCGGGCGTGTGTGACCATAGGGGGCACGAAGGGAACCAGGGTACAGATGTAAATGTAGGTTCTTTGGAGCTGGGAACGTTGAGAGCCAGCAGCAAACGAAAACACGCCTTCAAAGGCAGATTTATAGTCAGGAAACCCACAGACGGCAAGAATTCGTGTCACCTGTCTCTCTGCTTGCAGATAAACCATCTCCAGGTGAGAGGAGAGAGTTCTCATCCATTGATAGATTCTTAGAGGAAATATAGGAGAAATGTAATGGCTGACATTTATATATTTTAAGAACTGGGAGGTTATAAGGAATCATCCAGTTCTAAACTAGGTATAACGAAACTGAGGTCCAGGAATGGGAAAGGGTTTTCTGAAGGTCCCACATATGTCCTAGAACCCAGTTCTCCTAACTCCCTGATTAGAATGCTTTCCTTTATATTTCTACGAATTTTTCAGTGAACATTAGTTTTGGGTTATTAGTTTTTCTTTTCCTTACTCTTTTATAACTTATTGGATTTTAAAGACATATGTCTTCACTGTTACATGTTGATGTAGAAGTCAACGAGATGTTGCTATTTCCCCCATCCCACCCCTAAGCCAGCCTCCTGAGGTAGCTGAGACTAACAACTGGGTGTGTATCCTTATATACCTGTACTATCCAGTATCGTAGCCACTAGTCACATGTGGATACTGAGCAATTGAAATGTGGCCAGTTAAATTGAGGGATGCCGAATAAGTAGAATACACACTAGATTTCAAAGACTTTTTACAAAAAATGTAAAATATCTCAACATTTTAAAATCTGAAATGATATTTTAGATATACTGAGTCAAATAAAATCTCTTATTACTAATTTCACATCTTTCTTTTTATAATATGGCTATTAGAAAATTTTAAATTAAATATGTGGCTTATGGTGTGGCTTGCCTTGTATTTCTATTGAATATTGCTATTCTCTACCTTTATCTTCATTGATTATTAAATTAGTTTAGATTATTAAAAATTAGTTGGTAACATTTTGAGCACCTACTATGTGTACATATTATATCTGTTATAATATATACACATTATGTACATGTATGTGTACATATTAACTCCCTCAAATCTTTGCAGTAACCCTATGAAGTACATTCTCTTATTATCCCAGTGTTACAGCTAATATTTCCTTAGACATAGTGAATTGTAATGTGCCCAGATAGGAGGCAGGAGATCTGAAATTTGAGTCCAGAAGGTCTCCTCCTAGAGTCCCATGCTCTTGACCACTATGCTCTTTGCTTCTCCAGGAAATAGAATTGAGTTGAAAGCAGATAATGAAGAAAAAAGACTCTTGAATATTTTCTGATTAACATCAGAGAGTTTACAGCTACTCAGACGTAGGAAAGATTTGATGCAGAACTAGCCCATTCTGTGTTACGCCGTGCTACACTTCACCTGCATACTTAGAAGGTTAATATGGTAAAAGAATCAGTAACTGATTGGTTAGTGAAACAATTCCAGCTCATTGACCACATATCCCCTAAAGGTTAACACTGCCAGCCCCTCGGCACTCCCCTGGCTCTCGTGCATCAGACATCATGGCCTGCCTTCCCAGGTTCCTCCTGCCTCTTCCACAGCTGTTTAGAGAAGTTGTGGCTTTGTTTGATGAAACAGATTCTAAGAGCTGCATGTCTGTATCAAATTGGAGGGGGACAGCAGGAAGTGTCCCCAAACATCGCAGGTCTGTTTACAAGACTACCCGCACCACACACACCTTGCTCCCCCCTTTTTTTCTTTAACAAAGCCATACTTCCCAAGCTTACACTTTGAAAATTTTTGTGGTAATTCAGTGAAGTAAAATTTCCTTAACAATGAAATGTACTTTCATCTGTGCCTGTTCAAATAGATATTTAAAATATGTTATTGGAAAAACCATTACAGGCTGGAAAAAATGTTGTTGCTTTCCTCTATGCCCCTGCCCCCCAATTAAAATTCCTAATGTCTTAGTGGAACTGGTTTTTGCTGAGCACTAGGAGAATTACAGGTTATCAATTATTTTAATTCAGGAAGCCCTGGGTTCAGTTCTACCTTGGTCACTCTTAGTGGGTATGTGACCTTGGATAAGTCCCTTGATTTTCTTGAGGCTTTGGGGTAATTTCCAGCACTAAAAGCTCTATGAATCTGAAATGCAAATTATTTACAGTAAACTGACTTTTCTGACCAATACAGAGGCTCCTCATTGGGCATTGCAAATCACTTCCTCCCTGGTCCAATGCCCACATCAGTCTTCCTAGATTTACATATTAACTTACCCAGACTAATTTAAATTATTCCAAGTCCATGAGTAAAAGTAGCATGGGCCCAAGGGTTTGAGCAGCAGGAATGCTTAATTAAAAAAGAAATGTGTGAAATTAAGTACTTCAGTGAGTGAAATTAGGTCCCCTGCTTCCAGGGTGCTGAGGGTAGTTCAGCATTTTATATCCAACCTGAGCCCCCTGGACTTTTGCCTCTAGCATGTCAATCAGAAGAGTATATAGAGTCCAGGGGCTTAGAGAGTAAGGATGTTGGGCAGTGGAGCCTCCTTCAGGCAAACTCCCCTTCACTGAGGGATGCCTGGAGCGCAGAGAGCATGGTCACTGATAATTAATGAGGATGACTAGCAGAGGAACAGGTTGAGAAATGCTGGGAGGCCTTGAGGGAAATAAGTAGCTTTATTTAGTCAGGTTCTAAGTAACGGCATGCAGGCTGCTGAGACAGTTCCAAAAGTGGTTCACTCCCATTCCTGCCTCAGATGCTATTCAGAAGGGATCCCCCTTCAAAGTCCTGTGAGACTTAACTGTGTGCATTCCTTAAATGGTCATAGCCCCTTCCTCTAGATAGGGCTTCTCTACACTGTCCCAACGCCCCCTAACCACATCTTGGGAGGCTTGTCTGTTGTTTTGGGTCAACTTCTGATCATTGGGTCAGGATATAGGTGTTCTGTTAACTCACAGGTGGGAGAATATCCCTAGAAGCCCTCAATCCTCAGGCCCTAACATCCAAACACCATCTCAGTGGCAGGTCCTTTGCAACAGATCTGGGCCTCACACACATTCAGGGTTCATTTGTTTTCCAGGCAAGAAGAGGATATTAATAGATGCAAACATTTTCTAAGAAATCTCATCCCCATCTCTAATTTTAGTAGCTAACCATCGTTGAGGACCTGCTAGGTGCTAGGCCCTGTGCTAAACACTTTTCCAACACTAAAGCTTCCTTCCAGCTTGATAGGTACCGACTGTCATTATCTCCACTTTACAGATGAACAGGCTCGTGTATGAAGATGGCAAGTAAATTATCCAAAGTCACACAGGCGGTTCAGGACCTTCTTTCCACTGTGCTGTCGCTCACCATGGCCTCTACTAGGCACAGACTTACTCTCACTGGTCAGGAACTCATTTACCACTTAACGGACAGTGTTGAGCTCTGACTTTGTGCCAGGCACCATTCTGGGGATACCACAACCAAGAAGATGCTATCCCTTCCCCAGCAAGCTCGGTCTAGTGCTAGAGACAGATGTGTCCACAAACAGTAGTGCTGTAGGGTGACAGATGCTGTAATAAAAACGTCCAGGGGACTGTTTGTGGATACACAGTGATAAGAGCAGTCAGTATTACAATCATGAGACCCAGCAGAGTGCCTGGCATAACATATATCTGTTGACTGAATGAAGGAGGAGACACCTGGCATGAGGAACCAGGAGGTAGCTGGGGCTGAAAGGTGTTCCACATAGTGGCTGTGGATGTGAGGGAGAACAGGCTGTTGGAGGGGACTGCAAGAGGCTTAGTATGGTTTCGGGTTGGTGGGGGTTCGGGTTGGGGCTGGAGGTCGGCAGCAGGGAGGCTTAGTGAAGGCCCAGTAGATCCTGAAAGGCCCTCCTTCAGGCCGTGTGTCACCCTAAGCTAGTTAGCTCCTAGAGGTGGTAAGTGGAGGAGCAACGTGGTCTGACTTGCGGGGAGAAATTTTGGCAGGTCGGCTGCAGTAGTCTACTTGGAAATCTTACCTAGATAAGTGAGGAAACCATCAAAAGAATGATTTAGGTGAGGAACACAGCCCATTTGATTTTGCAGTTTTATTCTTGGTCAAACCTAGATGTGTGATTCTGGAGCTAAGACTTAGCACTGACCTCGAAGAGTCTGTAATCCTTGGTGACGTGAACGAGCATCTTGATCCTCACATGTTACACATGTGAAAGCTGAAATTCAGAGAGGCAGAGCCACCAAGGCAGAAGGGACACAGTCAGGACTGGGCTTCTTGATAATCAGTCCCAATCTCTTTCCTTCTCTCCCTCTCTTTAAGTGTATTTTCCTACTGTGCTAGGCCTTTGCATCTCACTCCATCAATTGAGCTTTCAACTGGGGCATCTGTTTAAGAAAACACTGCCAGGTTCTCTGTAAGAGTTGGGTTGAGAGAGTCTTCATGACATAATTCTCTTCCTAGATGGAGAAATGACATGCGTGGTGAAGAGGCTTCCTGCCCTCCAAGCTCCATGGCTTTGTGTGAACCACTAATGTTGTCACAGTCCTCTGGTGAGTGTCTGTATAGACACACTCTCCAAGTCACAGGCTGTATTATAAGCTCTTTCCTCTACCCCAGAGTGGCTGCTCATGATACAGGCATGAAAGATATATTCCTGTGGTATGAACTGATGTTGGAGATTCTCCAGGCAGAAGAATCTGTGATCTCTGGTTCATTTGGTACTCCCCAAAGCAAGTTGTCTTACAGCTCTGGAGAACACAGACGCCTGCTAGCAAATTCACCCCTCCTTCCTCAGTCACTCTCTTCTCTTGGCTTCCTTTTTTTTAAGTTTTTTAAAAATTAATTAATTAATTTTAAAAATTTATTTGTTTGCACCAGGTCTTAGTTGTGGCTCATCTTCTTCTTAGTTGCGGCTCGTGGACTCTTTAGTTATGGCAGGCAGGCTCCTTAGTTGTGGCTCATTGGCTTCTTGGTTCTGGCACGTGAACTCTTAGTTGTGGCATGCATGTGGGATCCAGTTCCCTGACCAGGGATCCAACCCGGGCCCCCTGCATTGGGAGCATGGAGTCTTAACCACTGTGCCACTGGGGAAGTGCCTCTTGGCTTCCTTCATACTGTGTCCTGGTTTTTCTTCTACCTTTGCATGTGGTCTTAGGCTCTTTGTGGCTTCCACCTCCTCTGCCCTTGCTTTAAATCTCCTGCATTTACAATCTAGAAGCTTCTCAAAATTCTGCTAGTAATCAAGTAAAGCATCGGGAGTTCAGGAAGAATATATTTCTGATTGGGTTTGACCCTTCCACAGAATTGTACAGCAGAAGAGGAACAACCTACATATCCAGTAGGGGTTTGGGGAAGTAATAGAGTATTGTCACACTATGTGGCCATTGAGAGAGGGCCTTGGGAAAACCAGGTACCTACATGGAGCAAGAGCTACCAGAAGATGAAAACAATCAACTACAATTTGTATGATTAGAGAAACATTAATATTAATTGAGACAGGCTGGAAACAAAGGAAAGTGTGTAGTATTTATTGTCAGAGATATTAACTGTTAGGAAGAAAAAGAGAAGGGAGAATGGGAGGACAGTGAGGGTGGACAAACTTGCAATTTTAAACAGGTTGTTTAAAAAAGTCTTCACTTTGAGGAGACTTTTTTCTTTTTTCTTTTTTTCATTCTCAGTTTCTTCTTTTTTTTAAATTTATTTTTTAACATCTTTACTGGAGTATAATTGCTTTATAATGTTGTGTTAGTTTCTGCTGTATAACAAAGTGAATCAGCTATACATATACATATATCCCCATATCCACTCTCTCTTGCGTCCCCCTCCCTCCCACCCTCCCTATCCCACCCCTCTAGGTGGTCACAAAGCATGGAGGTGATCTCCCTGTGCCATGCGGCTGCTTCCCACTAGCTATCTGTTTTACATTTGGTAGTGTATATATGTCCATGCCACTCTCTCACTTCGTCCCAGCTTACCCTTCCCCCTCCCCGTGTCCTCAGGTCCATTCTCTATGACTGCATCTTTATTCTTGTCCTGCCCCTAGGTTCTTCAGAACCAATTTTTTTTAGATTTCATATATATGTGTTAGCATATGGTATTTGTTTTTCTCTTTCTGACTTACTTCACTCTGTATGACAGACTCTAGGTCCATCCACCTCACTACAAATAACTCAATTTTGTTTCTTTTTATGGCTGAGTAATATTCAATTGTATATATGTGCCACATCTTCTTTATCCATTCATCTGTTGATGGACACTTAGGTTGCTTCCATGTCCTGGCTATTGTAAATAGTGCTGCAGTGAACATTGTGGTACATGACTCCTTTTTTTTTGAATTAAAAAAATATATATTTATTTATTATTGGCTGTGTTGTGTCTTTGTTGCTGCTCATGGGCTTTCTCTAGTTGTGGTGAACAGGGGCCTTTCTTCATTGCAGTATGTGGGATTCTCATTATGGTGGCTTCTCTTGTTGAGGAGCATGGGCTCTAGGTGCACGGGCGTCAGTAGTTGTGGCATGTGGGCTCAGTAGTTGTGGCGCACGGGCTTAGTTGCTCTGTGGCATGTGTGATCTTCCTGGACCAGGGCTCAAACTTGTGTCCCCTGCATTGGCAGGTGGATTCTTAACCACTGCGCCACCAGGGAAGCCTGTGGTACATGACTGTTTTTGAATTATGGTTTTCTCAGGGTATATGCCCAGTAGTGGGATTGATGGGTCGTATGGTAGTTCTATTTTTAGTTTTTTAAGGAACTTCCATACTGTTCTGCATAGTGGCTGTATCAATTTACTTTCCCACCAACAGTGCAAGAGTGTTCCCTTTTCTCCACACCCTCACCAGCATTTATTATTTGTAGATTTTTTGATAATGGCCATTCTGCCAATGAGGTGATACCTCATTGTAGTTTTGATTTGCATTTCCCTAATGATTAGTGATGTTGACCATCCTTTCATGTGTTTGTTGGCAATCTGTATATCTTCTTCGGAGAAATGTCTCTTTAGGTCTTCTGCCCATTTTTGGATTGGGTTGTTTGTTTTTTGGATATTGAGCTGTATGAGCTGCTTATAGAATTTGGAAATTAATCCTTTGTCAGTTGCTTCATTTGCAAATATTTTCTCCCATTCTGAGAGTCGTCTTTTCATCTTGTTTATGGTTTCCTTTGCTGTGCAGAAGCTTTTAAGTTTCATTAGGTCCCATTTGTTTATTTTTGTTTTTATTTCCATTTCTCTAGGAGGTGGGTCAAAAAGGATCTTGCTGTGATTTATTTCATAGAGTGTTCTGCCTATGTTTTCCTCTAAGAGTTTTATAATGTCTGGCCTTACATTTAGGTCTTTAATCCATTTTGTGATTATTTTTGTGTATGGTGTTAAGGAGTGTTCTAATTTCATTCTTTTACATGTAGCTGTCCAGTTTTCCCAGCACCACTTATTGAAGAGACTGTCTTTTCTCCATTGTATATTCTTGCATCCTTTATCAGAAATAAGGTGACCATATGTGCGTGGTTTTATTTCTGGGCTTTCTCTCCTATTCCATTGATCTATATTTCTGTTTTTGTGCCTGTGTGATGCTGTATTGATTACTGCAGCTTTGTAGTATAGTCTGAAGTCAGGGAGCCTGATACCTCCAGCTCCATTTTTCTTTCTCAAGATGGCTTTGGCTATTTGGGGTCTTTTGTGTTTCCATACAAATTGTGAAATTTTTTGTTCCAGTTCTGTGAAAAATGCCATTGGTATTTTGATAGGGATTGCATTGAATCTGTAGAGTGCTTTGGGTGATAGAGTCATTTTCACAATGTTAATTCTTCCAATCCAAGAACATGGTATATCTCTCCATCTGTCTGTATCATCTTTGATTTCTTTCATCAGTGTCTTATAGTTTTCTGCATACACATCTTTTGTCTCCTTAGGTAGGTTTATTCCTAGATATTTTATTCTTTTTGTTGCAATGGTAAATGGGAGTGTTTCCTTAATTTCTCTTTCAGATTTATTGTCATTAGTGTATAGGAATGCCAGAGATTTCTGGGCATTAATTTTGTATCCTGCTACTTTACCAGATTCATTTATTAGCTCTTGTAGTTTTCTGGTAGCATCTTTAGGATTCTCTATGTATAGTATCATGTCATCTACAAACAGTGACAGTTTTACTTCTTTTCTGATTTGGATTCCTTTTATTTCTTTTTCTTCTCTGATTGCTGTGGCTAAAACTTCCAGAACTATGTGGAATAATAGTGGTGAGTGTGGGCAACCTTGTCTTGTTCCTGATCTTAGAGGAAATGGTTTCAGTTTTTCACCGTTGAGAATGATGTTGGCTGTGGGTTTGTCATATATGGCCTTTATTGTGTTGAGGTAAGTTCCCTCTATGCCTACTTTCTGGAGGGTTTTTATCGTAAATTTGTGTTGAATTTTGTCAAAAGCTTTTTCTGCATCTATTGAGATGATCATATGTTTTTATCCTTCAGTTTGTTAATATGGTGTATCACATTGATTGGTTTGCGTACATTGAAGAATCCTTGCATTCCTGGGATAAACCCCACTTGATCGTGGTGTATGATCCTTTTAATGTGCTGTTGGATTCTGTTTGCTAGTATTTTGTTGAGGATTTTTGCATCTGTGTTTATCAGTGATATTGGCTTGTAGTTTTCTTTCTTTGTGACATCTTTGCCTGGTTTTGGTATCAGGATGACGGTGGCCTTATAGAATGAGTTTGGGAGTGTTCCTCCCTCTGCTATGTTTTGGAAGAGTTTGAGAAGGTTAGGTGTTAGCTCTTCTCTAAATGTTGGATAGAATTCGCCTGTGAAGCCATCTGGTCCTGGACTTTTGTTTGTTGGAAGATTTTTAATCACAGTTTCAGTTTCAGTGCTTGTGATTGGTAGAAGGAGACTTTTGAACACAGACCTGAGTAAGTGAGGGTGTGAGCCATGGTGCTGCCTGTGGGAAGAAATCTTAGGCAGAGTGGACAGCCTAAGCTAAGTTTCTGAGGCAGAAACCGTTTGAAGCAAGGAAGCCAGTGGGGCTGAAAGAGAGTGAATGAGGTGGGAGGTGATGTGAGATGAGGGCATAGAGGTGGGGTAGAGAGGTGGAGGGCTTTGTAGGCCTTTATAGTGACACTGACTGTCATGCTGAGGGAGAATGTGATATCACTGAAGAGTTTTGAGGCAAAGAGTGACAAAACCTGATTACATTTTAAATGGATCTCTAGCTCCTATGCTGAGCATCTACTGAGGCACAGGGTGGGAAGGGCAGAAGCAAGGACACCTGGACAAGGCCCTTCATCTCTTAGAGGTCAACCTCTCTGTCCATCACTGGGGGACCAGTTTGAACTTGTTAGGGTCCTAAAGTCCTGTTCAGCTCTAGGGCTGCTCCTGGTGGCAAGGCAGTCATGGTTTGTATAGCCAGTCTGTCCAAAGGACTGCATTCGTGAGTCATGGGGGAAGAGAACTGTGCGTTGTGTTTCTAGCTGCTCCAAGGCCTTCCTGGCAGTGCCCGGGAGTAGCATGTGAGGACTCGTTCAGTAAGGGCCTGTTACCATTTCAAGCCTCTCCGTGTCTGAGCAGAACATATCAGGTTGTGGACCTTAGGGTGGGCCAGCACGAAGAGCACAGTGAGCACAGTGCTCAGTGTCTTCCTCTTAAAAGTTGTTATTATAATTAGCAGTATTTTACAATTAAAGAGCTCCAGAAAATAGAGGCAAGATAGTATTAGTCTTATTTTATAGCTGCTTCCCCAGTATCTGGCACAGTGCCTGGTACATAATACAATGCTTAATAACTACAAAATATGGAGAAAAAAATTGAGAAAATAGAAACAACACTATCAGAAAACTTGCACGTTGTAGTCAGCACTGCATTTACCAAGCTACCTGCTCTGTGCCCTCAACTCCACCTTCCTCCTGTTAGAGTAGATGAAGTGTCCACACTCCTGCTAAGGGCAAGTCCTCTGCTTGCCTGGTGGATCCCATCCCCTCTTGCTACTCAGGAACTTCGCATCCAAAGTCAGTGGTCAAGTCTCAGGCCGCATGTTACTTGATCTGTCGGCAACACTCGACATAAGTGATCACTGCCTGGGTCTTGACACAGTGACTTTGGTTGGCTTCTGGGACACCACTCTCTTATCTCAGTCTCCTTTGCTGGGTAAGATACTTCTCATTTTCCCATCCTTGAAATATTGCTGTGCCCGAGGGCTTGGTCCTCGGGTCATCTGTCCACATTCACAGTTGAGGCATTGCATACAGTTTACTTTAAGTAGACTGACATGCCCCAATTTATGTTTCCAGCCCCATCCTCTCTGACCTTCAGCATCTGTATCCAGTTGCTACTTGATGCTTCCACTTGGAGATCTAATAGATAATCTCAAACCGAACTCTTGATTTCCATATCTACTGTCTCTCCAAACTGCTCCTCCCCTGGTCTTTCCTGCCTTAGAGGAACTCTCTATTATACCATTACTTGAGCTAAAAAACTTGGAATTTTCCTCGACTGCTCTCTTTCTTTCACACCCCACAGGCAATCCAGTAGTAAATATTATTGATTTTACCTCCAAAATATAATAACCGTCCACTACCTCCTCAAACCCAGCTATTTCCTGTCTGAATTACTGCAGTGGCCTCCTAACTGGTCTCCCTGCTTCTGCTCTTGTCCTAGAATCATCTGTTCTCTACACAGCAGCCGGTGATCCATTAGAAAATGAGGTTGTAGGATGTCACTTCTGTGCTCAGAACTGTCCAGTTGTTTCCAGTCATACTCAGAGCAAAATCTAAACTCGGTACCATGGCCTCCACTGCCTTGCATGATTGACTCTGCCTATCCTGTGGCCTCATCTCTGCCATCTCCCCCTTATTTATTCTGCTGCAGCCACACTAATTTCTTTGCTGTTCCTCGAACTTGTCCAGCTTGCTCCTGAATGCAGGCCTTTAACACACGCTGATCTGTCTTTCTGGAATGCTTTTCACCCAGATGTCTGCAAAGCTTGCTTTCCCTTTTCCTTTAGGTCTCTGTTTACATTTCACCTTATCAGAGGAGGGAGGTACGAGAGCTTGCTCTTACCTGCTCAACTACTCTGATAAGGTAAAATGTGAACAGAGACCTTAAGGAAGAGAGAAAGCAAGCTAGGATATTTATTCAACTTGTCTTCTCAGGCAAAGAAACTTGAATACTGACTGGGTATTTGAAAAGAAATGATTAGTTTTCTTTTATGTTTGTAGTTCTGTTTTAGGAAAAGAATCCTGATTTCTATTACCAGTCATGATGGAGCAGTAAACTGGAAAAAAAAAAAGAAACTATTTTCAGACGTTGGAAATAGCAGAGCACTGTGATCCTTAAGAGAAACAAGCAAGGTAAGCCACATGATAGCCCTGTCTTTTATTTTTTTCTGGAAGCACATTTCAGTCTGCAGGGTATGGAGAAGGATTCCAGAAGCACAGAAGGCGATCCCAATGAGTTGAAGACACAGAGATTAGAGTTCAGGAAGGCTGAAGTGATTAGATGTTATATGGCAGAGTTCCAGAGAGAAAGGTACTATACAGAACCAAAACCCAAAACCAAACCCAAACAAAAATAGTCCAGAAATGTACACAGGTGTCCTTTTGAATGTTCCCTGAATGCTAAGTCATGAATGCATAGAGTAAAACGCCACAAACAACGGCAAGAGAGCTGCAAGCTGAACTGCAAGCTGAACGGCAAGAGAGCTGCAAGCTGAACTTCTAGAGCTCACCCAGAGTGGAAAGATGTTTGAGCTCTGACCATCCACAGCTGAGAATCCTTGTTGATTACCCTGAGCATTTAATAGAGACCCAGATGTGTGTCTCTATAGTACAAGGATAATCAATCCTTATGGTAAAGTTTTTCCAGGTCCACTCTAAGAAAGTTTGAAAAGGACCAAACTCATCCGTAAGAATTTAACAGCCTGTCAGAATAAAGCAAAAAAACTTTTAAAGGAAGACAACAAAATCTAGATGCTCACCAGTATAACATGTAATGTGCCCATCATTCAATCAAAAATTACTAACACACCAAGGTGTGGGAAAATATGATCCATGTCACGAGAAAGTTTAGTCAGTAACCCAGAAATCATAGAGATGATGAAATTAGGAGTTAAGGACTTTATAACAGTTCTTACTATAAATATGTACATTATGTTCAGGGATTTAAAGGAAAATACAGACATCACGAGGAAGGAAATGAAAGATATAAAAGAGAACCAAGTGGAACTTAAAGGGTTGAAAAATATAATATTTGAAATGAAAAATTCAGTGGTTGGGCATTAAAGTCACAGATAATGGAGAAAAAATGTCAGTGAACTTGCAGCACAGAAAGATTAGAGAAAAGTAAAAGGAAAATTATCTTTTAGGATACACACAAAAATGTTTGTAGATGAAATTTTATGATACCTGGGATTGGATTCAAAATTCTACAGGGTTGAGAGAAGGGAAGTAGGATGAAACAAAAATTAGCTTTGATTTGCTAATTGTTGATGATGAGCGATAGGTCCAAAGGGTTCAGTATAATCTTCTCTCGACATTTGCAGTTCTTAAAATTATTCATGATAAAAGTTGGAAAAATATAATCTAGTAAGAAAAAGTAGTTAGAATCTTTCTTCTGTATAAAATGTAACAGGAAGTAGGTCAATGAAAAATAAGTCTTCCCCTTTACAATACTTCTTACGTAATGGTCTTGAAAACTCAGCTTTGCTTTGATGGGTAGAAGCTGGGACCAGACTACAAAAGCTGGGACCTCTGTAGCTAGAGATGCTTCCCTCTTATTGGGATAATGCTCTGACACCCAGGAAGAGAAGTATGAGGATGCAGGAAGAAGTCGTGGGTCAGTAGGAGTACCGTGGTTAACATATGGTAGCACCCACTGAATGGGGAGTATGCTTGGACTCACCTGTCTTCTATTTGCAGCCCAGGTGGGGAAATGTGACGGGTGAGCGATTGGTGCCATAAATACTTTGTTTTATCCATAAACCCAACATGTGAGTTGTTTGTTTTTTTTTTAACCGTGTCATAGTTTGAGTTGCTATAACAAAGTTACACAGATTGAGTGGTTTATACACAACAGAAATTTGTTTCTCACAGTTCTGGAGGCTGTAAGTCTAAGATCAGGTGCCAGCATGTTTGGGTTCTGGTGTGAGCCCTCTTTCAGGTTGCAGACTGCTTGTTGTGTCCTCACATGGCACAGGGAGGGCGAGAGAGCTCTCTGGGATATCTTTTAAAGGGCAGTAATCCTATTCATGAGGGCTCCACCCTCATGACCTAAGCACCTCCCAGAGGCCCCACTTCTAATACCATGACATTGGAACTAGGGTCTTAACATATGAATTTTGGGGGATATAAACATTGAGTCCATTGTAAAGTGCCTAGTGTTAAAGTGCTTAATTTAGTTAAATTGAAGGTGGGGCCGGTATACTAGGGAGAATTGGGGTAGACTCAACTGTGAAAGTGAAGCCACAGAACTTACTCTGCAACAGGCTTTAATGTTCCTTTCCAACTTGAGTACCAGTGACTCTACAAAATGAACCTTTGGCTACAGACTTGCCGGTTGATTAAAAAAGCACCTGGGAAGCAGCCGCATAGCACAGGGAGATCAGCTCGGTGCTTTGTGACCGCCTGGAGGGGTGGGATAGGGAGGGTGGGAGGGAGGGAGACGCAAGCGGGAAGAGATATGGGAATATATGTATATATATAACTGATTCATTTTGTTGTGAAGCTGAAACTAACATACCATTGTAAAGCAATTATACTCCAATAAAGATGTTAAAAAAAAAAAAAAGCACCTGGGAAGCATGGTGTGCTTTCCTGTCTCTGCCCTTTGGGTCAAACCATGCTTCTCCTCATTACCTTCTGCCTATTGAGAGATCCAGGTTAGAGACCATACTCACAGTTGTTCTCAGTTTGGGGATCTATGGGATATTCTCCAATGGTTCAACTCTCGTGGCTCTCTTAGGCAATATCATTTAATTAGCACGGGGCATGTACTGGGCTTTCTTTTCAGGTATTTGTTCTTTTGTGAATTTGTTGATTGAAAGTACAGACACTTTGACCCTGAATACATTTTGACTCAATGTTTGTGAACATAAACATAATGAATATTATGCCAATATTGAATTTTTGTTAAGAAAAGCAATTGGGGGCAAATACCATTAGGACAGTTTAATTAATTGATAAAATCTTGATACTGCATATATTTTTTGCCTTTTTTATTTTCAGTTTTGTTTTACTCAAAACATTCCCATCAAATTCAGATCTTTTTGATGTAAATCTTATAATTTATTGATCAAGTTTTGGTTATTTACAATATCACTGATTATAGTTTTTGCAGTTTTTTATTGTTTCCAACGAAATCTGATTTTTTTACCAATAAATTTTGCAGTTTTCAGTGTTAGAAAAATCTGTAACACAGTTGGCCATGTACAATTTTAGCCATTGCCAGTTTTATCTTATCTTGCTTATTTCTACTAGTAATAGTTCTTGTGAGTTAGGCAAAAGAGAGATAGCCTTTCTTGACTAGTCAGTGAGGTAATTTGGAAGGATTTCCTTGGCAATTCCAGTGGCAGACCTTGGCAGCACAAAATAGCACCACAAAGAGGAATTCCACAGTTTCATTACGTTCACTAACACAAATAATGAGAACACGTTACTCCCCTAACTTTTTAGATTTGTATTGTTACTATTCTACTATGTATCAGTATTCAGTGGTAACAAAAAATATCTTGGAAGCTATGCAATCTTATACTTTTTTTCAGAGGCAGAACTTGATTTCCTAAGGCTTCTAGTAGACTATATTTAAATGAGCAAAACCATATGCCCCCCCCCCCCACGCTTCACAGTCACTTTCAGTACACACATAAGGAAAGGTACAGAACGAATCTCCCCCAAACACCTCCTTTCAAAATTGGGATTTATATTACAGTTCTGTGCATCTTTTATACCAGCACATACAGAAGTTGACTTTGGCTTCCTTGCTGGTCATCTCCTCAGCATTTTGTCTGCCAAGAGTGCATTCAAGAGGAGAGGAAGAGCTTCTGAAGTTAGGGTTTAATAATGTCCTGTTATAATTAGGGGAGGAGACATTAAAAGAGTGACTTGCTTACCCAAGACCCACTTCATGATGAGCATTTCTGTCCAGGAGAATTGTGTAGTTTTCACTCTGAAGATCTGTTTTGGGTAGTCTGTGAAGGTTTCATTGGGCAGGGTTTTAACACCTTCGAAGCGGTCCGATGCATTCACAACTAACAATCCCAAGAAGATGGTAAAAGAAACTGCATGTGCTACAAATTTCATGAAAGGGCTCCTCAGGGTTCGTCCTAGCTGGAAACAAAAGATATACAAGACATGTTAATCTGGCAGCTCCAGGCAAGTTCAGGGCTCTCTTTAAAAGGCTTTTGCTGAAAGTTGAACCAGAGAATCCTCAGTTTTGGACAGAAGCTGCTAATTGAACCCAGACATTTTCTCTAGAGCTTTTATGTGAGAGGCTGCTTGACCAAATCCATTTTTCTACTCACTTTAATTTTTTCTGTTTAGAAGACTTAATGGGAGTGGTAAGAGAAAGGAGTAGAACACACTAATATAACATCATTTTACAACATCATTTTACAATCTGACTGCACAGCTACCCCCAACCATGTGGGTATGAATTTTATGCCTTATGAATCTAGAAAAAAAATCTGTTTCAATAGAGTTCAGAATTTTTAAAAAAAACACTTTGGATATGCTCTGCTGCTCTTTTGTCTATTTTCTTGAGTTTTAGCTTAGATGACTTATTTTCCATATTTCTTATATCTTGGTAAATTTATTTAAAGCTATGCATTTCCCACTAGGTACTGCTTTAGCTATGTTCCTATAAATTTTGACATGTAGCATTTTCCTTGATACTCAGTTATAAATATTTTTATAATTTCCCGTTTGATTTCATTTTTAACTCAGAGGTTATTTAGTTTCCAGATATACAGGACTTTCCCCCCCTTGCTTTAAAAAATCCTGTTTTTATTGCAGCGTGTGTTCAGATCATAGCTTCTGTGATACTACCCTAAAACTATTGAGATTTTCTTTGTGGCCTAGTACATGATTAACTTGTGCAGCTGTTCCATGTGAGCCTGAAGTGATCCAAAAGATGCCCTTTTAGGGAGTAGGTATTGGTCACATCTTCTTATCCCTGGCTTGCCATCCAAAGGCCACTTGGACTTTTGAGGACTAAATTGGGGGCTGCACAGTCAGTCTTTGCTGACCCCTGTAAATGAATTCACTTGGGTCTCTTCCAGGTCACTGCTGTCACCCTCACCTAAACACCAACTCTAACCCCTCACCAGGTATACTGATAAGGCAAGAGCAAAGAGGGGAGTCTTTCCTGGATCTCAGTTCCTTCTCCAGGGCAAATGTTCAGTTATAGCCAGTGACTAGTTAATTGATGTTCATGTTCTGCCTCATTCAGGAGTCCTAGAGTGAAATGTCACCCAGCATGCAGAGTATTGGTTCAGCAAAAGATCAGCTATAGGATTTTCTCCTGGTAAAATTTCCCTAACTGTCATTATGTTCAACATAACATTTATAAATCAGATGGCTTGATGATGTTCTTTCAGTAGGCTTCAGTATGCTAATCATCCACGTTAATGGTGCCAGTAATTATTGTAACGCTCTAATGTCATAGAACCCATCTGTTGAAATTTAAAAAGATAATTTTAATCTTTTTTTTAAAAAAGACTGCGTTTCAAGTCTGAGCGTTGGAAATCCCTATTTGTGCTGGAAAGAACTTGTTCGGATTCACCTGCATTGTCAAATTGTCATATGGCACTAGAATAACTTCAGAAGTGTTGAAAAAGATGTTTACCTGAAAACTAAGGGGCCCACAAACATCTTACAAATGACATTTCTTAGTAGTGTTTAACCTTATTATTTACAAAATAGGGACTGTAGATTATTTTTAGCCATAGGTAGATGTACTAATTCAGAATGTAGAGATTAAATATAAGGACAAATAAAATACCTTACATAAATTCAGTAAAAAAAAACAAAAAAACGGAATCAAACAATGTCTCATATTGACCTATGTGATGTCAAATACATACTTTGAATTTTTCCACATTTTATCTGACTGTGTTGGCATCTTGGAGCCCCAATTCCCAACCAAGATGCTGGGATACTTTGGTGTATACAGACGACATCCTTAGATAGTCATTGCATTGTTTCTTGTCACTGTGTCCTAGCTGAGGTAGTGGTGAGAGGCGAGGTAAGTTGGAGAATGACTGCAGAGTGGGGAGAGGAAAGGTTGAGGAGAGGGCAAGGGATACCAGATCTGTGTGTCCCAGCAGGGTCCCAGAAATGTCAGAAAAAGGTGGAGAACACGGAGGTAGACACAGCTCTTAAGGGATTGATGGCCAAGTTTCCCCAGCCCTTTATCAATGGGCTCTATGTAGCATCTTCCAATGACTACCTGGATGAGGACCTGGGGACACCTCTCCATCTTCTCATCTAGGCAAGGCACCTGATGTCAGGAATCTGCACGCAGCTGTGCCCATGCTGGCCCTGGGATTCCCCATAAGAGCTGCTTTGAGGAATTTAATGTTCTCTTTGTTCCCTCCTTCAAGTTGTTATCTTCCGGCAGAAGATGCATATGTAAAAATTATTGTATTTATTGCAGACGATAAGAAAAATCCCTGATAAGGCCCTGCAGTGATGTAGAAGGTTAACCTGGGCTCAGTCCCACTTGATTTAAGCCATAGGGAGGAAAAACGAGGTTAGGAATTGATGCACCTTTCCTATTTTTCTTCTGGGCTTGAAAGCATCTTTTTAACTGGTAAAACTTTGATAAATGTCAGATGAGATCAAATCATTTCAGGGATTTCCTTTTTCTTTTTTTTTGTGACATTCCATATTTATCTCAATTTTTTGAAGCAAATTATGCTTGGGGTAAACTTCCTCCTTTCACAAGGCCACCAAGTGAACCAAAAGAAAGGAGAAAAGTCAACCAATATATACCAGCAGCTCTTAGCTGGGGAATCATTAACGCTGAGTCAGGTAACAGCGTTAGGTATAAAAAGAGATGGTAGAGCTTTGGGAGACGTAGGTCTTGTCCTCCTCTGCCTGAAGAGCAAAACTGGTGAGTCTGAAACATGGGCTAAAGCAGCTCTGTCATTACTTGGCCCTTATGAGCTGAGAACATATCGGGAAGTCCAGGCTTGCTGTACTCAGTCTCTGGCTCAAGCCCAGACTTCCTGGGTACTATTCTTTTACTCTGGGAAATAGGTGAATATGAGATAACTGAGTAGTGCTCCTGAATTAGCTCCAAATGAACTGCATTCTCAAGCCCTCAGGGTGGACACCTGCTTTTACTTGTTGACACACCTCTGTGTTCTGTGGCACTGGGCTCTTAGCCCACAAGTGTAAGCACCTAACTGGGACCTGGTAGCCAGTTGCCCACAAGGTAGGCCATGACTGCAGTAGAGCACCCAGAGAGTTTCCAGCACCTCTCCCCAGTCTGAACTTCCAGTCTTCCTCATCAAATGCCACCCTCTCTTGCCACCAGCTGCCAGTGGCCACAAGCAAGGGCTTAGTGTACAAGCTGTTTTTTTGTCTTACTGGACATTCCAGGGACACAAAATGTCAGAATAGTCTCTGAACAGAGGAGAGGAAGCAGCAGCCATGGGGCCAAACTTTCCTGCAATCATTACTTCTAGAATATTCCAGAAGACACCATAGGTCTCACCCCTACGTTCCATGGTGGCATCAGTCTCTTGAATTTACTGGGTCCCCAGAAAGTCTGGGGTTCCTCCCCCGTCCACACATCCTTCTTTTTGCATCCCATCTGCATGATATTGGCCAAGATTCTTCTCAGACCCACTGAAAATCTAAAAAATTTAGTCAGCAGCTGGCATATCATCTCTTTCTGAATATTTCCCCAGGCAGGTAGAGGCAAACCAATTTGCTGGTGTTGCTTAGTCCCAGTTCCCTGGAAGCTGTCACATTTAGTTTTACAGCAAAAGTGAGGATTGGCAGTGTTTGCCTGTTATTTTAATGATTGATGCCCTAGAATCAGTTTGTGGCTTAGAGAGTGTGGAGGCAGCATCCCTGTCCATCTCTGGATGAAGGCAATGATCTAACTTGCAGTACAGACTAGATAATACTACTATGAAAACAAGTGCCTAAAACAAATGACCAGCGCTAATCCAGTTTTCAATCTGGTTAGTCTTTTTTCACTCACTGTGCTTTTTCCAGCTCATGATAAAGGACAGAAAAAAATAGCCTTACCCTACATATGTATCATTTGGGGAATACCGATTTAGAAATCTGTGTCATGGTAGAGTGCCATAGAAACAAAATCCTCAATAGATATGAGGTTGAACACCACAAATATTCAGTATGAGGACTTTTATTTTTAACACTATCCTACAGAAGAAGGAGTTTGAGTCCTGATTTCTTTCTCTGACACCCCTCCTACTCTAAGGCAGTCAGTTCCTTGCCTGCCTGGTTAGGTGGCCTCGTTAGCAGATTGAAGTCTTGGGCCCATCGTCCTGGCATGAGTTTTGTCTTGGTGGAGTTGACAAGAGGATCCATTCACTGATGA
This sequence comes from Lagenorhynchus albirostris, assembly GCF_949774975.1. Lineage (NCBI taxonomy): Eukaryota > Metazoa > Chordata > Mammalia > Artiodactyla > Delphinidae > Lagenorhynchus > Lagenorhynchus albirostris. Next base: position 113,205,947 of record NC_083097.1, read on the forward strand.
CACTTTTATTAACTGCCTTAGCTGATCAAATTCCCTGTGGAACTAATCTCCCTGTAGTCATATTTCTTCTACTGAATGTTGATTACCTAAGCTTAATTGCTTTTTTTTACTATATCACAAAGTAAATGCAGCTTTGGAAACTTTAATGACCACTTAACCTACGAAATATATTTCCGAATTTCGACATGATTTGTTTTTATAGGCGCTAGCTCTTGCCTGAAGCTGGAGTGACTGCTGATGCCTTTTGTGGCTTTGGGTCAGATGGGCTGTAGGGAGGGTGGAACAGGAGGGGCAGCAGCTTGGCTCTTGCAGGTTCCACTCCTTGCATTACAGGCGGGCACCAGACATTCCCCCTTCCTGTGAGAAAAGAACCCAGCTTTGCACCTTTCCAGCTCTCCTCCTTTTTCCTTTGTCTTTTTTCCTTCTAGTGACCTACTTAGCTGCCCATGTGGGCCAGAACCCAGACAAGGAAGCCAGGAAACCAGGAAGATGTTGAGATGGGTCTGCAGTGCCCTAGTATGAGAAGCCTTTGACTCTAAGCTCCTAGTTGTTTCTCCTTTCTGAACCTGCTTAGAAAGTGTGTGCATCATAATGTAATTGAGAGAGTGAAATGACGTGTTGCATGAAAAGGGCTTAGCGAAAAGGAAGTACTCAATAAATGTTGGCTTTTCCTATTATCGTTATTATAATTATTACTACTATGGGTTTGGAGGCCATGTTTAGGACATTGCATAATCAGAAAAGGAAAAGTGCCTTTATTCCCCCTTTATTCTGTTATTGATCAGATTATGCCTTGTGTGTACAAAAGTTTCCATTTTATCACTCCTCTGTCTTTTAAGAAAATGATTTTAAAAGGCAAATCTTAGCATTTTCCCTCTTAAGTGGTTTTCTACTTTTGTTGGGTCTCTCAGGGCTATTTTCTTTAAATGTGGGAAATGGTCAGCTGCATGTTTGGACAAAATGGACTTTAGGTTATGCTAAGTAGAGAGAAGAAATAACCGCAAAGACATGCACCTTAAGCAGTCTGTACCTTGCTGCACGGAGCAATCCAATAGGCTATGGCGAGAAAAGGGAGGCCTAGGGAGACTCCAAAGACAGCCAGGAATTTCACAGCGATAGACTGTTGACGTAAGCCTGAGAGATTTTCATACCACATGGTAAGCAATTGCTGTTGACAGTTAGGATGAGCAACGAACTGTAAAAACAAAACAAAAACAGAAACAAAATGCAAACAGGAAAATGGCATCAGTAGCACTTGAACAGTATATGACCTATGAGTAGCTCAGGGCTGACATGTTCCCCTGGGGAGGGTGGCCTGGGTGTTCGAGCCAGAGCAGCTAGGTCAGGTACCTGCTGGGCCCTTCTGACTTGGGGATGCTGGGGGTCTCTGTGCTATAAGCCCTCATAGGATTGGCCCTCATAGGACTGGCTGCATCAGGGCTTGGTAAGCTGAGGGCCTTGAGAAGTCTCAGGCACAGAAAATGACAGTCAGCTTCTGGGTAGATGCTTGTCTCCAATCCGAGGAGACTTATCTCTGGGCAGAGTTCATCTGGGAGTCAACATATTGGAATGGATGGAGCGTGAATGGGATTTTAGAATCGACATGCGTTTGAATTTTGCTCTACCATTTACTAGGCAGGTGGCCTTGGGCCAGCTACTTCACCTCTCTGAGCCTCAATGTTGTCCTCTGCAAAACAGAGCCTGTCACATTGTCTTGTAGAGTTAAATGAGATATTGTAGAAAAGTTCCTCTCTCTTTTCCTCTGTTGTCTAAGAAAAAGTTCTTGCAGTGGAGTTTCCAGAGGACATGTTAAAACTCCTCAGTATTTCCGCACTGGATTTCAGTGGTATTTGGCTTGCATCCCGGTTGCTTATTGTAGCATGCTGGAGCGCTGACACATCGTATCCCCATGCAGTAGCTTCTCACTGCCACCTCCCTCTCTTGGATCTGCCTTGCCCTCATGCCAGGTTACAAGGTGGGCCTTTTGTGGACATTTTGTATTGTTGACCTCACCCTTCTTGATATATGTTGGACTAGGGTTGGAACCCAGACTTCAACTGGGTCCATTAGGTTTTCTCAGCTGGCTATTTTTGTTTTTTATTCCTCTTTTTATTTATTTATTCATTTTTATACATCTTTATTGGAGTGTAATTGCTTCACAATGTTGTGTTAGTTTCTGTTGTACAACAGAGTAAATCAGCCATATGCATACATATATCCCCATATTCCCTCCCTCTTGAGCCTCCCTCCCACCCTCCCTATCGCACCCCTCTAGGTTGTCCCAAAGCACTGAGCTGATCTCCCTGTGCTATGCGGTTGCTTCCCACTAGCTAGCTATTTTACATTTGGTAGTGTATATATGTCAGTGCTACTCTCACTTCGCCCCAGCTTCCCCATCCCCGCGTGTCCTTAAGTCCATTCTCTATGTCTGTATCTTTATTCCTGCCCTGCCACTAGGTTCATCAGTACCATTTTTTTTTAAAATTCCATATATGTGCATTAGCATATGGTATTTGTTTTTTTCTCTGTCTTACTTCACTCTGTATGACAGACTCTAGGTCCATCCACCTCACTACAAATAACTCAATTTCATTCCTTTTTATGGCTGAGTAATATTCCATTGTATATATGTGCCACATCTTCTTTAGCCATTCATCTGTTGATGGACATTTAGGTTGCTTCCATGTCCTGGCTATTGTAAATAGTGCTGCAATGAACATTGTGGTACATGTCTCCACATAATTTTGAATTATGGTTTTCTCAGGGTATATGCCCAGGCTACTTGAGACTGTGATCGAGAGAGGCAGTCTTTTAATTTACTGAGGAGTTAACATGTAACCTTCAGGGATCTGGGCAGCTCCCTTCCACTGTGTAGACTTAGTAGCAAAACAAGCCAGTTAAAAAGAGAGAAAGAAGGATGAAGTTGTATAGAAAGAGGTTCTATAGTGTCCTACCCTCTCTGAGGTCCAGCTCCACTCTGCACACATGGTCCACGAGACACCCCTAGATTCATATACAGCATCTTCCTTTTTCTGATTGATTCAGCAGGTTGACTTGAGTTGCTGTAACCAAACATCCTTTTTCTGCAAATATTTGGTGCTACTTGGCCATTTGTTTTTAGTTGATTCTGAGTCTTGGCCAGTAGAAACTGGTAATAGGCAATATGTAAGTAACATTTATGGGAATAAAGTTAACACTTGAGAAAATTATGCTCATTAGCTTATTTCCTCCCTGTGACAAAGGGAAGCCATTATTTGCTTTAGGCAGCCTGCTCTTTGGCCCCGTCAGGATAACCATATGCCGTAGGAGCTGGGACGCATGGACTAGAGCAGACAGACTGGGCATTCTTCAAAGAGACTGCATTTTCAGTAGATTACCCTGGATCATAATGTCCCAATTTTCATCCCATTTGCCTCATTGGGTATTAAGAGGATATATGCAGCAATTTCTGGGAAATGCAAAACATTCCCTTTTCATTATAAGAACAATATAAATAGAGCTATTTAAAAAATTCTCAACGCAGATGGCAACATCTTCTTGTTTCCAGTTTCTGGGAACTCACAGTAGCAACCAAATGATTTGCGAGGATGCTATCAAAGCTTCATTTGGCCCTGCAGCAGCCCCTGGTGATACTGTTACTCAATCATTAGCTGCAAATGAGGCTTTTTTGGGGTAGCATTATTGGATTCATGTCAACCATTGTGGCTTTTCCCTTCAAGAACAAGAGCAACAGATTCTCCTCAACCCAGGTAGGAACCCTCAGGCCCTCATATGCTTTCCTGTGCCCTTTCTGGCTCACAACAAAGTGGAGCAAACAACAGAACGTCATGCACATGTTTCAGTAATTCTCAGAGCCTGATCCCAGCAAGTCGACCCGTTGCAGGTCAACTTGCAGGCCTGGAGGGGGGGCAGTCAGTTTTGTTTTTCAACAGTTAGCCTTCCCTCGGTGCTGAAATGGTCCTGCTCTGGAGAAACACACAGTCTCATGAAGGAATGGAAGACCACTTGGCTCACCCTGTGGCTCCCTGCACTGTAGCTGCTCTGGAAAGACTCCCGTCCTGACCCCTGCCTTTGGCCTCTTTGTCTTTATCTGGGGAGAAGCCCATCCATGCTTCTTCTGCTGCCTCCTGCAGACAAATCTGCACAACAAATTGGGCAGCAGAGCAGGAGGGGAAGAATTCTGAGAGGGAACACAGTGGGAACAATTCCCACTCGCCCTTACCTGCCTCAGAGGACAGTGGTCCCGACTAAAACAGGGGGGTCTCTCTTGAGACTCTGGCCTCTGATTAGACCTTTGTTAGTTTCCACAGTGGCCTTTCTTCCTCCATAATAAAGCAACCTAGCTCCAAACATGCTATTTATTTGTAGACAGACTTTATAATACTCCCAGTAAGCTGACAGCAGCTGATAGCTGAAGCCCAGATTGTTATTTATCTTTATGTGGGCACTTTTCTGTATTGGTAGCAGGACTTCAAAGATAACTTCGTGACGCACAGTTCAATGTGTATCAGAGGATTTTTCTCCACTGTGCTTTTGAAGCACAAAGAAACATCATTCCTGACCCAAGGAAGATGAGAGTAACACGAGGCACACCATCAAGACACAAAGAACACCCTAACCAGAAGGGCACTCAGTCACGGAACAAAGGCAGGAGCAGGGGGAGGGTTTTTAAAAGCAGGGTCAGAGAGGAACAGAGGAAGGAAAGCCCACAGCTAGATAGAACAGAGTGGGAACTCAGAAAATCAGTGTTGTCTTGGGCCAGATTTCTTTGGCATCTGCCTCACAATAGGATGGAATGATCTGGATCCTAACAAGAGGATTGCCCAGGCCATTCCTGCCCCTAAACCATTCTGGACTGAGAGCATGGTACGCATTTATGAAAGTTCTTCAAGGGAAGAACTGGTTTGACCACCTCAGCTTTCCCATCGACATGATTCACACTCTTCCTAGTAGGGAGTAGTGGCCTGGAGCTGAGACTGTTAAGGTAGGCTTACATGGAGCAGAGCAGCCTATCAAGAGAATACACGTCAGACCAGACCCACAGCTGGGATGGACTGTTCCAGAGGACTGGGTTGGGGCGGGGAGCTAAGAAGTTAAATTGCAGAGGGATAGGAGGGAGCTCTGAGACAGAATTCCCTGTAATGGAGAAGGAGACTGGAAAACAGGACCTGAGGGTCAGGAGGGCCTAGAATTCATGTGGCTGCCGGTTCTTGAGTCCATCTCAAGCCAGTTATTCTGGTGGCATGTTTGACCAGCCTTCATGTTTAGTATAACAACATTTGTACCCAAAGCTGGTTTTCTGTTAATATCTCACCTAAACTTCCTATTCCTCCCAGACCCTGGTGACACTGAGAATATAATGCTGGCATATGGGAACTTTTGGGCATATTGGCCAAATCTTGGCTCTTTCTTTGTGTTCAGTTGGTCCATGGGCTACTATTTTTCTTCTATAGCCTGAAGGAAAATTATCCCCTTCATTCTTTTCCCTGCTTTGTATTCATTTATAAGGAAATATCTGATATTTTAAGAATAGATAGTTGTTGAAGAGCTATCAACATTCCTTAAGTAACTATTGAGTATTTTTAGGGCTGTTTCATGGAATATTAACACCCTTGGGCCATACATTCATATTACAACAGGGCAAAGACTTTCCTGATGGGGGGTGTTTAAGCGTGTGGACGGGTACATGGCTGCTTGGGTTCAAGTCCAGGTCCTGCCACACCCTGGCCATATGCCCTTCGATCATTGACTCTTTCCATGCTTAACTTCCTTTTTCTGTAAAATGAGGCTAATGATGAAGATTGAGTGAATAAGGATTTGTAAAGTGCTTAGGACAGTACCTGACAAATAGTAAGCGCTGTATTAGTATTTGATAAATAAAAATAAGCCCGTGACTCTCCTTTCCCTTCCTGTTTTTTCCTTTCCCTCTTTCTCTTGTTTCTCTGTCCTCCTCCTCACTCCCTGAGGTTCTACTCCACCCTCCTTATCTTTATTCTGACCTCCACATTGTTTTGGCAGATTTTCTTGAAGTGTTGTTGCCTTTGGAAAGGTTCATGTAGCCTGACAGGTGCGTGAGGCCACTCCCTCTCTATCCAGTACCTCCCTCCATATCCTCCAATGAAAGCGCTTTATCCAGGCAATTAGGTAAAAATGGGCTGGTCTCTGCTAGGGCAGTCAGGGTCACCATCCAGTCTACTCAGCTCCATGTTGATGCTCCCCCTCCACTCTGGAGCCCTCCATCAGTGAGGCGCAGTACAGGTTCCTGAACCTGCAGAAGTACTTCTCCTCCGTCCTCGATGCCCCTCCCCTCCTCCACCTTAAAAGCTGTTAAATCCTGCATTTCCCGTTTAGTGGGGAGGGGAAGAGGGCTACATTTGAGCTGAGGCTTCGAGGCTGCATGATTTCCATAATCCTTAAACACAGATTTTTTCCTCTGACACTGGGCCTCATTTACAGAATAATGAGATGTGGCAATGCATGATCTGATAAGCCGAAGAATAAATTAGCTGGAGAAAAATTTATGAAATCCAATGCTTATAGAGAAAATGACTTATTTTATACAGATAGACCATCAAAGGCTGATGTCCAATGTGACTGTGGTCAAGATTTTCCACTTAGCTCATCACTAGCCTTTCCATCTAGAAATCTTTTTTTCCTCCCTCTGGAAACTGTCTACATAGGCAAAAAGAGACAGATACTGTACCAGTTGTCAAGTGGCTGTTCTTAGTGTGGACAGTGAGACTGAATTAGTATAGTTCTGTGGTGCCACTTCCTGTCTGCTGCATCTCATGGGATTTGGTTCAATGGTGCTAATGTTCTTCCCTCCCATTTTGTCTTGGCAAAGCTCTCAAGTCATGGAAGTTGACGAGGGAAGAAGAGGAATGGAAATGTCAGTTGTTGACTAGTTTAGTTTGTTGGTTTGTCCATTCATTCATTCATTCATTCATTCAACATATTTTTCCTCACTGCTGCCCCTTACCAGGCACTGTGCTCAGCACTGGAAATACAGAGAAGTTGCAATCCTTGTCCACAGGGAGCTCTCAGCTCTGTGAGTCTGTGCATGGAATAGGGCTGAGCAGTAACACCCACCAGTTTACGGAGTAAGCCTTCCATGAATGAGTGAACACCAAATGCTCATCCCATCAGTGTGCTTTCTCCTGGGTCCCTCCCTCTTGTGAGACCTACTATTGAGAGCCCCACATCCTTGGCACAGCTGGTTGCTTTGTCTACACTGATAACCTTCAGACTCTTCTTCTCTGTGCAGGCAGTTAGCAGAGTGGTTACATGCACAGGCTCTGAGGCTGGACCATCCTGGTTCAAATCCCAGATACGACATTTTCTAGCCGTGTGACCCTGGGCAAGCCACCTCACTTCTCCTAGCTTCGTGATCTACGAGAGAGGAAAACATGTGTTGGATGCTCAGTACGTGGCCTGGTACTTACACTTTAAGGTGGACATTGGTGTTACTGCTGCTGCTGTTCCTACTACCACTTCTGCTCTCCCTCCAGGGCTTAAAATAGTTCTCTTTGCTCTTCCCTTTGCTGAGTTTATCCATCAGCAGAGTGTTGAGTGACCATGTGATTTTAGAGTTAAACATTCCTGAAGAACTTAGTATGCTTAATTACAGTAAAAAAGAAAGCAGAAGTTGCCATTGTTAAGTTTTCAATCAATAGAGCATTCTAATATAGAACCAACATTGCCACCATGCCTACTGAACCTATTTATTTAGCCATGCAGCTCCTGAGAGGCCACTACAAGAGTATGATCCAGGATAGTTCTGGGTAAATGGTGGTGGAGAATGAGAAGGAAAAGGTGTGGGGCTTGGAGCTTTGGGTGGGTAACCCCACAATTCATACCTCTTTCAAGTAGCCTCTAAGCATGGGCACTAGACAAAGTAAAATGTTTTAAAATCACAGCTTGAGTGTTTTTTTACTGTTAATAATTTAGGACCTAGTCTATGAAGGAACTTTGGTTATGTTATCTGTAATCTTCACAATAACCCTCCCCAAATGGATGTAGTATCTACATCCTCATATACAAATGAGGATGTATTATCATACCCATCTTGCAGTTGACGAAACTGAGGCTGGGTCAATTTAAGTCCCACAGCTAGAGAATGGTGTAGTCAGGGTTCCAGCTCAGGTCTGTCTGATTCCAAAGCCTGAGGTCTTTTCATGTGTAAGCTCCCTCTGAAATTCTCTTGATTTGGTTGGCTTGGACTCTAGCCCTTCCCAGTCTTAGTTCTTTACCATAAATAAAACAGTAAAAGCAAACACTTATTGAGCACTCATATGGATCAGGCCCTTTGCTTGAGCACATTATGAACATTGTCTCATTTAATCCATTATGCCCATTATAGAGCTGATGGCACTGTGACTGTCAGATCCAAAGTGGACATTTCTTAACCACTTCCTTATACCGCCTCTCTCAACTGACGTTTCCTGCGTCTTTTCTGGGTCAGGTCTCTGGCATATTCTATCTGCCAAGCAGGAGGGCCTCTCTGTGAGCCTACAGATTTCACATGTGCTGCAGAGATGCTCATACCCCCAGCCAGAGTTTTGGGTGTCTCCTTTCACCCTGTGGCAGTGGGCTGTGTCCTCTTGGGGAGGACAGTTGATCTCTGACTTCCTTCTCCAGAGCAGTAGATGTTTTATGATAATCCCACATCCACTCCATTTGCACTGTTTGGGTTGGATGGGAGGATGGAGGGTTAGGGTTAGATGGAGGGGATTTTGGTTGGGGAGAAAGGAAGCAAGTGAAAGGGAGGGAAAGGAAGGAAACAGAAGAACAGAGCAAAGGATGGGAGAGTAAGAGATAGAGTTTAAAACCTGACTTCCAGCTGCTGTTCCAGCTTCTGCTCATTTCCTCCCCATCCCTAGTCTCTGGCCAAACTCCAGCAAAGCTGTTCTCAGAGCCTTCCCAAGCTTGACCATCTCTGAGCCTCTGGTCAAGGTATCGCTGCAACCTGGAGTGCTTTCCTTCTCATCCCCCCATAGCCAAGTTTTGTCCAGCTCAATAACTGTCTCTTCCGTGAAAGTTTACCCTGCCCATTCAGGTGAGAATCTTTCTTTCTCTCCTCTCAAGTCATTTGTAGTCTCTCTCATTAATCGTAGTTATAATGCCTGTGTAACCCTCTACTGGAGAGAAAACCCCTCTGGAGGGCTCTTATGGTCCTTAGGGTGGTGCTCAATGCATGGGTACTCAGACAGTGTCATCTGAACGAGTGAATGGTGCAGCAAGAAGTTCTCCGAGTTCAGACTGCAAACCTGGCGCCATCTAGAGGACCAGAGTGGCCTTCCAAACATGGTCCCTGTGGTGTGGCAGAGTCCAGCACTTGCGGCCATGTGACCACATCTGGAAGACACACATGGGTACAAGAGGCTGAAAGTTTGCTTGCTATCCAGGAGACATGATGAGCAGATAGATGACTGAATTCATGTCTCCACTGAAGTTGTTCTCACTGCAGAAGTGCCAGGAGATTGGAAAATGACGACAACAGCAGCAACAACAACTTCTTCATTTCCAGAGGTAACTGAGCTAGGAGTTCAAAGATCTTACCAGGAAAAAATTCATACCATCATCTGCAGGAGGTGCCCAAGAGTGGAGCCAGGGAGGCAGGCGGGGATTGGAGCTCAGCTCCTGGGGAGTTCTGCTGCTGTGTTTCACGTGCCTTGCCTCCACACCTGCCTCCCTCTCCTCACCTGTTCTGCAGCGCTGTCTTCAGAATCCCCCATTTGCTAACTGAGTGTGTTTTAAACACTCCCCTCTTCGCTGGGAGATTCCATTTGGATGCCTGCACAGATGGCTCTCACTCGATTCCAGCTTCCCCTACCTTCTCTTCCACTTGTGCATCTGCTAGCCCAGCCAACCCTGGCGTGTTCTTGGTTATTTACATAGCGGAGGGTCCTGCCAGGTAGCTGCTGATTGAGCCATTCTGGAAGTCTACAGGGCAGCAAGAGGAGATGGGCACTTCTGAAGACTCTTCGCGCCCACAGAGACAGAGATTTGATACCGTCTTTTCAGTTGAGTAGTTTGCTTGTTGTTCCCAAAGATAACTCTCTGTTCCTGTTTCCCAGGGTCAGCAGGACGTGGAAAATTCCTCGACCTCAAATTAGTCAAAGCTTGAATTTTCTGGATCAATAGGGATTACTTACACAAATGCCCCAAATTGGTAGGTTCTGAGGACTGTTATCTGTGACATGATTTTCTCATGAAGCACCCTGTGCTTCAGTCTTTGGGGTGCAGTGACCCAAACAAATGGTTCTGGGCTTCTCCCAGAGCTCTGAGCGAGCCATTTCCTGAGTGCAGACACAGTGGCAGCGGGCCTTGGCTGGCCCTCCTGGAGGTGAATGCTGACTGTGCGATTTTCTAGTGCTCCTGGGAGTCCTCCCACAGCACTGAGCCCTGAGGGTGCTGATGAAGTGACTTGGTTTCCAGTCTGGCTGTGTTGTCATGGCCAGAGTCACACTGTGTGTGGACGCAGAGTGAGCTTCCAGCTGGCTCCAGATGACTGCCTCTGCTCTTTCACAGTGTCACAAAGAGGCCACTCTCCATTCCTGGGCAGTGACTCTCTCGACCCCACTTAGGGCTGTGCCCTAGCCTGAAACTAAAGGAGAAATGGAAGCAGCTTCTAGCAAACCTTCTTGGATTATCTTTAACTACTCACGTTCCCGATCACTCCCTTCCACCCAAACTGCTCTACATACTGTTCCTAAACATGGCCTGTGTAGTAGCCCTCATGCCTGTTTCAAGGAAGGTCCATCTAGTTTCTCTCTGGTTCAGTTCCTAATCAACCTTCAACATCCAAGTTTCTCTTTGCTTTCAAGTCCTACTAAGTCCTTCAGCCCCCTGAGATACCTTGGACTCTTCTGGGTCTTGTTGTACAGCCAACTCACTTGACAGTCATGGTCATGGGTCAAGCTGTGAACAGCTGTATTATTGTGTTTACATCTGATCTCTTCTGCTGTTTTTAAGCTCTTTGAGGGAACCAACTGTCTTTGTATCCCCAGGAGTGTGCAGCCTTATGTTTTGCACATAGTAGGTACTCAGTAAACATATTTTGAGTGATAAATTGTACTCTTCTGAAGCCTCTAAGATCTGCTCCGTCATTTTCTCTGTGACTCATATTCCCAGAATGATTTCTAAATATAACACATCCTCTCTTACTCTCAGGGTCTGATGAACATTTAACTGTCTTCACATCTTTAGTAGAGGGCAGACAGGGAGAGATGATGAAAACTAAACCAGGCTCTTGTCTTCTTGTGCAGGAGAAGATTGAAATGGGAGGCTGAAATAGGGTTCGAGGATTCTCTTTTGGATTGAATGAGGGTTGTTTAATTTCTATGTATGGCATTACCAAACTGACATCAATCTGGAAAATATTTATGTAATAAAAATAGTAATAACTATTATCATTATAAAGAGTAGCTAATGTTTATTGATTATTCTGTGTCAGGCTCTTTGCTTAACAATCGCTGTTATTTAACCCTCATATCAATTCCTTGAGATAGATATTGTTATATGCCTATTTTAAATATGGGAGCATGAGACACAGAGAAATTAAGTAACTTGCCTATAAACACGAAGGTGATATAACAGGGTATGGACTTGAAGCCAAAGACAATGTTTTGAACTATTATCCTGTATTTCCACAAGGCAGATTTTAAACACCAAAGCATGAGGAACCACAGTGATTTCTCCAAGCTTACAGAGGCCAGGGGACCTCCTGATTCAAGTTGTTGCTAGACCTCTGATCTCTCTGTGCTTCTGCCTGTGGGCCAGCCAAGGGCCAGTAGAGATAAAAATCAGGAATACGCAAGGGGAACGGCTTGAAGCCAGCTTCCTCGACAACCTCATCTTCCTAAAAGGAGCGAGTCATCATGCTAAAGATGAAATCCTGGGCTCTCTCTCCTGCATACAGACAAGAGTGGCAACAACTGATTCAGCCGTGGCTCAACTGCCTGGTCAGCACTTTGCTAGGAACCAGGTTAATGTGGACGTCACCTAAGCCCTGATTTACAGCCTTGAAACATACAGACTCCAGCCAAAAACCCGCTTTGCTAAAGGATCTTTTTAGGATCTCCAGCCTCTTGCCATATCCCACCTGATGCTGACATTTTACTAGGAAGAGCTGTAGTTTCAGATAATTCTTTGAGCCTGAGAACTTGATAATATTCCCAAGTTGGATCCGTAACTCTTGTCCCTTAGGTGCAAGGTCGTAGAACATGCACAGGGTCTGGAGTCAGCCCACCTGGCTGCCAGTCTTGGCTTTACCACTGATAAGGGACAGGGTAGCTTAAGTTTTCAGGCCTCAGTTTCTCCATTTATAAAATGACCATAAGCATGACTAACCCAAAGGAGGTTTCAAGGGTTCAGAAAATGCACTTCCAGCTTTTGGCTTATGGTTCAGTTTTCAAGTGCCACAATACTGTTTTGTTGTTGTTGTCAATACAATATTTTATTTCTGTATTAAAAGTCAGAAATGTAAATCATTTTTATCTTAAGCCCTGTCCAAAGAGTTATGTCATGCATTAAAATTTTTAGTCATTCAAAAGTATGTCACTTACAGAGTATTCATCTATATATTTCTTATGATTCTTAAGTAGAGAAAGAAATTTGATTATCAATAACAGCAAAGTTTTCCTGCAAGAATAATTCTAACTCAAGTTCAAAGACTTCATCAACTAGGAGAACATACATCCAAAGGTATTGATATTGATCCAGGAAATCAACATTTATATACTCAATTAAACAAAAGAAGACAAAGACCAGAAATGCTTTCTTGAACTATAAACACAGCTTCCAGCCAATAAAAAATTGTAGTCCTAGGTTGATGGAGCTAGTGCTAAGTGGTAGGGTGAAGTAGTCATACATTTTTCCAGAAAATTTTCTCCAATTATGGAATGAAATATTAGATCAGTTGCAGATGAAAGAATCAGAGGGAACTGTCTTGAGTTTACCTATAACTTTCTATTATGATTCCCAAATTTCCAGGTTTCTCTTGCAGAGTAATGTGCATATAACTCAGCAATGATTTATTTCATACACTTTGCTTTTTAAAATCACACTTTACGTTTTACTCTTATGTAATTATTTAAAAATAACACTTAAAATTAATTTCTCTCCTACAAATATATTGTTGATGTATGTGTAACATGTATTTTGCCCATGTTTTCGTTTTACTTGATGCTTTTATTTCTATATAGTTTTAAATTTGACACATGCTTAGGATTTTTGTGTCACTTTTTTAAATTTATGAATTCTCAACACTTAAAGAATGTTAGTATTACCAGTATTTTGATGATAATGAGAAATGCTGAAATAATGGCATAACCATTGGTTGGAGGATTAGAAGTAGCATGTTTGTGACCCACATGTTCCAGGTATTGGCAGCTGGCGAGCACAAACCTAGCCCTATCGGTAGGCATGCTTACATTCATCCACCAGACAGATAGTAAGTGCCAGTTGATACTGTGCACCAAGCATTTTCAGACACAGAGGACACAGCAGTGAGCCAGGTGGTCAAGGCCTCTGCCTTTGGGAAGCTTGTTAATTCCCAGATCTTGATGGTTCGTAGCCCTTTCAAGCTAGATGGCAGGGATTTTGTTTGATTGCCTCTTCCTATATATTTCTGCTTGATTCCAGTATCCTACACAAGTCACTTTATCCGTCACTAAATGTTTTCTGAACTGTTCCTCGGTGGCTGGTCCAGTGCACAGGCACAGCTGTTCCTGGGCCTCTGCAGCCCTGCTCTGGCTGCCCCACCATCAGCTCTCTGATCTCCTGTTCTGTTTGCATTGAAGCCTCCTGGCTGGTCCATGCCTCTGAAGAGTGTGTCTATCCTTCCGCTCTCTGCTCTCAGGGGCTGACTTTCTCCTGTAGTTCTGCCTCTGGGCTGGTGGGCTCCCACCTGGTGGTGAGCGCTGAATTCCTCAGGACTTTGAATGTCTCCTTGGCAGATGGGACATCTGCTTCCTTGGCAGAGATGACCACTTGCTCTCCATCATGCCTGTCTCCAGATCTCCATCTGTTTACCCTAGAAATGTCTGTCTCCTCTCACGCTCATCTTTTCTAGAGGGCAGCACCCCAACAGAGTCTCTGGAAGTGATGCCTAGGGTGAAGTAATACCTTCCATTGTCCTGCAGTTTCTCCTTCTCAGGGTTCAGGCCTGCCTGATTCTGCTTCTGAGATCCTAAGTGGAGGATCATTGTCATATTTCGTTTTACCTCCATCTGGCTATATGAGTTAGCCTCCCGAAAGCTGGATGGAGAGAGGTGTCAATCCTGAGCCAGTACTCTTAGCTCCCTACACACAGCTCATCTTGGCTTGTGGGGAGGCCAGGGACGATCTGAGGACCACCGTCTGCTGAGCCCAGAACCCCTGCTTATCCCTCACACTCAGGTCTTGGCCAGACTTCTCCTCTCTTCTAGGAACTTTTCTCTCAGACCTTCCTTAAAAATTAACCTTATTTCCTGCTCTTCCACCTTCTGGCACTGACCTGACCTACAAAGTTAAGTCCCGTGTAGACAGTGTTCAAGTGCTCTTCCATGTGGCTCTGGGCCCTGTGCAGACAATAGGGTGTGTCTGTTATGAGCACCCCTCCCCAACAACCAACGTAATTGTTCCCATCTAGAGCACACAGAGAACTTTTAAAGGGTGTCTCCTAATCCCATATGTCATACTGCTTCTTTCTGTCCTCTGATACTTTAAAGGACATTGGTACGTAGACAAAAAGCCGGGCACATACCTTAGCTAGATAATTAGTAAATGTTGGGTTCTTTTCTCTTGGTGCCTGCTGTCACCCAAGGCTTCCAGCCTGAACATCCTCAGTTGGTCCTTTCCCTTCTCTCGGAAATGTGGAAATCCATCACACCCCAAACACTGGGAAACATGCAGCGTTAATTTCTGGTGAAGGCACATTCTGGTCAGGCAGGTGACCGCTGGCTCTGTGTTCTTAGATGTCAAATGAGGGGTATGAATATTCAGCAACCAATGCAAAGGTCCCCTTGACAATATGTTTGGTATTTGAAGAGACAGACGTCTCCTTTGTCATTCAGGGGCTAGTGATATATATATATATATAGAAAATTTCTTGATAGGTTGAGTTAATTTTGGTCGTACTTTGAATGCTGGTTTTTATCAACCTCTGGCAAATAAAATCTCTTTAAGCATGTTCATATTCTTTAGAAGTGGAAACTGAGTCTTATAAGTTATCATGATATATTTAAGGTTACACCTATGTGTACATAAATTTATGTTCATCTATCCATCCATCCAGAAAATACCTACTGAGCCAGATAGCAGGAACACAAAGTTTGCAAATAATGTCTCTCAGTATTGCTCTCAAGACCCTCAAAGTCTACTTAGGGAAACAGACAGGTAAGCAGGCAAATTCAGTGTAGCTCAATCAGTGCCATAACAGGGGTTAGCCATGCATGCCGTGATATAGCAGCCCAAGAGGGGATATGGAGGGATAGTGAGAAAAGGCTTCCTGGAGGAAAGATTCTTGAGCTGAGCCATGAAGGCTATAACCAGGCCACTGAGAGAGTCAGGAAGGGCATGTTGAAGAGAAGCAGTTGCAAAGAGTTTGGGCTCGGGAATTAGATAGATCTTGATTTAAATCTCACCTCTGCCTCTGAGCTGAATCTGTTTCATCTGTAAATGGGGATGGCAGTACTGATGGTTTACATGGAATGAATGCATTCAAAACACTTCACATGGTGAAGGGGACAGATTAAGCACTTAATACATTATGGTTGTTGTTATTATTAGTGATGCCTTGGAGCCTGGTGTGTCAGGAGAGGTGTAGGTATCTCAGGGTGAATAGACCACTGGGGAGTGATGGGAAATGGGAGCCTCTGAAGGGGTCTTGCCTCATGCTAAGATGGAAACTAAATATGACTTGGAAAAGCAGGTACCTGGGGAGCTGGAGAGAGTTGTAATAGACTTTCATTTTTAGATATATGGGCCAGATGCCCATAGTGTAGATTGTATGTGCACACACATTTGCCCCCACTTACGCCCCTGCTGTCCACTCATTTACCAAAGAGCAGAACAACGTCATTTAAATTACATCGTCAGTTTCAAAAGGCTCCAGGGCCACCTGATTCATGGAACCTGCCTAATAGACAATGAAAATAATGTCCAGGATTCATTTTGCAACCTCTTTAAATGTTAATGATCAATAATGGGGAAAGTTCCTGGGCCAGTTGTGGGTTTAATTTAATTTACAAAGCCACCTGGAGCTATGCAGAATACTTTTTACATTTTTTCCATACCAAATTTGGATAGCTTCTAGTCACTGTAATGTCAAATGTATAGCAAAGACACTACCCTAAGGTCTGAGAATCTAGAATGGAAGCCAGGTGACCTGGGTAAAGGGACAGGAAGGGACAGAGTGGTAAGCAGAGGGAAGACCTCTGTTTGGTCAGGGTGGTCAAGGAAGGCTTTGATGTGTTTCAGGAAGAATGAGGCTGCCAGTGGGCTGGATCAAAATGAACAAAGAGGAGAGTGGCAGGATGTGAAGTAGGCAAGAGCTAGATTATCCAAAGTCTGATAGACTTGGGAAGAAATGTGATGTTTGTCTAAGCATAGTGGGCACTATTGGTCTGGCCTCTTGTCCAGCTGAAGGAGGCTCAGTTCTTAGCAGAAATCCATCCTTCCTAGCCAGATAATGTCTCTTCCTTGTTCTTGGGGAGATGGGGGAGGGGAGGTTACAGAATCCACCATCATTCTTGCACTCTCATCCTCAGGTCACTGAGTGTTAGACAAGCAGTCTCTCCTTGGTCCTCACTTCTTCTCTGCCTTGATGCTCATCCTCTGCTCCTCTCCGTTCTCTGAGGAAGAAGCCTCTCTCCTAATCACAGCTGTGCTCTCACCTGTGTTCCTGACCTTCCCTATGGCTCCCTGACCATCTGAAGCCTGGCTCCTGAACCCTGCTGCAATGGATTTCTCAAAATTTCTTCTCCTTGTCCGATCTGCGTGTCTGTTCTGTGTCTTCCTTCCCTCTGACAGCTCTGTAGTCCAGGCGTAGCCTACCGCCTGCTGAATCATAAATGGGACCCCCTCTGTATCACTGGGTGTCTATATAACCTGCCTGGGAGAATCGAGCCTGTCTTGTTTTCCTGGCTGAAGGCTCATCATGGGAGAATGAGTGGCATTTTGCCTTCTACCTCCAGAGGAGGTGGCCAGGAGGGCTCTAGTGAACCAAGTGGTCCTAGCTCAGGGGGAAATTCACAGTTTCTGGGGGCTTTAGGGATGGCTTTGAAGACCATATGCTGGCCTTATTTTCGGATCAAGGCCCAGTGAAGGGGAAGGGCTAGAGGGGAGGAGGGTACCTGGTGGTGGAGAGATACTTCCTGAGACTAGGAGAGGGGAGTGGGCTTTGGGAGTTCTCTGTGGGGTGTAGGCATCAGGTTCTACTTGAACTGTCTGCCCTGGAGGTAGAAGGACCCCCAATAGGGGTAATTTCAGAGTGCTAGTATTGACAGTGGCCAAGAGGCTTTTTTTTTTTTTTGCAGTACGCGGGCCTCTCACTGTTGTGGCCTCTCCCGTTGCGGAGCGCAGGCTCTGGACGCGCAGGCCCAGCGGCTATGGCTCATGGGCCTAGCCGCTTCGCAGCATGTGGGATCTTCCCGGACTGGGGCACGAACCTTTGTCCCCTGCATCAGCAGGCGGACCCTCAACCACTGCGCCACCAGGGAAGCCCCCAAGAGGCTTTTTTAATGGAAGTTGAGGAGAGGGTCCCGGCATCAGTCTGACCTAGAGATCTTGCTTCACTGGCAGCTCCATGAGGGCAGGGATTCTTGTCTGTTTTGTTTTTATTATTATATTCCCAGCACCTGCTATAGTATTGGGATACAGTGCTCAAAAAACAAACTGTTGAATGAATAAGATGGAGCCACGGCTTGTGGACAGATGGAGGTGATCAGTGCGTCTTAGGGGTATCAGGTGTCCGCAAAGAGAAGGGCACAGGCTAAGAGCCCTCTTTGGGTATACAGGTGAGTCTTCAGGACTGTGATAAGACACAGAGGAGGATGCCCTAGACTGACTGAGGCAGGATTTCCTGTCAACCTGGGTGTAGGAGACCCTGGGTTAGATCTGACATGATTTAGAAAAATTTAAAAATGATAAGAGCCAACATTTATGATGCACCAGACATTTTTTAAGTAATTAATTTAATCCTCACAATAATCCTGTGACATAGATACGATGATTAACTTTTTTTTTCAAATGAGGAGACTGAGGCATAGACAGGCTAAATGACTTGTCTAAGATCACACAGCCAGGATGTGAACCACCCAGGAACTCTCACTCCAGAGTTTCTTCTATACCAAGTAGCAGTTAAGATGTGAGATTTCTTACCCCTGAGAGTCATGAAGCAAATTCATACTGGTTATACTTGTTTCTTCACTAATTACATAACTTAATATTGTATATACATGTATAATACTATATGTAAAATTTTAGTAATATAATAAAATAATTCTGACAGAACAGATTATGGTTAGAAATAGATAATTTGTTTTCTAGTAATAGAGTATAACAACTTGGAGTGAGCTGTGCCTTGTCTGCCAACCAGGTAATACGTAGCCAGCTCCCTAATTACTAGTACCTGCTACAGATCAGGATAACTCCTGAAAGATAACATTTGTAATGTGCTATACTAGTCCACATTTATACAGTACTTACTACGTACTGGAACTTTATAAGGCAAGTATTATTACGCCTGCTTTAGAGATGAAGGAAGAGCAAGGTTAAGTGATTTGCCAGGGTGACCCCAGGCTGTCTCACTCCACAGCTCATGATTCTAACCACTGCGCCACACAGAATGTTTTTTTCCACATCATGTGGAAAGGTCTGTTTTTCAGTAGAAACATTCATTCTTTAATTATCTGGAAGGGAGTCAATTATTTCAGGAAGAAGTCTTTAACAACCACGTAAAGAACCTTTAGGATATGTGTACACTGTTTACGAATATACAATTATAATAGAACACTGCATATACGTATATGTATATGTAATGTATATGTCTCCCACCCTGTCGGTTTTCACTGGGCAGTGGTCTGTTATCAGTTAAGGATTTGTAACTAGTGCTAATGGATTTGGTTGTTGGAATTTTGTTTTTATAAATCCTCCCTAATGGGTCTTAATTTTACTAAATGCCAGGCTGATGGTCACTGAAAGCAGCTTCCAAATTAGCAAACATTAAAAAATTTCTTTTAATGTTTAAGAGTGCTCCCCACTCTTCCCCTTTGGGGATCCCACTGGTAACCTCCTAGGCAGAGAGAGCCGGTCTTAGCCCTGTGGGTCTCAGCACAGTGTGGTAGTTAAGAACAGAGGCTTTGGGACCAGGCATGTAAGTTGAAGTCCCTGCCTGCTTCTTACCAGCTGTCTAATTTTCAGTGACTTACTCTCCCTCTCTGGGCCTTGGTTCCTTCATCATTTAAATGGGGAAAACATGACTGAGGCTTCTGTGAGTATGCAGCATGCAAATGACAAGTGGGAACAGGATTGGCACTCAATGCCACAGAGCTACTCTACGTGCCCTTTTTTTTTTTTTTTTTTCTGCGGTACGTGGGCCTCTCACTGTTGTGGCCTCTCCCATTGCGGAGCACAGGCTCGGGACGCACAGGCTCAGCGGCCATAGCTCACGGGCTCAGCCGCTCCACGGCATGTGGGATCTTCCTGAACCGGGGCACGAACCTGCGTCCCCTGCATCAGCAGGCAGACTCTCAAACCCTGCGCCACCAGGGAAGCCCTCTACGTGCCTTCTTTCTGAGCATCTTCTCTCCTTGTCTTCTGGGTCCTGATTCTTTTTTCCCCGTCCTCTGCCCAGTCCTTCCCTCCATCCGTGTGGGCCCAGGGCTCTGAGGTACCCCATCCTACTGCAAAGTCCTCCAAGCTCCTAAATAGCCTCCAATTTCATCCCTCACCTAAATGAAATCTCTGTTAGGGCAACTTAGAATCTGAGTAAAGCAATTTATCCTATGGCAGGCCAGACTCCCACAGAAGCTTCTAAGTTAAACTTGTGCCCTGGGTTACAAAGTCCTGTTTTTTACCTCCAAAAGAGCAGTTACACAGATTCCTTCCTTTCTTGGTCATAGCTACCACCTTACTTTATTTAGGCCCTCATCACCTCCCCCTGGTTCATCTAAAAGCATCTTAGGTAGTCCCCGTCTCGTATACACCATCACATCTTGCTACCTACAGTCCTGACATACCATTGACTTGGCCACACATGTGTAAAAGTTTCTGTATTGCACAAGAGCCATATACGTCAACACGGAGAAGATGAAGGGTCCAGTATGGAAATGCTAAAGGATATTGGTGGTGTGGTGTAGTGAGTGGCTGTGGGCAGGGGGAATTCACGTAGGAAATGCTTATCTGCCTAGTGACCAGGGGAATGAATTTAAAAATTTGCATAGGATAGTATTTTACATCTCTTAAATTAGAAGAAAAAATCCTAATAATACTTCATGCTTGCAAAGTATTGATGAAACCAGTTTAGTTGTATAATACTGTTGACATTGAGAAATAGTATTGCCCTTTGGGAAAATAATTTTTCAGTGTGTTTCACAAATATTTATGTCCTTTGACCCGGTAGCCTCACTGTCAGAAATCCAATTTTAGGAAATAACAGAAAAGAAGGAAAGAAAGTGACATGTATGGAGATGATAGTAAAATATAAATAATGACAAGTGAATGTATAGCTAGTGGGAAGTGGCCGCATAACACAGGGAGATCAGCTCGGTGCTTTGTGGTCACCTAGAGGGGTGGGATAGGGAGGGTGGGAGGGAGACACAAGAGGGAGGAGATATGGGGATATATGTATATGTATAGCTGATTCACTTTGTTATAGCAGAAACTAACACACCATTGTAAAGCAATTATACTCTAATAAAGATGTTAAAAAAAAAGTGAATGTTTACCAGTAGAGAAGATATAAACAGTGGTACATCAATGTTATGCTGGCATAAATGTGATAATTATAGGAAACTGTTTACTTTGTAATGCTTGGTAAATCCAACCACAAAATTAGTTACCCTATAAGTATGTATTATAAATACATGCCTACTATGGGAAAGAATGGGAAGAATGTTAAACAAATGAAAGCAACTGACATATGAGGCATATGAATGTAGTCTATTCCTTTCCTTTTAAATATTTTTCTTATTGTTAAAATGCTATTTGTACAATAAGTAAAATTATCAAGGTAAACTGCAAAGACAACTCAAGGATTCCCTTTCTGTTACGGAATGAAGGCGGAACACTTCAGCATGGCTTCTTCACAGCCCATCAGAGCTGGCCCTGCTTCCCCAGCAGGTCGTATTTCCTTCAAGCCCAGTCTCCTGAACAACGCCCCCCCCGCCCCCCCGCTCATTTTTGTTCCCTTCACCCCAGCCTTTCTTCCCATGTGTCCTTACCCTGACCACCTCTGATTCTCCAAACATTATCACAGCTTTGTGCTTTGCCCCACTGTTTTCTCCATCGGGAATCCCCTTTTCTTTGGCGCTCTGACCCACCTTTCAAGGTCTGACTCAGAAGCTACCTATTCTGCCTCCCTGAGGGTTTCCAACATCATTTTTTGTCTAAATTAATCTTTCCTTTCCTTGTTAGACAGAGGGCTGGAGTCAGAAGTGTGTAGCCCTTTAGGATGTAAGCTTCTGATGGCAGGGGCTAGGTCTTTTATTTTATTTATTTATTAAAAATTTTTTTTTATAGGAGGTTCTTATTAGTTATCCATTTTATACATATTAGTGTATATATGTCAGTCCGAATCTCCCAATTCATCACAGGCGCCCCCCCCCGCCACTTTCCCCGCTTGGTGTCTATACGTTTGTTCTCTACATCTATGTCTATTTCTGCCCTGCCAACAGGTTTATCTGTACCATTTTTCTAGGTTCCACATATATGTGTTAATATACGATATTTGTTTTTCTCTTTTTGACTTAACTTCACTTAGTATGACAGTCTCTAGATCCATCCACGTCTCTACAAATGACCCAATTTCGTTCCTTTTTATGGCTGAGTAATAGTGCATTGTATATGTACCACATCTTCTAGGGGCTAGGTCTTTTAGTATCTACAGATTTAGCTGATAATAGGTGTCACATGATTATTCCCTCCTTCAAGCTTGCAAGTCGGCCTGTTCAGGAAGAGCTAACACCTATCAGAGGGGAAGCAAGCAAAGCAGTCAGATGATGATGTATCCAATGGTTTTATTTTGGAGTAATACATATAAAAAGATTAATTGGGGCTTCCCTGGTGGCGCAGTGGTTGAGAGTCCGCCTGCCGATGCAGGGGACGCGGGTTCGTGCCGCGGTCCGGGAAGATCCCACGTGCCGCAGAGTGGCTGGGCCCGTGAGCCATGGCCGCTGGGCCTGTGCATCTGGAGCCTGTGCTCCGCAGTGGGAGAGACCACAACAGTGAGAGGCCCGCGTACAGCAAAAAAAAAAAAAAAAGATTAATTGATTTGTAATTTCTTCAGGATGCAACTTGCTGGCCAAATTGCTACTGATTTTATTAAACAATGGTATTTTGTATTTAAATGACCTTTAGTTTTAAATAAAATAAGGCTATTAGTTATGATCTGAGTTTCCGTGGACTTTGTGCCAGTAGTTGTAGGACTTTAAGAATGAGACAAACCATGCGTAATGTCTAGTAGCTCATCATGGACTCACTTCCTATTTATCTCATTTTGTTTCTCAAGAGAACCCTGAGTTTCCTCAACAGCTTTTAGGAATGCATCTCACCTTGAACGTGGGATTTTGTTGTATTTGAGAAAAATGAAAACTGGAGGAAAACTCAGGTATGGTACATTCATTCACTCAGTCAATCATTTATTCAGTAAATATTTTTGAGTATCTTCTGCTTGCCTGGGTCTGCTCTAGGCTAGGAATACAGTGGTGAGCTACCACCACAGAGCTTACTGTGTTGAGGGAAATAGACAATAAACAAGTAGACGAATGACAAATGATATTTGCTACAGAAGAGGGCACTGGGATAGAGAGTGGCTGATGAGGGAGGGAGTCACAGGGCAACACGTCTGCCGTGCTACTCAGTGGGGCTGCACTGAAACCACGCCTTAGCTTAGCTTCTCCTGCCTCGTCCTGCTTCTGCCCCTTCATTGCAGGCTTCTCACTCACTTGCACAAGGACCCTTGTCTCCAGCTCTGCTTCTGGAAGTGATGATCACTAGCCTCAGAACTCCCTGGAGTCAGGGACTGTGCCTTTCTTGTTCACTTTTAGGTGGAAGGTTTAAGTGGGAGGCTGATGTGATCTGACTATTTCAGAAAGTCCTCTGACGGTTGCTTGTGCGTGTTGGTGAGGAGGAGGGGAGGGTGAGGTCAGAGGCAGATGGATCAGTTGGAGGCTACTGTAGTAATCCAGGCAAGACAGGACTATGGCTTGGATTATATAAATTAAAACATCTCTATTAAGCAAAGGTTTTCATCCACAGTTACACTTACAAGACTCCCCTTCCATCAAGAAATTTGTAGGTGACCTTAGGCAGATGAATGTTAATAAAAGAATAATGCATTATGGTACATAATGGGAGGAATATATAAAAGATTAAATGCTCGTTAAGACTCTGAATCCATATATGAGCATTTAGTACCGAAATAATGAGACGGAAATGTGTAGTTGGTCTTTAGCTTAATTGCTGGAGTTAGTTACAGGTCCTTGGGCTGGGGGGACTGTAATTTCTAAGATCTGTTTGACGGGGATAAAAGTGACAATTTGAAAATGACTCTTGTTCTTTCCACTTTGGGCTGGTAACTGCATTTGGTTTGCGTCCATTTCTTGGAGGCAGTGGCGACTTATGTTCCTTCGTTGAATGCTCCTCAAATTCCTCTCTTCTTGTTAGTCCCTAACTCAGAATGTAATAATAATCAGCCTCTGAATACCTTAACAAATGCATCACATGATGGATATAAGGATAGGTAAACTAAGGCTGCACAGCTTAGGAAACATGATAACCGAGAAGAAGAAAAATGCTTTAAAGGATTATCCTTCCATGCAAATATTTATATATTCAAAGAGCTGAACAGAAGGCAGCAGAATAACCAAAAAGGCAGTAGTTGTTTTGTCTGGTTGTGCGGACTTTGAGGAAGTGAAATCTCTTTTGCAAATGTGCAGTAGTATTTGCTCTTTAGAGAAAATTGTGTCAGATGATTCAACAGCAGGCCTGAGGAAGGGCAGAGAGGAGGCATCAGACGCTCTGCTTTTCCCTCGTAAAGCTGAGCCAGGCGGGGGGGTGGGGGGTGGGCAGATCAGCAACTCAGGCCAGTGAGTGGAGGAGCACTCCTGAGACTCACTGTGGAACACTCAGTGAGCTGAGCTCCCCTGTGGAGGACAGAGGCCCCATTGCCTCTCCCTGCCGTGCGGGGCCACCCGGAGAGCCACCTGCTGCTCTCCGCCATCCCTAAGACTGCCAGGCCAGAACCACTGTTAACAGCATCTCTGCATAGGAAGAGCTCTTTTCCAGAGTTACAAACCCAAAAGGATACACAGGTCGGCAATGGAGGGCATGGAGATGATGGCCCCATACTCTCAGGCCAGCCTGGGACATCATCTGAATTCTGTTGTATGGATTTTTGATCGTGAGGGGAATTACAGATGTTTAGAGTACATTAAAGCCTATGGCTTCACATTTTACACCCATCTGTCTATTCATTTGCTCACCATGGAGACTGCACATGATGTGTAGGGTGAGTACTATTTCTCAGTCTCCAGAGACCAAGATGAATGAGGAGAGGTCCCACCTGCCAGGAACTCAGTCTTTACAAAATTTAGCATCATTAGAGAGCCTTTTAAAAACACAGTCCCTGGGCTCCCACACAGGAGAATTGGATTAGAAGCTCTGTGGGTAGGGTACTGACATTTTTTTTTTTTTTTTTACAAAGCTCCCAAGTGGTTTCCTTTATGTAGCTAAGTATGAGAACTTAATTTGTTCTAGGGAGATACATTGAGTTTGATTTCGATCTAACGTTGGGTTTGGTCTAGACAGATGCAGTGCATCCTTGGGGAACTACAATCCCTGTCCTCAGTGGTTTCCAGTTAAGGGGTTATAGCCTAGATCCTGAAAACTATCCCAGAGATTCTCAACAGGGAGTGATTTTGTTTCCACGTCTTCCTGTGGAGACATTAGAGACCGTGTCTTGGAGACATTTTCGGTTGACAAAACTTGTGAGGAGGGTGCTACTGACACCTAGTAGGTAGAGGCCAGGGATGTTGCTAAATATCCTCTAATGCACAGGACAGTGCCCACAGCAAAGAATTACCTGGCCCCAAATGTCAACAGTGCTGAGGTTGAAAAAGGCTGCTTTTGTCTTAAGGGTAGTTTCTGCTTGTGAAACCAACATGGCATATAGTTTCCATTAGCTAGCATTATGCACTAACTGTGTTCTAGCTACATTATGTGTTAATAAACATTGATTGTCATTTATTAGGTACTATTGTTTGTCCCCACCGTACAGATAGGAAAACTGAGCCCCAGAGATGAAATAACTTATCTAAAGCCACCTATCTAGTAAATGAAGGACTTGGGATTTGCACATGTGTAGTCAGGTTTCCAGCCATAACAGTACGCTGCTGCCCAACAGGTTTTATTTTTCTTCTCCTGAGAGTTTTTCCAGGCAGAAAAGGGGTACATACATACTTGCGTTAGTTCTTCTTAGGACTGTTGCTTGAGAAAAACAAGACTACTTTTCCTCGGCAAAAGATAGCCGCTCTGAGCCAAGAGACTAATGGACGTTGGTCATTTTTGTGCCAGCTGGGGCCACGAAAGTGCTGAGAGGAATCCCCGAAGAGGACACTGATTGATGCTTTCAATACCGATGGATTCCAGCAGCGTTTGGCAGCTCCTGGACATCCTGCAGCACAGTTTGGGGTAGTGCCTGACCAGCCAGACTGTGTTTGTGACAGCTCTGGTCTTCTTAACTCTGAGCATCTGTTGAAATGATGCCTCAGCAGGAAAACACAGTGGGAGAATGTCTGCTCAGAGCATGTGAGCGTCTGATTGGCCTCTCAGGCGTCCTCTAGAAAGCCCCAGTGTCCCCACATTCCCTTTGCTCGCTGGCCCTGTGCTCTCTGCAGGCGGAGGAAATGAAACAGAACCCCAGTAGAGGTCAGCTGCTGTCTCTAGTGTCCCTACCTGTGGTCACCACACTAGGGTGAGGGGTTTCAGCCAGTTGTGCATCTACTGCTGAGCCTCATTGTCTCTCTTAGCACAGATTTAGGCCAGGAGGCTTTTGAGGGTTGGAGTAGCATCTGCCTTATCCAAGGGGCTCCTGCAGGCCAGCAGGTTAAGTAATTTGAGACAGGTTACTAAAGCCACATATTAGTAAGTGGAGAGTGTGAGCCGGCATGCTCCTGGCCATGACACTATAAACTGCTACACAACACGTTCTGTTTTCTTCTTATGGGAGTTTTTCCAGGTAGAAAAATGGGCCAACTTATGGCATGACTGTCAAATGTGCACAAGATGGTGATTTTTGGAGGAAAGAACAAACAGACTTACGCTGTTGTTAGAAGCCCTGGCCCAGCTTTAGACAGGGTGGTGATGCTGGGGGAATGTTCCCCCCACACCCCTCCCCTCTAAGGTTGCCCCTCCCTCCTTGGTATTCTCCTCTGTGGGCACATTTTGTGCACTTCTGGGCTCCATCTCTATGAAGGAATCTTGAAATGAAGTTCACAGCAGGGAATTGAGGTTCATGGAGGACACTGACTTGGTATGTTACCATTTTTTGTAGAGATTTTCCATTTTTGTTGAGAGCACATGCTGTTGCAAAGAATTTACAGTCTGTAGTATTGGCTGGGCTATTGGGTCTACTGTTCAGCTCTCTCTCCTCCCATCTCCCACAGAATTTTTCTCAAACCTTTTTAAAGAAAATTTTTTCAGGCTGCCTTCTACCTCAGAGGGTGATTCTGCTTCCGATTTATAGAGACGTTGATGCTTTTAATATTAATTTCCTCAACTTTTTTTCCTGTTGGTGGTCATTAGTGCTGTTTACCAAATAGCTCCATTTTTTTTTCTCCTTTCAAACACATGGCAGGATTATTCACTTCCTGGCCCCTTTTGTGGTGGGGTGGGTGATGTGACTAATTGTTGACAGTGAGTTGTAAGTAGAAACAATGTGTGTCACTTCCAGGTGAAAGCATTTAATTGCTGATGTGAGACTCTCCAGGGCTGGATTTCCCTTTGGCAGGGTGGAAACATTTGAGATGGGGGCATTTCTATTAGCCTGGGTTCCTGAGTGAATTCCTCTGAATTCTGTTGCAAGATGGAAATAGAATGAGCAATAAATAAACGTTTTTGTGTGTGTGTGTGTGTTAAAAGCCAATACAACTTTGGTTTTGCTTGTTAACGCAGCATAACTTCACCTGCCTTGATTAATAGTCTGTCCCTTTTGCTCAACAATATTGCTGCATCCATACCGACCTTTTTTTTTTTTTTTTTTTTTCCGGTACGCAGGCCTCTCACTGTTGTGCCCTCTCCCGTTGTGGAGCACAGGCTCCGGACGCGCAGGCTCAGCGGCCGTGGCTCACGGGCCTAGCCTCTCCGCTCCGCGGCATGTGGGATCCTCCCGGACCGGGGCATGAGCCCGCGTCCCCTGCATTGGCAGGCGGACTCTCAACCACTGCGCCACCAGGGAAGCCCCATACCCACCCTTTTTGCTTTTCAGCCTTTCTCAGAGGCTTTCTATCCTGAGAAAACCACCCCTGATTAAATTCCTCTGATGGCTTCCTATTCCTTAAAAAAGAACAAAACCAAAATCCTTCAGCATGGTCTGCAAGCCTCTGGTTCCTGGGTGCCTCTGTAGACTCATCCCACACCCCACTCTTCCTCATGCCTTCTGACTCTGCCACATTCACATTCTTTCATTTCCTCTTATAGGCTGTATTTCTTCTCACCACAGGGCCTTTGTACAGCTTTGAACATGTTTTTTCCTGCCAGAAATGCCCTCCCCACCTCTGGCTAACTTTTCTCAGAGCAAGCATTGAGTTCTTCCGAGAAGCCTTTATTGACCTCCCCAATTAGGTCATATCTGCCTTTAGAAGTTGTAATACCATGTTTTTCTGCTTCATAACACTGACTTCAGTTGGAACATTACAATTTATTGGTGTGATGTTCTGATTAATATCCATCTTCCCCACCATGGTTCATACCACGTCATTTTTATTCACTACCACATCCCCAGTGATTAGCACAGCACACTTTGTAGTCACTCAGAGAAAGCTTGTTAAATGCATGAGTGAGGATATATAGTCATACTGTCCAGTTTAGTAACCACTGGCCACATGTGCCTATTGAAATTTTAATTAATTAAAAAATTAAGAATTCAGAGTCATAATTACATTAACTGCATTTCAAGTGCTAATTAACCATATGAGGCTAGTGGCTACCATATTAGACGGTAGAAAACAGAACATTTCCATCATCATAGAAAATTCTATAGGATAGTGCTGGCAGGATAAAGTCCAAGTTCCTTGTGCGTGGCATATGATACCCTCAAGGATCTGCTGCTGACAAACTCTCCAGTTTGTTTCTTTCCCACAATAGCACAGCCTCAGCCACATCCCCCTCTAAACATGTTCCTTTCATAAACGTGCCACTCTTCCTAAGATATCTGTGGCTTTTTAACTTTAACTTCTCTCTACCTAAATTGCCATCCCTTCCAGAACCTCTCATCCTTTAAGCCCTACCTCAAGTATTTCCACTTCTGGGAAACATTTCCTGAGGTCTAGACTGAGCTGGTCAGTGCTTCCTCTGACCCCCGTGCTGCCCCCTTCCCATTCCTGTTTGCCTTGCTCAGACAGGATTGTGACCCTTTGTTCACACATCTCTCTCCAGTGCTACATGAACCCCCCTCAAGGACAAGGCCTGGGTCTTCTCAGTCTCTCCAGTGCTGAACACAGAGCTGGTGATGTAGTAGACATCAGTGAATGTTAGTTAAATGATGAGTCAGCCAGTGAATGAAAATCACAGGGGATATTATTTCCTGAGTACAGCAGTGTGAAGAAAAAGGGAACTGTGTTACTAAGTAGGGCTAGTGAGGGTTCCGCCTGCATCCTTCCCCCTCCCATGGTCTTGTCCCAGGTCTTTATTTCATGTGATACTAGCTTTCTGGTCCAGGAATCACCCAGGAGCTTGGCAGAGTCAGGAAAGGGCACCTCTGAAATTCTGGGATCTGGAAGGCTCTGATGAGTGGTGCTGCTTCTTGAGGAGAGTGGGTGGGTCTCATCAGCTGGAAGGAAAGATAGCTGGTACCATAATTGCATCCTCCAAATCAAGCCACATGTCAAGACGCTAGAACTGGGGGCCACCTGGAGTCTGAAAGAGGCAACTGCTGTGAACTCTGCTTTGCGCAGCTAGCAAAGTGCAGAGGCTGTTGCTGCTGTGGTCAGAGCCTGTCTGTCTGCACCTTACCCCCCACACTGATGGCTCTCTGAGGGCAAGACTGTGTCTTACTTTCCTCAGGATCCCCTGCAGGCTGGTCAGTGACTGTAGGGCTTACAGGCCATGGCTAAAACAACTTGTCAGATTAAACTAACCACCCTTATTGGTGACATTGCCTAACAATAGACATGCTTTCTGCAATGACAGTGATATAATTTTGGACAAAATATTCATGTGTTCGCATGTTGTTTGGTAGCAGACCTTGGCTTAATTATGTCCAGAGGGGCCTCCATCTCCTCTACAGGTGGAGTTAAGGCTTCTATTGTAGCAAATAGGACCTTCCAGGTCTCCTGTCTCACTCTCCTTTGGCGCTTTGAACCTGGAGGACACACGCCGACAAAGTTCTTTCAGTGAATGGAGATGCACCTAATCCCCATTAAGGCCGACCTGAAGTCAGGAAGGAGGAAGAGATGACATAGGGGAGAGAAAGGAAAATAGCCTCACTGTAAGCCTAGAAATGAAGAAGCGATAACGAGGAGAGAGAGGAAGGGATGAGAGTGAAGGGCTCCGAGGTGAGCCTTCAGTTAGACAAGTTGAAAAGGGCACGAAGCATCTTGTCTCTGTAAGCAGTCAGTCAGCAATGACCTTGTGCCAGACACTGCACTGATCTTTCTTTATGGGTGCAGACTGGGCCAGCTGAACCTGAATGAATCACAGACTGGTTAGGCCTTCCCAGTTGGTGTGACTCAGAGTCCCCAAGCATTTATTTAGAGTTGATATGCAGGGGGAGGGGAGAGTCTTTAAGAAGGATATTTATGCATGTTCCCTGGAGACAGAGCTAGAAATGGAGGAGTCTGCAAGATGTCTGTCACTCAGGTTGGCCCTGGGGGAGAAGACCA
This sequence comes from Lagenorhynchus albirostris, assembly GCF_949774975.1. Classification (NCBI taxonomy): domain Eukaryota; kingdom Metazoa; phylum Chordata; class Mammalia; order Artiodactyla; family Delphinidae; genus Lagenorhynchus; species Lagenorhynchus albirostris. Next base: position 113,236,249 of record NC_083097.1, read on the forward strand.
AGGCCTGTATATATACTGGGGCTGTAGGGCCAAAGCTGGAGGGATTGTTTTCTTTATCCGTGAAGCGTAGGTAGAGTTGCTTCTGGGCTTAGCTGTGACTCAGTATGGGGAAGAAGCATCCTTGCTTCTTCATGAGGCATGCTTGGCTTCTGAAGGGACTGTGGCCTGCAAAGGCTTAGGGGGACTGAGGTGGATAACAGAAATGTCTTAAGTAATGTGAACACTGACTCTAAGCCAGTGCAATGTGTGTATTCATACTGCCTCATTTATACCCACAGGCTGGTGAGGCCTGGGGCTATTTGAGGCACACATGCTTTATTCCATTTGATCCTTATAACAATTCAATAAAGTAGGCATTATTAACCAAGCTTTATAGATGAGGGAAGTGAGACACAGAGAGGCTAAGTGACTTGCTTAAGTGACCCCATTAATAAGTGGTTGGACCGTGATTAACTTTTAAGGGTACCTTCTTAGCCACTTCTCCAACACTGCCTTCCAAACACAGTGGGAAGGCTGAGTCACCCTATTAATTAAGGCAGAAGTCATGGAGAACAGCCATATCCTCACAAGGCCTTTTGGTCTTTGGGGAAGGAGTTTTAGGCTATAGGGATGATGTCCTTACCCAGGGGGACATTTCTAGCCTTCTCTGGGAAGATAACAAAGGACAAGCTAGGGAATATCTCTGGGGATAAAAGGACCCGTCTAGTCCCAAGGAAGGGGGAGCATAGCATTACTGAATGACAGTGATGATGCTTTCCTATGGAGCTGTAGAGACCTTTTCAGTTTCCAAAGCATTTACCCTCATATCAGTTCATTTGAAAGTTCACAGAAACCCTGTGAAGCAAAAGCATATATGCCTATTTTTCAGAAGGGGAATGAGGCCCATAGAGCTTCAAAGACTTATCCAAGACCATGTGGTCATTAAATGTAAGAATCATGCTAGACATCTCCTGACATCCCCTTCATCATTCCTTCCTCTTTACCAGGTGGTCCCTCGTGTCATGGTGGGGTAATTGTCTTTATGTAACAGAGACTGACATTATGGCTGAGGCAGTCAGAGGACCAGACATGAGGGTGATGCCCGAAGAGAGGCAGACATTCAAATGAAGGACATGATCTTGGGTGCAGTGCCAGCCACAGAGTGGCACCCATTTCACTCAGATCTATGCATTTCATAAATATAAAGGCTGATTCTGTATTAGAGTTTCCCAAATACTGTTACATGGAAAACTAGTTTTACCAGATGCTCCATGAGAAAGGGAGTTCTGTGGTCAAGTAATACACATTGTACCCTTCTTCTTTTAGAGTAGCAATGCATGATCAAGGTTCTGTAATGTCTTTAAGCAAAGAAACCTTTTTGACTCTGCTTAACTCAAGGTCTCTAAATTTATTTGAACACAAAAACTTCTTTTAAGGTCACCTATTAGCAGCTCATGGAACTACCAAGAACAACTAGTTTGTTTTAATCACTGAATTAATGGTTTGATTTGATATGTGGCAGAGACTTAGGAATTTTTTTATGGCTTTATATTCCAGCCTTATGACACATATATATGTCAGGTGTAAATAAGCCTTGGTGCTAGTTGTTTCATAATTAAAAGACCCAGGGTTAGATTGTGCCCATGCAAGCATTCTAAAGTTCATAAATTAAAAATGAAATCTCATTATAATATCAATAAGATTTTAAAATATTATGTATTTTCGCTGGTAATTCACGATAGAATAAATGTCAAGGAAAACTGTGAGTCTGCTCTCTATGATGGCATATGTGGTTTGAGAGAATTACCTATTGGAGATTTTTGAAATGAGCAAGGCTGACATTTTATGCAGGTCATTTATCATCTTCCTACCTATGGATTGCAGCAGACACTTGACATTCATGATGAGTGTTTCTTGAGACCTTTATGATTCTCCTAATTAGCAAATACCACTAGAGTAAATAATTTCCCTCACAAAACCTCTTTATTCTGACCAAAACTGTCATGTTCATAGAGTGTTTTCACTTTTTCTTCTCATCCATCACCAGGGCTGTTTTGTACTTGGTAGTTGACAATGAGAAGGAACATACAGGCTCTGAAGTGGTAGCCAAACTCTGGACTTGCTCAGTGATTTGCCCTCAGTGACTGTGTTGCTCAGTTGGATTTATGTTTCAGAAAAATGGTGAATGCTTGCATTTTCATGGGCTGTTGGAATTGCTTGTGAATAGCCAAAACTGTGAACGTAAATCTGCAAATGCCAAACATCGTCTTTTCTTTGGGGTGTCAAATACATCTTCACCTTTCACCCTGTGTTGGGAAGCAGGAGAATACTGTGGCTTGGGGAAGGAAGGAAATGCTAGAAACTCAGGCTTGTTACCATTCATTACCAAGCAGTCTCTTCCGCAGGGTTTCTTTGAACCCCAAGATCATGGATATCTCAGCACCTTTAGGAAGGGATTGCTGTGCTTTGCTGAAGCGCCTCAGTGAGCCCTTGAGATAAGCTAAAAAGTGAGTTTCCCTACACTAAGTAAATAGGATTGTACATACTTTAAACTGCAGCCCGACTCCTCCCTTCCTGTAATTCTATGCTTCTGAAGATTAATCTAAGGCCACATTTCCCATGATTTATCAATTTTATCTTCAGGACTCAGAGTCTTTGAAAAAAGCTCTTTTTCCTAGAAGTTTTGATTATTATTAAAAGTAAAAGGACAGGAAGATTTTTATCAAACTTGGAAGCTCTCTCTAGATGAATACCACAGATATACATGGTTTCTTGAAGGATGGTTCATCCTACACAAATTAAGATAATCAGACAAGAGGAGAAATGCCAAGAGGCCAATTTGGGGGCATTGGAAATCCCCCCCAGTAGTCACCCTGTAAAAGAGCTGGAAAAAAAAAAACCAAGCCCTTGAAGACTGATCAGCCATCTTGCTTATGTGGAAAGCACATTGGTATTTAAGCATATGGGTCTTTGGAGCTCTGCAGTTTTCATCAGGATGAATGATGTCGTCTAACATAAGAGCAGATTCTAAAGAATCCAGAGTATATCCAAAGTGGAACCCTAATTGAATTTTGCTCCTTAGGGACTCAGTCTGACCAGCCACTGTGGGTGTGAGGGCTACTGGGTGCTGGTGGCCATTAAAGACACCTTGAGGTTGATTGAGGAGCTGGGACTTACTCTTTTGAAAGTCTAGTCATGCTTCCTATTAAAGCTTTTCATAAGCCTTGAGAGTGAAATTCCTCTGAGCCTCCCAGAACCGTGGATCCCACAAATCCTCTACACTAAGACATTTTCTACACAAGTCCCCAGGCACACAGGGAAAGCTCAATAAATGCCGTTCACAGAGCTGAGTGATATGTTTTTCATGAAAGCTTGGGAATCGGCCTGCTAGCTGATGGGAGCGTTCACTGTAATCTTGTCCTTGCTAGTGGCTTGGAGGTTGAGAATCTGCTCTTTTGTTCTCCAGGCTTGAAGCCTGTTCACGGAGTAACTGTCATGATTCATTTCTCTCTCCTGGTGGGCTGGGGGTGAAGGAAGGAGCTCTGAGCAGTCCTGCAAGTCTGGAAGTTCTGGAAGTTCCCTGTCTAGAGGCAAGTCGGGTACTCAGTGTTGTTACCATCCCCTTGTGGGAACAGAAAACAAGCATGAACACAAAGGTAGGCCAGCAGCCCTGGAGCTGGGAAGGCCGGGGGAGGTGGGGAAGCTTACCTTCTTGACTTCGTATTTAATGGCGAGTTTGATCCGGCTCAGACTTGGACGGTGGTGGTCGGACCAGACTTGGAAGTTCACATCACCATTTAAAATCGCTTCCACCTCTTCTGTGTCTCGGCACAGGTCCAGCACGCCCACCACAAAATCCTTGCATTGCATAGATAACTTCCTGTAATCGTTCTAACAGAATAAAGAGAAATCAGGGGTGTGTCACACTGAGCCCCACAGGTGGGCTTGCCTAGCATAGCAGTGTCGCTCAGCAAAGCTGTGCACCAAGCGCGAGCTTAGAGTGCGTTGGAACCAGAGGGTATGCTGGATCCAGAAGGCAGGGCAACTTCTCTTGACACAACAATCTAGAGGGCATCTTCTCTAAGCCAAGATTCGTCAAGGTGTGCTCCTCAGCCACCTCTATCAGAGTGACCTTGGGTGCATGCTATAACTATGATTTCCAGGCCCTGTTGCAGACTTACTGACTTAGAATTCCTGGAGATGAGGCCCAGGAATCTTTTAACCTCGTTCTCTAAGTAATTCTGAAGCCTGCCAAAGCCCACCCTGAGCTCTTTGAAAGCAGCAGTTCTCCTTGCCTAATTTTGAGCCAAATCTGAGGGAGGAGTGATAAGGAAATGCACTTTTAAGGCTGATGGAAATATCACTTAAATCATTTACTACCGATCTGTAATGGCAACTGCTCTACGCAGGAAGTTTACTGGAAAGATACGGCTGATAGGCTAAATTTGGGGGAAAAATGTACACAGGTGTGCTTTCTTTTAACGTGCTGGAAAATCTGCTTGTAAATTATAAATTTAAAAATCAAATGTAATTTAAATCTAACAGAATCGTTTCCTACCACAGATCCTTTTGTACAGCAAATCATGACACCTTAAATTACTTGCCTGTTGAATAATCATTTTCAGACCTTGACCTCCTTTTTGTTTTGTTTTGGTTTTTTTTAATGAGTTGCCTCTGGGTTTCTCTCATCTCCTCCCTAGGCATACGTTTCTAAATTATCTTTCAGAGGCTGACTGCCTTTCCTAGTGACATGCCAACTTCTCTCTCCCCTAAAACACACTGCTTCAATTCCAGATAATGATCCGAAATGTTGGACAAAAGAGTTTCATGTCACCTTCAAACCACTACGCCCCCAAAATATTTTCCCCTAAAGGCTTCCTTATTGGTTTCTTAGTTGAAACAAGTCTATTCAGAAGCAACACAAGAACCAAATGTCACTTTCAGAGTTAATCAATGTCGTAAGCCCTGAGAGTGGTAAATAGTAGTTGGTAGATAGGAGTTCAGTTTTGCTTTTCCAGAACCTGGATTCCTCAGCACATAGATGGAGACTGAAAAACTGCAGAAGCTCAACAATTTTTCTAAATTAATGATTCGTTTCTCCTTGCAGCACTGCTGCTTCAAAATGTCCCTTTACGTTAGAGAAAGAAGTAAGTGTTGATAAATGTTTGTTTGCTAAAAGGAAAAGGGTCAAGAAAATGTTTTCAGACAAGAGTGGCTACGCTTCATTTCTATATATCATTTAGGGATAAGCAGGGTGTTTTGGAAATGCTGGGTAGAAAAATGACGCTCAGCTCAGGCAGACTGTCATGGGCAAGTCAGACTGTGCCGTCCCAGAGCCTCTGCGCATTTCTGGGTTCAGTGCAGTTCAGAACAGAAGGTACCACTTCGTTAGAGACTTTCACTTCCCTGGGCTCTTTCAGCTAGCCGGGCCATAAAAAAGGGAGACACACCAGAGCAACCCAAACGGCTGGTTTGGTTTTGCCTTCTGTATCAGTCTGCAAGGCAACATGCCTGGTGTCTGCAGATGGCTGGAGGAGGCAGGCCTGGGCCTGCCAGGAAGACAGAGATGACATGGACATGGGTAGATGGGACATGGAATAGATGCAGACGGGAGGGTCATGCCAGGCCCAGGCCTCCCAGAGAGAGCTATGGGTGCACATCTCTGCGGAGTTGTGATGATTAGGAGAAATGGGTCAACCCTGAGCTCAGCGAGCCTTTGAGCCACACTCCTCAACTTGAGTTGGAAAGATGAGACATATACCTAAGACTTCACAGGTGCCCTTTTACAAATAATTCCATATTCCTGCACACTGAAGTCTGCCAGGCCCAGTGGGCGACAGCTGTTCTACCTCGATCATCTTACTTAATCCTTATAAAAACCTCATGTTAGAAGGACTGTCAGCATTTCCAGCTCACAAGCAAGAAAACTGAGACTCAGAGAGAGAAACTAACAGGCTGAATCCACTTTTCCTTATATTGGTCACTTACTCATCTCTGGTTACTCTGTCACCTTCCTTGAAGATTTTAGCTTCTGTCTTACTGTCGCTCTCCCAACATTAACTGCTGTTGTTATTGGTGGTTTCAGTACCCAAGAAGATGTCCCTTCCATTACCCTGCCCTCTCATTTCCTTGACACCATCTTTTCCAGTGACCTTATCCTCAACTCCACCTCAACCATTCATTCTCTTAGTTATTCCCAGTAACTGCAGCTCCTCCACGACCCTAAGTTTAGGTCTCCCTCTCTCTGACCACTACCTCCTATATGTCCAGCTTTCTTCATCTGGGATCCTAATTCTAGCAGTCCTTTGATTCCATGAAACCTACAAGCCATTGACCACACCACCTTTTCACTGGTTTTCATCCCCCTCAGGTCCCTGTCTCCCTCCTTGCAGAGCTTCTCTTTTATGGGTAGTCTTTATCATCATCCTTGCACACAGCAACTCTCTTACCCTCCTATTTTGTCCTCCTCATTGGATGAAAGCCTGACCTTGGTTGCGTCTAGCTCTCCACTACTCTGCTCCCGCCTCTGCATAGTTAACACGGCTGGAGAGCACACACCTGCACCGAGCAGGCGTGCTGTAAACTCACTACCTCCAACCTCAAGCAGTCCACGGCGCTCCTGGGCAACTTACCCTCCCCCCTGTCCCAAACAAGCGTTTCATACCTCTCTAGTCTCAGTTTTCTAACACTTCATCCCCCTCCTAGTTTCCTATTTTACTTGGAAAATAGAGCTCATTGGAAGAGAAGCTTCACATGTTCGCACCATCCACATAGTCTACTTTCATCTGTGCTCATGGACTCTCTTCCCTCTTCTTACTCTTGCTGCTCCTATCTAAGGCCAGCTCCTCCACTTGTGTGTTGGATATCAGTCCCCTACGCCACTCAAGGACATGGCTCCTGCGCTCTTCCTTTCTCTCCCCTGCACTGTTAATTTCTCCCTTTCTCTGTTGGCTTAGTATACGACCGTGTTGCTATTGTCTTGTCTTAAGAAGGAACTCCTCTTGACTCCACTTACCTCTCCAATTACTACTCTAGTTTTCTGTTCCACTTTATAGAAAAACTCCTCATTAGACTCGTTTACACTCATAGTTGACAGTTGTCCTCCTTACACTCTTTCTTATTCCATTCAGTAAGGCTTTCACCCTCTACCCATTGCCTCCACTGAGACTGTCCTTCCAAGGTCACAAGTGACTTTCATATGCTAAATCCAGTGGTTGGTTCTCAGTCCTCATCTTACATGACCTGTTAGGTGCTTTGACATAGCTGATCACTTCCTCCTCCTTGGTACACATTCTTCACTTGGCTTCTAGCATAACATACTTTTCTGTGGTTTTTCTTCCTGAATGAGTACTTTTGCATCTTTGTTGATTAATTCTCATGTCCCTGATGTCTTAGTTTTAGAATGCCCCAAAGATGTGCCCAGTCCTTTGAATTCTCCTGTCTGTTTACACTCATTGCCTTAGTGATCCTGTCTAAGATCATTAGATACCATCCATATGCTGAGGACTTCAAATTTTATGTCTTTAGCTCGGCCTTCTCTCCTGAACTTGAGTCAAATATATCCAACTACCATCTTGGTATTTCCACTTGGATGCCAAATAGGCATTTCAAACTTAATGAAACTAACTCTGGACCTGGTCTTCTCCACCTTGTTAGTATTCCCCAACTTCTCAGTTGTCCAGGACAAAAAATCTTGGATTTATCCTTGATTCCTCTCTTCTTCTCAAAACAGACATATAATTTAGTAGCAGATCCTACCAGCTCTACCTTCTAAAAAAATATATCTCTATCTATCTATCTATCTATATATATATAAAAGATCTGACCTCTTTTCACCAATTCTACTATTTCTACCTTGGTCTAAGCCATCATCATTTCTTGCTTGGACTAACCAAGAGACTCTTAACTGGCCTCCCTGATTCTATGATTCTGTCCTGGTCTTCTATAGTCTATTCTCCATACATCAGTCAGACATTTAGGAAAAGTAGTCAGGTCATGGCACTGGTCTGCTCAAACCCTCCAGTGGCTCCCCATCCACTCAGAGTAAAAGTGGATTCATTATACTGTCCTATAAGGACATACATTATCTAGCCTCTCCATTCTCTCACTGATTTCATTTCCTGCGGTTTTCTCCCTCCCTCAGTCCACTCCAGCCACTCTGACCCCCCTGCTATTCTTCAAACACACTTGGCATGGACTAGACCTTTGTACTAGTTATTCTCTTTACTTGGAATGCTCTTTCGCCAGGTAGCTACATGAACAACTTTTTTAACTCCTTCAAGTCTTTGCTCAAATGTCACTTTCTCAGAAGACTTCCTTGACTGTCTTTAAAAAATTGTAACCCTTCTCCATTTGCAATCACCCTTTCCTGCTTTTTTCTTCATAGTACTTATGACTATATGACGTCCATACATGTTATTTATTATAATTATTGTCCATATCTTTCACTAGAATGTAAGCTTCTCGAGGGCAGGAATCATTGCTGTTTTGTTCACAGATATATCATTAGAGCCTAGGATATTTCCTGGAACATGATAGGCACTCAGTAAATGCTTGTTGAGTCTATTGGAGCAGTGTACTTGTCTAAGATGACATAGCGACTAAGTGGTAGAGCCAAGATTCAAGACAGGTCGGTATGACCCAAATCCTGTGCTCTTCCCTCTCACCATGTTTCCTCCTCTTGGTGAGCAGCGTGTTCCCTTCTACTTAGCACACTTAAAACTAGAGACTTAATTGGGGCTGACTCTCAACTAACTTGGAGAAATAAAGGGTGGGCTGGGATATGGATATTTGAACACCCAGCAGATTCTGTAGTGTAGTAGATGAGTGCACAGGTTTTGAAGTCAGAAAGACCTGGAGTTTGAACTTCTTTTTTTACTACTTGTCAGTTGTGGGAAATAGAACAAGCCATGTAACTCTTCTGCATCTCAGTTTTTAATCTGTAATACTATACATACCGTATAATGATTGGGAGAATCAATACCAAAACAATGTAAAATACTTAGTGTAGTTAACAGGAAATAACACAAATAACAAAATAAATAAAAACCTAAATAAATATTGATAATAAAAATAAAGCCTGTAAATGGTAATTTTAATTAGTTACCACCTTATTTTGACCACTGATTTCAAACTCTAGACCTCTTGCTTTCTGTGGTTTTTAGTTACTGGACTGGGAGCAAGACTGGCCCTTGGAGAGGAGAACACAAAATGCTGGAGAAACCCTTGATTCTTCTCTCTCTCTCTCACTCATGTCTAATCCATATATTAAAAATATACTCTGAATTTGTTCACTTCTCTTCATCTCTGGTGATCACATCAGCCCTTCCCAGGGTAGCACCGCCAGTTACCACATGCAGGTTATCAGTATTGAACTTGATTAAATCTGTAATCTTGCCCGTCCCCAAATCAGTCTGAATGATGTTCACCTTGATGAGATCAGAGTAGTGGGTAGTGTCAGCATCACGGCTTACCAAATGAGAGATCTCTCTTTGTACCCACAAAGATCTTTCTCATTTTGCACAACTTACACTTGGCCTCTTTAGGAGTAATACAGTGAACAACAAAGTGACCCTTGGTGTGATAGTCAGATGGAAATTTTCTCTAGTCTTGTCAATACTGATGATATCCAGAAACCCAGCAGAGTAGGTTATATCAGTGTGGACCTTGCCATCCATCTCAGTGAATTGCTCTATGCACATCTTCTTTACTTAATCTCCTGTTAGGGCATACTCAAGTCTCTTCTTAAAGAAAGTGACAAGGGACCACCATTCTTAGCTTGTGGGGACTGCTGGATGGACACAGAGTTAGCAGACAAGTCAGTTTGTCCAGATTAAGGGCTTTGAAGCTGCTACATGCTGCAGTGCTTCTTGGGACCGTGAGCTGTAGCTGTGCTGGGCATGGAACAAAGAGGCCCTAGAGTTTTGCCTTTTCCAGAATGCCATATAAGTGGAGTCATATAGTATATAATCTTTTGAGACTGGCTTCTTTCACTCAGTATAATTCCTTTGAGATTCATCCATATTGTTGTGTATGTTAATAGTTCATTTCTTTTTACTTCACATCTACTGCATGCACGTATCAGTTTGTTTATTCGTTCACTCATTGAAGGATTTGGTTATTCCCAGTTTTTGACAATTATGACTGAAGTTTCTATAAACATTCATGTACAGGTTCTTGTGTGAAGATAAGTTTTTAGTTCTCCAGGGTAAATATCTAAGTGTGGGATTGCTGAGTATATAGCAAGTATATGTTTAATTTTAGAAGAGCTGCCAATTACCACCAACCAATTATGAGAGTTCTGGCTGAGTTCCGTATTCTCTCCACAGTCAATTTATTTTCTGTGTTGTGGTATCTCATTGTGGTTTTGATTTGCATCCCCTAATGGCTAATGATATTGAGCATCTTTTTATGTGCTTATTTGCCATCTTTGTATCCTTTTGATGAAGTGTCTGTTCAAATCCTTTGTTAGTTTTTTTAAAAAACTGAGTTTCTTATTATTGAGTTTTGAGAGTTCTTATATATATTCTGGATATAATTCCTTTGTAAGAGATAGGGTTTGTAAATATTTTCTCTCAGTCTATGGCTTATCTTTTCATTCTCTTAACAGTATCATTCAAAAAATAGAAGTTTTAAATTTTGATGATGTCCAAATTTATCACTTTTTATTTTATGATTATGCTTTTGGTGTCATAAGCTAAGAAATCTTTTTTAACACAGGGTCTCAGATGTGTCCTCCTGTGTTTTTGTTTTCTGTTTTTGACATTTAGGCTGAGTTTTTAAGAAATGATTACAATAAAAGTTTTCTAAGCATTGTAGTATTTCATTAAATGGCTACAGTTACCTTATAAAGCTGATAGTATAATATTATTCCCAAATAAGAGGAGGACAGAGAATTGATCATTGGATATAGCAACTTGGAGGTCATTGGTCACCTTGATGGGAGCAGTTTTGAGTGGAGGGTGTGACTGGTGAGGATTAAAGAATGGGAAGAGAGAGAAGAATTGAAGCCAGTAATACAGACAGAGAGGAGTTTTATTAAACAGGAAGGCAGAGAAATGGATAAGTAGCTGGTGTGAGAAGTGGAGTCAAGAGAAGCTTTCTCTTTTCTTCTCTCTCACTCTTCCTCCCTTCCTTCTTTCCCTCCTTCTCCTAATGGGAGAAACCATAATATTTTTTATGTTGATGGGAATTTTCCAGTAGATAATTATGCTGGTCATTGTATATGATATCAGTATATCATTGTATGAATCCAGTAATTCAACAGTGTATATGACAGAAGATTAGGTATAGTGTATAAATAGAGGAATGAATTTGGATAGAATCACATATGGTTTATCTGTGGTGGGAGGGAAGGTCAAGTATGTGAGTGAGGATGCTAGTAGATGGATGCATTGGTGGTAGGACTCTGTAGACATTTTCTTTCTATTGTTTCAATTTTTTTTCTAGTGAAATAGAAAGAAAAATTATCAGCTGAGAGTAAGAATTGGGGAGAAAGTGATGGAAGTTTGAAGAGAGGAGGTCTGAAATAGATTTTAGGGAGATTTAAGAGTGAATTGATGAAGGAGACAGGATATTATTGCTGAAGAACAGTAAGAGCCCATTTGAAATTCATGGTTAGAAATTTAAAATGAGACCAGCTAATGTGGTTGATTCTCTGTAACCACATTCACCTCCCTGGGTGCCAGCAGACAATTAGATTTTACCAGGATTGTATTTTTTTGCCAAAAGATAGAAGAAATCAAGAGAGAGGCAGTGGAACTGAGCTGTATGTGGGGAAGATTGTAATGATAGTCCATGGAATTGAGGCTGGTATGAAGGGAGACAGGACTTCCAGGGGAGAAGGAATGTAGAAAGACCCAACTATATGTTGTCTACAAGAAACCCACTTTAAACATAAAGTTGGTGGTTTCCTACAAAATGAAATATACTTTTACCATATGATCCAACAGTCGTGCTCCTTGGTATTTACCCAAAGGAGCTGAAAACTATGTCTACACAAAAACTTGCATACGGATGTTTATAGCAGCTTTGTTTGTAATTGCCAAAATTTGGAAGCAAGCAAGATGTCCTTCAGTAGGTGAATGGATAAATAAACTGTGGTACATCCAGACAGTGGAATATTACTCAGTGCTAAAAAGAAGTGAACTATCAAGCCATTAAAAGACATGGGGGAGCCTTAAATGCATATAACTAAGTGAAAGAAGCCAATTTAAAAGGCTAAAAAATACTGTGTGATTCCAACTATATGACATTCTGGAAAAGGCCAAACTATGGAGATAGTAAAAAGATCACAGTGGCCAGGGGTTGGGGAGTGAGAAGGATGAATAGGTGGAACATAGAGGGTTTTTAGGGCAGTGAAACTACTCTGCATGATACCACAATGGTACATATATGTCATTATACATTTGCCCACATTCACAGAATGTATAAAACCTGGAGTGAACCTTAATATAAAGTATGGACTTTGGCTGCTAATGATGTGTCAGTGTAGGTTCATCAGTTGTAACAAGTGTTCCACTCTGATGGGGGATGCTGATAATGGGGGAGGCTATGCGTGTGTGAGGGCAGGGAGCATACAGTAACACTCTGTACCTTCTGCTTGATATTGCTGTGAACCTAAAACGGCTCTAAAATATAAGGTCTATTGAAAAAAAGATGGTTAGATTAGTGAGTTGGAAGTCTTGGGGGTAGGCAAAAGATTGACAGAGTTGGGATATTAGAGGGAGATATAAAAATTTGAGCTAGTAGTCAGAGATTATGGCGAGTTTGCATTGATTGATCATGACAGGTATAGGCTCAGGTAGGCTCATCGTGACTGAAGTAAGACCACTGGAGGAGATGAGCTCATAAAAGTGAGTCAGGGCGTTAAAAGGATGGTCTATGTATATATTAGAGCATCAAGAATTTAAATAGCAGTAACTAAAACCATGGAGAAATGACAGGGATTGACCCATTGTTGCAGATTCCAATGATATGGAATTATGGGTGACATAGTCTGATGAAATACGGTTCAGAACTCAGTGTTCTTAGGGAGGAGAGAAGGAGAAAGGTCTGGAAGTCATAAGGAACAGCAAGAGAGATATGTGCTCCCTCCCCCCCTTCTCTAGGCCCAGTGGTATGAGGACTGTGAGAGGAAAGCCAGCCCCCCGCCTGGGAGGACTGCAGGGGAAGTGTGTCCTTAGGGGAGCCTGTCTGCAGAAAGAGCAAGAAGGTGACACATCTCTAAGAGCAGGGGGCAATGACACGGGGGGTTTTGCTGAGGGGAGACTATGCTTTTTGGAGGGTGAAGTAGGAGCGTATCTGGAGATGAAGAAGCGGGGTGTGAGGACAGAGCGGGGTATACGAGGAGCCTTGTGGAGAATCAAGTGCAGGTTCTGAGGGGTTACCTGGGAGGCAGCAATGACATAAGGGAGTTTAAAACAATTACTGAAATTATATTGTGAGGATTTAGTGAGGTAAAGCAGGTGAAGTGCGTGGCATGTGTTGGGCACATAGGTCTGGATCAGTACAGTTTAGCCGAGAAAGGACTTCAGAGCCTCATCCTGCCCTCCAGCCCTCCCTTCTGCACATCTCCCACTCAGCTGATGGATGAGAAAACTGAATGTTAAGATTTAACACACATGGCTGAATCCTTATTAATTGTAACTGGAGTCACTGAAATAATTAATGGATGTGAAATGCAGGGTAAGAACCTGAGCCTAGTGCTCATTATTGCAGATGAAAATGGAAGAGTTTCAATCCGTGTTTTAGCTTTCATGCATACACTTGATTGTTTCATTAACCTTCACCATATAAATAAGCCCGGGCTCCGGAGGATCATAAAAGGCAAATATCCTTCAGCATTTAATTTCCATTTAGGAGCTCAGATCCAAGAAAGGTGGTTCAAGTCCAGCACATGAATCAGCTAGCCAGCATTTCTTGCCTTGGCTTTCCCAGGGGGCTTTACACAGCCCCTAGGTCCTCAGAATCCAGGGTTCTGACCCCAGGGTGGGGTGGGTAGGGCTGGCTCCCTGCTCCAGTGACCCTCTCAAAGGCGTGACTCTCAAACTCTGACACTGGTTACTCCCTCCCTCCTTGACTTTATTATCTGTTCTCTGCAGGAGCCCTCCCCTTATTCATCCTAGACTTACTCCCTGCATTTCCTAATGGGTTCTCTGTGTCCTAAGTGTTTCAGAATTTGGGAAGGGTGATTGTGTATGAGCCATTGGTGATCTTAGAATTTCTTGGGACGGGGCTGATCAGTCTTTGCATGAGGGAGATGACTGGGTGATTAGTGTTTGGTTGGGCTCTAGAATCAGCGTGTCCGAATTCAAATCCCAGCTCTGCTGCATACTGTCTTTGTGTTTGCGTGTATAACTTAAGCTTCCTCTGTGTTCTGGCTTAATCTGTATAATGGGGATTATACTGTTTTCTGCCTCATGGAGTTGTTGTAAACTAAATAAGATAATCCATATAAGTTGCTTAACACAATATGTGGCAAGTATCAGGCAATATTAAGATACATGTGGCTTGTAGGTTAGCAGAGAGTGTAAACATGGAAAATTTGTCTTTCAGGGTGTTGGTCTTCAAGTGCCTTTTCTAACAAAGCAGACACACCCATTGTTGGATTTAATTTCGCAGCTTCACCTGTGTCAGTCCTCAGGTGGAAGGTGCAGGTAGCAGGACGGAAGCTCGGAGCAGGGCATTGGAGCAGAGTCCTTGATAATTCACAGTGAAGGTGCAGGCCCCTGGGTGCTGAGCTGAATCTGCAGGTGACTGCACCGCCTTTCTTAGCCAGGCAGTGTTGACAGTGTCTCTGTTGACACTTTGGCTTCCATCCTGATTTTTGGTTTACTTAACTGGCAGCTACTGACATCGTTAAGGGGCTCCTTAAGCCACCACCATGACGCTGTGAAGTCCCAGAAGTCATGGATTGCTCTGCTTGTTGGTTTTATAACAAGTCCCCTCTGATGGATTCAGAGGCTTGCCTAAGGAGAATAGAGGCTGTCTTTCAAGGAAACAGATGAGCAACTCGAGTATTTTATTCTAATTCAGCAGGTATATTTGAGCACCCACTGTGTGCCAGGCACTGGGGATAGAGACCTAAATAAAATACAATCCTTGCCTCTGAGGAACTCAGGGTCTTGCTAGAGAGAATGACAAGTGACTAGGTAAGGACCACAGGGTGACGTAAGTGTCTTGGGATATGCCACCCAACTACAAATATGGGGGACTTCTAAGAGGAGGCAGAGTGTGAGCCCTGAGGATGGGTAGAAGCTAACAGGGGTGAGGCAGGTGTGGGGAGGAGAGTAACAGGAAATGGACGTTCCAGGAAGAGGGGCTGGCAAGTGCAAAGGCCCAGAGGCCAGAGAACGTTCACCAACAGGTGGACTGTGATGGGTATCAGCTACTTTACCCACAGATGGTTACGCATAGGTTATGCACATTATCCAGCGTTTTACATAACTTCTCATAATTAAATAAACACGAACACGCTCATGTATCCAGAGAGGAATTCACATACACTTCTCATAATTAAATAAACACGAACACGCTCATGTATCCAGAGAGGAATCCAGATTAAAGATGCTGCTTGGTTCTCATTTGCTGAGCTCCCAGAAGAGCCCTTCCTCAGCTTTCTGCTTTTTCAGCTGGAACCACAGGGAACAGACACAGGAAGGCAGGTCTGCCTGTGTGAACCTTGCCCCACCCCAGCGCTTCACAGCTCCAGGCCTCCCTGGAGGCTCCAGGGCTCTCTTTCCTCGCTCTGCACACTCTCTGTCTTTGTCTCTCTATCTCCTTCTCCTTTCCCTTTCTCTCTCTTTCTCACACATCACTCTGTCAACCACAGGTCAGTGCTCCATGGTAGAGGGATTGCTCAAAGCTGTGACTCAGGAAATTAGCCAAGAGGTGTGAGTTGAAAGAGAAGGAGGGACCCTCAGGAAGCTCCATGGTTAGCTTACATAGAAGCAGCCCCACCTTTCCCCTGCCTTCCTGTCCTACCCCCGCATGGGGTCGACCTAAGCATGATTGGTTGGTCTCTGTACCCATTAGAATGGGAGACAGTATTAAAGCATATGACTCTTAGAGTTTTTGCTACTGCGGTATTATTTACTGAATGTTTACTATGTGCCAGACCCTGGGCCGAATGCTTTACATATTTAGCTCATTGCATTCTCATGACAAACTAGGAAGTAGATACAGTTATCATTCCTCTTTATAGAAAGGGGAGACTTCAGTGGCAGCTGGGATTTGAACTTGAGTGTGGCTGGCTCCAAATCCATAATACTAACACTGGGAAGTGCTCATCTGATAAAAATACCAGCTGCTCTGGCATGTGCTCTAAAGCCCTGAGCGCGACCCTGAAGGGGCGGGTTCAGGGTCCTTCCTGGTGAAGAGGAAGAGAGAGATGAGGGCCTGTTGCTAAGAGTCAAAGGTGCTGAAACCGTGTGAGGCAATACCCTGTGTATCCACACCCAGGGGCAGGCCGGGAGTAAGACTGGCTGAGCCCAGAGAGCTGAGTTTGCCCCGCGCTCTAAGTTACCAGCAGGTGCGTTGGCATCAGAATGTTGGGGGAAGCCATCCCTAATGGGATGTGCCATTCCTGTTGCTCCCAAGGCCCTAAGCCTCTTATTTAAGTGCCAGTCTGTCCACTCCCCCCACATCCTTTTCAGTCTTATGACTTTCACCAAGGGGCCATCCACCTCTATTCTGTAACAGGCCCCCCTCCCCCATGCAGGACCACTGTCTTCATGGTGAGAAGTTATGGGAATGGGTGGGAAGCAGAGGGTCTGCAGAATTTCCCCCTGCGGTGGCTGGGACACCTTGCAGCTCACTCCTCAGATACACAGAGAAACTGAGAGTGGCGGGATGAGGCTGCATTGCTTTTGCCATCTGAATTCCAAAGTGGGCAGCACGGTGACTGCTGTCCATGGTGCACTGGCTTTTAGCAAGCATGATTTTCGGGTCTGTTTACTGTGTTGGAGCTGA
The DNA here is from genome assembly GCF_949774975.1 of Lagenorhynchus albirostris. Lineage (NCBI taxonomy): Eukaryota > Metazoa > Chordata > Mammalia > Artiodactyla > Delphinidae > Lagenorhynchus > Lagenorhynchus albirostris. Next base: position 113,253,199 of record NC_083097.1, read on the forward strand.
GGCATACTGTATAGCTGCAGAGTGATGCTGAGTTAACAACTCTCTGTTCCTCGATCCTTCCAAAGCTTTCGTCCACAAGCACACCTAAGCCACTTTGGTCCGTGGATTGGTTCATAAAAGAACTCATGTATTCATTTATTTATTCATTTAATCAACAGAAATGAATAGCGCATTTACCCCATGCCGAGCACTGTGCTAGCATCCTGGAGATAAATGAGGAGCAAGGCAGGCATGGTCTCTGCCCATTAGACCTGCGTTTCTTTACATTCAGCCTCATAGTAATTCCTGGAAAAACATTACCTTCCAAATAAACCCCGCTGGCAAGCAGTAGAAACAGTAAGAGTCTGTTAGATGGAAAGCTTGAGTGCTTTCCAGTAATCCATCCTTACAAAATGTTCCAGCCAGTTCAGCCTGTGCTTACTGTGCTTTCTGTGTCCTAGAAGCTGTGCCCAGCTCTGGAGATGCAAGGAGAAGTGAGATGTGGTCACTGCCTACCCATGGTGAGACTAGACGTAACTCAGTTGTTCTAATATTATATGGCAGTGCTGGCCGCTCATTCAACAAATAGTCATTGAGTTCCCACCCTGTTCCAGGCACTGTTCTCAATCTTTGAATACAGCCATAAGCAAAACAGACTCCCTGCCCTCATGGAGCTTATGTTTTACTGGGGGCCTGGGGACTTCAGGTTTCTGTTTTACATTGGTGGTTAGGCAGGAACTCCCTGAAGAGGTGATTTTGTACAGAGAGTTGGTGAAGGAGGGAGCTATCTATGTAGACATATATGAGGAAGGAGCACTCCAGACAGAGGGTCACCGGTACAAAGAGGGAGAAGAGTGCAAAGCAGAAGAGGGAGAGCATCTGGTGTTTCTGAGGACCAGCGAGGAGGCCAACTACTGGGGCAGAGTGGGTGAAGAGGAGAACGAGGGAAGAGGTGAGGCCAGAGCAACTGCAGGAGACAGATGGCCAAAGCCCTAAGAGGCACTTGTAGCACTGTGGCTTTTTCTCTGGTGAGATAGGGAGTCACTGGAGGGTTTCAAGAAGTGGCGTTAGCAGGATCTTCTGGTGTATGCTTGAAGGGAATCACCCTGGCTGTTGGGATGGGATGAATTGTAAGGGGCAAGAGCAGAAGCCTGAAGACCCAGTAAGAGGTTGTTGCAATTATCCAAGGGAGAGATGAAGGTGGCCTGGACCAGAAAAGTAAGTGCTCAAGGGGGAGAGAAGTATACAATTCTAGATGTCTTCGAAGGATAGAGCCGAGAGGATTTATTGATGGATTGGACATCAAGAAAAAGGAAGAGAAGAGTTAAGGATGAATGAGGTTTTTGGACCAAGCAACTGGAAAGATAGTTACCATTTATGACATGAGCACTGTGTTAGATGAGCTCTTTGTTTAGCAGATGTTTCCTTCCTCCTTCCCCATCTCATTGAGACGAGCACACTTCCTTCCCCATTGGTAGGGAACTTGGTCATGGACTTGCTTTAGTTCATGAAATTACAGTGTGTGACCCTTAAACTTAGGGCTTAAGAGGCATCATGTATTTTCCGTTGTCTCTGTGGGAGTTCTGACCTCTGCCCTTGGAGTGCCCTTGGTTTCCACTGTCCATGCAGCCTGGATCCCAGAATAAGACATGTAGAGCAGCCTCCTCCTCTGACCCAAAGACTTGTGAACCTGACAATAAATGTTGACATGTAGACTGCTGCGTTTTGGAGTGGTTTGTTACACAACATCATTGTGGCAATAACTGAATGATAAAGGGACAGAAGTAGGCTGAGTGCTTCGGGACATCATCATCAAAGATGGGCTCTTAGCCCTGCCTGGGTATTCAGGGAAGTTGCCCTGGAGAGAATAAGTTGTGACTGGATCTTGAAGGATAAATCAGAGTTACTGAGTTCAAGAAGTGGAGGAAGCGTATTCCAAGTTGAGGACATAGCATAAACAAAAGCACAAAAAACATGCTATATGAATATACAGGAAACTATGCAAGTAGAGGCACAGGGCAGCAGAAGATGAGTCTGGGGAAGTAGACAGGACCATGGAGGGCCATGGAAGGTTTTGTCCTCCATGATAATAAGCTTGAACTTCATTCCACAGGCAGTGGGGAGGCACCAAAGCTTTTTAAGTGGGAGAAAGACACGGTCTGATTTGCACTTCAGTGGGATCCTTCTGGCCCTATGTGGAGGACAGCTTCACCTATGTGGTGGAAGCTCTTGTGATCATCTGATCAAGAAGAGTGGTGGTAAGGATGTAGGGATGAAAATGGATTGGGGATATATTTTAAGTTTTAGTACCAGCAGGATTTAAGGTACAGAAGGAAAGCAAGAACTCAGTATGTGGTGTGCTTTGGATGTCAAACGCTGGAAGGAAATTAGTATCTGATGGGATTATAACATGGTAGTATCTGATGGGATTATAGGTGAATTTTCTTTTTCTTATAAACAGTTTCATTTTCTACATTAATTGCACATTTACCAACGTAAGCAAAAAAATTTGAGTGAGTTATAATGTTTAAACCTGCCTGTTTTCCTTTGGGTGAATTTGCTAAACCCTTAAATCTCAGTGCTGGAGAGGAGTATTCACCTTTGGTGCTGTCTTGGCCAGGACTGCAGTCTTGTCTATTTGATATCTAATAACTTTGTTGTTTTTAAATATCAAATTAAAAGGAGATCCAAAATGAGATTCAGAGCAAATATGACCTATGCATCTTATTTGTACTTACCGTATATTGTGAAAACATTTCAGAGAAACACTAATTTAGAATTGGCATTAGCAGATAACATACCCTTCCAGAGGATTATGTCATGATTCACCTGATTATAGATTCAGAATAGTAAATGTTCAGGAAACTTTTTTTAAAGAGTAATTATAGCACAGCATATGTATAGAAGTAATTTTTTAAAAATTTACTTGTGATTGCTGAAAAATGCTATTGATTAAGAGGGTCTAATGACTAGATGGCAAGGTAGGAATTAAAAAAACGTAGAGCCCTGCTAATTATAAAACAAAACCCCAAAACCAAATTAGGCACATCAGTACTTATGATTTCTCTGATCAAAAGAGCATACACCGTTCTTTTCACCTCAGTGCCTTTGTCCGTTGTGTTCCCAAGTCTGGACTGATGCTCCTCTTTACTTCCTCTAAGAACCCTACTCTTCTTAAGACCAGGCGGAAGGTAACTCCAGGATGGCTTTCCTGATATCCCTGGGGAAATCCACTGTTTCATGCTTGGGCACCCACTGCATTTTATTCTTGGGGTCCAGTAGACCTGTCAAAGTGCTCTCTTTGACAGGTATGACATGTTCATACTTGACTAATTAACTTCATTCATTTGTATATCTCAGCCCAGGGCATGCCACATTATAGGACTTGATAAGTGTTGCATAAAATGACCATACATATACTCTGATTCAAGAATTTTATTTATGGGAAGCTGAGGCACAAGTAAGTGCTGGTGTGTGGCTACCAGGGAACAGATCTAGGAGGTGCGAATGGGGGTCTATTCTTGGCTCTCAGAGATGGTCTTGGAGCCAGACTTGCCTGTTCAAGGCTCATTATCTTGTGCATAGCAAACTGCACTGACTTTCTAAAAGTCCCGGAAGACACGGGTAAAAGATGAGTAAGTGATTGCATTTAAATAAGTTCAAATCTAATCAGGAAAATAAGATTCTAGTTTTTTGACTGATTTCTCCAAAGAATGACTTAATAACACTTGGAAGTAGGACTTAAAGCTGTTTTGTAAAAATATAAAAAGAGAGAGACCAAGGCTTTGATATGCTTTCATTTCTCTCTACAGCTTCCATTGTTACCTATGTGCTGATGAGTCCCAGGTTTTTACCTCCAACCCCAACCTGTATTCTAAGGAGCAGATTTCAATATCCAACTGCCAAGTGGTCGTCTACACTGGTAAGTCCCGCACACACTTCAAACTCCGCATGCCCCAAGCTGAACACATGGGTCTTCCAAACATCCAGACCCGATGTTCTGCTTTCTGCTTCAGGAAATAGAGTCCCCATCCACTCAGCCTCCTGAGGTAGAAGTCCTGGGTTCATCTTTGTCTTTGCCAATTAGTTACCAAGATCTGTGGATTCTGATCTAAACAATCTCTACTGTCTGAGCCCTACTGCCCACACTCACAGTCGTGATCTTAATTCAAGTCCTTAGAATTTGGTCTCTAGGCTTTTGAATTAGCCTCCTGATTGGACTGTTTACCGACAACAGTTCCTTCTACCCTGATGCCAAACCACTATCCCCTTGGTTAAAAAGCTACAGGATAAAATCCATGCATCTTTATTACCATATTTCAATATACTTCCCTAAGATTAGCCCCCTTCCCTTAAACCCATCCAGCTGCACCTGTCCACCAAGAACACTGGGCCGTTCACGCCTCTGCACATGGTATTTGTCTGCCTTTATGTCTTTCTTTCCCTTCTCCATTTGCCAAACTCATCCTTCAAGAACCACTTCAGAATATCATCTTTTCCAGGAATCGTTATCTCACATCACCAGGCAGTTTGCTGCGCTCTTCTTCGTGTTCTCATAGCATATTGCTCCTACTCTACTATGTTCTGTTTATCCCTCAACACCCCAGTCTCTCCCATTGCTTTGAGGACAGAGTTCAGGTCTCTTCCGCACTTGTAGCCCTAGTACCTAGTGCAGTATCTGGCACACAGAAAGAAGACCACCATTTGCTGAAAACCATTTAACCATTCTCAGTCCGTTTCCTCAACTGTAAAATGGGAATAATCATCTCTTCTTAAATCTCAACTTAGATGTTGTTTATGAAAATGCCCTGTAGAAATGAGAAGCAGAAAGGCCTAGAGAAGTGGGGACTCAACAAGGGATTGTTAGTAAAAGTACCTGGTCTTATGCATGAGGAAGATGAGCTGCAGAGAAGTAAAGTGACTGAGCCAAGGTCACAAGTCAGTTCCTGGTGGAGCCCCGGGTCTCCTCACTCAGCGCCCCCCATGCTAGCATTGCCCCCGAGGATCGTCTTTTATGGTGGCAAATCACCTGTGTGACATATGCTGTGCCCTGGGCAGAGTATGACCACAAGGCTCCAAGCTATTTGGTTCCCTCAAGTAGTCTCTGAAATCTGACTACCGTGAGCACATGCCTCACATATTTGCTTTAGGTAAAGAAAAGATCCAACCCTGTGTTTAAAATCTGCTTTCTACTTTTGTAATCTTAGAGGGAATACCATTTGGGGAAATAAACTCTTGCTCCTAGTTTTTTTAAGCCAAATTAAAACATATTTTCCACATTTCCTGGCTCTCATCTCCATGCTTACATTAAAAATATCAGGTTTAAGCACATAAAAAATCAAGTTTCTGATGTGCTGCGGGAAGGTATTAGGTGAATTCTTTGGAGAATAAACTTTAAGCAAAATTAATAATCACCAGAAAAGAGAACTTGTCATCAGAAAGATTCTTGAGCTACTGCTTTCAAAGTATATGTAGGAGAAGCTGGAGAGAGCTATTAACTCAACAGGCAAAGCCCTGGTCTTCAACATGTATCAGTAAAAGGCATGCTATCCTTCCCCAAAATGCAAACATGAATTCTGATGCCCCAGGTCCAAGCACCTGTATTACTGTAAATGGAAGTGTATTGTATTTCCAGGATGTGTGTGTGTGGGTGAAGAGAGGAAGAGAGAGAGAAGCTTAGCATCTCAGCATGGCCCTTCTTAATGTTCAAAGCACGTATCCATCAGTAATTAGTAAACCTGCTCTGTAGCCCAGAAAAACAGGTCATTATTATTAATTTCACACTGTAGGTATGGGAGATGGAAAGAACATCATAATATGAAAGATAATCATGCTACCAAGCATTTGGGGAGTGCTTTTCTGTTTGAGAATTGATAGTATTTAGAAAATTTTAGCCTCAGTCATTCTTACATCACTGTAATTTTAGGACTAGGTACACAAGATTAGTTTCCTTATTTTTCCTGGGCCTTATACCATTCTGCATCTGCGGTGACCAGAGCCTGTACTCCAACTCCTCCAGGCTCCTGGGGTCGGCAAGAGTGCAGACGGTACCATACCACCCGATCTGTCTTACTGAGAGCTGATGGAAAAGTCCATGGCCTCCTAGTGCTAAGGTAATACACGTTTTGAAAGGAAGCCTGTGCCAGGATATTAAAAGAGTGTTTATTATCCCTACACTGTGTTTGAGTGTATAACACTTACGGTAGGTACTGATCACATAGTTTATAAATGAGAAAGAAAGAGAGAGAGAGAGACACTAGTTCATCAATGCCTAGCGAGATTTCTGAACAATGGAAACTTTTTTCCCTTTGCAATCAAATGCAGTTCTCTCCGTTTTCCTAATTGGTACTAAATGGAACTCTACCTGGAATCCAAGAGCTGCTATGGTATTTTCCAGCTTCTTACAATTCATGGGCTTGAAGGGTAGCAGAATCTGCCACCCTAAAATGGGCTGCTTTGTCATAAGGATTCTTCTCAGCTAAAGGCAATTAAGAAGAAGCAGATACAAGAAAAGCTCTCTGCCCTCTCCTACTTGGCTAAAAGCAGAGCATAAATTTGTAAAGGGTGTCCCTCCTCCGCTCTCTAACAAGGAAAGCAGATGTTAATCACCAGAGACTAGACCCTTACCAGCCCAGAGACAGCACCAGAGGTATCTACGCAACAACCTTGTTAAAACTAGCTCTCATCTACCATTAGTTTCCCCATATATTTACCTTCCCACAATTTAATGCCCCTAGAAGCTCAGAGTTCTTTTCTGTTGTCTTGTCATGTGTCTAAAAATTTATCCTTTTGTTATGATGTTATATAAGCCCAAGTTCTAACTACCCCTTTGAGTTACTCATCTCTGAGTTCTCTCATCTGTTTGCATGATACACTTGAAAAAACAGCAAATGCAGAGAGAGGCTTTCTCTGAATGCCCCTTTTCTGCCTCAAGACAGATCCTCCAGAAGGAACTTGATGGCCATAAATCCCTTCCCTGGGAGCTTCTTGAACCAGGGAAGATGGGCTCTTGTCACAGGAGAGGAGGTACTATACCCAGACAGACTTTGTCACAAACTATCATACCTCCCATCTATTCTTCTACGCGCCCATTCGTGTTTCCTAAAATTCATTTACTCTCCCCTAAAAGGCCTGCACCCCTGCCCCCATCCTCCATACCTTTCCCTATTAGATGGTATTTAATCCTGAGTTCTAAGCCACTTCAGAGAGTTACTCATTTTTCCCTGGGTATTTCTCATGTATACACAAGGTATATGTGCTTCTCTGTACTTCTGTTTGTTTTTCTTTTGTTAGTCTTTATCACAGGGGTCTCAGCTCTGCACTCAGAAAGGTGGAGGGAAAATTCCTCCCCTACACAGGCAAATCTGTCTCTCCCTGGGCACGACTCAGAAACCCTTCTTCACATGGCCCTTCCTTAGTCCCTGGGGCCCAGCTTCACCTCATACTGGTCCACAGGAGTTCTGTGATGGGGCTCAGAGGTTTAGTTTTCATGAGTACGTGTAGGCACTCTCAAAATCATCAAAATGACATGAAGATTATTTTAAGTTAAAAACATCTGAACAAACAGTAACTAAACTTCTTTTGCTAACTTGAGGAGAGCCTCCCAAAAATACAGTTGCCATAAATCCCCTCTGTGGAGGGGCTGGGGGCGTGGTTTACAGCCAGAAAGGAGACTGACCACCTGGATGAGAACAAACTTCACGAACTCTCAAGCCTTCCCTTTGTATCCCTAAAAGCCCATGTGTTTCCTAAACATCCTGTTTTTCCTTAAACCCTTTTCTCCTCTTCCTTACCCTGCTAGGTTGGTATATAAACCCCTGTCTTTAGCTGTTTAGGGAGCCACTTCTTTTATGCACTTCTGTGTGCGTGTGAATAAACTCGGTCTTTTCTCCCGTTAATCTGTCTTTTGTTAGTCAATTCACAGGCCCCCAACCATGGCAACCTAAGATGGTAGTGGAAAAGTTTTCCTCAGGACACATGACACTAAAATTTTCTAGGAACTGTTATTTGTAATGTGTTGATATCACATGGGGGAATGCCACAATATTCGTTGTAAATACATTAAATACATTGAAGTGGGTGCTTTTCTTGGGGCTGAGGGAGAATAGGGGGTGAAGTATGAAGGGAAACAAAAATATGATAGTAATGATCCATCAAGTAGTTGTAGTATTAATTCAATTTTTGTACCTGGGGGTAGAGGGAGCACTAGGAGGAAACGCGGGCATCTCGCTGCTGCGGCCTCTCCCGTTGCGGAGCACAGGCTCCAGACGCGCAGGCTCAGCGGCCATGGCTCATGGGCCCAGCCGCTCCGCAGCATATGGGATCTTCCCGGACCGGGGCACGAACCTGTGTCCCCTGCATCAGCAGGCGGACTCTCAACCACTGTGCCACCAGGGAAGCCCAATGCTGACGTTTTTGTTCCCTCTACTTTTCTATATTCTCTAAAGGTTTTCTAATCCGTGTGTTTTATTTTCATTATCCCCAAACCCAACACTTGAAAATGTTTTTCTCCTACTGGATAGGGGTCGTGGCCCATTACTGTCTCCCCTATTGCTTCTGTCAGCTACCTCCCACTTCTTAGCCACCCTGCCTCTCCTAGACACACACACGCACACACACACACACGTACACACAACCTACACACACGCACAAACACGCACACACATACACACAAACGTACACGCACACGTACACAGACGCACACACACGTACACACACGGAGACACATACACACATGTACACGCTCACACACGTGCACACGTACAAGCACACACGTACATGCACACGTAAAGATGCACACATGCGCACACACGTACGTGCACACGTACACAGACACACACACGTGCACACACACGGAGACACACACGTACACACACACACACACACACACACACACACACACACACACACACACACAGAGTCTTTTACAGAATTAGCCTGTCTCAGCTTGTGCCTTGGTCAGTAGAACGCATCAGTAGTCTCTGTCCTTTCTTCCAGAACGACCTCCTAGTTTTAGGACTGTTTTTGGTTCCCAGAATAACTGACCTTTGCACTTTTATCCTGCCCTGCTCTGTGGGTCTGCCTAGATTCCTGGTGTCAGCCTTCCTCAGTTTCTCAACCTGCTGCTACCTATTGTATAGGGTTGAGTAGTGTCCCCGCCGAATTCACATCCTTCCTAGAACTCCAGAATGGTACCTTATTTGGAAATAGGTTTTGCAGGCATAATTAGTTAAAACAAAGTCCTACTGGGATAGAGTGAGCCCTTAATCCAAAATGACTGGTCCTTTTAAGAATGTCCTTACAAGAAGACGGCAAGAGACAAACACACAGGGAGATCACTATGTGGCAACAAAGGCAGAGATTGGAGTGACGTATCTATAGGCAAAGGATTGCCAAGGAAGCATGTATCCTACCCTGGAGCCTTCAGAGCCAGCATGGCCCTGGTAACACCTTGATTTTGGACTTCTGGCCTCCAGCACTATGAGAAAATAAATTTCTGTTGTTTTAAGTCACCACATTTGTGGTACTTTGTTTCAGCAGCCCTAGGAAATTAATATATCCACCTAGACTCAACTGGGATTTCACCAAGGAGGATTCTGGGTACCCAGAAGAGCCTCATCTGCCTGCAGTATCCTCCTGGTCTGGTATTCTCAACATCCAGAGTCTTGGAGGAAGACGAGGGAGCGGTCTCCTTTGTGCCTTTATTTGTGATAAAATGAGCTCCAGTTGAACACAAATCAGAGATGAGATTAGATATTTTCCTCTACTTTAATGTAAACTTTACTTGGGCCATGCAGCAAGCACAGGGAGAAAGATGTCTTGAGAATCTGCAAAAGCGCAGTGGAAAGATTGAAATCTAGTGGAAAACTTTTTATACTGGGGTTATCACTTCTGAACCCACTTTCCGATACCTTTCTGCTGGCGGTGCTATGCCGTGAATAGTTTGGCCAAGCCTGGGGCACACCCTTCTGTACCTCCAAAGTTCAAGGTAGAAAATCAGAATCCTCGTCACTGTCCTGCCCTCCTGCTACTCCACTGGGCTTCCACCTTGGAGAAGAAATAAAGAACTGGCTCTGTGCTCCCTCCCCTCCCTGTGTCTCTCTGGAGAGCACTGAGAGGCCCTAGGGACAGAAGAAGTTCCTGGGAACTCCTAGATAAGACAGCTGTCCTGGAAACAGCCAGGAGCCGTCTCCTTCTCTGACTGTGCTGTCACTCCAACTGCAGTGAGTCACCTGCTGGTTGAGATGTGCTGGTCCTTCTGCCACTCCCCCCGCCCCCTTCCTGGGAGGACTGCCCCTTCCTACAGCAGTTGTCCAACTCCTGCCAGTCTTGTCCCCTCCCAGCCACTTAGTACCCTAGGCAGACTGGATCTTCCCAAGCTGAGTCACTCACTCACCTGCTGAAACCTTCAGATAGCTCCCCATTCACCCTACAGTGAATTCCAACTTCTTACCGAGGCTGCCAAGGGGTAAGGCCACGGCTGAGTGGTTCTTTAGCACCTCTGTCACCTGTCACCTCTTCTGTTTACTCCCTATGATAGGGAGCTAGTCACAGTTCTCTACACAGGCCTCTCTTTTCCCTCTCTTCACTAGGCTTTTTCACGTGCAGTTGCTGTGCCTGGAACCATCTTTCCCATTCCCTGCTGTCTAGCTGTCTCATACCCTCCATTTTCATTTCAATGTTGTCATCTCTGAGAAATCGTTCAACACATGCACACACTCACACAGAGTCAGCTGTCCCAGTAAGTCAGTGCGTTTAAAATTGCTCTTCTACTGCTTAGCACTCAGCATGATTTGTAAAGCTATTTGTGTGATTATATGAAGAACGCCTGTCTCCCCCACTAGACTGTAAGGTCCTGAGGGCAGGAACTTATCTTTTCATCATTTCATCCCAGCACCCAGCCCAGAGCCTGGCTCATACTAGAGGCTTAATTAAGTATTTTTTGCATGAATGCTGAATTTTCAGATAGCTCTGTAACTAGGGTCCATCCAGTTCTGATATTCTACAGGTCTACAGACCATATTTCCATCCACCCTCCTGACATATATTTTCCACATTTAATCTACATGTGAATTTGCTGCTAGTAAAACGCATGCCTCCCTGTTGTTGGTATATTATGATTAATTTATATATAGAACTGTAACTTTTTTTCAGGGAAAAACTCTACATTTTCATCATTTCCTTTTGATATAATTTGTGCTACTACTCATTGCCTGATATCCTCTAAGAACTGCCTCCATTTTCTCCATATCTCTGATATTTCAGACTGATAGTTGCACTTGTATAGGAAATGATTTTTTCTCAGTTTTTTTGTGTGTAGTGATGAATCTTTAACACAGAGATATTTTTCAAAAAATAATCTCCGTCTGTACTTGGCAGGAGCTCAGCTTGCCCATTTTCTCCCTCCCCCTCTTTGCAGCCTCTGTCTTTCCTGCCCATGTTGCTTCTTTTCACAGCAATATTTTAGCAGCACGCCAGCCTTCTTCAGTTTCAGTGGTCTGCATTTTTCCAATTGGAGAATACTCCCTTGACCTATTGTTAATCATGGAGCTCATACGTACAGCCTGTACTTTTTCTTATTCTGGAAATATCTTTGGGATTGGGGAGGGATTAGCAGAAATCAGGAAGACCCTCTGAACAGAGGAGGTGTTGAAATTTAAGTTGTGTTTATTGGGAAGAAAAGTTGTGGTGCTGAAAATCCAGTGGGCTTTGGGGAACAAAAAGGGATCCCCACTGCGATCTCTGGGGAAAATTATGTACTTACTATGGGTCAGGTCCTCTTCAAAGAGTTTTATATTCTTCATCTCATTTAATCCTCACCAACACCCTCGGAGGTCATTATTCATTAATTCACTCACTGACTCATTTTTTACTGAACTAATATTTACTGAGTACCTAATATGTGCCAGGACATTCTGGAGGTTGAATAGGATGAGGCATTGAAAGCTCATAACAATGGGGTGAATCGAGATGTCATTTACAGAGATTAGGGTAAGGGCAAGTGTTTGGGTGGGGAAAACAAACATTCCATTTCCCACACGTTGCAGTTCTTTCCTAACACTTGTTCCCTCCCCCATCTCCATTTTGCAAATAAGAAAACAAACTTCCAACAGATGCCCAAGATTGTATGGTTGCTAGGAGAAGACTCTGAACTGGAACCCAGGTCATTCTGCTTCTGGAGCCAAGCTCTGTGCTTTCGACTCCATAGCCTTGAGAAAATGAAGCATGGCTGCACTGGGTGCTCACCCAAAGCCTGTCCCCTGTCCTTGTCCTCGTCTAGCATAGTGGCCTCCTTTTTCCCATCTGAATACCCGTCACCCAACTTACACTGTCTCCCTGTATTTTAGAGGCTAATACTCTTGGCATAAAGAGTAGAAGAGGAAAAATCATTTAAGGCATTAGTTGTGACCCAATGAAAAACTGTCATTAAAGGACACATTAATTAGCTCATTTTCCTGTGATGACTCATTAATGAATGCTCTGGTGAAAGTGCTCCTCCAGACACTTAGGTAGAAAAATAGAAAAAGAGAAAGCTAACGTGGGCAGAATCACCTGTCTCTTCTCCTGGGATAAGCCAGTCCCTGGATCTTTCTCTCAGGTATGGAGACCAGCGCACATGCTCTGGCCGCATTTTACCTGTGCGTGCTTGGTGGGGGGGCTGTCCCATTATAGCTCATCACCTGACATCTGTGATCTGTCTCTTCTCTGCTTACATTCTGCATCCTCAGATGCTCAAGCAGAGGGATTGGGTGACACAGTCAGATCCCTGAGGGTCTTTTGGATGGTATATAAATGAGTGCTTTGAGGAGGTTTCTGCCTGATTCTCTTAAACAACAGCAAAAACAACTTGCTTTTAAGACCTGTAGCCTTCACAGCTTAAAAATATTTCCCAAAGGAAAAGGAAACAATTTTCAAGTCATTTCCTGCATATTAAGCAGGCATTTGTTTATACTACCAGCCAAGCTTTCAGACTTCAAGGAAGTGTATTTTCCCAGGATGTTGGTCTATAAAATTTAAAAATCCTAAAAATATTCAAAGCATATGAGAAACAGGTGCAAACACAGATTCCTCCGGAGGCTGGGGGCAATGGGCTTGTTCAGCTTTCAGTACTGCCCGAGGCCCAGAGAGGGCTTTGCTCAAGCTTCATGGCTCCAGACTCCAGGGTTCAGATGTGTTCCACAATACAAAGTCACTCCTTCACCTTCTCCCCTTCTCTTCCCTTTTCCATTTTGATAAGTTTGCAAGCAAATTGCAAACTGTCATCTCAACATCTTTACCTTCACAATGGGATCTCACTAGAGATCGTAGCAGGTGGCAAATTGGTCCGATTTATCATTATTTGCATTTTTAATTTGTGGTATTTTAGGCCCAGAGAGTTTTTTATGGGTCTTAAAATGGCAACAGAAGCCTTGATACATAATTCATTATCTGTTTTTCGTAATGCATGTAGTTAACAACCCATCGACAAACAGAAAAATCATCAGCACTTCAAGCAAGATGAAGTTATAGCTTTAGCTTTCTTTCCCCCCTACTCTTCCCCTCTGTGGTCTCTAAGAATAAATTGCTTGTATCTGAAGCACAGTCTGCAGCCGCCATGCTGATGTGTTGTCAACAGGAAAAGCCTTCTTAGTTGCAGCTTATTATTCAGAATGACCAAATCTTAAATAACTAAGGTAAAGTGTTTGTTGGGCTTCCACAGTTTCTTGACTTGGGAACACTGGGTACTTTTTCAATTTAAGCAAAAGGTGAGAAAGCAAGAGGAATACCTCCAATCCTGATCCTGCTTTCTCTTTCCTTCCAAACCCCTAAACCTCCCTCTACAGTATTCCTTTGTCATACTTTCCTTCCCCATCCCCTCCCCACTCCCACCAGACATTGCTGTTGGCATAACTCTAAGTTGGAAGAAAGAGAAATCCTTTTGAAACACATCTGTAATCCTTTTGAAATAACAGCTCCACAGATAAACAATACACCTAGACAGGATGCCCAGGAATTTGACTGAGAAGATACCAGCAAAATAAAGGGGACCTTGAGCAATTTTATCAGAAGGATGATCAGTGAAGAAAACCATGCAGGCTAATTCAAGAGAAATGTAAAGACCTTATTGTGTTCATGGTGGCAGAGCTGTAACTCAACTGAGATAGGCAGATTCCTTATTTTTCCAGGCTACTCCAGGCACCTCTACACAGAAAGCCCGTTCCATCAGGATGAAACACCTCTGAAAAGTCTATCCGATAGAGTTTCCCTTCCTTTGTCTCCTACTGTGTAGACAAATCAGTTAACCAAAATGCCATTTGTGGGCAGTGCTCCAAGATGACACGTGTTCTGTTCTGTGTGGGCAAGACCAGGAAAACACTCTCTGCCCTCCAGGAGTTGAGTGGTCATTGACACCAGACGGTGCAGCATATGATTGGTCTTCAGTTATTTAACGTGTGTTAGTTTTCAACCACCTTGTAATCTTTAGAGCTTCCTCATTTCACCAGGTCCGTCACATACCTCTGTTAAATCCATAGTTGTTGGAAGAGTTTAAATCATAGATAAAAGTAATCACTTGCTTCATCAGTGATACGATTATCTTTCCAGGATTTCCTTTATTCAAGGATTTATGGAGTGCTTACTAGATTACCGGGCACCATTCATGGCATTAGGGAGGCCTCACTGCCACGTCAAGTTTTAATATCTTTGTAGACCCAAGAAGATTAGAGAGACGTAAGAAAATATGTGCATAATTTCCACACTACAAATAATGGCTTGCTAGCAGGCACCTGACTCCAGCCAGAATTTACTGGAGACCTTGACATTGGCTCTACTTATTGCTAATGACTAAACTTTCTTCTGGTGGTAAATTAAAAAGACTCTAAAAGCAATAGCTTGGGGCTTCCCTGGTGGCGCAGTGGTTGAGAATCTGCTAATGCAGGGGACACGGGTTCGAGCCCTGGTCTGGGAGGATCCCACATGCCGCGGAGCAACTAGGCCCGTGAGCCACAAGTACTGAGCCTGCACGTTTGGAGCCCGTGCTCCACAACAAGAGAGGCCGCGACAGTGAGAGGCCCGCGCACCGCGATGAGGAGTGGCCCCCGCTCACCGCAACTAGAGAAAGCCCTCGCACAGAAACGATGACCCAACACAGCAAAGATAAAGAAATAAATTAATAAACTCCTACCCCCAACATCATCTTTAAAAAACACACAAACAAAAAAACCCGATAGCTTGGGCAACTGAATCCAGGTTTTCCTGCATGATATTTTCTAGTCAGGAAGAGTCACTCCCAGAATGAGTGTTTTAGAGGATCTGGAGGACGACTTATGACATCTCCAGTGAGAACCTGATAGCCTTTTTATACAGTTGATGGCATTGGGTCATCTCCATACCACATGGCTGCACTCATCAATGTGTAGTCCCTCTAAAGCAGAACAGACTCCTGGAGAGTCCATTTTAGAACACATCACTTGCTCTTTATTCTTTTATCGCAGTTCGACTTCCCTCTTGCTAATAAGCTGCTCTTTTCTCTGGGAAGATTTATAATGCCAGGAATGCACATGTAAGGACAATTTAATAAATAATAAAGTTCTAAAGGAAGGCTTATGTTAATTTATAATGCACCATTTGTCGACAATCTGAAAGACATTATTTCAAACAAAGGTAACTAGGGGGATGTTAATAGCCAGCAAATGTATTTATGCTAACTCTTATTCATTGCATTGTAGAAAAGATTTGTCATTATGTTAGTCATGTTCTTAATTGTACATAATTTTCATAATTTACTTTTTTTTTTTTTGCGGTATGCAGGCCTCTCACTGTTGTGGCCTCTCCCGTTGCGGAGCACAGGCTCTGCACGCGCAGGCTCAGCGGCCATGGCTCATGGGCCCAGCCACTCCGCAGCATGTGGGATCTTCCCAGACCGGGGCACGAACCCGTGTCCCCTGCATCGGCAGGTGGACTCTCAACCACTGCGCCACCAGGGAAGCCCCATAATTTACTTTTTAAATCAAAATATCATAGTAGATGCTTTCAACAAACTTCCAGTTTTAGATTATTATATATACTAAAATATGCCAGACTTTGGGTTTTAGTAAAGAAAACAAATGGCTCAGATGTACTTCCAAATGTTAGTCTAGCATCATTTTATTTAGTAAGGCTGGCATGCTCCCAGATTCCAGATAAATAGAGAATTGGGCAATTATCCAGATAATCTGATCCAAAAAACATTTTTTTGCTTGAATTGTTTTTTTCTTGGGCAGAAATATCTAAGTTAATTGGCTTAGCCATTTCTTTTATATGCTTGTGCATATTCAGTCTGAAGCCTAGGGAACAAGCAAAATTCCACTAAGCTTCCTTGGGACATCACTGGACTTATTGCTGGTAGGTGGAGTTTATTGTACAGAAACAAGGAAATGAGAGGCAATAGCCACATTCCTTGGGCGCTTCTTCTTTGGTTAATCTCTACATCTACATCCACCAATTTTTCTAGATGAGGCTATGAATGTTACAGGGTTTATGGAAGTGGCTCCAGTTCAGTAGATGGATCCAAGGTAAGGGGACAGATGGAGTGAAATTAGTTTAATTACAGGATTTTTCATCTATTCATCATTTGCAGTGCCCTGCAGCTTCCTGTAAGCCTGGTTCTTCAGTGCCTGGCTCTGGGTGATCCCATTCCTACAGAGAGGCTTCAGTGGCCTCATGCATGCACAACTAAATTGTCCCCCTCTTCAGTCTCAGTGTCTCACACTCCAAATCCTCTAATTCATGTTACCTACCAGTCAAGTAAATTTCCAAAACCCTAGCTTTCATTTTAGTCTCCTAATCACAAACTTTCAGGGGCTCTCCATTTCTAAGAGGATAATATCCAAACTGCTCAGCTTGACATGCAGGGCCCTCTGAGGTCTGCCCACTCATCTCTTCAGCTTTCCTTCTGGTGCCCCTACAGGAAGTCTTTATTGTAGTCACATGGAGTATCTCATCAGTCCCCTGCCTGCTGTGGGCCATTCTGGACCTCACCTTCACTTGCCTCCTCTGAATGCCTACATCTCTCTTCCCACTGATTCAGTTCCTTCTGCTCATTAAAGCCTAGCCCAATTCTGTTTCCTCCTTTGAGATCTTCCTGAACAGGATGGTCCATGAGGCCTCCTTTGCTGTGAGTTGGTACCAATCCTTCGCCACCTAATTGTGTCCCATGCAGGGGCAACTCTTGCCCTGACATCTTATTTGGACAATGAACTCCTTTCCTGCCGGTGACATCTTGTGTCAGCCCAACATGTGAAACCTTTTTGCATGCTTCATGGCATCATAGGCTCTGACTGAATGGCAGGATGAGAAATTATGAGCCCAGTTGTATTTTCTACTCTTTCAGCCACACCTTCTGCAGTGGAAGGTATCTTTCAGATAGAGACAAGTGAAACTCTGAGAAGCCCAATGTGTGAATAAGGCCTCTGACTCACAACTTCCCAGAATGGCTAAGAGCTGGCTCTGGGGTCTGAGTGCCTAGATTAAAACAATGGTTTTACTACTTATTGGCTACATGATACCTCTCCACCTCTGTGCCTTCATATAAAATGGACACAATAATGGTACCCATACCAATGGTTGTTGAGGGGATTAAACATCATATAGGTAAGGAACTTAGTGCTTGGTACACAGTAAGTGCCCACTAAATATTTGCTTTTAATTTATTATTAAACTGTCAAAAGAATTAGGTCCCAGTTTTCTCTTTCAGGGGGAGTGACAGTTGACAGTAAAGGCACAGGACCACTATTGAATAATGGACTTTGGAGCTGGGTCTCCATCTCCTGGACTAACCTGGTAGTTCCAAGCATTCTCAGGGGGTGTCGCCTTGGGCCCATCTACTGGGATGACAAGCCCAACTCTACAGAGAGTTTTATTTTTATTTTGGTGTACCTCCTCCTCAGCCCTTTGACATAACTGCAAGCCTTTCTCAATTCAGCAAGCTATTGCTATTGAATCTAGGATCAACACAGTAGTCTAGGATGGGTTAGAGCTATGAACAAAACAAATGTGAAAACTGTACAGGTGAGACAATCAAGAAGTCCAAGACCTGGACTAGGAAACAACCAGAAGTATCCTAGACATTCCTGAGCTGCCTGGGGCAGAGCTGAGACATTTATACTAGAACCACAGTATAATCTTGCCTGTGTGCTGCATGTCTTTTACTGTATGGATTTGCATTTACGTCACCTCTTTACCACATTTATGTGGTTTCAAATATTTCACCTAATGGGCTGCTTTTCCTTCAGGCCTACATCTGCCACACCTTGAGGAAGTTCCCTTCCTCCCTGTGAGCCTGAATAGGCAAGACCCAGTGTTAGACCAGAAGACAACCCATTTGGCTCCTGGACACACCTGGAAGAGCCCACAGGGCAATCTGCCTGCAGGGTGGTAAGTGGGAGAGTTACCTTGAATTCAGTCTCAATGTTGGCTAGTCTGGCTAGCTCATTGCTTAGCTCCAGCGCGGTGAGGACAGGGTCTTCGCTGGACAGGGACAAGTAGGCAGCACTTGCCAGTCCCTTGTAGGCATTCATGCGGGAGCGCGAGTGGCTGAAGGAGTCCTTCCGCTGCTTCTCAGTGCACTCATTGCACTTGCAGAAGTAGTCGTGGGGCCGCTCGATGCGCGCGCCCTTTAGAAGGAGGATATGCACGATCTCATACTCCTGGCAGTGGGCCGCCAGGATGATGGGCGTGATGTCGTGGGAGAAGCGCGTGCCGTCCTCGTCGTAGGCGTAGAAGTCGTCGTCCCGCAGCTCCTGCTCCAGCGGGCTGAGAGTCAGGCGCTGGCCCTGCGCGAAGGCCGGGTGGCTGAGGATGGCCTCCACGATGCGCACGTAGCCCTTGCTGATGGCCAGCAGCAGCGCGTCCCCCACCCGCGCCAGGTTCTCCTTCTTGAGCAGCAGCTCAGTGACCTCCAGGTGCTCGTTGCCCACTGCCAGCTGCAGCGCGTTCTGCCCCATGTAGTCCACGCAGTTGAAGTTGAGGGTCTTGGACTCCTCCAGCATTTTCCTGACCACCGGGATGTTGCCATACTCAGCCGAGTCCAGAAAGCGCTCCTCTTCGGGCGTCAGGCTAGTGCCCTTCTCGTTGAACATGTAGGCGGGACCGCGGATGGCCTGACGGCGGCCCTTTTCCCTCAGTGTCGTGTGCCGGCGCTGCATGTTTCTGAAGGTGCTGCTTCCCAACCTGTGGGGTGATAAGGCAAAGATGCTAGTTACTCTCCCAGGATCCTGCAGGTTCCCCAGGGGCAGAGCAAACAAAAATTGTTGAGATGAAAAAGAATATCGTGATTGGTATATTTTGAGAAGTTATGAAATCTTGCTAGAAATTATTGTCCTGTCACTGAGATTAAGACAAATTTCATAACCCAAACTATTCTTATACTAATGGAAGAATATTGGTTAAGTTACACAGCAGTCTATCCGCCTTGGGTGGAGGAGTGTCCGAAAAGCTGAAATGTGGGTTTAGGCCAAGCTAATGGTGGACGTGGAGAGTGTGAGGTCATGATGTGGCGGAAACAGGCCAAGGGCTGTATGTTTTATTTCCATTTGTGCAAAGTTGAGAATGTCACTTAACTTCCCTGTGCTTTAGTACAATGCTTTTCGGTGCTTTTACCTGTACAATGTGGATAACTTTTGTGGGCCATAGAGTCGGTAGGAGGATTAAATGAGGTAACGTGCATGTAGAAAGTACTCAGTCCATGTTAGTTTTATTGTCCCTTCCTGCCTGTTGATGTGCCTAGTTCTTCAGGGGTTCTGCCACAGAAATGGCCACCATGGATGCTGCTGCCTTTGCTTCAGGTGTATTACCCCACTGAGCTCCCACACTATGACAAAACTGCAGCAACATGCAGGCATGGCCACACACCTCTGTTTCAGTGCTATACTATAGCGGGACTGTGCTTTCGTGCTCGTCCCCATGCAGACTGAGCCCCTAC
Source organism: Lagenorhynchus albirostris (assembly GCF_949774975.1). Classification (NCBI taxonomy): domain Eukaryota; kingdom Metazoa; phylum Chordata; class Mammalia; order Artiodactyla; family Delphinidae; genus Lagenorhynchus; species Lagenorhynchus albirostris. Next base: position 113,273,117 of record NC_083097.1, read on the forward strand.
TAAAGGGCAAGTATTGCACGGAGCAGGCCTAGACTCATTGCTGCTTACTGATGGCCGCTGAAGCAGCCTTCCTGAGGAAATTCAGCCACAGTTTCTTAGGATCAAACCTAGATTTTTATGTGGATAGAAAAACAGGTTAATTTATATGCTGGGTTCATTTCTTTCTTTTTTTTAAAATTTAATTTAATTTAATTTTTTTATACAGCAGGTCCTTATTAGTTATCAGTTTTATACATATTGGTGTGTATATGTCAATCCCAATCTCCCAGTTCATCCCACCACCACCATCCCCCCCGTAACGCCCCACTTCCCCCCTTGGTGTCCATACGTTTGTTCTCTACATCTGTGTCTCTGTTTCTGCCCTGCAAACTGGTTCATCTGTACCATTTTTCTAGATTCCACATATATACTGTATGTTTTGGAAGCACATTTCAGGAAACAGTAATGGAGTTGGCCATGACCACCATGCTTGTTCGCAACAGATCTTGCACTATTTGTCATTTATTTTTGATCTAAAAAACCGGGGAAACTTTTGACATGTCCACCAGAAACAACACATTTAAATAACGTGGAAAAAAATGTCCATGAATGTCTTTTTTCTGTTTAATCATCTTACACACTTAGTTTATCTAACTGGCAATTTTGTAAACATATACTTTACTGTCAAGATTCAGGTTGAAACATAATTATCTTAAAAAGATTGTGAATGAAAATGTCATAATTGGACTTGCAAGGTGCGACACCAGCCCTCCTCCTAGCCTTTCCTGCCTGTTTCTTTTTTTTTTTTCTTTTTAACATCTTTATTGGAGTATAATTGCTTTACAATGGTGTGTTACTTTCTGCTTTATAACAAAGTGAATCAGTTATACATATACATATGTTCCCATATCTCTTCCCTCTTGCGTCTCCCTCCCTCCCACCCTCCCTATCCCACCCCTCTAGATGGTCACAAAGCACCAAGCTGATCTCCCTGTGCCATGCGGCTGCTTCCCACTAGCTCTCTGTTTTACGTTTGGTAGTGTATATATGTCCATGCCACTCTCTCACTTTGTCCCAGCTTACCCTTCCCCCTCCCCATATCCTCAAGTCCATTCACTAGTAGGTCTGTGTCTTTATTCCTGTCTTATCCCTAGGTTCTTAGTGACCCTTTCTTTTTTTTTTCCTTAGATTCCATATATATATGTTAGCGTACGGTATTTGTTTTTCTCTTTCTGACTTCACTCTGTATGACAGACTCTAGGTCCATCCACCTCACTACAAATAACTCAATTTCATTTCTTTTTTTATTTTTTCCTTCAATGTATCTTTTTTTTTAACATCTTTATTGGGGTATAATTGCTTTACAATGGTGTGTTAGTTTCTGCTTTATAACAAAGTGAATCAGTTATACATATACATATGTTCCCATATCTCTTCCCTCTTGTGTCTCCCTCCCTCCCACCCTCCCTATCCCACCCCTCCAGGCTGTCACAAAGCACCAAGCCAATATCCCTGTGCCATGCGGCTGCTTCCCACTAGCTATCTACCTTACTACGTTTGTTAGTGTATATATGTCCATGACTCTCTCTCGCTCTGTCACAGCTCACCCTTCCCCCTCCCCATATCCTCAAGTCCGTTCTCCAGTAGGTCTGCGTCTTTATTCCTGTCTTACCCCTAGGTTCTTCATGACATTTTTTTTCTTAAATTCCATATATATGTGTTAGCATATGGTAATTGTCTTTTTCTTTCTGACTTACTTCACTCTGTATGACAGACTCTAGGTCTATCTACCTTATTACAAATAGCTCAATTTCGTTTCCTTTTATGGCTGAGTAATATTCCATTGTATGTATTTGCCATATCTTCTTTATCCATTCATCTGTTGATGGACACTTAGGTTGCTTCCATCTCCTGGCTATTATAAATAGAGCTGCAATGAACATTTTGGTACATGACTCTTTCTGAATTATAGTTTTCTCAGTGTATATGCCCAGTAGTGGGATTGCTGGGTCGTATGGTGGTTCTATTTGTAGTTTTTTAAGGAACCTCCATACTGTTTTTCATAGTGGCTGTATCAATTTACATTCCCAACAGTAGTGCAAGAGTGTTCCCTTTTCTCCACACCCTCTCCAGCATTTACTGTTTCTAGATTTTTTTTTTTTTTTTTTTGCAGTACGTGGGCTTCTCACTGTGGTGGCCTCTCCCATTGCAGAGCACAGGCTCTGGACACGCAGGCTTAGCGGCCATGGCTCACGGGCCTAGCCACTCCGCCGCATGTGGGATTGTCCCAGACCGGGGCACAAACACATGTCGCCTGCATCGGCAGGTGGACTCTCAACCACTGCACCACCAGGGAAGCCCTGTTTCTAGATTTTTTGGTGATGGCCATTCTGACAGGTGTGGGATGATATCTCATTGCAGTTTTGATTTGCATTTCTCTAATGATTAATGATGTTGAGCATTCTTTCATGTATTAGTTGACAATGTGTATATCTTCTTTGGAGAAATGTCTATTTAGGTCTTCTGCCCAATTTTGGAATGGGTTTTGTTATTGAGCTGCATGAGCTGCTTGTAAATTTTAGAGATTAATCCTTTGTCAGCTGCATCATTTGCAAATATTTTCTCCCATTCTGAGGGTTGTCTTTTGGTCTTGTTTATGGTTTCCTTTGCTGGGCAAAAGCTTTTAAGTTTCAGTAGGTCCCATTTGTTTATTTTTGTTTTTATTTCCATTTCTCTAGGAGGTGGGTCAAAAAGAATCTTGCTGTGATTTATGTCATAGAGTGTTCTGCCTATGTTTTCCTCTAAGAGTTTTATAGTTTCTGGCCTTACATTTAGATCTTTAATCCATTTTGAGCTTATTTTTGTGTATGGTGTTAGGGAGTGTTCTAATCTTATACTTTTACATGTACCTGTCCAGTTTTCCCAGCACCACTTATTGAAGAGGCTGTCTTTTCTCCACTGTATATTCTTGCCTCCTTTATCAAAGATAAGGTGACCATATGTGCGTGGGTTTATCACTGGGCTTTCTATCCTCTTCCATTGATCTATATTTCTGTTTTTGTGCCAGTACCATACTGTCTTGATTACTGTAGCTTTGTAGTATAGTCTGAAGTCAGGGAGCCTGATACCTCCAGCTCTGTTTTTCGTTCTCAAGATTGCTTTGGCTATTCCGGGTATTTTGTGTTTCCATACAAATTGTGAAATTTTTTGTTCTAGTTCTGTGAAAAATGCCATTGGTAGTTTGATAGGGATTGCACTGAATCTGTAGTTGCTTTGGGTAGTAGAGTCATTTTCACAATGTTGATTTTTCCAATCCAAGAACATGGTATATCTCTCCATCTATTTGTATCATCTTTAATTTCTTCCATCAGTGTCTTATAATTTTCTGCATGCAAGTCTTTTGTCTCCTTAGGTAGGTTTATTCCTAGATATTTTATTCTTTTTGTTACAATGGTAAATGGGAGTGTTTTCTTAATTTCATTTTCAGATTTTTCAAATTAGTGTATAGGAATGCAAGAGATTTCTATACATTAATATTGTATCCTGCTACTTTACCAAATTCATTGATTAGATCTGGTAGTTTTCTGGTAGCATCTTTGGGATTCTGTATGTACAGTATTATGTCAGCTGCAAACAGTGACAGCTTTACTTCTTCTTTTCCGATTTGCATTCCTTTTATTTCTTTTTCTTCTCTGATTGCTGTGGCTAAAACTTCCAAAACTATGTTGAATAAGGGTGGTGAGAGTGGGCAACCTTCTCTTGTTCCTGATCGTAGTGGAAATGGTTTCAGTTTTTCACCATAGAGGATGATGTTGGCTGTGGGTTTGTCATATATGGCCATTATTATGTTGAGGAAAGTTCCCTCTATGCCTACTTTCTGGAAGGTTTTTATCATAAATGGGTGTTGAATTTTGTCAAAAGCTTTCTCTGCATCTATTGAGATGATCATATGGTTTTTCTCCTTCAATTTGTTAATATGGTGTATCATGTGGATTGATTTGTGTATATTGAAGAACCTTGCATTCCTAGAATAAACCCCACTTGATCATGGTGTGTGATCCTTTTTAATGTGCTGTTGGATTCTGTTTGCTAGTATTTTGTTGAGGATTTTTGCATCTATGTTCATCATGGATATTGGCCAGTAGTTTTCTTTCTTTGTGACATCCTTGTCTGGTTTTGGTATCAGGGTGTTGGTGACCTTGTAGAATGAGTTTGGGAGTGTTCCTCCCTCTGCTATATTTTGGAAGAGTTTGAGAAGGATAGGTGTTAGCTCTTCTCTAAATGTTTGATAGAATTCGCCTGTGAAGCCATCTGGTTCTGGGCTTTTGTTTGTTGGAAGATTTTTAATCACAGTTTCAATTTCAGAGCTTGTGATTGGTCTGTTCATATTTTCTATTTCTTCCTGATTCAGTCTCGGCAGGTTGTGCATTTCTAAGAATTTATCCATTTCTTCCAGGTTGTCCATTTTATTGGCATAGAGATGCTTGTAGTAATCTCTCATGATGTTTTGTATTCCTGCAGTGTCAGTTGTTACTTCTCCTTTTTCATTTCTAATTCTATTGATTTGAGTCTTCTCCCTTTTTTTCTTGATGAGTCTGGCTAATGGTTTATCAACTTTGTTTATCTTGTCAAAGAACCAGCTTTTACTTTTATTGATCTTTGCTATTGTTTCCTTCATTTCTTTTTCATTTATTTCTGATCTGATCTTTTGTTTTGTTTTGTTTTGTTTTTTTGTGTTATGCGGGCCTCTCACTGTTGTGGCCTCTCCTGTTGCGGAGCACAGGCTCCGGACGCACAGGCTCAGCAGCCATGGCTCACGGGCCCAGCCGCTCTGCGGCATGTGGAATCTTCCCGGACTGGGGCATGAACCAGTGCCCCTTGCATCGGCAGGCGGACTCTCAACCACTGCGCCACCAGGGAAGCCCTGATCTGATCTTTATGATTTCTTTCCTTCTGCTAACTTTGGGGTTTTTTTATTCTTCTTTTTCTAATTGCATTAGGTGCAAGGTTAGGTTGTTTATTCGAGATGTTTCCTGTTTCTTAAGGTAGGATTGTATTGCTATAAACTTCCCTCTTAGAACTGCTTTTGCTGCATCCCATAGGTTTTGGGTCGTCCTGTCTGCTTTGTCATTTGTTTCTAGGTATTTTCTGATTTCCTCTTTGATTTCTTCAGTGATCACTTTGTTATTAAGTAGTGTATTGTTTAGCCTCCATGTGTTTTTGGGTTTTTTTGGCGGTACGCAGGCCTCTCACTGCTGTGTTCTCTCTTGTTGCGGAGCACAGGCTCCAGAGCACAGGCTCAGAGGCCATGGCTCACGGGCCCAGCCGCTCCGCGGCATATGGGATCTTCCCGGACCGGGGCACGAACCCACGTCCTCTGCATTGGCATGCAGACTCTCAACCACTGTGCCACCAGAGAAGCCGTCTCCGTGTGTTTGTATTTTTTACAGATTGTTTCCTGTAATTGATATCTAGTCTTATAGAGTTGTGGTCAGAAAAGATACTTGATACAATTTCAATTTTCTTAAATTTACCCAGGCTTGATTTGTGACCCAAGATATGATCTATCCTGGAGAATGTTCCATGAGCACTTGAGAAAAATGTGTATTCTGTTGTTTTTGGATGGATGTCCTATAAATATCAATTAAGTCCATCTTGTTTAATGTATCATTTAAAGCTTGTGTTTCCTTATTTATTTTCATTTTGGATGATCTGTCCATTGGTGAAAGTGGGGTGTTAAAGTCCCCTACTATGAATGTGTTACTGTCGATTTCCCCTTTTATGGCTGTTAGTATTTGCCTTATGTATTGAGGTGCTCCTATGTTGGGTGCAGAAAGATTTACAATTGTTATATCTTCTTGGATCGATCCCTTGATCATTATGTAGTGTCCTTCTTTGTCTCTTCTAATAGTTTTTATTTTAAAGTCTATTTTGTGTGATATGGGAATTGCTGCTCCACTTTCCTTTTGATTTCCATTTGCATGAAATATCTTTTTCCATCCCCTCACTTTCAGTGTGTATGTGTCCCTAGGTCTGAAGTGGGTCTCTTGTAGACAGCATGTATATGGGTCTTGTTTTTGTATCCATTCAGTCAGTCTGTGTCTTTTGGTGGGAGCATTTAATCCATTTATATTTAAGGTAATTATTGATATGTATGTTCCTATCCCCATTGTCTTAATTGTTTTGGGTTTGTTATTGTAGGTCTTCTCCTTCTCTTGTGTTTCTTGCCTAGAGAAGTTCCTTTAACATTTGTTGTAAAGCTGGTTTGGTGGTGCTGAACACTCTCAGCTTTTGCTTGTCTGTAAAGGTGTTAATTTCTCCATCAAATCTGAATGAGTTCCTTGCTGGGTAGAGTAATCTTGGTTGTAGGTTCTTCTCCTTCATCACTTTAAATATGTCCTGCCAGTCCCTTCTGGCTTGCAGAGTTCTGCTGAAAGATCAGCTGTTAACCTTATGGGGATTCCCTTGTGTGTTATTTGTTGTTTTTCCCTTGCTGCTTTTAATATGTTTTTTTTGTATTTAATTTTTGACAGTTTGATTAATATGTGTCTTGGCGTGTTTCTCCTTGGATTTATCCTGTATGGGACTCTCTGTGCTTCCTGGACTTGATTAACTAGTTCCTTTCCCATATTAGGGAAGTTTTCAACTATAATCTCTTCAAGTATTTTCTCAGTCCCTTTCTTTTTCTCTTCTTCTTCTGGAACCCGTATAATTCGAATGTTGGTGCATTTATTGTTGTCCCAGAGGTCTCTGAGACTGTCCTCAGTTCTTTTCATTCTTTTTTCTTTTTTCTGCTCTGCAGTAGTTATTTCCACTATTTTATCTTCCAGGTCACTTATCAGTTCTTCTGCCTCAGTTATTCTGCTACTGATCCCTTTTAGAGTATTTTTAATTTCCTTTATTGTGTTGTTCATCGTTGCTTGTTTCATCTTTAGTTCTTCTAGGTCCTTGTTAAATGTTTCTTGCATTTTCTCTATGCTGTTTCCAAGATTTTGGATCATCTTTACTATCATTATTCTGAATACTTTTTCAGGTAGACTGCCTATTTCCTCTTCATTTGTTAGGTCTGGTGGGGTTTTACCTTGCTTTTTCATCTGCTGTGTGTTCTTCTGTCTTCTCATTTTGCTTATCTTACTGTGTTTGGGTTCTACTTTTTGCAGGCTGCCGGTTCGTAGTTCCCATATTTTTTGGTGTCTGTCCCCAGTGGCTAAAGTTGGTTCAGTGGGTTGTGTAGGCTTCCTTGTGGAGGGGACTAGTGCCTATGTTCTGGTGGATGAGGCTGGATCTTGTCTTTCTGGTGGGCAGGTCCACGTCTGGTGGTGTGTTTTGGGGTGTCTGTGGCCTTATTATGATTTTAGGCAGCCTCTCTTCTTATGGGTGGGGTTGTGTTCCTGTCTTGCTAGTTGTTTGACATAGGGTGTCCAGCACTGTTGCTTGCTGGTCGTTGAGTGAAGCTGGGTGTTGGTGTTGAGATGGGATCTCTGGGAGAGTTTCGCCGTTTGAAGTTACGTGGAGTTGGGAGGTCTCTTGTGGACCAGTGTCCTGAAGTTGGCTCTCCCACCTCAGAGGCATAGCACTGACTCCTGGCTGCAGCACCAAGTGCCTCTCATCCACACGGCTCAGAATAAAAGGGAGAAAAAGTAGAAAGAAAGAAAGAAAGAGGATAAAATAAAGTAAGATAAAATAAAATATAGTTATTAAAATAAAAGATACAAAATAATTATTAAGAAAAAAAATTTTTTTAAGTAAAAAAAACAAACAAGAAAAAAAAAAACTGGACGGACAGAACCCTAGGACAAATGGTGAAAGCAAAGCTATACAGACAAAATCTCACACAGAAGCATACACATACACACTCACAAATAGCGGAAAAGGGGAAAAAATAATATATCGTTGTTCCCAAAGTCCACCTCCTCAATTTGGGATGATTCGTTGTCTGTTCAGGTGTTCCACAGATGCAGGGTGCATCAAGTTGACTGTGGAGATTTAATCCGCTGCTCCTGGGGCTGCTGGGAGAGATTTCCCTTTCTCTTCTTCGTTCGCACAGCTACGGGGGTTCAGCTTTGGATTTGGCCCCGGCTCTGCGTTTAGGTCGCCTGTGGGTGTCTGTTCTTTGCTCAGACAGGATGGGGTTAAAGGAGCAGTTGCTTCGGGGACTCTGGCTCACTCAGGCTGGGGGGGACGGAGGGGCACGGATTGAGGGGGGAGCCTGCGGCGGCAGAGGTCAGCGTGACGTTGTACCAGCCTGAGGCGCTCCGTGCGTTCTCCCGGGGAAGTTTTCCCTGGATCACAGGACCCTGACAGTGGCAGGCTGCACAGGCTCCCGGGACGGGAGGTATCGGTAGTGTCCTGTGCTCGCACACAGGCTTCTTGGTGGCGGCAGCAGCAACCATGGCGTCTCATGCCCGTCTCTGGGGTCCGCGCTGTTAGCCGCGGCTCGCGCCCGTCTCTGGAGCTCCTTTAAGCGGCGCTCTGAATCCCCTCTCCTCGCGCACCAGGAAACAAAGAGGGAAGAAAAAGTCTCTTGCCTCTTCGGCAGGTCCAGACCTTTTCCCGGACTCTCTCCCGGCTAGCCGTGGCGCACTAACCCTTCAGGCTGTGTTCACGCCGCCAACCCCAGTCCTCTCCCTGAGATCCGACCTCCAACCTCCGAAGCCCGAGCCTCAGCTCCCAGCCCCTGCCCACCCCGTCGGGGGAGCAGACAAGCCTCTCGGGCTGGTGAGTGCTGGTTGGCACCGGTCCTCTGTGCAGGAATCTTTCCGCTTTGCCCTCCGCGCCCCTGTTGCTGTGCTCTCCTCTGTGGCTCCGAAGCTTCCCCACTCCGCCACCAGCAGTCTCCACCCGTGAAGGGGCTTCCAAGTGTGTGGAAACCTTTCCTCCTTCACAGCTCCCTCCCACTGGTGCAGGTCCTGTCCCTATTCTTTTGTCTCTGTTTTTTCTTTTGCCCTACTCAGGTACGTGGGGGAGTTTCTTGCCTTTTGGGAGGTCTGAGGTCTTCTGCCAGCATTCAGTAGGTGTTCTGTAGGAGTTGTTCCACGTGTAGGTGTATTTCTGATGTATCTGTGGGGAGGAAGGTGATCTCCGCGTCTTACTCTTCCGCCATCTTCCCCCTCTTCCTGCCTGTTTCTTACATCAAAGGAGTTAACATCTGTCCCACAAAATAAAAATTAAAGTAGCCTTGGCTTACCAGCAGTTACACGTTCACTTTTCTCACCCAGCTAATTAAAACTAAGTAGCTAATACGGCTGTTGTTGCCAACTTATTCATAATAGATGTGAACAAAAGGGCCAGTAGGTTTCATTCCTACTCAGCCCATCACAGAGCAGACGGACTAGCTACAGGGAGATGGGTTCTGCAACCTGTGGCCCCGGATCCCTTCTTCCCAGAGTCCCCACCTCACATGCTCTGACCCAGTCCACATGCACTGAGGGAAACATGGCTCCCCTGCCCAGTGGGCACCCTCTGTACTGAGAGGGAGCCTTCTGCCCGCAGCAGTGACCACGGCCCGAGCCGACCTGCTGCAGCGCCTGCACACTCAGTAGTGAGCACGGGGCAGGCGAGGGCACAACTGCGACCTGATGGCATCTTTCCTTCCTTCCCTCTGCTGCTCACTATGGTGCGTCTTGACCATTGGCACTATTGCCATTGGCGGGAGGTAGGAAGAAACGTGCAGTACATCTTGGTCTTAGCAAAGCAAGGGATCACTCTAGATATGGCTATGGAGTCAGGTTTGCAAACGGCAAGGTAGTTAAAAAAAAAAATCTATCCCACAAAGTGCATATTTATCTGAAGTCGAATCCCTTGCATATCCAGTGTAAATTTATTTTTTGACAGCATCCAATAAATCCCAGTAAAGTCGCTAAATTAAGATTCTTTAACATGGCAAGTGGTGTCAGAGCTCTTTTAGCAATGCTGATATGCCCTTGATTTTATGCCATGGTGGTCTGCAGCAAGCTGTATTTGCAAAGCAGCATTAGCAAACAGAAGCAGTTGCACCATACTTGAGTAACCTCTAAATTATCAGTAATTCTATCTAATGAAATGTCCCTCAGAGTCCCTTTGTTACCTTCCAGTGACACTGTAAGGAACCTGCCCATCTCGCTAAGCAGATTTCTCAGCAGCCTCAGTCTCCTGCTCTGAGAGCTTCTCTTCGGACAGAACTGACATCCACGGCGACACCGAGTGGGTGATGCTCTGCTTGGCCAGGTTGTGGTGGTTGATGACGGTGTAAAATTTCTCCCGGACGTTGGAGTCTTGCTCCGCATGGTAGCTCTCCAAGCCTCCTGGGATGCACTGGGTGTTCTTGAGGGTGAAGCCATCGGGACAGGCACGGTCATAGTTGTACAACTTGTAGACGACCAGGAAGATGACACAGGTGAGAAAGACCAGGGCAAAGAAGACCAGCACAGACACCTTGAACCTCTTGGTAACACCCTCAGTGATGCTGACAGTGAACTTGGTATCTTGGGAGGACGTGCTTTGCCTTTATTTCAGTCAGGTTCATTTTCAGTCTTAGTTTTCACGACCACCTTATCCAGGGGCGGGAACTGCAGCTGATTGACATCAAGGGGCGTCATCAGGGGGGTGGTGTCGAAGCCATCCTCCAGCAGCGGCTGCTTGGTGCCCTTCTCTGTGAAATTATTTCCCACCTTCACCATGGTTCCGGGAGACCCGAGGCTGCCACCCCACGCCCGGCTCTGGCAGGTCTGGGCTCCGACCATGCTCTGAGCCTCCGTGTTGCCCGCTCCCGCTCACAGCAATCTCAGACGAAGATCTTGAGACAAGTGGGGCTGAGAGACAGGCTTTCAAGTTGAAAGGTCTAGAGTTGGAATCCTGGCTCCACCTTTTGCCAGCCTTGTGACTCTGGACAAGTTACTGAACCTTTTAGTTTGTCAGGCTTTTAAAATGGCAGACTGGGGATAATAATAGCTGTCGTGTAATTTGAGCTTGAGCTGGATATCCCATCTCTAGCTCACTTGGACTCCTTGAGCAGGTTCCCAGTTCAAGATGCTTTAACTGTAAAATAGAGAGTCTGGACCAGGTCCCTAAGTCTCTACCCACAAACTTTTTTATTTTCCGGTTGGCCCTACCCACATTTTCTAGCCTCTTTTTCTAGTCTACCCACACTCATATTATTCAAATAATATTAAAATGGCATACATTTCAATAAGAAAGTATCTGTTCTAAAGAGTAAGCACTTGGGGGTTGGTTTTGAACTATTTTCCATCTTCCTAGTTGTCTTTTTGTTATTGGTCATGTCTCCATGCATTGAGTACTTCACTGAAGTCATTTGTAAAAGATAAACAAAAGTAATCACAGAAGAAGGCTTTTAAAATATACCTGGTATTTTGAGATTAAAAAAAAAAGTATTGTCATTCAGTCTTGTGATTTTTAAAAATTTGGGCTCTATTTAGTTTTCTGCTCATTTTACCTTCTGACGTGCTCAAACCCTTCTGGTGTTAGCTCCTTTTGGGGCCCCAATCTGGTAAAAAGCAGAGACTTGGAGGTCAGACTTTGTACTCTGATCCTGCTTGGGCCTGAGTCACACTTCTTGGGAGAAGCTGCTAAACTATTCAGTGGAGCAGCTTCTTCATCTGCAAAAAAGTAAAAGGAATAATGGTGGGCAACTCCTTCAAAAGGCAACTGTGGGGGCTTCCCTGGTGGTGCAGTGGTTGAGAGTCTGCCTGCCGATGCAGGGGACACGGGTTCATGCCCCGGTCCAGGAAGATCCCACATGCCGCGGAGTGGCTGGGCCCGTGAGTCATGGCTGCTGAGCCTGCGCGTCCAGAGCCTGCGCTCTGCAATGGGAGAGGCCACAACAGTGAGAGGCCCGCGTACCACAAAAAAAAAAAAAAAAAAATGGCAACTGTGGGTGATAAATCCTGATAGAGTGCTCCTCTCTTCTTTAGGAAGAGCTTCTGAACTGCCATCCACTTTTCTAAATTGTACGTTGATAAAAAATTGCTAGGGAGGATTCCCAGAATTCAAGTTTATGAGCCCATTTCTCTCAACAATGCCATCATTCCAGGGAGGGAGGGTGCTCGTTGATGCCAATGCAGACCGTAGATTGAGATTCCAAAGGAGATCTTTACAGGAGAGGGAAAGACTCACAAATTGGGCACAGTGTTTATTATTATAAGTTCTTTTAGAAGGAGAGGAGGTAACTGAGTTGAAAGCTAAGCAGTCATCTCTTTTGTGTCCCCAAAGGGCCTTGTTTCAGAAGAGGATGTGAACTCAGTTTCAAGGTCTGTTATCTGGGGACACACACTCAGGTGGGAATTAAGCCCACAAAAGACTAAAACTCTTTGTCATGGAATTTCTCAGCCTGTCCTGTGATGATGCTTCTCCCTTCTCAGGAGCACCTCTCTGGACTTGCCGTCACAGCTCAACCTGAGAAAAGACTCAAGAGCACCTGAGCAGTGTTTCAGAGACGTAACAGTAACTGTCCTAGCAGGAGCCGGAGCTTGAGCTTCATTCCACATCACTTTTCCACTGGAGGTCTGCTCAGGAGGGAGAATAGGTCAGGTGCCAAGGTCAAAAGTACACAACTATTACACAGCAGTGAGCCGTGGAGCGATTAATTCAAAGGAAATATAATAACTACTGAACCAAGTCAGAGCAGAGAAAAATTTCTCAAGGAACACATAAGTACCCAATCTAAATTCAGAGTCCATATGGATGTCATAGACGCTGTAGCCTACAAACTTAAAGGATGTTAAAGCATCGTTTGTTAATTCCCTTCATTAAATAAACAAACAAACATAAAAAACAAGGTGTTAACGTTCTCATTTTCAGGTGGAGAAACTGAGGTAGATGAAGCAAAATGACTAAACCTCAGGGCAGATAAGTTCTGTGCAAGAGTTGCACATCATATAAATCTTGATGTTTCTGTAATAATCATGTTTTATCAAAGAAAAAAAAATGTGTGTGGCTAGTATTTGTCAGAAGTTAAAATGTCTTTATTACTTCCCATGCGTTTTCCTGAATGACTTTGAAAGCAGACACTCAGATATAGCAAGAAATAAACAAGCCTTTCTTTCCCATCCTTAAATACCTCAGCTTTGACTTACATTTGGATGCTCACAGAATTGTCAGTTCAGCTCCTTTCCTTACAGAATCTGGTGTTGATGAAACATTATGGGCCTTCAAATCATGTATGCATACAAGAGTATACTGGGACATTCCTACTCCATGGGATTACTCTTAACATAAGGGGTTTCACAGCAAACCCTGGAGCTATGTGAATTGATTCAGATATTGATGGAGGCCTTTTAACCTCACTGGGAGTCTTATTAGCTCCGATTTCTATTCTAATGATACTTTCAAAACACTTGTTTTATTTTTTCAGCTTTGTTAAGGTGTAATTGACAAAATTATAAAATATTTAAAGTCCACATTGTGGTGATTTGATATATATTTATATGTTTTGGTTAGAACATTTAAGTCCTCTCTTAGCAGATTTCAATTATATAATACAGTGTTATCAACTATAGTTACCATGTTTTACATTAGATCTTCAGACCTTATTCATCTTATAGCTGAAAGTTTGTACCCTTTTACCAACCTCTCCCTATTTCCCCCATTTAAACATTTATATACCTATGAAAATATTTAGCCACTGCATCTTTGCCATTTAATCTTGACACAATAGATAATCAGGCTTTAGCCATACTTTTCATATGGGTTGGAAAGACTCCACAAAAGATGATATGTCAGAAAGATAGTCATTTGGTCCACAATAGCTGGAGGACAAAGCTCACACTCATGAATCAGATGTGTTGCTCTGTTGGACTCTGGGGATCCTGTCAGTTTTACTGCCAATAATGAGCAAAATGATTCTCCCTAAAATGCAGTTAGCATTTAATTGCTCCTTCTTTAATTTTTTTCTTAAAAATGAACTTTGAATGCACATGCCTTTTTATTTGCATATATTATTGAGATAAGTGATCAAACTCATCAAACACCTCAATTAAGATACTGTGTATCTTTTCCATTTTCCATAAATGCATACATTGACATTTGATGTCATTGAGAAGGGTTTCAGTGGAAACAAAACCATATTTGAGAGGAGGACTGATTATTAAACTCCCTCTTGATCCCTTGGTTGCTATTTTTATCAAGCTGCTCTTACAGATGCATCAGCCAGTCTGAAGGAAGCCAGATGTCAGTGATCCATAAAAAGTATGAATTCTACACCCTAAGTCCCGCTGCAAAAGAGCATGACCACAGCGCCTTTTGGAGACAGGGACTGTGGTTAATTACTGATGAAGCAAAGGCCACACTTAATCACAATGTCTTTTTAGTGATATTTGTTGTAGTTTTTATAAAATTGCTACATGCACCGTAGGTCTTTGTAGAAATTATCCAAGCCTGAAACGAATTTAGTCTGTAACATTCCACAACTTAGAACCAGATAAAATCCAGGAGTCAGGTCAGCCATCCAGGAAAACCTAGTTCTGGTCTGTATATCCTCTTTCAAGTGTACATATTGTGAGTTTTAGTTCAGAGCAACAGTGATGAAATAGTCAAGTGATTTCGAGTTTTCTCCTAAACCTCAGTTCCCTTGCCAGTAGAAAGGAAGTGTTAAAATCCACCCTCCATGGGCCTCAAGACTACAGTCAAGATGAAATAATGTGTATCAAATGCCCTGGATACTGTAAAGCCTTATACAAATGTCCATGACAATAATGATGAACACCTTACATATCAGTACATTTAAGTAAATGATTATAAATTGGCTTACATTTTACTCTACACTGATATATAAAGCTTAGCTATTTTTCTAAATAATAGCTAGAGGTAACATATATTACACATTTGCCATGTGCCAGATACTGTGCTAACTGCTTTATGAGTTGTTTTAAATTCACACAAATCGTATGATAAGCTTGGCTATTGTCCTTAATGACTAATCCTAATGATTAACACTTATTACACATTAACCACATTGCAGGTACCATGCTGAGTACTTTACATGCATTATCACTTTAAATCCTCATAAACTGTATGATATATTTGCTATTGTCATTCCCATTTAACAGGTGATAAAGTGAAGCTCAGGTAAATTAACTTTTGCCTATACAACTTGTGAGGCTGAATGATTTGTGAGTGGTAGACCTACTGTTAGGAGTCTAATCTGTCTGATTTCAAA
The DNA here is from genome assembly GCF_949774975.1 of Lagenorhynchus albirostris. Lineage (NCBI taxonomy): Eukaryota > Metazoa > Chordata > Mammalia > Artiodactyla > Delphinidae > Lagenorhynchus > Lagenorhynchus albirostris. The sequence goes on from NC_083097.1 coordinate 113,288,247, forward strand.
GCCTGTGCTTTTAGCTGGTATGCCACTGCCATCCATCTTCCTCATGCATTTTTTCTAAATTTCCTTAGACTGTAAATTTTCCCTCTAGAGTGCAGGATCCTTGAGGGCAGGGGAATTACTTGTTTATATGGTATATGTACCTGGCACCCGATGCTTGGCATATGGTGCATGGTCAAATAACGTAATTCTTAAATACTTGACTTTGGGTTGGTTATTAAAGAAGGCCAATAAAACAGAGGTATTAATGTTTACTAGCGTCCTCTTTCTTAGAAATACAGGAGCCATGTAATCCTATAAATACTGTTTCCTATTTGTAACTGACAACTTTTAAAATAAGGTATGAGTTGCAAAGGAAAAATTAGTTTCCAATTAGCTGCACTATAAATAATGGCCCATAAGTTGCTAGGTGAGACTGCTCATATCAGAGGGTATATTAAGTCTTTTTTTTTGTTTGTTTGTTTGTTTTTGTATTTAGTCTTGTGGGTGACTTGGGCAGATGACTGAAGCAGGCGTTCCCACTGCTTCAGAATACTCCTAAATGTTTTTTAATGTATTTCTAAAGGCATCCAACTTATTTCTAAAGTATCATCTTCCTTATTTTGTCAAAGCTGAGGTGAGATAGTACGTATAAATTACAGTTTAGTAAGTGCTCTAGTAATAATTGAATAATATTAACTATTTTAGTTTAATACATTTATAATAACTGTGGATTCAAAGCATTCAAGTTCCCACCTAAGCTAGTGAAAATAATTTGCTTGTGCAACACATATATTTTGAGTAAAAAAGATATTCACTTATTTACTCCATGAATATACGTGAGTTCATATTCCTTGCCAGTCAGGTCCTACAGGAAAGAAGCAAAGTATCCTTCTGCTACTCATTACAATACATGATATTGAGACATACTTTCCAAACACTTCTGCTAATCTGGCATTTTTTTTTGCCATTGCATCTTGGATTGAAAAACATTATCCAGTGTTCCTGAATGTTAATAAATGATTTTATCATCCATTTATCTTTCACCAAATACCATCATTTAGAGAAGAGGTTATTCTCAGTATTTTCAAACTACCCTATGTATTAGCCGTGCAAGTATAACTAGTGCTTTGTGTGTGCTTCTTTTATTTCATTTTTCTTTTTAAATCCTCGGTGGTCTATTTGGAACTAGGGAGTTGTGAAACTGAATATCTATATCTCATTGTGTATAGCTCCAGGTAGAGCTGAAACAGTAAGTTCTAATAGTTACATATTTTTTTTCCTTCGAAGATTTGTCTTGGAATACAATAGATATGTGTAACCTTTTGATTGTTTATTGACCTCTGTGACAAGAGTCTGAAATAAACATCTAGTACCAAAAAAGTAAGAGAGGCTCTTAAATCATGAAATGCAATACTGAGAAAAGTAACATGCTGAACATTTATCTGGGGGTGGGGGGCAGTGTTGATTGCGTTTCCTAAGCAAGAGATCCTCTCATCCAGGCTACCACATGCATGTGTAATTAGCCTCAATGAGGCTTCACATAGTTTTGAATTTTTTCTGGGTTAATTACTGCCTAAAGGAGTTAGCTCAAGTGTTTTTAGAAATAATTGTTTTGAACTTATAATTGTGACATAGAACCTTAGTAAATTGTTAAATAATTGAACCAATGTCATTGTTTAAAAGATCTTAGAGAGTGAGTTTGAATCATATCCATAATGAATATTCTGGATTTAATGTGAATTCATTCATAAATCTGATGTGTGCCCAGTGCTTCAGAAATAGGACCCACCAGCAGGTGGCATTCTGAGGCAAAAATTCACTGAGTGCCACCAGACAGGGTCATTCATTATTGCCTCTTTCAAATCTACCCTAAATCCATTAAGCCTTTAAGTCGCAATTAATGGCAGTAGCATCCTGGTTATGTCTACCCAATTATACTTAAGTGAATTTACAACTTCAAAGTTAAAGAGGGAGGTTCTGTGTTCCAGAGTTTCAAAGCTTGTGCCAAAGCCCTGACAGATTACATCTCTTTTAAGAAAAGCATATTTGTTATGCTGAAATGGTTGTCTAAAGGACATGCTTTCAACAACGAAAAGGAACGAAAGGTAATAGTCTCCTTCCCACCTGTAGTTCTTTAGTGGTGGCAACTTATTAGGATATAGCTTTTTCCTCCTCATACCCCTGTATTTATATTAAGATAAATACAACCACAAAAAAATCAAAAAGCTCTCAGTAGTGAAGTAGGAGGAGAAGAGACAACATGCATACTCTCTTATAGGAATAAAACTACACTCTAGCACAAAACGGCTGGGCTACCAGCATGAGTTGCCTATTTCTAAAAGGCTTTGTAAACTTAGACTTTCAATGAAAAAGTAAACAAAAAAATTCTCTACCAACCCAGCAAATAAGAGACTTTAGATCCAGATTTACATCTAAAAATCTAAGCAATGCACAAGAGGGAGAGGGCTAATAAAAGTTTAATTCCATATTTCAGCGAGAAAACAAGCTGTACTGGAAAAATCATTATGAAAGAATCATCATAGCTGCTTACATTGAGGGTGGAATACGCAGGCTTGTCCTTCTCTAGATGACCGGAATCCGGTGTTGAGTCGTGGGAATCTGGCTCCCCATGGGTGGTTTGCCGAATAGATGCCACTCTCCGTGGTGCTGAAGTATGAAGCTGGTCGAGTGAGTGGAGTTGAGAGGATGTGAAAGCGCACTCCAGTGTCCTTTGTGTTGTAATAGTAAAAACTTGCCTTCCGTGGCAGACCCGCTTTACTGTTCTTTTCCTAATCTGGGGGAGATTTCCCAGGGAACATGACGGAGAGGGATCCGTGTGTGAGACTGGCACGCGGTGTGGTGATGGGTTCTTATAGTCCCCACCCCCTCTCCAGTAGCTTTGAAAGGGAGGTAGCAACTCTGCCTTCCTACCACAGCTCCAAAGGATTTCTGCCGGCCCCCACTCAAGCCCCAGAACGGCACATAACACACACACACACACACACACACACGCACACACGCACGCATGCACACACACACACACACACACACCTCAATTATATAAGGTAGCAGGTTCTGGCTCCCGAAGCAGAATATTCATCTGTTAAATGAAAAATGAGGAATGAACTGGTTTTCTACCTGTTGTATCTGTGTGTGTTTACAGAGGGAAGGAGTTGAGAAGAAAACTAAAACCAGAGGAACCTTAAGAATAACAGAAGTGGTTTACTTTAATAAGCTTTAAGGTCACACCCCACTTTGTCTTCTGTGAGTGATGCATTTTCTAAATGTAACCTTTTGTTTCTTGATCTTTTAGCCATTGTCTAGGGTCAGGAAGAGGTCAGTGATGTAGAGCAAGTCTGATACTAGTAAAAAGACTTTAAAAGGGTTAGCTTTCATTTGTAACTTTCCACTTTTTGAAAGGAAATTCCTAATGCAAAAACCCATTTCCCCACATTCCACCCTCTCACCAGTTGCTTTGTTAACAAATGATCTATGATTTTTAAACACCAAGGTATTTTGATGGCCTCAATGGAGAGAAACCTCCTTAATTGAAATATTACCTGTGTGAGAGAAACCAGGATTACTCCCAGGATCTATCTGGGTCACTGAACAATGAATCAGAAGGCTTATTGTTTGAAACCAACTCATGGTTAACAACTGACAGTCTGTATACTTAGGATTAAAGAGTTGGCTTCAATATATTTTGCACAATGTCATTCTAGGTTTATATGCAAATCAGATTACATTGGTTCATTAACATGCTACTAGCATTTTCTCTGCATATAACATGGTATGTGGGAAAAGACCCCGGAATTTTGATTCACTTATTAACTGTGTCACCTTGAGCATAATAACCTTACTGAATCTCAGTCTTCTTGTATGTAAATGGTGGGTGAAAATGGGTAGCAATGCTTTTTTCCAAATGCATGCATTTAAGAGATGCGTAATAAGTTTGACTGTTCTTCCTCCCCTCCTTGTTCAAGAGAAGTTAATTATCTAGTTAAAACTCTAAAAAGCTTGACAACAAACTAATTTGATTCCTATAAGCCTCTACACAAGCTCTCCAATGTTAATGATTGTGGTTTATTGGATAAAATACTATTTTAAAAAGAAATTTCCTTAACATGAAGACTTTTTCTTTAAAAATTTTGCAGTCTTGAGGGCAAGGGAATGTTATTTTTAATTAGAATCAGCAACAAATACATTTAACTCATTTTGAATAAAATGTTAATAAATTAAGAGCTATTTAGTATTACATTTTTTTGTAGAAAAAAAATGTGAAGCCAACAAAAGTGTCTTACACAATCCCAGAGTTAGAAGATTAGCTATGACACTGATAATACTCCTTTGATTGGGATCCTCTTCATCATGATCAGTGAAGCAATACAGAATAAGATACTCTTAATTATAAAATACTTAATGAAGACTACTAGGTTGTGGCTTTTAGTTGATAATGATGGAGATGAATTCTTATTATATTTGTTTTGAATACATAACCAAGATAAATTGTGACATGAACTATGTACTTGTTTCCACTTATGATGAGCTCATAAAAAACCCCGCATATTTTAAAAAATGTGCTAATGACAGTACAACAGTCATATATATGGAGGAAATGAGCTAATTATTTTATAGATATATAATTGAAGATAGGTCAGAATCAGCTCTTCAGAAATGATGGGATAAGATGATGTTTTATGAAGAATCTAACTTGCAGTGTACACATTATTAGAGAGCTTTATCACTTCTGGAGGATATTATACACAACATTTGGTTCAATGGGTAAATACTTGTAATCTGAAAAAACTTATGTACATATCAAAATATTTTCAATATGTAAAATGCAGAAGTAATTAGGTTCTTACTATCAACAGTGAAAGTTCCGAAGATGATAGATGTCTAAGGTTCCTGTGTAAGGTCTCGAGCTTTGTTTTTTCCTAGGCTCATAGCAGAGTACATAGCACTTCTTGTCAAACTTCTTGTGTTTTAATTCCAAATATTCCATTCCCCAATGTGTCCCTTAGTTTTATCACCTATAAAATGAAGGTAATAAGAGTCCCTCACTTGTAGAGTTACAATGAAGATAAAATGAGAGAACTCACATAAAATGCTTATAGCAATGCCTGGCACAAAGTCAGAGCTCAGCATGTGTCAGCTTCCATTCTTTTTTTAAAACAAAAAATTTTTTGAGTTATAATTAACATACAATATTAGAGTAGTTTCACCTGTACAACATAGTGATTCGATATTTTTATATAAATGCTCACCACAGTAAGTCTGGTGACCATTCATTGCCATACAAAGTTGATACACTGTTCTTGACTATTTTCCCTATGCTGTACATCCCTGTGACTTATTTTTTAATAACTCTTAGTTCTCTTCATCTATTTCACCCATTCCTCTATCCCATCCTCTCTGACAACCACCAGTTCTCTGCATCTATGAGTCTGTTTCTGTTTTGTTTATTTTGTTTTTTAGATTCCACATAAGTGAAATCATATGGTATTTCTCTTTCTCTTTCTGACTTATTTCACCTACGTAATACACTGTAGGTTTCTCCATGTTGTTGCAAATGGCAATTTTTCATTCTTTTTTATGACTGAGTAATATTCAATTGTGTGTGTGTGCGTGTGTGTGTGTATGCACACCACATCTTCTTTATCCATTCATTTATCGATGGACACTTAGATTACTTCCATATCTTAGATATTGTATACAGTGCTGCAGTGAACATAGGGGTACATATATCTTTTCAAAGTAGTGTTTTTCTTTTCTTTGGATAAATACCCAGAAATGGACTCACTGCACCATATGGTAGTTTATTTTTAGGAAACTCTGTTTTTTATAGGAAACTCTGTACTGTTTTCCATAGTGGCTGCACCAGTTTACATTCTGACCAACAGTGTATGACATCCTCACTAAAACTTGCTGTTTCTTGTCTTTTTGATAATAGCCATTCTAGCAGGTATGAGGTGGTTTTGATTTGCATTTCTCTGGTGATAAGTGATGTTGAGCACCTTATCATGTGCCTGTTGTCTATTTGTATGTCTCCTTTGGAAAAATGTCTATTCAGGTTCTCTGCCCATTTTTTAATCAGGTTGTTTACTTTTATGATAGTTGAGTTTTATGAGTTCTTTATATATTTTGGAATTTAGCCCCTTAGCAGATATGTAATTTTCAAATATCTTTCTCAGTTCAGTAGGTTGCCTTTTCATTTTGTTGGTGGTTTCTTTCGCTGTGTAAATGCTTTTTAGTTTGATGTACTTCTATTTGTTTATTTTTACTTTTGTTGCCCTTGTCTGAGGAGACATATCCAAAAAATATTGCTAGGACAGATGTCAAAGAGGTTACTGCCTATGTTTTGTTCTAGTAGTTTTATGGCTTCAGGTCTTATTTTTAAGCTTTTAATCCATTTTGAGTTCACTTTTGTATATGGTGTAAGAAAGTGGGCCAGTTTCATTCATTTGGAAGTTGCTGTCCAGTTTTCCACCACCATTTATTGAAGATACTGTCTTTTCCCCATTGTATATTCTTGACTCCATTGTTGTAGATTAATTGACCATATGAGCATGGGTTTATTTCTGGGGTCTTTATTCCATTGATCTTTGTTTTTGTGAGTACCATACTGTTTTGGTTACTGTAGCTTTGTAGTATAATTTCAAGTCTGGGGACATGATACTTCCACCCTTGTTCTTCTTTCTGAAGATTGCTTTGGCTATTTGGGGTCTCTTGTGGTTCCATACACATTTTAGGATTATTTGTTCTAGTTCTGTAAAAAATGCCATTGGTGTTTTGATAGAGGTTGTATTGTATCTGTAGATTGCTTTGGGTCATATGGGCATTTTAATGATATTGATTCTTCCAATCCATGAATATGGCATATTTTTCAATTTAATTGTGTCATCTTCAATTTCCTTCCTTAGTGTCTTATAGTTTTCAGAGTAAAGGTCTTTAACCTCCTTGGTTGAATTTATTCCTAGGTATTTTATTCTTTCTGATGCAGTTGTAAATGGGATTGTTTTCTTCATTTCTCTTTCTAATATTTCATTATTAGTATATAGAAATGCAGCAGACTTCTATGTATTAATTTTGTATCCTGCAACTTTACTGAATTCATTTATTAGTTCTAATAGTTTTTTGGTGGAGTCTTTGGAGTTTTCTATATACAGTATCACGTTATCTGCAAATGACAGTTTTACTTCTTCCTTTCCAATTTGGATGCCTATTTCTTTCTCTTTTTTTTTTTTTGCCTAACTGCTGTGGCTAGGACTTCCAATAATTTGTTGAATAAAAGTAGTGATAGTGGACATCCTTGTCTTGTTCCTGATCTTGGGGAAAAAACTTGCAGCTTTTCACCATTGAGTATGATGTTAGCTATGGGTTTGCCGTTTATTGCCTTTATTATGTTAAGGTATTTCCCTCTATACCCACATTGTTGAGAGTCTTTATCAAACAGAAATGTTGAATTTTGTCAAGTGCTTTTTCTGCATCTATTGAGATGCTCATATGATTTTTATCCTTTGTTAATGTGGTATGTTACAGTGATTGATTTATGGGTGTTAAACCATCCTTGTAACCCTGGAATGAATTCCACTTGATCATGGTTTATGATTATTTTAATGTACTGTTGAGTTTGGTTTGCTAATACTTTTTTGACAATTTTTGCATTTATTTTCATCAGGGATATTGGCCTGTAATTTTCTTTTTTTATTGTGTCTTTGTCTGGTTTTGTTATCAGGGTAATGCTGGCCTTGGAGGTCTTCCTCCCTCTTCAGTTGTTTTTGGGAATAATTTGAGGGGAGGTATAAACTCCTCTATAAACGTTTGGTATATTCACCCGTGAAGCCATCTGGACCTGGATTTTTTGGGAGTTTTTGATTACTGATTTCATTTTGTTGATAGTAATTCATCTATTCAAATTTCTATTTCTTCATGATTCAGTCTTAGAAAATTATATATTTCTAGGAATTTATATATTTCTTCTAGTTTGTATAATTTGTTGGCATATAATTGTTCATAGTATTCTCTTGTGATTTTTTTTTGTATTTTTGTGGTGTCAGTTGTAATTCCTCTTTCATTTCTGATCTCATTTATTTAGGCTCTCTCTTAATTCTCGATAAGCCTGGCTAATGGTTTGTCAATTTTGTTTATCTTTTTAAAGAATCAACTTTTACTTTCATTGATCTTTGCTATTGGTTTTTAGTCTCTATGTCATTTATTTCTGCTCTGATCTTTATTATTTCTTTCTTTCTACTAGTTTTTATGTTTGCTTGTTCTTTTTCTAGTTTCTTTAAATGTACAGTTAGGTTGTTTATTTGAGTTTTTTCTTATTTCTTGAGGTAGACCTTTAGTACTGTGAACTTCCCTCCTAGAACTGCTTTTCCTGCATCCCATAGATTTTGGAAAGTTGTGTTTTCATTTTCATTTGTCTCAAGGTATTTTTTGATTTCCTCTTTGATTTCTTCCTTGATCCATTGATTGTTTAATAGCATGTTGTTTAGTCTCCACATGTCTGTGTTTTTTCCAGTTTTCTTCTTATATTTGATTTCTAGTTTCATACTGCTGTGGTCAGAAAATATGCTTCATGTGATCTCAGTCTTCTTAAATTTATCAAGACTCATTTTCTGGCTTAACATGTGAAAAATCCTGGTGGAACTTCCATGTGCAATTGAAAAAAATGTATACCCTGCTGCTTTAGGATGGAATGTTCTATATATATATCTGTTAAGTCCATCTGATCTAATGTGTCATTTAAAGCGAATGTTTCCTTGTTGATTTTCTGTCTGAATGATCTGTTCAATGATGTAAGAGGGGTATTAAAGTTCCCTACAATTATTGTATTGCTTTCTCTTTCTCCCTGTATTTCTGTTAATATTTGCTTTATATTTTTAGATGTTTCTCCTCTGGGCTCATAAATGTTTACAAATGTTATATCCTCTTGTTGGATTGATCTCTTTATCATTATATAATGCCCTTCTTTGTCTTTTGTTACAGTCTTTGTTTTAGAGTCTGTTTTGTCTGATATGAGTATTGCTAGCTTTCTTTTCTTTTCCATTTTTATAGAGCGTCTTTTTCATTCCTTCACTTTTAGTCTGTGTTTTTAGAGCTGAGGTGTCTCTTGTAGGTAGCATATAGATGGGTCTTATTTTTTTTGTTCCTTCAGCTACTCTCTGTCTTTCAATTGGAGGAGTTAGTCCATTTACATTTATAGTTAATATTGACAGGTATCTACTTATTGCCATTTTGTTAACTGTTTTCTGGTTGTCTTTGTCATTCTTCTTTGTTCCTGTCTTCTTGGTTTCCTCCTTTGTTGTCTGATGGATTCCTTTAATGTTGTGTTTGGATGCCTCTCTCTTTATTTTTTTCTGTACCCATTATAGGTTTTTGGCTTGGTTCATATGTATAGACCTGTAAAGGTAGCTATCTATTTTAAGCTGGTAGTCACTTCTTTGAAGGCATTCTAAAAGCACTACATTTTTACTCCCTTCCCTTTGTTTTTTTTTTTTTTTTTTTTTTGCGGTACGTGGGCCTCTCACTGTCGTGGCCTCTCCTGTTGCGGAGCACAGGCTCTGGACACACAGGCTCAGCGGCCATGGCTCACGGGCCCAGCCGCTCCATGGCATGTGGGATCTTCCTGGACCAGGGCATGAACCTGTGTCCCCGGCATCAGCAGGCGGACTCTCAACCACTGCGCCACCAGGGAAGCCCCTTCCCTTTGTTTTTGATGTAATATTGTATACCTTTTTATTTTGTCAATCCTTTACTTATTGTAGTTAGAGTTGATTGTTCTATTTTTGCCTTTTTACCTTCAATCTAGCTTTTTAAGTGGTGGATCCACTGCCTTTACTATATATTTGCCTTTACCAGTGAGATTTTTTTCTTGTATATATTCTGATTTCTAGCTGTGGCCTTTTCCACTCCAAGAAGACCCTTTAACATTTCTTGTAATGCTGGTTTAGTGGTGATAAACTCCTTTAGTTTTTGCTTGTCTGGGAAACTCCTTATCTCTCCTTCAATTCTGAATGATAATCTTACTGGATAGAGTTTTTTAGGGGCTGGGGCCAGGGGCAGTTGCTGGGGAGTACTGCACCTAAGGCCACCTTGATGGGATGGATGGAGCTGGAGTGGCCACAGGCTGGGGGGAGTCAGGGGCACTCAAACAGTGGTGCTTACTGGTGCCTCTGGCCCTGGAGAGGGTTTTAGAAGTTCCCTGCCTGTTGGCAGAAGCTCTGGGGTTAGTGAGTGGATTACCTTCCAGGAAGTCTAGGTGCCTTTTAAACCCCTATTTTTTTTTTCCTGTGTTCCAGGGTGAGTGATTCTGCGCTCAGGCCCCTCAGCAATATTCCTCCCTACTGCAGGGTGTCTCCTTTAGGGATGAGGTTCCTTTGGATACCATGCCTCCACCTTTCCTACCCATTTCTATGTGGTTCTTCTGTGTGCAGTAGCTGTTCAGTCAGCCCTCAGTTCTTCTTCAGGAAGAATTGCTCTATATGTGGGTGTAGGTTTGGTGTGTCTGTGGGAGGAGGTGAACTCAGGGTCTTCCTACAGCTCCATCTTGGACCCCTCCTGTCAGCTTTCATTGTTGCTTAACAGCTCAGTCTATAACTGAGCAGTGAATGTACTATTGATCTGTGGTTGTCAGACTTCGTATGCTCCAGCCTGTTAAAAATATAAAAATACAAATGTCTGGTGCTCCTTCCCCAGAGAATTTGCATTTTTCCCCAAGATCCTCTGGTGATTCTGATGCAGGTGATTCATAAATCATACTTTGAGGAAACACTGCTCTTGTCTGTTGGAAGACTAAGCTGTTTCAGAAACCACAGCCATGAATATGAAAGTCTATTTCAAATGATTGAATTCTTTGAGACACACATTGTCTCTTTTTTCCCCCTTTCAGAATGTTCCTTAATAGTGCATGCTACTTTGGTTGTTGGACAGACCTGGCTATTTATCCTTGATAGGAACAGCAATATACTGTTATATAATATAAGCATACTTCTTATACTTTTGATTTAAGAAAGTGATGCAGATCAGTCTCATAGAAAAAAAATCCTGGTTGAAATTGCCAGAAGTCACTATGTTAAGCTCATATTCAAAAAGAACAGGGGATCTCTTTCTTGTTTTGGTTGATGGCAGTATCACTACAAAACTTCTGCAGAGTGAGCACAAGATGTAGTCAAAATCCTATGCTCTAGACTGTTCTCAAGCCATGAAAATTGTGTCTTTATTTGCAAGCAGGTGGGAAGTGACTAGAAATGGCACAATATCTCAAAGTGATGATGAGAATAATGCTGATCTAATCCTATTCATTTATGCATTTTATGGCAAATTACTGACCTTCCAGTTTGAGCTGTAACTTTTGGATTTCAGTGGTTGTACCTTTACAGGATTTATATCAGCAGTAATCGACCAGTAGCCTATGAAAGTTCTCTTTAAAAACCAAACAGAAGCTAGTATGAAATGATTGTTAACACACAGGAATACTCTTTTAAGGAAGGACTTGAGTGGAGATAGCAGTCAGCTGATAGAGTCCAGCTGTCAGTTCCTTCAGGGTCTGCCTCAGCTGCAAAGAGCCATCTTATTTGAGGCCACATATTTTCTTCAGCAGCCTTTATCTGGTGACTGAGCGAGTTGGGAGTATACAGGCCATTTTAGGGACACTCTTCTGAGCAATACTTATTCCATAGCTCACTGGTATATTGGCCAAATTATCATAGTTTGATTTCTCCCTCTGCCCAGTCATTCTTCCTCTCTCTTCCTTTCATAAATGTTGATCTCTAATAAGTATCTTTTACCTCAAACGCTGTCTCAGTGCCCAGAGAATACAACCTGCACTAATTGGTGACAACTGTGGTTTAAGAAAGTAGGTGATAAAATGGATTTTGAAGCTGTATCACCACTATCCAGATGTCAGTGTGGACCCCATCGTGGGTCACATGTGAAGCACATACAACTCCTGGAACAAGGTAATGGTCCTAAACTTCACCTGTGCTGAATTGGGAGGTTGTACTGGTAGAAGAGAATACATTAACAGGTGTGATGTGTAATGTATTTGAAACTTACAGGAGAAACTTACAGGTATTGGATGGCTGTTAATAAATGCCACTGATGCCCAAGAAAAAGATAATGAGTGGATGAGGGTGTATAATAGGCAATTGAAATCCAGGTGTAAAAGCCAGAGGACCTCTTGGTTGCATACCAAAGAAGCTCTTATCGACTCTAGTGGGAGGGTAGAGAAAGTCAAGGTCTGAGCCTAGCATTAATACTTAGAGGACTAAGTTTCAGAGATGATTAAACGCCCAACGAAATTAGGTCTGTCATGCTGAGGTTAGCACCTTGGTTGTGAAAATCCAGGACTCTGATGGGATAAAGATGTCTGCATAGATTTCTCTGAAGATTGTGACTTCTCATACACCTCTGAACCCTCTGAGACTGCAGACGTGGCCCACTCATCCCTGTTAAGAGCAAGTACCCACCATCTCACACTGGAAGGCATATATAGGCCTCACCCCTGAGGGTACCATATGCCTGCCTCAGGACTCACACCACTTTCCCTATTGCCCACAAGGTCTATAACTAGGGTTAAGTTATACCCAGGATCTGAGTTGACATTAATTCTAGAGACCCATAATATAGCAGAGGATGTTCTGAGGTAGATAAAGCAGGAAAGGGATGATGCTCCAAAGGAGGTACAAGAACTAGCCAACATATACTGGAAGGGCTCAGGGGAGTACGTGTGGGACTGCATTCTGAGGGTGCTTGATCAAGAGGGCCTGAAATAAAAATTGGGTAGTAAAGAGTTTATTGACTCTTGAATTACAGGATTTAACATCCTGGCAAGGATCCCAGGAGATGTCATGAAGTTACTACTAGGCTGGTCCCTGGAAACATGAAAAAAGCAATGGCTCACAATACACAAAGTTGAAATGACAGAATTTCCATGTCAGAGGTTGGAGGAAGGGAATAAAAAGCTTGTAGATGTGGGGATGCCGTAACTATTGTTTGGATAGAAAGCCCATGATATGATTATGTTCATGGGATCTAGAGGACACATCTTTTACTAAGGGCATAAGGAATGCATTTGTTAGAAAGGCACCAGTATCACTAAAATTTTCAGTGTGGTTCTTTTCTGTAGACCAAGGCTGGTAGTAGGGTAGTTGTTATAGAACTTGGCTCGCTGATAGCAGTGGGCTTAATAGAACCCTGAAACAATGGAGTCAGGTGTACTTAAACATCCCAAGCCAGGCTGTTGCAATATTGTAATGACCAGCAAGACTGGAGGGTCAGTCCAGAGTATAACCTATAGAGTTATAGAAATTGTTAATAGAAAACAGTACCTGTAAGGACAAAATAGATGGGTAGCTGACTAAGATGCTATTCAGTTTGTGCCTGTTGAACAATCAAGAAGGGATAACTAGTAGGCTGAGTGTGTTACTTTAATAAAAAGTCATGATACTTTAATAAAAAGTCATGATCCTAAATGTATATTACTTAGTGAAAGGAGCCAGACTGAGAAGGCTACACACTATATGATTCTAGCAATATGATGTTCTTTAAAAGACGAAGCTATACAGACAGTAAAAGGATCGGTGATTTGCAGGGGTTAGCAGGGAGGGAGGGATGAATAGCCAAAGCACAGACGATTTTTAGGGCAGTAAAACTATTCTTCATGATACTGTAATGGTGGATACTTGTCATTACACAATTGTCAAAATGCATAGAATACATGACACCAAGAGTGAACCCTAACGTAAGCCGTAGACTTTGGGTGATAATGATGTGCCAGTGGAGGTTCGTCAGTGGTGACAAATATACCACTCTGGTGGGGCATGGTGATGGTTGGGGAGGCAGTACATGTGTGGGGGCGGGGCATATATGGGAACACGGTACTTTCTGCTCAGTTTTGCTGTGAACCTAAAACTGCTTTAGAAAATATAATTTTTTAAAAAACAAGGTCAAGGGCTTCCCTGGTGGCGCAGTGGTTGAGAGTCCGCCTGCCGATTCAGGGGACGCAGGTTCGTGCCCCGGTCCAGGAGGATCCCACGTGCCGCGGAGCGGCTGGGCCCGTGGGCCATGGCCGCTGAGCCTGTGCGTCCGGAGCCTGTGCTCTGCGACGGGAGAGGCCACAGCGGTGAGAGGCCCGCGTACCGCAAAAGAAAGGAAAAAAAAGAAAAAACAAGGTCAAGATTCCTTACCCAGTTTCTGGATCTGATCCAATTTTCAGGCCTGGAACCCACTGATTAAAGAGGTGGGAAAGAACACCTAGGATCTTTACATGGTAATGATTCCTCTAGTCCTTCCCGAAAGGGTCCTGTGGTCATTTACCTGAACAGCTTTGCACTAGGGAAAAGAGAAATGGGAATGAATGCCCAGGCATTTTGTCTGCTGGATGCAGTGTCTGAGTTGACATTAACACCCAGGGACCCAAAGCCTCATCATGGCCCCCTTGTTAGAGAGGTAGTATATAATGACCAGGCGATAAATGGAGTACTGACCAACACTGAGCTTATAGGAGATCCACTGGGTCCATGAACCCACCTGATGGCCATTTCCCTGGTCCCAGGATATTAAGTGAGTTTGGCATACTTGGCAGATGTAACCTCCACATTAGGCTGTAGTCATGTGGGGTAAGAACTATCACAGCAGGGAAAATCAAGTGGAAGGTTCTTGAAGCTGTCCCCCATACCTCTTACACAGATAGTAAAGTAAAAAGCAATAGGGCATCCTGGAGAAGAAAAGTAGTGCGGATTAATAGAACTCCTTAGGATTTAAAAAACAGAGGTGTTAGCCCTCAAAGTACCTCCATTTAATTGATCAGTCTAGCACCTGAAGAAGCCCATGGTCCCAGGGTGACAACTGTAGGCTACTGCGAGTTCAAGCAAATAGTAGTCCCGATCACAGCCTCTGTACTAGATGTGGTATCTTTATTGGGGTAGATTAATAGGCCTCAGATAGGTTGTCATTGTTTTGGAAAATACATTATTTTCTATCCCAAATCATGAAAGAGGATTAGATATTCACATTGAAGAGACAACAGTATATATTTGTAGTTTTACTTGAGGACTTATATTAACTTTACTGCTCTCTGTCATAACGTAGAACAAAGTAATCTGGACTCCCTAAGCATACTGCAGAACATCATATTGATTTATTGGATTGGAGATATTATGTTTACTGGGCCAGATGAGCCACAGGTGGTCAGTATGTTGGAGGTCCTGGTAAGACACATGTATTCCAGAAGGTAGAAGATGAAAACTGTGAAGATTTATGGGTTTCCATGTATATAACATATTTAGGGGTCCCAGAATCAGGAGCATGCTGGTACATTCCTTCTCAAGTAAAAACAAATTACTGTGTCTTGCGGTCTTCTATCCAAAGAAAGAAGCACATTGATGGGTAGGCCACTTTGGATTCTGAAGGCAGCAAGTTCCACATCTGAGGATTCTGCTATAACGTATTTTTTTTTTAACATCTTTATTGGAGTATAATTGCTTTACCATGGTGTGTTAGTTTCTGCTTTATAACAAAGTGAATCAGTTATACATATACATATGTTCCCATATCTCTTGCCTCTTGCGTCTGCCTCCCTCCCTCCCTCCCACTCTCCCTATCCCACCCCTCTAGGTGGTCACAAAGCACCGAGCTGATCTCCCTGTGCCATGCGGCTGCTTCCCACTAGCTATCTATTTTACGTTTGGTAGAGTATATATGTCCATGCCACTCTCTCACTTTGTCCCAGCTTACCCTTCCCCCTCCCCATATCCTCAAGTCCATTCTCTAGTAGGTCTGTGTCTTTATTCCTGTCTTGCCCCTAGGTTCTTCATGACCTTTTTTTTTTTCTTAGATTCCATATATATGTGTTAGCGTACGGTATTTGTTTTTCTCTTTCTGACTTCACTCTGTATGACAGACCCTAGGTCCATCTACCTCACTACAAATAACTCAATTTTGTTTCTTTTTATGGCTGAGTAATATTCAATTGTATATATGTGCCACATCTTCTTTATCCATTCATCTGTTGATGGACACTTAGGTTGCTTCGATCTCCTGGCTGTTGTAAATACAGCTGCAATGAACATTTTGGTACATGACTCTTTTTGAATTATAGTTTTCTCAGGGTATATGCCCAGTAGTGGGATTGCTGGGTCATATGGTAGTTCTACTTTTAGTTTTTTAAGGAACCTCCATACTGTTCTCCATAATGGCTGTATCAATTTACATTCCCATCAACAGTGCAAGAGTGTTCCCTTTTCTCCACACCCTCTCCAGCATTTATTGTTTCTAGATTTTTTGATGATGGCTGTTCTGACCGGTGTGAGATGATATCTCATTGCAGTTTTGATTTGCATTTCTCTAATGATTAATGAAGTTGAGCATCCTTTCATGTGTTTGTTGGCAATCTGTATATCTTCTTTGGAGAAATGTCTATTTAGGTCTTCTGCCCATTTTTGGATTGGGTTGTTTGTTTTTTTGATATTGAGCTGCATAAGCTGCTTGTAAATTTTGGAGATTAATCCTTTGTCAGTTGCTTCATTTGCAAATATTTTCTCCCATTCTGAGGGTTGTCTTTTGGTCTTGTTTATGGTTTCCTTTGCTGGGCAAAAGCTTTTAAGTTTCATTAGGTCCCATTTGTTTATTTTTGTTTTTATTTCCCTTTTTCTAGGAGGTGGGTCAAAAAGGATCTTGCTGTGATTTATGTCATAGAGTGTTCTGCCTATGTTTTCCTCTAAGAGTTTGATAGTGTCTGGCCTTACATTTAGGTCTTTAATCCATTTGGAGTTTATTTTTGTGTATGGTGTTAGGGAGTGTTCTAATTTCATACTTTTACATGTACCTGTCCAGTTTTCCCAGGACCACTTATTGAAGAGGCTGTCTTTTCTCCACTGTATATTCTTGCCTCCTTTATCAAAGATAAGGTGACCATATGTGCGTGGGTTTATCACTGGGCTTTCTATCCTCTTCCATTGATCTGTATTTCTGTTTTTGTGCCAGTACCATACTGTCTTGATTACTGTAGCTTTGTAGTATAGTCTGAAGTCAGGGAGCCTGATTCCTCCAGCTCCATTTTTCGTTCTCAAGATGGCTTTGGGTATTCTGGGTCTTTTGTGTTTCCATACAAATTGTGAAATGTTTTGTTCTAGTTCTGTGAAAAATGCCAGTGGTAGTTTGACAGGGATTGCATTGAATCTGTAGATTGCTTTGGGTAGTAGAGTCATTTTCACAATGTTGATTCTTTCAATCCAAGAACATGGTATATCTCTCCATCTATTTGTATCATCTTTAATTTCTTTCATCAGTTTCTTGTAATATTCTTCATACTGGTCTTTTGTCTCCTTAGGTAGGTTTATTCCTAGATAGTTTATTCTTTCTGTTGCAATGGTAAATAATTTCACTTTCAGATTTTTCATCATTAGTGTATAGGAATGCCAGAGATTCCTGTGCATTAATTTGGTATCCTGATACTTTACCAAATTCATTGATTAGCTCTAGTAGTTTTCTGGTAGCATCTTTGGGATTCTCTATGTATAGTATCATGTCATCTGCAAACAGTGACAGCTTTACTTCTTCTTTTCCGATTTGGATTCCTTTTATTTCTTTTTCTTCTCTGATTGCTGTGGCTAAAACTTCCAAAACTATGTTGAATAAGAGTGGTGAGTGTGGGCAACCTTGTCTTGTTCCTGATCTTAGTGGAAATGCTTTCAGTTTTTCACCATTGTGGACGATGTTGGCTGTGGGTTTGTCATATATGGCCTTTATTATGTTGAGGAAAATTCCCTCTATGCCTACTTTCTGCAGGGTTTTTTTTAATCATAAATGGGTGTTGAATTTTGTCAAAAGCGTTCTCTGCATCTATTGAGATGATCATATGGTTTTTCTCCTTCAGTTTAATATGGTGTATTGCATTGATTGATTTGCGTATATTGAAGAATCCTTGCATTCCTGGAATAAACCCCACTTGATTATGGTGTATGATCCTTTTAATGTGCTGTTGGATTCTGTTTGCTAGTATTTTGTTGAGGATTTTTGCATCTATGTTCATCAGTGATATTGGCCAGTAGTTTTCTTTCTTTGTGACATCTTTTTCTGGTTTTGATATCAGGGTGATGGTGGCCTCGTAGAATAAGTTTGGGAGTGTTCCTCCCTCTGCTATATTTTGGAAGAGTTTGAGAAGGATAGGTGTTAGCTCTTCTCTAAATGTTTGATAGAATTCGCCTGTGAAGTCATCTGGTCCTGGACTTTTGTTTGTTGGAAGATTTTTAATCACAGTTTCAATTTCAGTGCTTTTGATTGGTCTGCTCATATTTTCTATTTTTTCCTGGTTCAGTTTCACAGGTTGTGCATTTCTAAGAATTTGTCCATTTCTTCCAGGTTGTCCATTTTATTGGCATAGAGTTGCTTGTAGGGTCATGTTGTGTATATGGTGGGATTGGAAGGGAGTCCTCCTTCCAGAAAACCAGACAATTAATTCCAACAAGTACTGCCTCCAGTTCGATCACCTGAAAGCAGCACTCAATGAAGAGCGTCCAGAATTAGTCAATAGAAAACACATAATCTTCTATCAGGATTACGCAAGACTGCATGTTTCTTTGATGACCAGGCAAATACTGTTATAGCTTGGCTGGGAAGTTGTGATTCATCCACCATATTCACCAGACATTGCACCTTCAGATTTCCATACATTTAGGTCTTTACCAAATTCTCCTAATGGAGAAAATTTCAATTCCCTGTAAGACTGTAAAAGGCACCTGGCATAGTTCTCTGCTCAAAAAGATAAAAAGTTTTGGGAAGATGGAATTATGAAGTTGCCTGAAAAATGTCAGAAGGTAATGGAAGAAAAGGATGAATACATCATTCAATAAAGTTCTTGGTGAAAATGAAGAATGTGTCTTTTATTTTTACTTAAAAACCAAAGGCACTTTTTTGCTAACCCAGTATATCCCAGGATCCATGAAACATTTCCAGCTTTGAGTGCATCCCAGAGCAGGAAAAGTCTACAGCAGGACCAGGTTGTAGTGCAAGTAGCCCCACTCTTGGGCCACACACTCTGGCAGACCAAATATGATTAGGGGTTATCATTGATGGGAAAATATGTCATATATAGTTTGTGTTAAGCCCCAGTGAGAGAATCATAATGTAAACCTTTCGGGTTCTGGAGCATGGCCTTGCCATTTGCAGCGGAAAATTTTATACCATTTGAAAAACAACTTCTGGCATGCTACTGGGTCCTGGCAGTGATGGGTCATTTGGATCCATTAGTTTGGATCATGGCCAAACTAATTGACTTTATGTCCAGAACTGTCCATCATGAACTGGGTCCTATCAGATCCACAAATCATAAGGTCAGATGGGCCCAGGAACAATTCATTGAAAAATGAAAGTGGTATATCCAGGACTGAGTAATATCAGGACCAGAAGACACATGCAAAATGCATGAGCATGAGCAGTAGCTCAGATCCCCATGGCATCCCCCAGTGTGGCACAAGTGATCCTTCCTCAGCTTATACCAATGGCTATATGGAGAATTTAATATACCAGTTGAAAGAAGAGGAGGAGACCTGAATTCAGTGTACAGATGAGTTGGCTTCATATATGGGTACAAGTCAAAAATGGTAGCTACACCAGAATCTCGTTCAAAGATGGCCTTGAAAGATAAGGGAAGTCCTCTCAGTGCACAGAGGATTGGTGGACCTGGTTACCCCTTTTGCGTGGAAAGAGAACTAACCTGAGATTAAATGTATGCATACTCATGGACAGTAAGGAGTGGCTTGGCCAGCTGATCAGGGGCCTGGAAGGAGAAAGAATGCAAGATTGATGACAAGAAAGTCTGGGGTAGAGGGGTATGAATGGACGTATGAGAGTGAGTATGAGTTGTGAAGGTCATCGTACCACATGTTGATGTCCACCAGGTAGTATTTACCATGGCAGTGATACTAAACAACAAGTAAACAAAATGACCTGTCCAGCTGATAGCAGCCAGCCTCTGTCATCAGCCATCTCAGTGCTGACACAATGGACACATAAATCATGGTAACAAAGGATATGCAAGGCCTCAACAGCCTGGACCCCCATTTACCAAGGCTTGTCTAGCTATGGCTACTGCTTAATATCCAGTGTGCGAGCAACAGAGAATAATATTAAAATGACACCATTAATCAAGAAGACCAATGATCCTGTAGCTGGCAGGTAGACTATGTTGAACTCATTTTATTCTGAAAGGATTCACTGTTTATTTTCACGTCTCACAGGAATGGACATGTATTTTGGGTATGAGTTTGCCTTTCCTGCCTGTATGGTCTCACCCAGCACTACTGTCCAAGGGCTTATAGAGGGTTTGATTCATTGGCATGGGATCCTGTGTAACATAGCCTCAGACCAAAGGACCCCCCTTTTTAGCAAAGGAGGTTCATGAATGGGTCTGACCGTGAGATTCGCTGGCCATATCACATTCTACTCCACTCATAAACTGCTAGCCTGATAGATCATTGGAAGCTCAGAGGCAATGCTCTACAGGAGTGAGATGCCATCTTTTAGAATGCTTTGAATTAATGACCTTTATATGGCGTTGTGTCCAGTAGGAAGAATACATGAACACAGGAATCAAGGGGTGGAAACAGTAGTGACCCCATTTACTATCACTCTCAGTGACCTACTGAGGGTCATTGTGTTTCTTTTCCCCACAATTCTGGGTTCTGCTGGGTTAGAGCTCCTGCTTCCCAAAGGGAGCACACTTTCTCAGGGGCACACAGAAAGAACCCCATTGAATTATAAGCTTTAGTTTTCACCTGGGCACTTTGACTTCCTTCTGTTTAGGGACCAAAAGCAAGAAGAGGAGTCCCGGTCTTGGTGGGGTAATTGACTGATCATTTGGAGGAGATAGGGCTGGTATTACACAAAGGAGGAAGGGAGCAGTATGGGTGGAACTGAACTGGTCCGCTTGGGCCTATATTAGTACTCCCTTGCCTAGTGCGCTGTAAGTGAGCTGGCACAGTGACCCCAGCCAAAGGGCATGGTAACCGTAGGTTCCGGTCTTTATGGCTGAAGGTCTGAAGCACATTAATAGGTAAGCAGAGGTGGTGGTTGATGGTTAATAGAATCTAAAAAGGATAGTGGAAGGAGGAAAGAATGAGTATCTCTTGGGACTCTGAGACCCACTTCTACTTCAGGCAGTGTAGTTATCGCATTAATATCTCTCTTCTAAGCTTCTTTTAGGAGGAGGGGCACCCCAGACCCCTGGAGAAGCTTCTCTTCCATCCTGTGTGCAGTAGGGGATTGGAGTAGAAAAAGGTGGGGATGGCAGCTTCCCCAAGGAAGGACTTGCTGCCGGCTGAGAGTGTTAGAATCAGCAGTCTCCACATTTCAGCTCCATCAGAGTCTCCCTCAGCTCTAGAGGCCCACCTTGCCTGAGCTCCCGTCCTTGTGGGGGGCGGAGGGGACCTATTTCTGGTGACTGACTGGGGGGGAGTCTACCAGCCATTATGGGTTGGCACAGGACTGTACTCACTTCACCACTTCACAGAGCCCTGCTAGGCTGGCAAAGGTTTGATCAGGCCTGCATTTTCCGTCTGCCCAGTGCTACTTCCTCCTTCATCTCATCACAAGTATTTATTACAAAGAAACATCTTGGACCCCAAACGCTATCTCTGATCTGTTTCTAGAGAACCTGCAACAGATGATTTACAGGGATAAATAAATCACGAATCAAAATTAGACATAGTCGAAAAAGAATAGGACGTAATAAGGATAGGACATGAACTGCTTGATTTAAGCTAACATGCAGATATCTCTCTGAGTCCTATTCACAGGCTATAGACAGGCTCCAGGTCTTCTAGAAGCCAAAGTGAAATAAAAAGCCAAGTAGCCAGGGGAAACCATGCGATCAGATGAAGGGCAACAATTCCTCATCCTAAGGGTAGAAATTTTTGTTTTTTTCTTGAGAAAGGACACTGTGTAATGAAATGAACAACCTTAACAATTACAGTTGTGCTGCATGGTTAACTAGGTGGCGCATCCCCATTTGTTACATTTATCTTAAATGGAATTACAATCAATCACATTATCCTAAGCAGGTTTATGGTTTGTCACTCACGCTCCTCAGGCTCTGGATCAGTGGGCATGTATTAGTCATTGGGACCAATTATCCAAGGGTGTTTGATTAAGATGGTTTTATTGGAGATGGAGTGTGCAGAACCACGATGACTAATGGTGCCTCATGCACTATTATTTATTTCATCCTCCTATGCACCAGAATGTTTTTGCTTGAGCTGACTTATTTACCCTTTTGATTCTCCTTCCCCCAAATGGTGATGCTGTTCAGTGCAGAGGAGGACACAGGCAAGTAAGAGAAGGGAGGAAAGAAGAGGAGAAAAAGGAGAAGAAATAAGTGGAACATTGAAAGGCCCAGAGAATCCTACAGCTGGAGAATTCTTTCTTGAGTACCTGAATCACAAGTCAGCAAAGCGTTTGATTTTGAGCCCTTGATTTTCTATTGAACAGAGATACATTACCGGTTTCTTTACAAGAAAGTGATCTTATCTCATTGGACTAATTCTGAGAATAAATCATTCCTTCAAAAAATCAAAGTATTTCTTTTATGGCAACTAACAAACCTTCAAAACTGGGGTTATATTTGGATTTTGCTAGATTAGGTGTAGAAGTAGTGTAATGGGTTTCTTGGGGTATAAAATAGATCATTAGATTTATTAAAGTTCATATTTCTAAAAACATTACATTAAAATGCAGCACCTAGAGAAATTTTAAATGATTAAAAAGAAGTTTTTGCCTCTGAGTATCTAAACTCCTGCATTCATTGTATATGGCTTATAATTTTTCTTTTTTAAATTCAGTTTTAATTCTTTTAAAATGAAAAGTAAATCTTTTTTATTCAGTTGTTTCCAGTTATTACTTTTTTTATCTCATTTTCAGTTTCTTGGATGCTTCTGATTTCTGCAGAGCTAATTCTATTTTTTAAATCTTTCTAGTTCCATCCCCACACTCTTGATTTTCCCGATCCTTCTTTATCCAAAACATATACAGTTGTCCCTTGGTATCCATAGGGGATTTGTTCTAGAACTCCCAGGGTTACCAAAATCCACATATGCTCAAGTCCCTCATATGAAATGGTGTAGTATTTGCATATAATTTACGTAAATCTTCCCGTGTACTTTACATCATCTCCAGATTACTTATAATACCTAATACAATGTAAATGCTAGGTTAATAGTTGTAAGTACAATATAAATCCTTGTAAATAGTTACCTGCATGCAACAAATTCATGTTTTGCTTTTTGGATCTTTCTGGAATTTTTCTGTTGAGTATTTTCTATCCTTGGTTGGTTGAATCTGCGATTTTGGTACCCGAGGATATGGAGGGCCAATTATATATAATAAAAACCTCACTGATTCAGATTAATTTCAGGAGCAATGGTTTGAACTAAGAAGAAGATTGTATTACAGTCTGTCTTCAAACCCATGTATGCCTTTACATTTATTTACTTTACATATTGCTGGAATGTTAATAAATTACATGATATCTTCTGGGAATTTATTTTAATGAAAAGATAAAGAATTCTTATATTTTTCACTGAGTATTATGCTGGCACTTTGCCCTCAGAGCAGTTCTTCCCCCTTTTCCATCACCGTTTTATTTTGCAAGGGATTTAATCTCTGCAGGATGCATTTCTCAGGCTCCCATTAGCTGGCTTCCATCTGGGTGTGGCCAATCAGAATCACTGGTGGGAGATTTGAGGGCAGGAGCTCAGGGACATTTCTATGCTTGTCTCTATGCTTAGGCAGCAAGTGCAGCTCTTGGAAGGCTTCAGGTCTCATTGGACTGACTGCTATGGTTTCTATATTTGCTTGGTGGCCCTAAACGCTGGATTTCAGGAACATTTTCTTTTTCCTTTGATGCTTTACCCCAGAGCTGATGATGGTTTCCTGTGGTTACCAATCTCTGAGCCGTTTCATTGCCCCCTGTTTGACTTCTCAGCTCATCCATCACTCATAAAACTAATTCTCAAATTCCTTCTGTTTTGGAAAATATGGACTTCTAAAATAAATGGTTTGGGGACAACTGAATAGTCATTTGGAAAAAAAAATAGCCTATATCTCACACCAATTGCTGAAACAAATTCCAAATGGATCAGAGATCTAAATGTAAAATATGAATCCATATAATAATAGAAGAAAACAAGGGTGATTTATCTCTTGAACTGGGCATGAAGAAACTTTCAAACTATAATCCCAAATCTAGAAACAATAAAAGAAAAGATTGATAATATCCATTAATTAATAAATAATAAATAAATAATAAAAAAATTTTTACATGGCAAAATACCACATGCAAAATCAAAAGACTAATAAAAAATCAAAAGATTTATGGCCAAAGGGCTGATTTCTCTAATAATAAAGAATTCTTAAAAATCAATAAAAAAATCACAAAATATGATATAAAGTGGACAAAAACCCCAAACAGTTCACAAAAAATATAAAATGGCCCTTAAATACAAGAAAAGATATTCAACATTACTCATAATAAAATGCAAATTAGAACTTTATTGAGGGACCATTTCTCATCTATCAGAATGGTAAAACATGTCAAAATCTAGATAACACATTTGTCAAGGCTGTGGAAATTCAGTTACTTTCATACATTTCTGGTGGGAATGCAAAATGACAACAACCCCCCTAAAGGGAATTTGATGATATTTAACAAAATTATATATGCATTTACCTTTTGAACCAGAAATCCCAGCTCTGGAAATTTGTCCTGAAGAAACACCTCCACAAATATGAAAGAGCATATGTGTAAGGTTTGCATTCAGGAATGAGTTGTAATAGCAAAACATTCCAGTTAATCTAAATGACCACTCAAAGGAAAGTAATCGAATTAAATACAGTGCTCCAGACAATGGTATACCATGTGGCCGAAGAGGAAGAATGAGGAAGCTGTCTCTGAATCCACGATATAATGAAGTGCATATAATAGGCTACCTGTCATGTAGGAAAGAAGGGGAAATTCTTCATTCTTCCAAAATGAAACAGGGTATATCAACCAGATATCAATGACAATATTTACTTACAGGGTATGTTGGGATGGTGTGGAGAGGGTATAGGGCTGAATGTGAGATTTCTCTTAGTAGACCATTTTTATGTGGTTTTAATTTCGAACATGTGAATATAGTAAATATTAAAAAATCTAACAAAACATGAAAAGGCGGACATTAAATTTGAATAAGTGAGAAATAACCTACTTTATGTCAAATTGATAACAATCACACAGAGAAAAGAATTAAGTAACCTGAACACAAGACTTTGACTGTATACCCTAAACAGAATGTATTGTAAAGTAAAAAAGAACTATCGATACAAAGAACTATTGACATTTGCTTAGCAGCTTTGTTCTTTTTTTTTTTTTATTTTTTTTATTTTTTTTATTTTTTTTATTTTTTTTACATCTTTATTGGGGTATAATTGCTTTACAATGGTGTGTTAGTTTCTGCTTTATAACAAAGTGAATCAGTCATACATAAACATATGTTCCCATATGTCTTCCCTGTTGCGTCTCCCTCCCTCCCACCCTCCCCATCCCACCCCTCCAGGCTGTCACAAAGCACCGAGCCAATATCCCTGTGCCATGCAGAGCAGCTTTGTTCTTGATGGTAGTATTTGGTTGTGTAATTCTGAAATTGTTTTGTGTGTATAATAGGATAAAGCAATTGAGTAAATGTATTGATGTTTTGGGGAAGCAAAGTTTTTACTTTCATAAGTGAGGACTAACTTAGTGTTGGATTTCAATAAGAGATACCAATATGAGCTCATTATTTATATTATTGGGTTGGCCAAAAAGTTCATTCAGGTTTTTCAGTAACATCTTACAAATGAATGAACTTTTTGGCCAACAAAATGTATTGTATTATAGTGTAGTATATTTTTTGATAGATAACAGGGACACTTGTACACTTCCTAGTTCTGTTTGCTGAAAGGAATTTAAGCAAATCTGCTTCAGTAGCAATGAGTACAGCTGGCACCTAGATCTGGATTTCTAAATACCAGTCACCACTAAAGTGCTTCCTAGAGAAATGGGTATTTCCAGGCCCAGAGCAGGGAATTTACAAGGTAAAACTGAAAAATCTCATATCAAAAAGCAAGTAAGTGCACAAGGACTAATAGGTTCATTACAAAGAAAAGTGCAAAAGCTGGCTTGAGACAAGTTACACATCAAAAAGAATGATGATAATTGATTGTAACATGTTGAGTAAACTGAATTCATGAGTTCCTCACGTTGGGAAGAGAGAAAGAGAGAGATACAAAGAGAGACTGAGAGAGAAGAAAAGCTCTTTTTATAAAAGAATGCTAGCTAATAAATGTAGGTGGGATAACACTATTAGGAAATAAGTGTTTTCACTCCAATTTAATAAATTATTAGTTATCAATTAATTATTAGTTATTCCAACTAGGATGATCAGTGAATGCTGAAACTATTGGGTTAGAGATTGTTGAGGGATAGGATATTTATGTGGTCTAAAAGTACATCCCAGAGATTATTTGGGGTAAAAGGAAAAATATACTTTTATAATGGACATATCTGATGTTTCACACCTTAACCAAGTAATCAAACCTGGCATCTCTAAAAATGGAATAAGCTAACATTATGTGCCTCCTGAAGTGATGAACTGAGATGTATAAAACATCATCTAGGTAGTATATTTGCTAAAAATATTTAATCTAAATCTTAGGTCAGTTTTGGTAAGTTGCATTTTTTGAGAGATTTGTCCATTTCATCTAAGTGGTCAAATTTATTGTCATAAAGTTATAATATTCTCACCCTTTTAACATCGGTAGATTTTTCAGTGATGTATAATACTTCTTATTAATAATATTGGTAATTTGTGTTCTCTTTTTTTCTTGATCAGTCTTAGTAAATGTTTGCCAATTTTTTTTCAAGTAATTTTTAACTATAATTTTCTCTCTTTCAATTTTGTCAGTTTCTATGCATATTTATTATTTCACCCTTTTGGTTACTTTGGGTTTGACTTTACCTTCGACTACTGACCTAAGACCTTTCTTATTTTCTAACATAACTATTCAAAGTTATAAATTTCCCTTTAAGCAGTGCTTAGCTGTATCCCACAAATTTTGAGATGTGTTTTCAATGTTATTCAGTTTATTTTCTATTTTATCTTAGAATTTTGTCTTTGACCTATGGATTGTTTAGGTGTATTGCTTAATTTTCAAATATTTGAGAAAATTTAAAATATCTTTTTGATATTAATTTCTAATTTAATACCAGTGTGGTCAGAGGACATCCTGGGTAAGATTTCAATCCTTTGACATTTTCGAGAGTTGTTTTATGGCCCCCACATATGACTTACCTTGGCAAATGTTCCATGTGTACTTGAAAAGAATGTGTATTCTGCAGCTGCTGAAAACTTAAATCTAAAATGAGGAAAATAATAGGCATATGTAGAATCTGGTTTATTCTACAGACTAACTGGCCTGGAGTCTTCAAAAGTTAATGGTGTAAAAAAACAGTTAATACACAAAAACATTCAGACTTGTCTAGATTTAAAAAGACTAAAGAGCCAAAACAGTAAAGTATATGAACTTTAAGTGGACCCTGGATCAGAAAGTAGAAAAACAATGGAAGTATAGAGTAGCATATGAACCTTGAGTGGATCCTGGATCAGAAAGTAAAAAAAACAATGAAAGACATTTTGGGAACAGTTGAAGAAATTTAAATATGGACTGAATAACAGATGATATTATTGAATCTTTTTAGGTGTGATAATGCATTTCAGTTTTACTTATAAGAGAATATCCTTATTCTCTGGAGATGGATGCTGAAGTATTTAGGGGTGAAGTATTTAGGCATGATGTCTGCAACTTATTTTCAAATGGCGGGGAGAGAGAGAGAGGGAGGGAGAGAGACGCCAAGTATAGACATTGGTGAATCTACGTAAAGAGAATGTGGTTATTCATTGTACCATTCTTTAACTTTTCCTTGGGTTTGAAATATTTCAGAATGAAAAGTTGGGGGAAAAAACCTCCCTCTGTGTAAATAATTAGGGTAATTTTCATTATTCCTAGTTAGACCCTACTAATAAAAGCGTCAGGTACATTGATTTAGTTCTCAGCATGACCAGTACTATTGTTATCATCACTGTTTTGCTGTGCCATAGAGAAAAATAAGGTTAAAGAATGTTTCCAGCATTGCAAGAGTAGTAAGAGCAGTAAGAGGGGGCTCAGGGGCTCAGACTTGAGTCTCATGAACTCCAAAGCCTGAGCTCTAAACCTCTACCCCATCTTTCTCTTACTTTGACCTCCCAAGTGCTTGAATTCCTAATTTTTTGGTTGATACTGTTACCTTCCTTTGCATAATAAATGTTTTCCCCATTAGGTAGACTAAAGTTAAACTTCTGCCCATTCCGTATCGGGCTTATGACTGTCAGAGCAAAAATTAAAGAGTTAAGAGAGACTTTATTCAAGGTTACTGCAGTAAGAAAGAGAGACTAGAACCCAATGAGTTCTACTCCGCTGAAACAAAGGGCTGGAAAGATTTTAAGAGCTGGGATGGTGGGTGGGGAGGGTCATAGGCCATCCATGTTTGCTAATTGACCTTACCCAAAGGAAAAGTAAACTTTCTGTATCTTCATGGCAGAAAGTAGTTCTACAACTTGGAACAGGGTGTCCATGGGAAGTTAGACTCCATCCTCCCACAGAAACTAGGAGATAAGGGAGCTGTCTCCCCTGATGTTTATATTTCAAAGGGATGGCTCCGAGGTCCTTGAGAAAGATAGTACAGGCTTGTAAAATTGGTTAAGAAGCTTTTTAAAAGATTTACATCTCAAAGAAGCAGAGAAAGGGTTTGCAATGATAAGTTTTCAAAAGTAAATGCTCTAGGAAAAGGGAAGCCTATCTGAAGTTTAGTTAAGCTGGAGGAATTATAAGGCCATTTTGGTCATGACAATGCAGATTTACAGGGGTCTGACTGAGAGCTGTGCAACTTGTGTTCTCACCCCAGCCCTCACTCAGATTCCCAACTTTCCCTTGGTCTGCTCATGACTCTACACAAATCCTTCTTCTCCTTTTGAAAATGCAGAAGTACTTCTCTTCCTCTGCTCATACATCTTTCTTCTTCCCACCTTAGTTCTGCCTGAGGATAATCCCTTTACAAGCCCATGATTCTCTTCTCTTACTTTCTTCCTGAACTTTTAATCCTCTTCTTTCCTCTTCCCCTTCATTCTTTCTGGGGGTAGGCCATCTCTTGGCTCCCTTCCATTTCTAAGTCTCTATGGGTCTCTGACTTTCTCTCAGGGTCCACTCAGGAAAAAGGAAGTAGGGCTATACCAATGCAATAAAGAGTCTAGCTCTTCTCAGATGTTCATAAAAGGCAGTGGTTGAAAAGATTTTCTCCAGCTTATGCCACAGGAGGAGCAGAGTGAATTGGTGATGGGCAGGAGTTATGGAATTTGCAACATACTGTGTAGCTTTGAGTAAGCTTGATAATTTCTCTGAGCTTCATTGCATTTGTTTCCAAAATAGGACTAATATATATAATTTTAACCATAAGAGTTAACTAAGGTGATAGATATAAATCCACAGTGTCAACTATTGATATTTACTAACTTATCACTGTTTCTTTGAAAAAACAAAGTAAGTCTGCCTACAGAATGCTAATAACTGCGTTGAGAAGATCGAAGGTGACATTTTCTCAGGTGAACTATCTGATCACTCCCCTCTTGTGCTAGATCTGCCCTCAAAAGTAAGTGTGGTAGTTTTGTATTGTGTCAATTTAGCTAAAACTAAAGTTCCCAGAATTCCTTTCCCTGTATAATTCTAAATCATTTGGGCCGTGTGAGGCATTTCACAGGAGGTGTGGTGGGTGGAAGTGAAGCAGCAGCCATGTTCTTTATGCCTAGAAGGTCAGTGCAGGGCATGGTACTGGTATAGCCCGCTGCATCTTCTCACATGCTGTAGCTGATCTGGTTCACCTCCAGCTCCTACTGCCTTCATGCTTCTCTAACTCCTGGACCCAGACATGTGATTAGTTCTTTGATGAAGGGTGCCAGCTTCCCCTGCAGGATACCTCCATCATCAGAGTAGGAGCTTGGAGGCAGTGAGAGACTGCAGTGGGTACTAGTCCTTTCTGCTCATCCTCATAGGTTCCAACTTTTCCTTACTTCCCCCATTTCCCATCTGTCTTCTCTTTCTGATGGTCTTGTCTGCAGATTTAGGCTCTAGTACCAGAAGAAGGTAGAATAGTTTCACATAGACTCTTTAACCTGTTCCACCAGTTGTGTAAAGTCAAATCTCTGATTCATCTTTTAATGTATCTGATCTGTCATAGTGGTTTTGCTTCTGTAATAGAACCTTGTCAGATATAACAGGTAATGAGTTTCATCAGAGCTGCATAGATCAGGCTTGATATCTCTCAGTGACTAGGACAATTCAGTAAAAGATGACCATTTCCTGGGGTGTAAGAAATGAGGCTCTGTCCCTGGGCCTTTAAGATCTCCTTCCTTGTATAGTATGTGGAAATATGTCTATTTTCAATTCTGACTCCTTTGAATCAGACTAATTCTAAGATGGTGTTTTTGCTCCGTCAGTGATTACAAGCTATAATGATAGGCTTTCCTAATGTGGTGACAAAATATCACAAAACTTTGCAGATGTTACTTTGGTAATTTCTAATACAGACATTGAATGATTTATACAGTCTGTGTGTCAGACTGCCAATTTTCACATTTTGAACATAACATGTAAAAATAGTATCTTTTACAAGATAAGATATGCAGTATAAAATATAATAAAAAAAATCATTCGTCCATATGTTTGGTAAAAGGTAGTCGAATCTGAATGATCTCTTTAGCTGTTTTAAATAGGGAAATTGGAGAGAGAGTTTCCTTGGGAGCCATGAATTGCCAGAGAAACCAAGTGGGAGAAACTAGAAGCTATTACTTTGGTTGGCCTGTTCTACTGTAATGCTGGGTTTGAACTTTAATCAGTGGCTCAGATTTGAAAAAGGGTGCCTGTGCCAGGACAGAAAGCATAAGAGAAATTCACTTTGTGATGCTGAGAAGCAAATGTTCCTAAATTAATAATACCAGTGATAATAGCTAAACAAAATTAAATAAAACCTAAAAACACCCCAAACATTAGATATTTCTTTGTAGTCTTTATGCATAGTACTGTGTATTATCTTAATCCTCATACAGCCCTATGAGAAAGGCACTTTTTCCCTTCTAACTATGAGGAAATAGAAGCACAGAAAGACTGTTTCACTTGCCCGAGGTCACAGGCTGGTATAATGAGTTAGAATCCCCATTAGGGTCTGGTTGAGTCCATAGTCTACATTGTTAGGTGACTTTTCTTTACTGTCATGGGAGAGGCCATTCACTGGCTCTCTTTCCAAGAGCTTGGTAAGCTGTGAAAAACCTGTGAGACCTGTATGTATGGACTTTGAAAAGGTGTCCTTTTGCTATTGGTTTTTAATGTTATTGCCTTGTAGTTAGAGAATTCACTGTTCTGTATCGATAGCTTGGTAGAAACTTCTTTTGTGGTCCAGAACATGGTCAATTTTTTGAATTATCCATATGTACTTGAAAATAATGCATCTACTTTATTTGTAGGATATGTCTGCTGGATCAATATGGTTTATTTTGCTGTTCAAACCTTTTATCACCTTATTTATTTATTTTTGCCTGCTTGATCTATCAGTTTCCAAGAGAGATGAGGTAAAATATCCCATGATGATTCTTTGATCAATTTCTCATTGTGAGTCTACTTATTTTTCTTATATAAAATAAGTGACTATGTGGTTCATTTATACGGGATCAGGATTGTCATATCTTCCTGATGAATTTTAAGTTTCATCATTAAGTAAGATCCTGTTTTATCCCTAAAGATGCATTTTGCCTTAGTATAATTTGATATCAGTATTATTATATCATGTTTCTGTTAATAGTTTCTTGCTTTATCTTTCTTTACCAAACTTTTAAAAATATTATAAAAACAGGTCTGTGTGTGTGTGTATGTGTGTGTGTGTGTGTGTGTGTATGTATGTGTGTGTGTGTGTGTGTGTGTGTGGTGGGGTGCTTTGCTTGGTTTTGGGAATTAAGTTAATTCTGAAATTTATGCAGAGCAGCAAAAAGGCAACGATAGCTAAAACATCCCAAAGGAGGGGATTGGCCTAGCAGATAGCAAGATTTATTTTAAAGTTATAAAAAGTAATTTAGTGAGTTATTAGTATATGGATAGAAAAATAGGCCAATGAATCTGAATAGAAAATCCAGAAATAGACTTTGTTTTCAGACAGACTGGAATTGCAGATTAGCGGGGGAAAGGATAAGCTTTTCAATAAATGGTACTGGGCTCATTTACATATTGATTTCCTTCCTAAAATATGACAATAAGTGAAGATGAAAGTTCAAACCGTATAACTTTAGGAGACAATATTGGAGAATATATTATGACTTTGGGGTAGGAAATGACTTCTTAAAATGGTGGCAAAAATTCCAAACTAAAAAGGAAAGATTGTTACATTTGACTACAATAAATTAAAATTTTTTGTTCATCAAAACCTGCTATAAACAAAATTAGGATATTTGCAATACATGTACTTGACAAAGAATTAATGTCTAGAATATATAAATAACTGCTCAAAAACTCAGTAGAAAAATGGACAAAAGATAAACTGATATATCACAGCAGAGGAACCTTAAGTGGCCAATAAGCATATGAAATGATCAGTCTTATTAGTAATCAAACAATTGCAAATTAATACCACAGTAATACCATTTTATATCCATCAGTTAGTAAAAATTAAAACATCTGAAAACATCACATTTTGTAAACAACTTACAATACCTTATGACCCAGCAATTCCACTCCTAGGCATATGTATATATACCCTAAAAAATGCTTGTTTTAGTGCACCACAAGACTTGTATAAGGCTTTTCATAGCAGCAATGTCTGTATTCATAAAGACCAGAAATAACCCAAATGTCTATCAATTGAGAATGAACAAATAAATTTTGGTGTAATTATACAATGGAATACTAGGTAGCGGGGATTCTATATCCCTGTGACAGCTCTGTTCCATGGAATACTGTATCCCTATAATATAGGGCTGTGTCCCCCTCAGGAACCCTGGGTTCCTGAGGGGATCTTAAAACCGCAACTCCCAGTCCCTAAAGCTTATGTATGGTCTTACACTCCCTTAATCCACCATGACAGTTCCTTCCCCTTACTGCTTTGCTTATTCATTTCTGAACCTTGGGGATTTCATTTTGTGTCTTTGACATTGATCTTTGTGAAAGAATTTTACATTTTGAATTTTAAATTTTGTGAAGAATGTTTTATCAAGCATTTCTATGATTTTATAGAAGAAGGAGGCTTTTCTGCATCAACAGTGTCACAAGAAGCCACTGCCACCCATCTGTATTGACTTTGCCTATTCTGGGATTCAGTGCTTTGCTATAAAGTCATGTTGCTTTGCCCAAGTTCGGCTGTTCAGTCTGCCAGCAGACAGGAATGTGTTCTTCATGAAATCCTTTTAGAGTTCTATTCTATTTATAAGTTTGTTCCTCTTACTCAAAAAGACATACAGAGTTTACAGTTTAGAAATATAATTATTTCCCCTCTCTTTTAAACATAGTTCTGTTTCTTCCACACCAGCCTGTATGGTGACTTACCATGATAAAGCCATTTTCAAAAGGCTTTTCTTATATCAGGTATCTTGGTGCATGTGAAGAATTATTTTCAGCTCTTCTAGAGGGCTGAATGTAGAGTTGTGAAAGGAGACCAGGAATGACAGCAGAGGTATTCTTAAATTACATCTGCAAAACCAAGATTTTAGAATGCAGTCATAAGCTTGAACATTTGTCCTCCCCTCCCCTCCCCTATATACTCCTCTTTCACCTCCTTCTCCTCTTCTTTTTGCATTAAGATTTTTTATTGCACTCTAACATCTAAAACTCTTAGAAAAGTATAGACCACAGAACACATCCACCTGAGAATTATGTAAATTTAGTCATTGTGGGGAAGCATTTTTGAGATATCTTTGATACAATATATTTGTTTCCATTTGAAATTCCATTCCAAATTTGGTGTGTCAAATGCTGAAACTCCCTCATTTCCTTATACCCAGTCTCTATTTTTTTCTCCATTCTTTCCTTTTCATAAAACACAAGAATCTGCCTGGAGTATCTCCCATTAATAGAAAGCCTTATGATACTTGAATGACCCCAGAAAAAGAGGTTTGAGACACTTTCTCCACAAAGTCTATTTGCCAGATACCATCCCTGATTCTAGCCTTTGATCCAGGACAGATAAAAAAGAAAAATTTTCAGATTTGCTATTGGTATATTAAAAGTTGCCTTATCTTTAAGACCTTTTGGGTCATGCAAACTACTACTTCATTTTAAACTCCAGATTAGATGTTCCTCATCTGATATTACAAATCCAAAAAAATAAATGAGCTGCAAGCACAAGAAATATAAATAAAATTATAGCACAGCACGTAATCAGTTTTCTCAGAATCATTAATAAAAAGTTAAAAGCAGTCAGAGGAAAATGAGACCCTATGTACAGAGAAATAAAGACACCAGAAAATTTCTCATCAGGAACGATGAAAGTGAGAAAAAAGTGGAAAAGCATCTTTAAAGAACTGAAAGAAAAATACTGTCAACCTAGAATTCTATACCCAGTAAAAGTATCTTTCAAAAATGAAGGCAAAATAGGGACTTCCCTGGCGGTCCAGTGGTTAAGACACCATGCTTCCACTGCAAGGGGTGCAGGTTCGATCCCTGGTTGGTGAACTAAGATCCCACATGCTGTGTGGCATGGCCAGAAAAAAAAAAAAAGACATGAATAAATAAGTAAATCCTATGGAGAATATCGATATTTAAGGAAAAAAATGAAGGCAAAATAAAGATGTTTTCAGGCATACAGAAGCTGAAAGAATTCACCATGAGCAGACCTCCAATACAAGAGATATTAAAAGAAGTCCTTCAGACAGAAGGACAATGATACCAGATGGAATGTATATACAGGGAAAAAGCACACAACAAATGGTAATTATATAGGTAAATATGATTTTTTATTATTTAAATCTCTTTAAAAGATAATTGATGACATAAGCAAAAACAATAATGAATTGGGGAGTTTATAATACATATACACATATGCAAATATATGACAAAAATAGCATAAAAACCTAGCGGTGAGAAATGAAAGTGTGCTTTTGTTAAGTTCTTATACTCCGTATGAAGGGGTATAATATCGCTTGAAGATAAACTACGATAAGTTAAAGATATGTACTATAAACTCCAAAGAAGCCACTAAAACAGCAAAGCAAGAGTAACAGCTAATCAGCCAACAAAGGAGATAAAACTACATTATAAAAAAATACTCAATCCAAAAAGATGCAGAAAAAGAAGAAAAGCGAACAAAGGACAAAGGGGACAAATAGAAATAAAAAAGCAAGACGAAAAACTTAAACCTAATAGTTCATATTAAATGTAACTACTCCAGTAAAGCAGAGGTTATGATATTGGATAAAAAAGCAAGACCCAGTAATATGCTGCTTACAAGAAATGTAAAGGCACAAGTAGGTTAAAAGTAAAAGAATGGGAAAATGTATATCTTGGTAACAGTAGTCAAAAGGAAGCTGGAATGGCAATATTAATATCAGACACAGTATATTTCAGAAAACCAGGGATATTACCAGGGATAGAAGACAAAGAAGGTAATTTCATAATGATAAGTAGGTCAATACATCAAGAGGACACAACAGTCCTAAATGTTTACATGCCTAACAGCACAGCTTCAAAACACATGGCAAGAACGGATAAAACTTCAGGAAGAATGAACAAAAGCACAATTATTGTCAGAGATTTTAATACCCCCACTCAAACACACAGGCAGAAATTCCTCAAGGACATAGTAGTCTTGAACTGCACTATCAACCAACCTAAGTTGATTGGTATTTATATGGCTCTCTCAATATCAATAGAATACACATTATTTTCAAATTCACACAGAACATTTACCAAGATAGACTATTGGGCCATAAAATAAGTCTCAATAAATTTAGAAGGATTACAATATGATCTCTGATCACAATAGAATTAAATTATAAATCAGTAACAGAAAGATCTGTGGAAAATCCCCAAATGTTTGAAAACTGAATAACATACTTCTAAATGACACATGGATCAAGGAATAAATTAAAAGAGAAATTTGAAAATATTTTGAAATGAATTAAAGTGAAAAAAAAACGCTATATGAGAATTTGTGGGATGCTGCTAAACAGTATTTTACTTAGTGCTATTTATAGCACTAAACATCTATATTAGGGAAAAAAACACAAATCAATGATATCCACCTTAAAAACAAAAGCAGAAAAAGAAGAGCAAGTTAAACTAAAGTAAGGAGAAGAAAAGAAATAATAAAGTTTAAAGCAGAAATCAGTGAAAGAAAACAAAAAAAGAGAAAAATCAAAATGAAATATAATACTACATGTATTTGAGAATATCAATAAAATTAAGCCTGTAGCCAGACTAATCAGAGGAAAAGAAGACATGTGTTAACCAGCATCAAGAATGAGAGAAATGACATCACTGTAGATTCTACAGCTATTAAAAAGATAATATGGGGGCTTCCCTGGTGGCGCAGTGGTTAAGAATCCTCCTGCCAATGCAGGGGACATGGGTTCAAGCCCTGGTCCGGGAAGATCCTGCATCCTGCAGGGCAACTAAGCCCGTGTGCCACAACTACTGAGCCTGTGCTCTAGAGCCCACATGCCAAAACTACTGAAGCCTGTGTGCTACAACTACTGAAGCCTGTGTACCTAGAGCCCATGCTCTGCAACAAGAGAAGCTACCGCGGTGAGAAGCCCACGCCCCACAACGAAGAGTAGCCCCCGCTCGCCGCAACCAGAGAAAGCCGCACACAGCAACGAAGACCCAGTGCAGCCAAAAATAAATTAAATAAAATAAAAATTTTAAAAAGGATAATGTGGAAATGTTATTAACAGTTTTATGCCCATAAATCTGACAACATAGTTGAAATGGACAAATTTCTTGAAAGACTCAAAATACCAACATTCACTTAATAAGAAGCAAATAAACTTGAATAACCCTACTTAAGATACTGAATTTTTACTTAAAAACTTACCCATAAAGAAAAGTTAGCTCTCAGATGGCTTTCTGGTGAATTCTGCTAAACATTCAAGGAAAAAGTTGTACTAATATTATATGAACTCTTTCAGAAAATTGATGAGGAAGAAACACTTCCCAACTAGTTCTTTGAGGCTACCCTTAACTTGTTAGCAAAACCAATTATCTTGTTAGAGAAAGTCATTACAAGAAAAGAAAACTACAGACCAATATCCCTTATATGAGCATTTTAAACAAAATTTTAGCAAATTGTATTCAACAATATATAAAAAGAGACCAAGTTGGCTTTATCCTAGGAGTTCAAATTTGGTTCAATGTTTAAAAATCAATGTAATTCATCATATTAATATCTTAAAACTGAAAAGCCATATGATCAACTCAGTATATGAGAAAAAGCATTTGACAGAATCCCAAATCTATTCCTGATAAAAACTTTCATCAGAGTAGAAATGGACTACAACTTCCTCAACTGAAAAGATGTATACAAAAATACCTACAAGAGACAAATACTTAATGATGGAAGGCTGAAAGCTTTCCCCTTAACAACAGAAACAAGACAAGGATGTTTGCTCTTATCGTGTCTTCTCAGCATTGTACAAGATGTTCTAGCCAGTGCAAACAGGCAAGAAAAAGTAAAAAGGCATCCATATTGAAAAGTAAAGCTGTCTTTATTCACAGATAACATTTTTGTCTTTGTAGAAAATGCAGTGGAATATACAAAAAGCTTCTAGAACTAACAAGTAAGCTTAGCAAGTTTGCAAATACAAAATCAATATGCAAAAGTCAATTATTTTTCTATTTTAGAAGAAACCATTTGGAAATTGAAGTAAAAAATTTTGTTTGCAATAGCATCAAAAAATGGAAAATACTTAGGGAGAAGTCTGACAAAAGAGGTGAAAAAATCAGTACATCAGGAAAAACTAAAGTAGTCTTAAGAATGTTGAGAGGTATACTGTATTTATGGGTTAGGCAACTAAATATAATACCATTGTTAATATAATACCATTGGTCATCAGCTGTTGTTAAATGACTATTCTGCCAAATTATTTCATAGACTTAATCCCCAATAAAAATCCTACCAGGCTTTTTTTCTTTTTAAATGGTAGATGTTGACAAACTGATTCTAAAATGTTAATGGAATTTCAAAGGACCTAAAATAGGCAAAACAATTTTGAAAACAAGAACAAAATTGGTGAACTAAGACTTATTATAAAGTCACTGTAGTTAATATAGTATGGTATCACTGCAAAGACAGACAAAGAGAAAAATGGAACAGAGTAGAGAATCCAAAAATAGACTCACATATATATGAGGAACTGATTTTTAATAAAAGTGCAAAGGCAATTCAGTGGAGAAACAGTAGTCTTTTCAACAAATGGTGCTGGAACAATTGGGCATCCATATGCAAAATAAAACTAAACAACAAAAAAAGGACTTTGATCCTGCCTCACACCATATGAAAAATTAATTCAAAATAGATCATAGACCTAAATGTAAAACCTAAATCTATAAAAGTTCTAGGAGAAAATATGGAAGAAAACCTTTGTAACCTTGAAATAAGCAAAGATGTCTTAGATATGACACCAAAAAGATGATCCATAATAGAAAAAAATTGAGAAATTGTACTTTATCAAAATTAAAACTTCTGCTCTTTGAACAACACTGTAGGAGACTGAAAGCACAAGCTAGAGTCTAAGAAACTGTTTACAAAACCGATATCAGATAAAAGTCTTGTATCCAGAATAGGTGAAGAACTCTGAAAATGCAAAAATAAGAAAACAATCCAATAAAAACATGGGCAGAAGATGTAATCATACATCTCAATGAAGAAGATGCATGGATGGCAAATAAGCACTTGAAAACCTGAACAACATAACTAGTCATTAGGGAAATGCAAGTGAGGATCACAATAAAGTACTTCTACACACTGATTATAATGGCTAATATTAGATTGACCATATCAAACGTTGGTGAGGATGTGGAGGAACTGGAATTCTCATACACTGCTTGTTGGAATGTAAAATGGTAAAAGCACGTTGGAAAACAGTTTTTTAGTTTCTTCAAAAGTTAAACATTACCTATAACGTATGACCCAACCGTTCTGCTCTTAGGAGTGGAATATACCTGAGAGGAATGAAAGCATATGTCCATACGAAGACCTGTGTACAAATGTTCCACACAACTTTATTTGGAAGAGTCTAAAAATGAAAACAACCCACATGTCTGTCAACAAGCAAAAGGATAAACATACTATGCTATATCTGTCCAATGGAATACTACTCAGTAATAAAAATAATGAACTACAGATTCACACTATTATGACTCTCAAAATAGTTATGCTGAGTGAAAAAAGTCACACAAAAATAGAGTACATACTGTATGATTGCATTTATCTAAAATTCTAGGAAACTCAACCTAATGTAGAATGATAGAAATAAAGCCAATGGTTGGTTGCCTGAATTCATAGGTGGGGGTAGAATGGGGAGGGGGAAGAGAGAGGGATTACAGAGATGTATAAGGCAACATTTGAGGGTGAATATGTGTTCATTACCTTGATTGTGGTGATGGTTTTGCAGATGTATAGATATGTCAAAAATTATGAAATTCCCAGAACCAAGATGGCGGAGTAGAAGGACGTGCTCTCACCCCCTCTTGTGAGAACACCAGAATCACAACTAGCTGCTGGACAGTAATCGACAGGAAGACACTGGAACTCACCTAAAAAGATACCCCACATCCAAAGACAAAGGAGAAGCCACAATGAGATGGTAGGAGGGGCACAATCACAGCAAAATCAAATCCCATAACTGTTGGGTGGGTGACTCACAACTGGAGAACACTTATATCACAGAAGTCCACCCACTGGAGTGAAGGTTCTGAGCCCCACGTCAGGCTTCCCAACCTGGGAGTCTGGCAATGGAAGGAGGAATTCCTAGAGAATCAGACTTTGAAGGCTAGTGGGATTTGATTGCGGGACTTTGACAGGACTGGGGGAAACAGAGACTCCACTCTAGGAGGGCACACACAAAGTAGTGTGTGCATCAGGACCCAGGGGAAGGAGCAGTGACCGCATATGAGACTGAACCAGACCTACCTGCTAGTGTTGGAGGGTCTCCTACAGAGGCAGGGAGTAGCTGTGGCTCATCGTGGAGACAAGGACACTGGCAGCAAAAGTTCTGGAAAGTACTCCTTGGTGTGAGCCCTTCCAGAGTCTGCCATTAGCCCCACCAAAGAGCCCAGGTAGGCTTCAGTGTTCGGTTGCCTCAGGCCAAACAACCAAAAGGGAGGGAACCCAGCCCCACCCATCAGCAGTCAAGTGGATTAAAGTTTTACTGAGCTCTGCCCAAGAAAGCAACAGCCAGCTCTACCCACCACCAGTTCCTCCCATCAGGAAACCTGCACAAGCCTCTCAGATAGCCTCATCCACCAGAGGACAGACAGTGGAAGCAAGAAGAACTACAGTCCTGCAGCCTGTGGAACAAAAACCACATTCACAGAAGGATAGACAAGATGAAAAGGCAGAGGGCTATGTACCAGATGAAGGAACAAGATAAAACCCCAAAAAACAACTAAATGAAGTGGAGATAGGCAACCTTCCAGAAAAAGAATTCAGAATAATGATAGTGAAGATGATCTAGGACCTCGGAAAACCAGTGGAGGCAAAGATCGAGAAGATGCAAGAAATGTTTAACAAAGACCTAGAAGAATTAGAGAACAAACAAACAGAGATGAACAATACAATAACTGAAATGAAAACTACACTAGAAGGAATCAATAGCAGAATAACTGAGGCAGAAGAACGGATAAGTGACCTGGAAGACAGAATGGTGGAATTCACTGCTGCACAACAGAATAAAGAAAAAAGAATGAAACGAAATGAAGACAGCCTAAGAGACCCCTGGGACAACAGTAAACGCAACAACATTCGCATTATAGGGGTCCCAGAAGGAGAAGAGAGAGAGAAAGGACCCGAGAAAATATTTGAAGAGATTATAGTCGAAAACTTCCCTAACATTGGAAAGGAAATAGCCACCCATGTACAGGAAGCTCAGTGAGTCCGGTACAGGATTAACCCAAGGAGAAACATGCTGAGACACATAGTAATCAAATTGGCAAAAATTAAAGAGAAAGAAAAATTATTGAAAGCAGCAAGGGAAAGACAACAAATAACATACAAGGGAACTCCCATAAGGTTAACAGCTGATTTCTCAGCAGAAACTCTACAAGCCAGAAGGGAGTGGCATAATATACTTAAAGTAATGAACAGGAAGAACCTACAACCAAGATTCCTCTACCCGGCAAGGATCTCATTCAGATTCGATGGAGAAATCAAAAGCATTACAGACAAGCACAAGCTAAGAGAATTCATCACCACCAAACCAGCTCTAAAACAAATGCTAAAGGAACTTCTCTAAGTGGGAAACACAAGAGAAGAAAAGGACCTACAAAAACAGAACCAAAACAATTAAGAAAATGATAATAGGAACATACATATCGATAATTACCTTAAATGTGAATGGATTAATTGCTCCAACCAAAAGACACAGGCTTGCTGAATGGATAAAAAAAAAGACCCATATATATGCTGTCTACAAGAGATCCACTTCAAACCCAGGGACACATACAGAATGAAAGTGAGGGGATGGAAAGTGATATTCCATGCAAATGGAAATCAAAAGAAAGCTGGAGTAGCAATACTCATATCAGATAAAATAGACTTTAAAATAAAGAATGTTACAAGAGACAGGAAGGACACTACATAATGATCAAGGGATCAATCCAAGAAGAAGATATAATAATTATAAATATATATGCACCCAACACAGGAGCACTTCAATACATAAGGCAAGTGCTAACAACTATAAAAGAGGAAATCGACGGTAACACAATAATAGTGGGGGACTTTAACACCTCATTTACACCAATGGACAGATCATCCAAACAGAAAATTAATAAGAAACACAAGCTTTAAATGGCACAATAGACCAGATAGATTTAATTGATATTTATAGGACATTCCATCCAAAAACAGCAGATTACACCTTCTTCTCAAGTGCACACGGAACATTCTCCAGGATAGATCACATCTTGGGTCAGAAATCAAGCCTCAGTAATTTTAAGAAATTGAAATCATATCAAGCATCTTTTCTGATCACAACACTGTGAGATTAGAAATCAATTACAGAGAAAAAAATGTAAAAAACACAAACACATGGAGGCTAAACAATATGTTACTAAATAACCAAGAGCTCACTGAAGAAATCAAAGAGGAAGTCAAAAAACACCTAGATACAAATGACAATGAAAACACAACAATCCAAAACCTATGGAATGCAGCAAAAGCAATTCTAAGAGGGAAGTTTATAGCTATACAAGCCTACCTCAAGAAACAAGAAAAATCTCAAATAAATAATCTAACCTTACACATAAAGGACCTAGAGGAAGAAGAACAAACAAAATCCAAAGTTAGCCGAAGGAAATAAATCATAAAGATCAGAGCAGAAATAAATGAAATAGGAACAGAGAAAACATTAGCAAAGATCAATAAAACTAAAAGCTGGTTCTTTGAGAAGATAAACAAAATGGATAAACCATTAGCCAGAGTCATCAAGAAAAAGGGAGAGGACTCAAATCAATAAAATTAGAAACAAAAAAGGAGAAGTTACAACAGACACCGCAGAAATACAAAGCATCCTAAGAGACTGCTACAAGAAACTCTATGCCAATAAAGTGGATAACCTGGAAGAAATGGACAAATTCTTAGAAAGGTATAACCTTCCAAGA
This sequence comes from Lagenorhynchus albirostris, assembly GCF_949774975.1. Lineage (NCBI taxonomy): Eukaryota > Metazoa > Chordata > Mammalia > Artiodactyla > Delphinidae > Lagenorhynchus > Lagenorhynchus albirostris. The sequence continues at coordinate 113,331,189 of NC_083097.1, forward strand.
CTGAACCAGGAAGAAATAGAAAATATGACCAGACCAGTCACAAGTAATGAAATTGAAACTGTGATTAAAAATCTTCCAACAAACAAAAGTCCAGGACCAGATGGCTTCACAGGTGAATTCTATCAAACATTTAGAGAAGAGCTAACATCCATCCTTCTCAAATTCTTCAAAAAAATTGCAAAGGAAGGAACACTCCCAAACTCATTCTATGAGGCCACCATCACCCTGATACTGGAACCAGACAAAGATACTACAAAAAAAGAATATTACAGACCAATATCACTGATGAATATGGATGCAAAAATCCTCAACAAAATAGTAGCGAACAAATTCCAGCAACACATTAAATGGATCATACACCATAATCAAGTGGGGTTTATCCCAGAGGTGCAAGGATTCTTCAACATATGCAAATCAATCAATGTGATATACCATATTAACAAATTGAAGAATAAAAACCATATGATCCTCTCAATAGATGCAGAAAAGGCTTTTGACAAAATTCAACACCCACTTATGATAAAAACTCTCCAGAAAGTGGGCATAGAGGGAACCTACCTCAACATAATAAAGGCCATATGTGACAAACCCACAGCAAACATCATTCTCAAAGGTGAAAAACTGAAAGCATTTCCTCTAAGATGAGGAACAAGACAAGGATGTCCACTCTCACCACTATTATTCAACAAAGTTTTGGAAGTCCTAGCCATGGCAATCAGAAAAGAAAAAGAAATAAAAGGAATACAAATTGGAAAAGAAGAAGTAAAATTGTCACTGCAGATGACATGATACCATACAGGGAGAATCCTAAAGATGCCACCAGAAAACTACTAGAGCTAATCAATGAATTTGGCAAAGTTGCAGGATACAAGATTAATGCCCAGAAATCTCTTTCATTCCTGTATGCTAATGATGAAAAATCTGAAAGAGAAATTAAGGAAACACTCCCATTTACCATTGCAACAAAAGGAATAAAATACCTAGGAATAAACCTACCTAAGGAGACAAAAGACGTGTATGCAGAAAACTATACGACACTGATGAAAGAAATTAAAGATGATACCAACAGATAGATATACCATGTTCTTGGATTGGAAGAATCAATATTGTGAAAATGACTATACTACCCAAAGCAATCTACAGGTTCAATGCAATCCCTATCAAATTACCAAGGGCAATTTTTACAGAACTAGAACAAAAAACCTTAAAATTTATATGGAGACAAAAAAGACCCCAAATAGCCAAAGCAGTCTTGGGGGAAAAAAACGGAGCTGGAGGAATCAGGCTCCCTGACTTCAGACTCTACTACAAAGCTACAGTAATCCACACAATATGGTACTGGCACAAAAACAGAAACATAGATCAATGGAACAAGATAGAAAGTCCAGAGGTAAACCCACACACCGATGGTCAACTAATCTATGACAAAGGAGGCAAGGATATACAATGGAGAAAAGACAGTCTCTTCAATAAGTGGTGCTGGGAAAACTGGACAGCTATATGTAAAAGAATGAAATTAGAACACTCCCTAGCACCATACACAAAAATAAACTCAAAATGGATTAGAGACCTAAATGTAAGACCCGACACTATAAAACTCTTAGAGGAAAACTTAGGAAGAACACTCTTTGACATAAATCACAGCAAGGTCTTTTTTGATCCACCACCTTGAGTAATGGAAATAAAAAGAAAAATAAACAAATGGGACTTAATGAAAGTTAAAAGCTTTTGCATAGCAAAGGAAACCATAAACAAGACGAAAAGACCACCCTCAGAATGGGAGAAAATATTTGCAAATGATTCAGTGGACATAGGATTAATCTCCAAAATATATAAACAGCTCATGCAGGCTCAATATTAATAAAACAAACAACCCCATCCAAAAATGGGCAGAAGACCTAAATAGACATTTCTCCAAAAAAGACATACAGATGGCCAAGAGGCACATGAAAAGCTGCTCAACATCACTAATTATTAGAGAAATGCAAATCAAAGCTACCATGAGGTATCACCTCATGCCATTTAAAATGGGCTTCATCAGAAAATCTACAAACAACAAATGCTGGAGAGGGTGTGGAGAAAAGGGAACCCTGTTGCACTGTTGGTGGGAATGTAAATTAATACAGCCTCTATGGAGAACAGTATGTAGGTTCCTTAAAAACCTAAAAATAGAATTACCATATGACCCAGCAGTCCCACTACTGGGCATATACCCAGAGAAAACCACAATTCAAAAAGACACCTGCACCCCAATGTTCATTGCAGCACTGCTTACAATAGCCAGTTCATGGAAGCAACCTAAATGCCCATTGACAGACGAATGGATAAAGAAGATGTGGTACATATATACAATGGAATATTACTCAGCCATAAAAAGGAACGAAATTGGGTCATTTGTTGAGACGTTGGTGGATCTAGAGACTGTCATACAGAGTGAAGTAAGTCAGAAAGAGAAAAACAAATATCGTATATTAACGCATATATGTGGAACCTAGAAGAATGGTACAGATGAACTGGTTTTCAGGGCAGTAATTGATACACAGATGTAGAGAACAAACATGGACACCAAGGGGAGGTAGTGGTGGGGTGGGGCATGTTTGTGGGATGAATTGGGAGATTGGGATGAATGTGTATAAAATTGATGAGTAATAATAACCTGTTGTATTAAAAAAATTATGAAATTGTACTCTTGAAGTAAATGCCGTTTATTGTATGTCAATTATGACTCAATAAAGGTATTAAAAAAACCAACGTGGAGAGATTATTTTCATCCTCAATGTATTGATGAAGGAACTGATGTTTAGCAGTTATCTTGCTTAATGTCACAAAGGGAAAAAAAAATCCAGCTTATGTGTTTTGCATATTTTAACTGAATCCTTATAGCAATTCACAAGGGTATCTTTTCCTTGTCCCATTTTACAGAAAAAAACAAAAAACAGAGAACGATAGAATTTAACTAACTTGCCCGTCGTCACATGAGTTGTGGTTAAGCTAGGCTCTGAACCCGTATCTCTGTGCTTCCAAAGTTTGTGTCTTCTTACTGCTGTGCATCTTGACATCTTTGGGCTCTAGACATGATCTCCAAGTCCTTACATTTTAAAAAGAAAGAGTCACCACCACTAAGCCTTGAGAATTTCACACCTAAAGAAATGCCTTTGGCTTTAGGCATAGAAGCATGTCTGAATCCTCCCCAATACATGATGAATGTTTATGTGTGCATGGCATACTATTTGATATTCCTGATATTGTGAGCAATTTCGCATAGGCTAACTGCACCTCCAGCCTTTCCTTGGCATTCAGGAATGCATTTTAGAAGTGCATCAGTTAGAGTGAGGCCTTGTTCATTTAACTTTTTAAAAGCAAATAATGTATAAAGTTCACTAATTAAAAATAACAGCTAACATTTGTTGAATGACGGACACTCTCTGAGCACTTTATATATATTGTCCTGCTTATCCTCGGAAAGCCTAAGAGGCAGGTATTAATATTATATATTTTTTAAAATGAGGAAACTCAGGAAGTCCCTGGCGGTCCAGTGGTTAGGCCTCTGCGCTTTCACTTCCGAGGGCCCCCGGTTCAATCCCTGCTTGGAGAACTAAGATCTAAGATGCCTCAAGCCAAAAAAAAAAAAAGAGGAAACTGTAGCTCAAGGAGGTTAAGTCACTTTCCCAAGGTCATACAGCAAATCTGTGGGGAAGCCTGGAATAATAATTACTCGAATTCCAGAATGTGCTTATCATCTATGCTAAACTGCCTTGTAGTATTTTAACTCTTACTTAAACTCTTTCCTCTAAGTGATTTGAAACATCCATGACAATAGATCGTGGCACCCCATGGTGTTTGATCTCTGTGACTGGAAGAACTCTGGGCAGCCCACAGATCCCAACAGTCCTCAAATGGGACTCTGCAAACCTGGAAACATACTGCAGGCTCCTCAGAAGAAGGAGATCTAGAATACCAGTTTGATCAAGAAGAGCTAGCTCAGCCAGGGGAGGTGGAACATCAGTGACCCCTTTGGGATCACCGATTTTATCAGTGTTAGGATGGATTTGGAGAGCAGAGCAGATGAACATCATCTGTGTAAAAGCTTAGAAAATGGTATCAACACCTCTCCTGTCTTCGGTGCACACTCCTCTGAAGTGTTTGAGTCCAGTTCCTCAGACTGGAGAAAGGCAAGGAATAGCTGGACTGCTTCTGTCAGAATCACAGAATGCCTAGCTTCAGCTCCCTGCTGCCTCTGGAACTGAACTCAATTTCTAGAACATTAAAAAAATCCCACCACAATTAATAATTAATATGTGGTCAACACATATTGAAAGTATAGGAAAACAATGCCCAAGATTTTTTTAGAACATTAAGGGTTAATTACCAGATGTATGATGGGAAGCAGTCTTCTTCAGACTTGTGTTTTATTTTGTTTTCAGCAGTGGGACCCATTTTCAAACAAGATCACATACATTTTAAGATGGATAAAATCTTTTTATTAATACCGATTGATTTTATGTTTATACCATTTGTTTATACATTTATACAGTCAATCGGTGTGGCCACTTTGAGGAACATAAATATTTGAAATTGGGCATTACGGTGATGCTCCCAGACTCACATTTACTTCGGCACCTTACTAAACTAGAAGGAAACCTTGGTGGGATTTTGGCAACATTGATGCAGAATGTTTTGTGAGATAGTTTGGAAGCTACAGGTATTGACCAAAAGGGGTGAATGATCCTAATAGGGGAGCAATTCCTATGACTGGAAAATCCAGAAAAAAACCCAGAAGGAGTTGGTATTGGAATGAGTCTCAGAGGTGGGGAAGGAATTGTTGGTGAAAGGTATGGGTACGGAGTGGGGTCCACACGGACCATCTGCCTCCTCTGCGCCCTCCTGCACATTTGGCGCCTCATGTAGGTGGGTTCTGGCCCTTGGTACTGGCTGAGCAAGAGTCATCTACTGTTCCTGTGTGAACTTCCTCCCTGTGGTCCCTTAGCCCCTTCAGGCCAGGCTCTGTGACTCGTTCATCTCGGCCCTGTGTCATCTTCCGTGCTTTGCCAGATGCTCAGTACATTCTTACTTGATGAATAGGGTCCCAGGTAAGGGAGGGGGTCACAATGTATGAAGCAAGAGTTCATTTCTCCCCAGTTTCAAAAGGAGTATTAAGTTAGTCCCAAGGCTCCCCTCCTCCCTTGACTAGCAAACAGTTTCTCAGAACTGCACTGAGTTCACAGGGGCTCGCTGAGACTCTGAGTTTCATTTGGGAGCAGCCTGGAAGAGGAGCACCACATAGGCATGTTTAGACACCTGTTTAGACTCTGTCCACACAGAGCCCCTGAAGTAGATAATTTTGATCAATTGAAGTGCTGATTCTCTTTTTTGCACGTTTCTTTATAATCATCCCAGAACCTTCCATAGGCACTTGGCTCTTAACTCTTCAAGTCACTGCCATGTCTCGTCTCGTTCTCCAAGTGAATTTACCTAGCTCCTCCTAGGAACCAGATCCTGCACTAGGTGCTTCAGGGACATCCAAAGGTTGGGGGTGTGTGAGGACACAGGCAGTAGGAAGGTACAAAGACAGCTCAGCACCCTCGGCTTACCCACAGTGGAGAGCTGCGGCAAAGCACAGAATAATTAACTGCCAAGGGAATTATGCTGACGGCTGATGCTCTGGGGGTTCAAAAGAGGAAGGCAAAAGTTGTAAGGGAATTTACAGAGGATGCAGGAACTGAAGAGGAATTTGGGGCATGGGAAAGCTTTGACCGTTGGAGGTGCACTAGACAGGCCGATGAGAAACTTGGGAGGGCAGTGCACACTCCGTGTTCAGCAGGCAATGGGCAAACTGGTCTAATAGGAAAGGAAATATTTTTTTTGATTGGACACCAAACATCATCATCATCAACAACAAAGCAGTGACAGTGAACACTTCCTGAACGTATAATTCTTGTCAAACACTGAGCTAAACACACGATAGTTTTAATCTCAGTTCATTCCCACAAAACCTTATGAGGAAATCAGGGTTCTGCTAGCCTATGCGGTAGTTCTGGAGAACGAGAAAATGGCAGACACCTTATGGGAACGTGAGTTGGAGCAACTGGACAACTTTGTGCAGTGCACAACTGCTGAAGTGTACGTGGTGGTAGAAAGAATCATCACATGTATGAGTGAGGACCAAGCTCTGTGTTGAATGCTTCACACATATAATAACTTTCTGACTCCTCATAACTACCCTATGAAGGCTGTGCTATTCATTTCCCCATCCCATGCAGTTCCACTTAGGGGAACTTAATGCTGGTACAGTAAGTTGGAGCCAGTTATGGAGGGTCTTGACTGTAGGCTTGGGGGGAAGTAGGGCCTTATTCGGTTGGCTTAGGAGACTTTTACCCGAGCCGCTTGGTGAATCCCTCTCGAGGCCGTCCCAGTTGCCCAGGGCTCCAAGGTCTAGCCAGGGCAGGCTCCATCACCCACTTACCGTATTCTTGCCGAGAGCACGTCCATCTGTGTCCTCCATCCTGTGCCCGCTCTCTCTGGAGTCCCCCCTTCAGCCTCCTGCTTGTCAGCATCACAGTCACCGGCCTTCCCGGGTGCCCCCACCTCCGGCTGGGGCGGTGAGCTCTCTGGTCACTGTGCACACAGGCCCCGCGAGGGCGGGCACAGTCTCGCTGTCTCAGCACCCACAGCACTAAGCGCAGACCTTTGGACGAACAGCAGTTGTGTGAATATTTCCCGCGAAACGCGCTTCTCCTTCCGTTTACTCAGTTTAAAGAGCGCCACCTCTTTGGTTGACCTGGCGTGATGCTACTTGTAGATGCAGACCTTGTGTTCCTGCCTTACTAGCGTCTACTTGTATCAGAGCTTTCACACCCTCCTCACCTGCTCCCTCTGATGCTCAGCGTCACGTGCTGTTTCCTTGCTGCCGTCCAGCTTCCAGCACCGGCTGCCAGGCCACTGGACAGATTTGCAGAATTGTACTTTTGTTCCCTGTTTTGAATCACTGCTGAGCATCAATTGCTTTTTAAACCCCAGTCCTTCAGGCAGGAAGGGTGAGATTTTGGCTCCTCTTTTCCAGGCTGGCTGTACGAATCAAATTACCTGCAGAAAAGGGGACTTGGCACTTCTTGTCCTAGATGAGGCTGTTGCTTTAGCTGGTCCACGCCTGTGTGTCCGTCCTTGGGGTCATAACATTGAAATCTTTCTGTATTTACTGGTAAATAGCCACTGCTCCAAGCCCTTCATGGGCTTCCCTGCCACCCTGCTTGCCCTGGCCTGTCCCCTGGGATCTCTTAAATCTCTCCTAATCCAGCAACCAAAGGGTTAATGCTCAGCACCGGCAGAGCCCTAAGACTGGCTTCAGTTCTGAATGGCTAGTCCAGGGCCACACAGGTCGTTCAGGGTTTTGAATCTCACTCTTGTTTCCTGGCCAAGGAAAGCCCGACTTGCCTTCTTCCCTGGAGATAGGAGGGGCATTTTCATGAGAAGAAAAAGCTTCCCTTCCAGGTGAAATGGGAGCTATTGTTTGTTTATTAAGCACTCACTCTTTATCAGGCTCTGTGCTAAGCACTTCATCTGAAACACTTTGTTTAATTCTCACAAACGTCTTTGGGAGGCCCCTAATAATGTTATGCCTGTTTTGTGCTTGAGAGAAAAAGGATCATAGAGGTCAAGAACTTGCCAGGACTGGCAAATGGCAAAACTGGGATTTGAACCCATGTCTGTTAGGCTGCCCAGTCCATGCACTGGGCTTTGAACAGTAGTCCTCATTTCATCTACTAGACTCAGGGTGGACCTCAAGGAGTACCTTCTTCAGTCACATCACTCCTCCTTGATGACTGCTTTGATTCTGGTGGGCGTACGTGGGCTCAGTGAAACACTCCAGGTCACCCTCTCACTGGGATTTGGCAGAAAGAGTCCCTCTTACTGTCATCTGAGTGATATCATTCCATCTCTTTGGCGAGCCTACGTGTAATGGATTCTTTAAGATAACATGCAGTGAGTTATGCCTTCTTGTGTCTCTGCCCCTTTGCAATGTGACTTGCTGTCTCACCTATCAAGAGGTGGAGCCTGTTTCTCTACCCCTTGACTCTGGATTGACCCTGTGGCTTGCTTTGTCCAAGAGGAATGTAGTAGAAGTGTTGTTCTGGAATTTTGCAGCCCAGACCTTAATAGGCCTTGTAGCTTCTGCTTGTGCTCTCAAAACCCAACCACCATGTAAAGAAATCTAGACCGTCTTGCTCCAGAGAGCCCACTTGGAGAGGGAGGTCACCTGGAGGGGAACTGGGGCGCCCCAGCCCACTGCTAGCAAGCAAGCACCAAGCTCCCAGATGTGTGGATGAGGCTTTCTTGGATTTCTATTGCTAGCTGAGTCATCCCAGCTGACTCCATGTGGAACAAACACAAGCCATCCACTCTGAACCCAGCCAACCCACGCTGTGAGCCTCAACACGGCTGCTGTTTTAAACCACTGAGTCTTGGAGTGCTGTGTGATACAGCAGGGGATAAGTGATGCAGTATATAAAGGCAGAGGAAAATTCTATTAAAAGTCAAGGCCTAAAACACTTGTTTATGATTGTTCGTAACTCTTTATAAGTAAAAGTTAACAATTTATTACACAGAGAAATGTCATAAATACCAAGGAAATCAAAGAGGACCTTAATCTATGGAAATTATTAAAATTAACCATTTGGTACCTAAAATCTCCCCAAAGTCAACAGCTAAGCCAGAATAAAAGTTGTCCTTGAGAAAATCTACAAATGATTTTCTTTACTTAGACATTTCCTTTTAAATTACCCGATTTGTTACTCTCTTAATGCAGTTGCAAGATGAAAACATAAATGTTAGAACCTACAAAGTAAGGTGGATATACCTCTCCATTGTCTTCCTTGGAACAGGCACTTGGACATGTCATGAATCTTCATACATATGTATATCATACCTCTATACACCTTTAATTCAATTTAGCAAGTGCTTATTGAACACTTACTATAAGTAAAGGTAGAATCATATCTGTATAAGCAGAGAGAGGGAGTCTGAATGAGATCTGTGCAAATTCCCAAAAGACTTCCAAAAGATGTATTGAATCTCCACCTTCTTCAGAACTACTCAACAGTTCTAATATTTTCTGACCCCAGCTTCTGGAGTACCAGTTATTTAATAGGATCTAAATACTTGTTGAACGAATAAATTAATAAATGACTAGAAGAGTTGAAAAAAGGGGGCCTAAATGAAGGAGAATGAGAAGAATAATCCAGGAGCAGAATAATCTAAAAAAGTAATAATCTATCTCTGGGTGATGGGACTTGGCTGAGTGTTCCTCGGTCAGGAAAGTTGTTCTCTGCAGAAAGAGTTTCCATATCTTAGGATTTTCAAACACCAGGCTGGAGGGAAGCTGAGCTCAGACAGATATAGCAGCATGTGAAAATTAAGCATGATTTTTAGCTGTGCTTTAGTGTTGGGGGTATAGTCCTGGCTATAGGAAATGCCAGTCCTGGCCTCTGCCCTGGACAGACCGCCCTTGTGGTTAAAGTCCCAATCACAGACAGCCCATTTCTAGGGGAGAAAATCAGGAATACAGAAATGGGCAGTGAGCATCTGGAAAATTCCCAGGACTGTTCCATGGGATAAAGGATTGAAGAGACATTTAGTTTTTAGAAAAGACTTGTGGTAGATTTGAGGATTGTCTTCAGTATTTGGACTGCTTCCATGTGGAAGGGGTTCACCTTGCTCTGCATGAGCTCAGAGGGCAGAGGGAGGACTGGAAAGCAGAAGTTACATCTGTATAGGACACACAAATATAGTACTAAGTGGGGAAGGAGCACCAGATCCCAAGGCAGACTCTTTTCTGGAGAGATGTACTCCTTTTAGCTGTTTTTTGGCCCAAAGAAGTATGGCTTTACAGTAGGATCAAAGGATGAAGATATCTGAGGGGAGGCTTGAAGGTGGACTGAAAGACATCCTTACCAAGGGTATTAATAGCAGAGATTCTAGAGCCAGATGGCCTTCCTTAGAATCCCAGCTTTACAGCTTGCTCTCCTGGGCCAGTGATTTAGCTTCTCCTTGATTCTGTTTCCTTATCTATAAGTGGGAATATTAGTAGAACCTACCACGTTGGGTTTTTGAGGACTAAATGAGTTAATGTTCACACTTAGAACAGTCCCTGTACATCGGTGAGCACTACAGGGGTGCCAGCTGTTATTTCTGTAAGAGGGACAGGAAGTGTAAGCTTGTTAGCCAGGTTACCTTCTCTCCTTTCATAAGGGCATAATGTTTACAAAGCTCTTTCACATGTAACAACTAACTTGGTCCTCACAGCAACCGTATGCTATAGATAGTGTCGATATTATTATTCCCAGAAGATGAGAAAACAGGGTCAGAGTCATAAGTGACTTAGCAAGTGAAGAAAGAGAGTCCTGGCTCGGGCTCAAGCCTTTTGTCTAAGTCTAGCAGTCATTCCCCTGCACCAGATTGCCTCCTTCCTAATTTCCACTTTGGCAATACAGCTGGGCAGCAGTAGCTTTAGGATGAATCTGAATAAATGACCCATTTGATTTTAGAGGGCACAGTTATCTCCACACTCCAGCCAGACACTGAGGAACAATGCACCTGTGATTTATGCTGCAATATTTTCCCTTTAAAGGTAAATAATTAACCCATAAAGGAGGTTACCTCTTGGCACACACATTTTCCTTTTGTTATAAAATTTTCATGCCACATATTTCAGCTTCATTGATTGAAAGTCGAATTATGAGCCTCAGGGCAAAGGCAATATGAGGTTTCCAAGAGCCTTCCTGAAATTATTACCAGTTTCCCCATATTAACGTCCATGAATTTATCTCAGTGCGAGGGTTGATAATACAGAACATGAAATGATAAATATGTTCACTGGTTTCTCACTTGCAAGAGCCACAGATGCCAGGAAAGATGCTCATTTTCTGTAACTTCCCATGTTCCCCATCTCACTATACCTGTACTGATAAGCCTTTGTGCTTGGTGGCTATTCTGTGGGAAGAGAGCGCTTCTATTTTCTAGTGAAAAAACTGAGCCCCAAGCGCTAGGACTTATCGCCTAAAAGATTCCACATTCTCATTTCTACGAGAGAGTCGAGTGAGATAATGTATGTAAAATATTTAACAGTGTCTGATCACATAACTGTTTAGTAAATGCTGAAAAAAAGAAGTCCTATGGAAGAGCCAAGAGATCCATTCTGTTGGCTTTACCATTCTGCTACAGGGAGCTTTGCTCCCTCTGCCTCACTTTTCCACAAACTAGTTGATAGTCCAGTATGTTGTTTATTTCTTAAAATTCCAAACACTGTGAACAGAAATAGACATATTATTTATTCAACTAAAATTTATTGAGCACATGGTAGGTATTAGTGAACGAAATGAAATAATTGCTTTCAGAGAGCTCAGTCTGCTGAACAATCAGGCAGTTTAAGGGGAGTGAGATACTGTTTTGGTGTATTTACTACTGTGTCTGGTTAGTGGGGTTTTTTTTTGGTCATGGCACATTTCCTATTCAAACTAGACCTTGAGGCATTCTTTGCCTCGGGAAAGGATTTTTTTTTTTTTTTTTTTTTTTTTGGTCCTACTGCACATTCCCTATTCAGATTAGACCTTGAGGTATTCTTTGCCTCAGGGAAAGGTTTTTATAGCAGAACACAGAAAGATAAGAGTCAAGTCTTGGCTTTTGAGTTTCAAAATTTGTTTGAAAACTCAAGGCACAGACAGTAGTTTCAAAGGAAACTTCCAAAAGTTTCAAAGGGTCTTCCAAAAGCTTAGGAATTTAGGGTTCCAAAAATCTTCGCCTTGAAGAGTCTCAGAGGCTAGAAGATATAAAACCAATCAGAGTTTAGGATTTTTTTTCCGTCCTCCATAGAAGATAAAGATTTTCTGGTCTAAAAGAGGAAAATTGGAGGGAATGCAGTAGAAATGAACACTGGTGCTGTTCCCTCAGATGGGGCCCAAGACTCTCAGCGCTGAGTTCTAGGGAGGATGGGTGAGAAAACTGACAGTATATCCAGGTTGGTTTGGGGACAACCTGGCGGGGAGGGTATCTGCACTTAATTTTCTTGGTGGAACCTGGGAGGATGACAATACTCCTGCGTTGTTCCTTAACACTCAAGGTCACAGGGGCAGTGGAGATGGGTATGTGCAGTGTCTGGGGCAGGTGGCCTTGAGACGGCCTCTTAGAGCTCAGCATTGCATGGAGAACAGGAAAATGATTCCCATGTACCCAAAGAAACACAGAAGGAACCAGATAATACCGGACATGGAAAGACAGATCTTGGGCAGAGCTAAGACCTTTGTAGGTTGATAACAGAGGATCAGAGGTGGGTTGGGCTTCATCTCAGCAGATGTCAACATGAGTTAATGATGGCAGCTGAGGAACAGATGCCCCATCCATCTCTCTCCCTACCCCACCCGTGCTTCTGCACTCTATGAGGCTCTCAGAGCCCATACTCAAGCTGGGGAAATGTGGGGCTTGGGAGAGGGGCCAAATTGGCTGAGAAAATCTTAAATTAACTAATATTACCCGAAGTGACTGAGATTATGATTTGGGAGCTTGAAAGGAAATTAAGTTCAATTGTCAAGCAACAGAGGAAAGGTGTGTTTTTTTGTGCATAATTTAGATTGTAGACAGATACTTTTCTGCCACACAGGCCATTCTGATTCAGTGTGATACTGGCAATGATGGGAGAAGGACAGGGCTCTGTGGAAGCTCATAAGAGGTCACCTGACCCAGCTTGGGGTGGGAGGGAGGGGGTGTCAGGGAAGGCTTTCAGAGGGTGATGCTTGAATGGAAAGCAGTAGGAGTGAGTTAGCCCAAGAAACTAGGCAGCGGTATTCCAGGAAGAGGAAGAAGCCACACAAAGGTACCTCTGTAGGTAAAATAGGTATGAAATATACCTATAGCATGAAACATAGTATTTTCTTTCTGGAAAAATGTAACTTGTCCTGTGACGTGAGAGTTAAAGCTGTGTATGTCCAGGATGGGAATGGATGAGGTGGTGAAGGTCTTATGTATCATACTAATTTGGGGAGAAGAGGAGGGTTCTTTTGTGGATATTTTGAAACTGAGGTACCTGTACCCTCACACATGGAGGCCCAGGAGGCAGTGAGTAATGAAAATACAAACTTTCAAGTCACCAGCCTATATGAGGAGGTTGGTACCTTGAGAAGTTAGCAACCAACATGGAATGGACAGACACCAGTTTCTGAGTGCTAACTCTGTTCCAACCTTGTGCTCATTTCTTTGTGTGCATTAAATCATTCAACCATTGTGGCAACTCTTTGAGGTAGGGTTTATTATTACCTCTGTTTTATAAGTGAAGAAACTGAGGTCTAGAGAAGCTAAGCAAAGCAACTTGTTTGAGGTCACAATCAGCACATGGCCTCGCTGGAATCAGAACTTAACTTTATCTGGTTTCAAAGCCTTTGTTCCTAACCATAAGCCACCCAACCTTGGGGCATCCCAGGAGAGTAAGCGAGGAGTTGGGGTGTTGGCTCCAGGGGAGAGGAAGAGGCCCAGTAGTGGTTCTGTCTTCTGAGAAACTGCTTGTGAGGACTTATTCCCTTACCTAATGGACTCCTTCTTGTTTTGGAGGAATGATCTGGCCTATCATAGACAGCAGTTTGTGGCCACCACCAAGGGGCTGGATACCAGGCAGAGGGCGCCAGTGTCAGGGTTGCTCATGCTGCAGTGTGCCTCAGTACCCCCAGGAAAGCCTTGGGTAGAAACCTCTCAGTGTGGACCAGAAAAAGAAGAGCAAAGGTATCTAAGGCATAGGCCAAGGCAGTGCGAGAGAAAGCAGAGGGTGCAAGCCATCCTAGGGACGTGCCTCTCAGCCCAGGACCGCAGCAAGGTGCAGATGCCCTGATGAGGCCCATTTGGGTGATAGTCAGAAGCACTTAGAAGGAGAGGCCGTTATAGAGCAGCGGGATCCTACCTGATTGCTGAGCTTGCAAAGCTGGCCTGATGTTCCCCAGGGGAAGATTTGATACAGTTTCACTTTGGAACGTTTACTTAACTAAATTATCCTGAAACATTATTTGCTTTGGACACTCCATACTTTAGTCTGATGTGCTCTGAAGAATTCTTTGGCACTTTCAACTTGTCCAGGAAGACATGGGGCAGGAGCGGGACAGAGAAACGAAACGTATGGCTTAGAAGTTAGATCCCCGGAGTTATGGGAAAAATGGCCTGGTGGTACCTCAACTTGGCCAGGTCTTGTGGAGAAGGGGAAAGAGACTGACACACTCTGGAATCAGATGACCTGGGTGCTTTGCCACTCACTAGCTGTGGAGCCTTGGGCAAGTAACTTCCTGTTTCTGGGTCTGAGTTTCACATTTGTAAGGTGGGTATATTACAGATGTTTAAGGGTTATTGTGAGGAGTATATGAGATGATGTGTGTCATAAGTTGTTCAGAAAAGCTCCCTGCACACAGTAACTCCTTCAGTTAGCTCCCATTTCCATGTGTAATAACCACTACATTCGTTGTTACATTTACTATTCTTATTGTTGATCTGTGGACACAGCTGTGGCGTTAGGTTGGGGAATCACCTTGTCCTCTGTCCTGCCTGAACCTCTCTGAGTTGTCCCCAGAGTCAAAGGTGGCACTCCTCCCCTGAGGAAGGAGGACTGGCCAGAGGCGGAGCAGGCTCCGGGGAGCTAAGGTTTTCTTTGAGTCACTTGGCCCTGAAGATGCGAGGGCTTCCCGGGGAGGCACTTTCCTGAGCAACCGGTGGGGAGGCTGGAGGGGAGCAGATTGTTCCAGCAGCAGTGATGGTGGTGCTGGGTCCCACACGGGTGCTGGGGGCGTGTGCTGATTGTTAGGCAATGGAGTCCTGCCTGAGACCCCACCTGCCTGGAACCAGGTGGAGGCTGTCCAGCCCCATGTCTCTGCCTCTCCTTGGATAAACTGTAGCTCCCAGAGGTTCTTCCAAGCCCATTCCCAGACTTCTGAGGGACTGTGGTGGGGAGGCAGGTCTTAAACAAACTCTTGGAGGGATAGTTCTCCAAAACTTGGTTTGGGGAGTTAGGATGGCAAAAGAGCCCAGAGCATGGGCTTCAAAGCCAGGCAGACATGCAGTTAGCTTCTGATTTTGCCATTTATCAACCATGTGATCTGGGTGAGTTACTTTACTTTCAGAGCCTCAGTTTCCTTAGCTGTAAACAAGAGATAATTTTAAACTGCCTGCCTTTTGGAGAGAATAGTTGTGAGAATAGGGCTTGGCATGCAGTGAGTACCAATTAAATGGTACTAAAAATGATAGTCATTTACCAGATACTCATGTGATGCTCACTATGTACCAGGCACTGTTCTAAGTACTTTGCAGATATTATCTTGTTTAATATTCTTATGAGGTAGGTAATATAATTGTCTTTGTTTACCAGGGGTAGAAACTGAGGCACTGAGAGGTGAAATAACTTGTCCAGGATCCCACAAATAGTCAGGCAGTTTGGCTCCATACCAGTCTGTGCAGCCTCATGGTTACGATGATACTCCATGAAGGACAATGACAAAGGGCCTTGAAGGTATAAATATGAACTATTATGGAAAAGCCCCCTCCCCCAAAACAATATGTCGCTAGCACTCACTGTAGTGAGGCTCTATTCCTTTAAGGACAGAATTAATCCACATTTCTAGTGACCAAATAGATGATCCCGGGCAGACCTAGCTACCCCCTATCCCTAACTCCCCTCTAAGAAGCTCTTTTTCTTGAGTGATTTGGAAAATAGAGGACCATGGGCTTGGTTTGTGCATTTCACTTTGTTTTCGACTTTGCTTGTGGGTTGGATGGATGCAGCCTTAAAGCCTCATCTCCGCTCCCCTACACACACACACACACACACACACACACACACACACACACACACACACACACACACACACACACACACACACAGTTAGTTCCTCTGGGTCTGCAACAGTGAGAAAGCCCCAATCTGTAGGACACACACACACACACACACACACACACACACACACACACACACACAGTTAGTTCCTCTGGGTCTGCAACAGTGAGAAAGCCCCAATCTGTAGGACAAAGCCTGATTTGGTTCCAACGACAAAGTTTCTGCTTTGTTCTTGAGCTAAGTGCCCACCTCTGTGGCCGCACACCTCCCTGTACACACATTACCCTCATCACGGCCCTTTCCAGAGCAGTTGGAAATGATCTGCTTATATGAGAGAAATGAGGTGGAGAATTTCTTGCAAGAAAAGCAACCACATGAGAAAACAACTGCTCTGCTCCTTTCTGGGCCGAGAGGAAGACTGCGGCTATGGAGTCATCGGGTCTCTGGCCTTTCTGGAATGACCCAGAAAGAGTCCCAGCAGCCACTTCTGGTTGGGAAATTGTGTTACATGTCCAGGGAAGGGAGAAGGAAGAAGGTCCCTGTAATTAGGATGCCAGGGAAACCTCGGGCAGGGCGCTGAGTGTGAGGAAGGCCCCAGAGGCTCAGGCACATTGAGGTTTAAAGAGATTTGGAGATGAGATGAGAGAAAGGGGGATTAAAAAAGAAGAGGAATGTGGGTGAGGAACTGGATCTCCTGTGATATCCTTTGTGAGAGATATGAATAGGAATTAGAATTGTGTTTTAATTAATTTTAGTTGTTGGGCTTGTTTCTTTGAATTCACCACTTAATCAAACAGGGGTACATGGTGGGCCCAGGACTTATTTTGGTTACATGTTTGTTTTTCCCTTATGCTGTGAAATTCTTGAGGGCAGGAACTGTGTCTTATTCATCTCCATATTTTTTAGCACCTAGGAGCCCAGCACAGAGTAGGTGCACTTGTAGTGGGTTGAACTAGGGTGACCAACTTGTCCTGGTTCATCCGGCACCCTCCTGGCACCCACCTTCCCATGTCCTGAAGTCCTGGAAGTCCTGAGTCCCAGGCACACTAGAATGGTTGACACCTTAGGCTGAATCAGTAAAAACTGAACCCTAATACTGATTCTCTGTCTTGCCCTTGGCTATCGAGAACTTGAGAGAGTAAGTGGAACGCCCAGTGGAAATTCAGTCCCACTCTTGGTCAGTCTCTTGATGGCTGTGTATCGGAGGGAATGCTGTCTTCTTCCTGCATGATTCATTCTCATTGGGTGGTAAGTGTACAGTGAGTCCAGCCTAGCTGCCAGGCCCAGCCTGACGGGTCTCTTTTAAGGCCCTTGCTATGTGTCCCACAGACCCCAGCAGCTGTTGAGTGCTCACCACTGCTTTCTCAGCTGTGAACTAGAGGTCTACAAAAGTGATTCTTCTACTCTGAAAAAAACTGCCTCCATCTCAGTGTAGCATAAACAACTTCTTTTTGGTATCAGGGTATTAAGGAAAAAGGATTATTGAAGGTCCACCAATCCCAGAAACTCACAGAATTGTTTATTTTCTGAAACCCACTCTGCTTCTCTTACCTCTGGGCCTTGGAATATGCTATTTCCTTTGCCTGGCTTTTATCCTTTTCTTCACCTGCTGAACTACTCCTCAATGTGACTCCCTCCAGGCAGCTCTCCCTAACTCCCTCTTCCATTGAGATCAGCCCTCCTACCACGTGCTCCCCAGAATCCTGGGTTTATCAGTCTGTGGCCTGTGCTCTCCCCTGTACTCTGAGTCCCCGGGCTATGTCCGAGGTGCTCTTCTACAAGCCACATCAGCCAAGCGGGTGGTAAAGGGAGCCCCCAGGACAACTCTGGAACACGTCACCTCTCAGAAATCTGTTGAGTCCCCTGCAAATGAGTTTGCCAAAGATGGTTATGATTTGAACAGAAACCTTGGCTGGGCAGGTGCTACAGATGGATCATGGAGATGTGAAAAGAGAATAGCCAGTTTATCAGAGGGAGCTTAGAGCCCAGAAATCTGATTACTAGCAGGTACGAGATTACCTCTATTTTCGGCTGTTCTGCTATTATTCTTTCATTTTCTGGGGATAGAAGAAGCAAGTGATACTTACGGGGTCTCTGCTTGTTACATAAACATAAAAGGTGTTTTTACACTTTTCCTTCTCTAAGGACAAGCTAGAAAGGCGTCATGCAGTTCACCAGCTGCCCAGCCAAGTCCTAGAGGATAGAAAGCTGTCACACAGAAGGTCTTCATGCAGAAAAGAACACTGCAGAAAGAGCCAGAAGCCTGGGTTGTAGACCTGGCTTTGTACCATCCCATCTTATGACCTTGAGTAATTTTGTTTCATTTGTGTTAATACCATCTTATGACCTTGAGTAATTCTGTTTCTTTTGTGTTAATAATATTCACTGTGTGTGCTAGTCAGCTCATATTTTATCTCATTTGTTAAAAAAAGAAAATGTCTTGAGAAGTAAATCTACCGCCCCCGCTCCCCCCACCCCGGCCCCTGCCAATAGATGATGAACTTGTGATAAAGTGACTCTCTAAGCAGGGTTTGTATCCATTGTTATACAAGTAGCATGAGAAGTTGGGTTCAAACCCAAGTCCTTTTGACTCTACAGCTGAGCCTTTAGCCATGACACTGTTTCTTTTGGTCTCTTTATCTGTTAAATGAGGTCTCTTCTATTTATGTCATTCTCAGATACATGATGACAAACAGGCCATCCATATTTTTAGCCATACTCATGAATGGAAGCCCTGTCAGAAAAGAAAATACCACACAGATGTCTTCTGACTTGGATGTTTCATGGAAAAAGTCTTAAGATAGCATCTTTATATCTTCCTCTAGGCTCACCAAACGTTTAATTTTCGTACATGTCATTACTCTGCCTGATGGAAACAGGAGTCAGCTGCATATTTCTGACATGTCTTAATGAAGTCACTGGAAAAGGCACTTTGCAAATGAAAAGGCAATGTGTGTGGGGAAATAGAGTGAAATCCTTCAAAGATGATGAAAGATGACACCCCTCCACGAAAAGGACTGGTCTTTTGGATGAAAAAAACTACTCCTGTAGTGTGCACTGGGGATTTCTGAGGCTACATCAGTGCCAGGAGTGTTCCCAGGAACACTCAGGTATTTGATGGTATTCGAAATACCTGAAATAATTACTCTCACTCTCAAATCCCAGTAGAGTGTGATGATGAAAGCAGGAATGATGGAGTCTGATAGCTGATAGGAAGGGGTTCAGATTTCAGATTCTGTGTGTTGATAGGAATCAGCCCTGTCCTTTTAGGCCGAGGGTAATTAACGTTTCTGCACCCCAAACCCTTTATCATCTGGTGAAGCCCATGAACCTCTTTTCTTTTCTTTCCTTTTTTTCTTTTTGGCTGTGCCGCTTGGTTTATGGGATCTCAGTTCCCCGACCAGGGGCTGAACCCGGGCCCTCAGCAGTGAGAGCGCGGAGTCCTAACCACTGGACCACCAGGGAATTCCCCCATGAACTTCTTTTCAAATTTTGATTTTTAAATGATTAAAATAGAAAACATAAGATTTCATAGGAAACCAATTATATTGGCTATGAAAATATATAATAGAATCAATTTTGATATAGTAATATATGTGCTTCTTTATTAATGCTTTAAATAATGAGCTCTAGTGATGGACTTAATAGCCACTAATTTTTATGTGTGATGCATTCTTGAAATATATCGACTGTTAGTGATATAAAGATGCCTGTGCCTTCTATAGGTAAATATGTTACAGTACTATCAGTTCTTCTGTGGATAGTTACCTATGCTCACAATTGAAAGATATGTTAAGTTTCAGTAAGAAGTTAGTATAAATGGTGATGTAATTATTTTCTCTCATCCAGGTTCATGGGCCCCACAAATTCTATTCATAGGAACATTTGGTCCTCTGTTCCATAGGGGCTAAAAGTCTATAAGATACATTTTCCAGTGAAGATCTCCTTTATGTTCTTCCAGTGGGAGAATGCTGGGGTACTTAGGTGCAGACAGGGAGAAATGGACTTCTTCATCTAGCCCTGGTGGCAGTGGCATCAGCCAGTGACTGAGGAGGTCCATGAGCTCCTGAGGCAGCTGTACTGGCAGCTCAAGGGTTAAGGGCCATGGATCAGAAAAGGGCAGGCTCTCAAGTGGGGCAGTTACTCCCTATAGTTTTTTTTTGGGTCACAGTGAGAATCCCCTTTTGCTCCTCCAGCCCTCCCAACAATGTTGTAACTTAATTCTCTGTATTTAATCCCTCCACTTAAAATGTCTAGAGGGGCGTCTGCTTTTATATTGAATTATATATTTAAAAAAAAATCCCAACTCTATCTCTTACCAGTTCTGGTCCTCAGGTAAGTTAATGGACCTATCTATGCCTCAACAGCATAATACGTAGCTCAAAGGTTTGTTGTGAAAACCCAATGGTGCACATGGAAAGATCTCTTCCAGTATTAGCTGGGAACCTTTGACCTGATCAGCAGTATACATGTTAGGATGACATTTCAGAGAAAGTGAATTCATTGCCTGTAATTGATATGGAAATCAGATCTGGCTTGAAGTATCCCTTGAACATAGTTAAGTAGGATCATGTATTTGTTTATAAGGACAGTTTTAAAAAATAATGAAAAATAACATTAGAAAAAATAATGAAAACTACTGTCACTGCTATTGTTCAGTCGCTTTTGCTCATCTCAAATGTGGCCCCTTGGGCAGTTAGGCTATAATGTCCATGATCAGCTTAGGCAAACTGAAACTCTTGCAGGGTTATATATAAAAATGACTGTAATTTCAAGTCACCTTAGACTTGTGGATGATCTCCTTCTTTCAATTTAAATGAAATAACAAAAATAGCCAATATTAAGTATCAAGGGCAAATTGCCTTCATCAAACTCAGAAAGGAGACTATTTTGTCAAACTACTGGAAACATATGAAGTATCTAAACTGAATTATTGGGTAATTCTACAGATTTCCAAAATTTTTTTGTGGGCAAAAGATCTGTCAGAAAGGGAGTAAATTCATGGGACTTCCCTGTTTGTCCAGTGGTTAAGACTTCGCTTTCCAATGCGGGGGGTTCGGGTTCGATCCCTGGTCAGGGAGCTAAGATCCCACGTGCCTCGTGCCCAAAAAATCAAAACATAAAACAGAAACAATATTGTTAACAAATTCATTAAAGACTTTAAAAATGGCCCACATCAAAAAAGTCTTCAAAAAACAAAAACAAAAAGAATGAAAGATAGTAAGTTCTTGGTGGCTATATTGCCCACCACGAACTAGGAAGTGACGGACGTAAGAGAACCCCCTGGAGAGGTAAAAGTTACAGGTAATGCATGCTGGTCATAGCAGAGATAGATAGAGACCTGAAGGAGAAACATTGGTTCTCCATTCAGAAACACTGTCTAGAATGTTTGACTTATTAAAAAGGAGAGAGAAAGGCAGAGGAGAGCTGTACAAGGGTGCATAAGCAGTGTTCACCTGACCAGAGTAGAGGGAGCTTTAAGCAACAAACTTGGAGTATTCTGACTTCACTGATAAAACCTTCCCTGTGTAATGGAGAAAGGGGGGTAGGTACCATGCATCTTGGCTGATGCCAGTCAACACTGGATTCATCCTCATGTGCAAACCCCTTGCTCACCAAGCAACACTGTGCTTATGCTGTGGCTTCACCATGTGGATTTGCTTACAGAGACAGAATGGGATGATAAAAGTAACATCAACAACAATAGCTAATATTTTCTTTAGTGCTTCCTATGTGCCAGGAATTGTTCTGTGTGGTTTGATATTAAATAATATCTTCACAATAATCTGATGAGGAAGATTTTATTTTATTTTTAATTTATGTATTTATTTTTGGCTGCATTGGGTCTTCGTTGCTGCACGTGGGCTTCTCGTTGTGGTGGCTTCTCTTGTTGTGGAGCATGGGCTCTAGGCACACGGGCTTCGGTAGTTGTGGCATGAGGGCTCAGTAGTTGTGGCTCTCGGGCTCTAGAGTGCAGGTTCAGTAGTTGTGGCACATGGGCTTAGTTGCTCTGCAGCATGTGGGATCTTCCTGGACCAGGACTCGAACCCATGTCCCCTGCACTGGCAGGTGGATTCTTAACCACTGCGCCACCAGGGAAGTCCAGGAAGACTTTATTAATATTTTATTAATATCTACATTTTACAGGCGATGAAACAAAACTGAAGTCCCACAGCTAGATCCTAGAGTTTATGACAGTTGGGACGATGAAAGGTGTTGCAATTGTTTCTTTCATGCACCTGTTTTCAGGTTTTGATCTCAAATTATTTTATTCTTTTTTGTGCTTTAGCGTGTGTGGAAACACTAAATCACCAAATTTAAGTGATGAAAGCTGATTTTGCTTTCTTGAAATACAGATTACATTTCCAGTTGGCTGCTTCAGAAATCCATTTAGTCAGTGAAATTGGTGAGTGGAAGCCCATACAGCCTATATTTTGAAATTCCCTTATCTGTAATTTCAAAAGCAAATCCAACAGGCTTATTTTCGTCTCTAATTAAGGTTTGCTTTTATCCACTTCACATGACCTCCTCTAGCCATGTCTTACTTTAGATGATGTCACCTCTTTTATAGGACAGCCTTCCATTTCGGTAGCCCAGGACCTGGTTTCTGTCACACTGCAGAGGCTTAACTTTGCAGCCAGACAGTGTTCTCAATGCAGCCCCATTATGAGAAGAGGCTTAAGCCTAGTGGTTTCAAGGATGGGCAGATCCTTAACAGCAGCTCCTACCTGGTGTCCTGGATTCCTGAAGATGCACGGAACTATTAGCTGTTCACTCAGGGGCAGGCAGTGCTGGGGAATTTAATGGAGTGAGGATGAGGAATGATGGTACCCACAACCAAAGCTATTTGCAATAGGCTATTTGTGAAATAGCTAGGAAGCTCAACTTGATTTTCTTGTCCGTTTCCAAGGGTTAGAAATGATACTGTTCCAAGGCAATTTTAAGACCTGGTAAGCATGCCACAAACAAGCAAAGGATAATGACTTGGTTCCACAGTGATAGACCTGTTACAAGTAATGAAACCTGTCCCCAACTCTTCTGAAAAGACTGGAGTGGTTTAACACCCAGATGAGGGAGTGTGGCGCCGGGATGGGACAAGAGGAGCAAAGGGGATGAGAGAGAAAATACCATGCACATCCGCCTAAGTGACCTAAAGAACGCGCATTCTGTCTTACCATAGTCATGGTCCTGTGGTAAAAACCTTTGAATTCCCAACAGAGTTTCTAAGTCCACTTACATTAGAGCAACTTCTATTCAGTAGAATGCCAAAAACCCAGAGACCTTCCATGTTCACAGCTGTAGGATTTTATCCCTGCACAAGTGTTTCAAATAATTTGCCCGCATAGGGCAAGGTGTACACTCCTGAGAATTGGACTCAATTTTCAGATATTCAATTCTTTTGTCTCTCTCAGCTCTCTGACATGTTTTTAATATCAATATGCATTTCATTGGACTGGAAAATTCTCATCTTGTAGCTCAAAGTCATAGACCAAGAACAAAGCAATGGAATGTTTTCTCTGAGTGGTGCCGTAGCTGCCTAAGTCATTCTGCAGCAACATATACTCATGTCAGACAAGTACAGCAAACCTTTGGAGATTTTCTTGTTTTCCTTTTACTCTTCATTTGTTTGTTTGCTTTTTAGCTAACTGGAACTAACAACAAAGGTTAGCCTGAAAATACCCATTAGCTAAGCCCTTGGAAGCAATGGGCCCCTGGCAAGGAAAGACGCTGGGAAGGGTGAAGTATAGGCCAGTTTTCAATTAAGGAGGCAGTGTGGAGAATGATTAGGGAAAACAAATAAGGTAGCCCATCTGCAATATCTGATTATCGATAGGGGAGTGACCTCTTTCTGCCAGTAAAGGCCAAAGGTGCCTATGTTAATTATTCAGACTAGCAGCTTAAAGCAACAAGCGTTGATTATCTCACAGCTTTTGTGGGTTAGGAATTCAGGAGCAATTTAGCTGGGCGCTTCTGGCTTGGTATCTTTCTGATCAAGCTGTTGATCACTGAGACTTGCTGGGGCTGGAGGTTCCTCTTCCAGGCTCACTCATGTGGCTGTTGGCCAGAAACTGCCATGGCACCCTGTCTGTCGGGTTCTGCGTGGCATGGCTTCCCTCCCTAATCTAATCTCCGAAGTGGCGCGCCATCACTTCTGCTGTTTTCTTTTTGTGAGAAGCCAGTTCCGAAGTCCAGCCCACACTCAGGAGGAAGGAAGGTAAGCTTTACCTCTTGAAAGCAGCAGTATCAAAACATTTGTGGGCATATTTTTAAGGCCAGGACACTGCCTGTGCTTAAAGTAAACTGCAAGAACATGAGGAGTAAATGCTTAGCAGACTCCAAAGGAGGAAAAGGACAGATAAGCCAGGAGAGGAGAGAAGCTGTCCTGACCCGTGTGGGGAGCGGGGGCTCCGCGTAGGCACAAGGGCCCTCACGGTGAAAAGAAGAGTCAGAGGGATAGTCAGAGGTCAGATGAGACAGGGAAGATCCCAAAGCAAAAAGAGTTGAGATTAGAAAAGACAGAGAACCGCTGTAATGGAGATTCAGTGTGTAGAGTGGAGGGCAGCAGGTCCCGGGTGAGTCTAAAGCAGCATTAAAGGAGGCCAGCAGGACCAGCAGGATGGCTTGTAGAGGAGCAGGCCTAGCTCGCAGGCCGGTGTGAGGAGGGGCTGCGTATTCAGGGAGCTGCAGCAGAAAGGAAAGGGCCCAGAAGCACAGCTTGGCTTGGCTACTTACCTGATCTGAGGCCTGGGGAAATTACTAATTTGCCATTTTTATCAGACAATATTATTGAATATTGTTCATTTCAGTGGTTGAATTGAATATTTTTGCCTCCCCGAACTTTGATTTTTTCAGTTCTAAGATGCAGATGATAATAGGTGCCCTGAAGTATTGATAGTGAGATTAGAGATCATGTGTGTCAAAGGCCTAGTCCCATGCCACACTCAGTAAATGGCAGACGCTTTTGTTATACAGTTAATCTTGGTGGGGAAGATGGCTGAAAAGTAGTCGCCAGAAAGAACTCAGGACCATTTAGCTTAGAAGACAAAGGACCAGATTCATTCCTGACCATCACTAATTTTCTTAAGCAATTCCCCTCCCCATCTGGGCCTCAGTTTTCCCACCTTTAAAATGAAGACATTGGCCTAGAAAAACTCTTAATAACTCCTTGAATGCAACTGAGAAATTTAATGAAACAAAGCAGGGCGCTACTGGTTTAAGCAGCTTCCTTGCTTGCTTGCTTAGTTATTTATTTATATTTTGGCTGCATTGGGTCTTCGTTGCTGCGCAGGCTTTCTATAGTTGTAGCGAGCAGGGGCTACTCTTCGTTGCGGTGCACGGGCTTCTCATTGCGTTGGCTCTGCTGCATGTGGGATCTTCCTGGACAAGGGCTTGAACCCATGTCCCCTGCACTGGCAGGTGGATTCTTAGACACTGTGCCACCAGGGAAGTCCCAAAGGTATAAGTGGCTTTATTTTCACCAGCAAAGGGGAGTGTCAAACTGATGAAAGAAATATTGATAATTCTAGCCCCAAACCTGGTTATTAACAGAAATGTCTATGTGTTTGTATGTGAGTGTGCATGTATGTGTGTGCCTCTATTTGTGTATACATGTGTGTTTTTAAAATTTATTTTAATTTGTTTTTATACAGCAGATCCTTATCAGTCATCAATTTAATACACATCAGTGTATACATGTCAATCCCAATCACCCAGTTCAGCACACCACCATCCCCACCACCCTGCCACTTTCCCCCCTTGGTGTCCATACGTTTGTTCTCTACATCTGTGTCTCGATTTCTCTCTGCAAACCAGTTCATCTGTACCATTTTCTAGGTTCCACATATATGCGTTAATATACGATATTTGTTTTTCTCTTTCTGACTTACTTCACTCTGTATGACAGTCTCTGGATGTATGCACATGTCTACAAATAACCCAATTTCGTTCCTTTTTATGGCTGAGTAATATTCCATTGTATATATGTACCACATCTTCTTTATCCATTCGTCTGTCAATGGGCATTTAGGTTGTTTCCATGACCTGGCTATTGTAAATAGTGCTGCAGTGAACATTGGGGTGCATGTGTCTTTTTTTATTTTCTTTTTTTAGTTATTTCTGAGATATACATTTTAAAGTAATAACTAGAATTATGACTTATAACATTATACCAGAACATATAAGATTTTTAGAAATTTCATGTGATGTCTGAAACACTTATATTAACACATTTCCATACAAATAACCCAAAGAAAGTTTAGTATTAGTTGTGGTTTTTTTGTTTGTTTTTTTATACTGTAGGTTCTTATTAGTCATCAGTTTTATACACATCAGTGTATACATGTCAATCCCAATTGCCCAATTCAGCACACCACCATCCCCACCCCACCGCGGTTTTCCACCCTTGGTGTCCATACGTTTGTTCTCTACAACTGTGTCTCAACTTCTGCCCTGCAAACCGGTTCATCTGTACCATTTTTCTAGGTTCCACATACATGCGTTAATATACGATATTTGTTTTTCTCTTTCTGACTTACTTAATTCTGTATGACAGTCTCTGGATGCATCCACATCTCTACAAATGAACCAATTTCATTCCTTTTTATGGCTGAGTAATATTCCATTGTATATATGTATCACATCTTCTTTATCCATTCATCTGTCGATGGGCATTTAGGTTGTTTCCATGGCCTGGCTATTGTAAATAGTGCTTCAGTGAACATTGGGGTACATGTGACTTTTTGAATTATAGTTTTCTCTGGGTATATGCCCAATAATGGGATTGCTGGGTCATATGGTAGTTCTATTTTTAGATTTTTTAAGGAACCTACATACTGTTCTCCATAGAGGCTGTATCAATTTACATTCCCACCAACAGTGCAACAGGGTTCCCTTTTCTCCATACTCTCTCCAGCATTTGTTTTTTGTAGATTTTCTGATGATGCACATTCTAACTGGTGAGAGGCGATACCTCATTGTAGTTTTGATTTGCATTTCTCTAATAATTAGTGATGTTGAGCATCGTTTCATGTGCTTCTTGGCCATCGGTATGTCTTCTTCGGAGAAATGTCCAGGTTTTTAGGTCCAGGTATTTAGGTCTTCTGCCCATATTTTGATTGGGTTGTTTGTTTTTTTTGTAATGAGCTGCATGAGCTGTTTATATATTTTGGAGATTAATCCTTTGTCCGATGATTCATTTGCAAATATTTTCTCCCATTCTGAGGGTTGTCTTTTCATCTTGTTTATAGTTTCTTTGCTGTGCAAAAGCTTTTAAGTTTCATTAGGTCCCATTTGTTTATTTTTCTTTTTATTTCCATTACTGTAGGTGGTGTAACAAAAAATATCTCACTGTTATTTATGTCCAAGAGTGTTCTTCCTATATTTTCCTCTGAGAGTTTTATAGTGCCCGGTCTTACATTTAGGTCTCTAAGCCATTTTGAGTTTATTTTTGTGTATGGTGTTAGGGAGCGTTCTAATTTCATTCTTTTACATGTAGCTGTCCAGTTTTGCCAGCACCACTTATTGAAGAGACTGTCTTTCTCCATTGTATATCCTTGCCTCTTTTGTCATAGATTAGTGGACCATAGGTGCATGGGTTTATCTCTGGGCTTCCTGTCTTGTTGCATTGATCTATATTTCTGTTTCTGTGCCAGTACCATATTGCCTTGATTACTGTAGCTTTGTAGTATAGTCTGAAGTCAGGGAGTCTGATTCCTCCAGCTCTGTTTTTTTCACTCAAGACTGCTTTGGCTATTCGAGGTCTTTTGTGTCTCCATACAGATTTTAAGATTTTTTGTTCTAGTTCTGTAAAAAATGCCATTGGTAATAATGATAGGGATTGCATTGAATCTGTAGATTGCTTTGGGTAGTATAGTCATTTTCACAATATTGATTCTTCCAATCCAAGAACATGGTATGTCTCTCCATCTGTTGGTATCATCTTTAATTTCTTTCATCAGTGTCTTATAGTTTTCTGCATACATGTCTTTTGTCTCCCTAGGTAGGTTTATTCCTAGGTATTTTATTCTTTTTGTTGCAGTGGTAAATGGGAGTGTTTCCTTAATTTCTCTTTCAGATTTTTCATCATTAGTGTACAGGAATGCAAGAGATTTCTGTGCATTAATTTTGTATCCTGCAACTTTACCAAATTCATTGATTAGCTCTAGTAGTTTTCTGGTGGCATCTTTAGGATTCTCTATGTATAGTGTCATGTCATCTGCAAACAGTGACAGTTATACTTCTTCTTTTCTCATTTGTATTCCTTTCATTTCTTTTTCTTCTCTGATTGCCATGGCTAGGACTTCCAAAACTATGTTGAATAATAGTGGTGACAGTGGATATCCTTGTCTTGTTCCTGATCTTAGAGGAAATGCTTTCAGTTTTTCACCATTGAGAATGATGTTTGCTGTGCGTTTGTCAGATATGGCTTTTATTATGTTGAAGTAGGTTCCCTTTATGCCCACTTTCTGGAAAGTTTTTTTCATAAAAGGGTGTTGAACTTTGTCAAAAGCTTTTTCTGCATCTATTGAGATGATCATATGGTTTTTCTTCTTCAGTTTGTTAATATGGTGTATCACATTGATTGTTTTGCGTATGTTGAAGAATCCTTGCATCTCTGGGATAAATCCCACTTGATCATGGTGTATGATCCTTTTAATGTGTTGTTGGATTTTGTTTGCTAGTTATTTTGTTGAGGATTTTTGCATATATATTCATCAGTGATATTGGTCTGTAATTTTCTTTTTTTGTAGTATCTTTGTCTGGTGTTGGTATCAGGGTGATGGTGGCCTCATAGAATGAGTTTGGGAGTGTTCCTTCCTCTGCAATTTTTTGTAAGTGTTTGAGAAGGATGGGTGTTAGCTCTTCTCTAAATGTTTGATAGAATTCACCTGTGAAGCCATCTGGTCCTGGATTTTTGTTTGTTGGAAGATTTTTAATCACAGTTTCAATTTCATTACTTGTGATTGGTCTGTTCATATTTTCTGTTTTTCCTGGTTCAGTCTTGGAAGGTTATACCTCTCTAAGAACTTGTCCATTTCTTCCAGGTTGTCCATTTTATTGGCATAGAGTTGCTTGTAGTAGTCTCTTAGGATGCTTTGTATTTCTGCAGTGTCTGTTGTAACTCCTTTTTCATTTCTAATTTTATTGATTTGAGTCCTCTACCTCTTTTTCTTGATGAGTCTTGCTGATGGTTTATCAATTTTGTTTATCTTCTCAAAGAACTAGCTTTTAGTTTTATTGATCTTTGCTTTTGTTTTCTTTGTTTCTATTTCATTTATTTCTGCTCTGATCTTTATGATTTCTTTCTTTCTCCTAACTTTGCGTTTTGTTTGTTCTTCTTTCTCTAGTTCCTTTAGGTGTAACGTTAGATTGTTTATTTGAGATATTTCTTGTTTCTTTAGGTAGGTGTGTATAGCTATAAACTTCCCTGTTAGAACTTCTTTTGCTGCATCCCATAGTTTTTGGATCATTGTGTTTTCATTGTCATTTGTCTCTAGGTGTTTTTTGATTTCCTCTTTGATTTCTTCAGTGACCTCTTGGTTATTTAGTAACGTATTGTTTAGCCTCCATGTGTTTGTGTTTTTTACGTTTTTTTCTTGTAATTGATTTCTAATCTCATAGCATTGTGGTCAGAAAAGATGCTTGATATGAGTTCAATTTTCTTAAAATTACTGAGGCTTGATTTGTGACCCAGGATGTGATCTATCCTGGAGAATGTTCCATGCGCACTTGAGAAGAAAGTGTAATCTGCTGTTTTTGGATGGAATGTCCTATAAATATCAATTAAATCTATCTGGTCTGTTGTGCCATTTAAAGCTTGTGTTTCCTTATTAATTTTCTGTTTGGATGATCTGTCCATTGGTGTAAGTGAGGTGTTAAAGTCCCCCACTATTACTGAGTTACTGTCGATTTCCTCTTTTATAGCTGTTAGCAGTTGCCTTATGTATTGAAGTGCTCCTGTTGGGTACATATATATTTACAGTTGTTATATCTTCTTTGTGGATTGATCCTTGATCATTATGTAGTGTCCTTCCTGTCTCTTGTAACATTCTTTATTTTAAAGTCTATTTTATCTGATATGAGTATTGCTACTCCAGCTTTCTTTTGATTTCCATTTGCATGGAATATCTCTTTCCATCTCCTCACATTCAGTCTGTATGTGTCCCTGGGTCTGAAGTGGATCTCTTGTAGACAGCATATATATGGGTCTGTTTTTGTATCCATTCAGCAAGCCTGTGTCTTTTGGTTGGAGCATTTAATCCATTCACGTTTAAGGTCATTATCTATATGTATGTTCCTATTATCTTTTTCTTAATTATTTGGGGTTTGTTTTTGTAGGTCCTTTTCTTCTCTTGTGTTTCCCACTTAGAGAAGTTCCTTTAGCATTTGTTGTAGAGCTGATTTGGTGGTGCTGAATCCTCTTAGCTTGTGTTTGTCTGTAATGCTTTTGATTTCTCCATTGCATCTGAATGAGATCTTTGCCAGGTAGAGTAATCTTGATTGTAGGTTTTTCCCTTTCATCACTTTAAGTATATCATGCCACTCCCTTCTGGCTTGTAGAGTTTCTGCTGAGAAATCAGCTGTTAACCTTATGGGAGTTCCCTTGTATGTTATTTGTCGTTTTTCCCTTGCTGCTTTCAATAATTTTTCTTTCTCTTTAATTTTTGCCAATTTGATTTTATGTGTCTCAGTGTGTTTCTCCTTGGGTTTATCCTGTATGGGACTCTCTGCACTTTCTGGACTTAGGAGGCTATTTCCTTTCCAATGTTAGGGAAGTTTTCGACTATAATCTCTTCAAATATTTTCTCAGGTCCTTTCTCTCTGTCTTCTCCTTCTGGGACCCCTATAATGCGAATGTTGTTGTGTTTAATGTTGTCCCAGAGGTCTCTTAGGCTGTCTTCATTTCTTTTAATTCTTCTCTCTTTATTCTGTTGTGCAGCAGTGAATTCCACCATTCTGTCTTCCAGGTCACTTATCCGTTCTTCTGCCTCAGTTATTCTGCTATTGATTCCTTCGAGTGTAGTTTTCATTTCAGTTATTGTATTGTTCATCTCTGTTTGTTTGTTCTCTAATTCTTCTATATCTTTGTTAAACATTTCTTGCATCTTCTCGATCTTTGCCTCCATTCTTTTTCCAAGGTCCTGGATCATTTTCACTATCATTATTCTGAATTCTCTTTCTGGAAGGTTGCCTATCTCCATTTCATTTAGTTGTTTTTTGGGGTTTTATCTTGTTCCTTCATCTGGTACATAGCCCTCTGCCTTTTCATCTTGTCTATCTTTCTGTAATGTGGTTTTTGTTTCACAGGCTGCAGGATTGTAATTCTTTTTGTTTCTGTTGTCTGCCCTCTGGTGGATGAGGCTATACAAGAGGCTTGTGGAAGTTTCCTGATGGGAGGGACTGGTGGTGTGTAGAGCTGGCTGTTGCTCTCTTGGGTAGAGCTCAGTAAAACTTTAATCTGCTTGTCTAGTTATGGGTGGGGCTGGGTTCCCTCCGTGTTGGTTGTTTGGCCTGAGGCGACCCAACACTGGAGCCTACCTGGGTGTTTGGTGGGGCTAATGGCGGACTCTGGGAGGGCTCACTCCAGGGAGTACTTCCCAGAACTTCTGCTGCCAGTGTCATTGTCCTCATGGTGAGGCACAGCCACCCCCTCCTCTGCAGGAGACCCTGCAACACTAGCAGGTAGGTCTGGTTCAGTCTCATATGGGGTCACTGCTCCTTCCCCTGGGTCCTGATGTGCACACTACTTTGTGTGTGCCCTCCAGGAATGGAGTCTTTGTTTCTGTAAGGTCGGATCTTAACAAATGGCACCACGAAACAGAGGAAGCTTCAAGTGCGCTTTATTAGGGAGCGCTCCCGGGCGAGGTTCACTGGTCTGAGAGAAAGGGGCCAGAGAAGTCGCACCCGGGCGAGGGTCGGGCAAGATTTTATAGGGGAAGAAGGGAAAGGGGTGTGGTGAATCTGGGAGGGCGCAGGGTGTTCCTTATTTGGTGGTCTTTTTGGGTATCCTGGGGGACTGTTAGTCCCGCCCCTTGAAAGGCGGGAAGGCTGGGCTGGGTTCAAAGTCCCCAGGTCAGTTCCTGGAACTGGGTGGTCTGGAGAATTTCGGTCTGATGCAACCTGTGAATCTGATTGTGTTCCCCTGCCTCGGGCCAGTTGGCCTTACAGTTTCCTCCAGTCCTGTCGAAGTCCTGCAATCAAAGGACTTTGAAGGCTAGCGAAGTCCGCTAGCCTTCAAAGTCTGATTCTCTAGGAATTCCTCCTTCCATTGCTGGACCCACAGGTTGGGAAGCCTGACGTGGGGCTCAGAACCTTCACTCCATTGGGTGGACCTCTGTGGTATAAGTGTTCTCCAGTTTGTGAGTCACCGACCGAGGAGTTAGGGGGTTTGATTTTATTGTGATTGCATCCCTCCTACCGTCTCATTGTGGCTTCTCCGTCTTTGAATGTGGGGTATCTTTTTGGTGAGTTCTAGTATCTTCGTTTCAATGATTGTTCAGCAGTTAGTTATGATTCTGGTGTTCTCGAAAGAGGGAGGGAAAGCATGTCCTTGTACTCCGCCATCTTGAACCAATCTCTATATGTGTGTTTTTGAGTGTTTGTGTTTACCTGCATGTGTCTGTGGGTATAGGAGGTGGAGAAGCAGAGGCAACAGTAAGAAAGGGGCCACCACTGATAATTACTGTGCTTCTGCTCAGTGCCAGAGCACTGGGCTAGGGATTCAGCAGTGACAGACGGGGTGTCTGCCTGGTGGAACTGTTGGCTTGGTGGTCCTGGCCATTGCTTTATTCTGCACTCATTTTCTCAGCATGGGAAATGGAGTTTCCAGAGCCTTGGAAATAACTTCATGCCCATATTATAAACGTTAGTTATGTAGTCGGGAGCTGCAGGCGCCAAGGGAGGTCAGTGTTTTTCCTCTCCTGGGAGTCTACTATGGAAGCCTCATCAGCTGGTTGGACTGGAGGCTGCAGTGATTCATGTGGCATAGGCGTGTAGGGCAGGGAGCCCTGAGCTTGCTTGTTGCGGTTAACATTTTATGGCTCCTCCAACCCCTGCCCCTCACTCAGAAGGCAACACTTGGCTCCAAGCCAAACTTTCCAATTATGCCATCAATAAACTTAGTGACATTGGCAAGAAAAGCAAAGGAAAAGAGTGTTTGCTTTGCCTCAGGTCTGATTTCCACCCATATGCCCTATCTGTCCTGTTGGTAGCTTCCTCATGGAGCATTTGAGAAAAAATAAGAAATAATTATTTAATGGTCATGTTGGAGATTGTTGATTTATAGAGCCAACATATGTTCCCATATGTACTTTTTTTATTGAAAGATTATACCTCATCAACTCATTTCCTTGTCAACCAGGAGGTGCTGAAGGGCACCTCAATCCATAAATGAAAGGGACAAAGTTAAATTCACCAAAGAAATGGACGAAGCTTGGGCTGGAACCGGATGCCCAGGATGTGGCTACCTCTAGTGTGAAGGAGAACATTCTAGTTGCACTAGAGCCTGCTTCTCTTGAAGATGTCCTCCTGATGTTTATATATGTTTGTGTGGTTTTGTCTGTGGTGTATCTTATATTCTCATTTCCCTGAGGCTGGGACTGCCTATGATATGGTACCCGTGGGGCTTAAGAAATGCAAGAGATCTCTGAATGAATGGACATGTTCGAGTTTGGGCATATTAGGCTCAGGGCTTGTTATGAACTCTCAGTGATGAGTTCACTCTGTGTAGGGTCTCACTTATCTCTTCCTGAAGCAGCCACCTTGTAAGTGGTAACCCACAGAGAATCAGCAGAAAAGAGGAAGGGAAGAATGACCTGTTCCCCACCCCCACCTCCCGGCCACAGGATCCTGAGGGAAGCAGTCCTAACTGTTGGCAGAAGGGGCATCCAGCAGTCAGCCTCCCCTCTTCCAACTGTTCTGGACTTCTCAAGGAACATTCCATTCAGCCAGCTTATGTCATGTTCTGAGATAGACATGGTCGCTAACACCAAGAGTGGGTGGTCATTGAGCTTGAAACGTTTTGGGTGACTGCAAAGGACAAACACAGCAGCCCCACGCTCCATGCTGGTGTGTCATATATGAGATGTGTCTGTGGAGCGTGGTAGCTTAAGGTCCACTGGCCATCGGTCTCATGTCGGCATGGCTGCTAGATTGCTAGGTGAACTGGCCAAAACTCTCTCTTCCTGAGGGGCTGAGGAGACTCTTGGAGAAAACTCAGCCTGAAGGCAGAAGGAACCAGGCAGGGCCAACTTGAGAAGTGCAAGGCTTTCTCCTTCATCATGACTAAGTTCTGTGGTGAGTGGGGAACCAGAGATGAGTCTGAAAAGGAGGTGACCAAGGAACACTGTTCCTGGACCCCTGTGAGAGCGTATGAAGCCCTACTGACTTCATAACCCCTGTGCCATGTTGAGTACCGCAGGAAACACTCAGAGGGCAACATCCACTTAGAAATGGCAGCCGGGTCTGTGCAAGGCATTGGAGCCCTCAGAGGCCACAGCTATGTCTAGCTACGTGACACTGCCCAGGGGTCATAGTGGTATCCAGGGGAAATAGAAGTGGAGCTCACAGGGTGGTTCTTGACCCAAATCAGAGGGCTGTGTGGTCCTGATGATGAGATTTGACTCTGCTATGTTTTTAAATGAAGTGAGCATCTTCCTAACGTTTGTAACATTAGGAATAATCGTTGAATCCTGGTCTTTCTCTCTCTTTTTTCTTCTAGTTTTATTGAGATATAATTGACACACAGTGCTGTATAAATCTCAGGTGTACAGCATAATGTTTGACTCACATACGTCATGAAATGATTACCAAAATGGACCATCAGATTTATTATACTGTTTTTCCTTAAAGACTTCAGTTTACCAAAACCTGTGCTTTAATACCTGTGCCTGCTGTGTCCCTGCCATTCTTGTGACCTCATTTTTTTTTTTTTTTTTAACACATAGCTGCATTTCCGGCAACCCCTTTGGACTAAAGAGCCTAGATACATCCATGTTGGGATCTCTATGTGACAGCGTTGAGCTTGTCATCTGAAGGCAGCAGGAAGTCTGACAGACACTAAACTTTTTTTAGAAGCTAGAAATTCTACCATTTGCGGAGTTGAAGACAGTTTGAACATTTCTGGATGAATGCTGCCATTCGTTTTTGGAATTGAACCTCTTAACGTTCTTGGAGGACTGTCTCTTTGGTGAGAGCCTTTCAGTCATGCAGATGTAGGACAATAGTAATCCCTCATTTTCCTTGGGGAAGCCCCACATGCAGCAGAGAGCCAAGTGGAAGTGCCGCAGACTGAGATGGGAAGTGTTTTGTTCTGAGAAGGCAGCTGACAGTGTGTTTTGTCCCTGAAGAGGTAAGAGACCTATTTTAAATATTTCATTTTGCTTTGCTCTTACCTCCGGATTTGGCCTGCCCATGCATGTTCTTAGAAAACACAGTCTTCATATTCCAGCACCTGCTCACAGAAGAAGGGCAGCTCGAGCCAGACAAGGGGGCGGGGGTGCAGGTGTCAACTCATCTCCTGGTGAGGAAAGATGGTGAAGAGGCCTGGGATCAGGCTTGGACAGGGCAGATGGGACCCTTGGTACGTCTCATGCTGTTATTTCATCTAGTAAAAGGCCACATGTTGCTAAGTATACCTATTATGACTATTATGGCCCTTTTTTCCAGGGTACGGTTGTGGGTTTCCTCCTGAGGAAATTGAGGTTTCCACTGTCAACCTGAGAAGTTAATTCTAGAGCAGGAAAGACACTGGCATTAGATGGGATTGTGGAAGGACTTCCTTAATTTGGAGTCAGGAGGGAAGAGAGTGTTGGGGAGGCTCTGGGTATGAACATGCTTGGAGCTTCCTGCTGAAGGCAGTGAGTTGGGCCCTGCCATCTGGGTCAGCCTAGGAGATAGGCCAGGACTGGCTGCCATAGGCATCCTGAGTGAGAGAGAGCGCCCGTGGGCCTTTAGAATGGCCAGCTCAAGGAGAGCATAGTTACCTTTCAGGAAGAAGTTATGCTTCTTTGAACCTGTGCTGTCTTGTTAACATCTCAGCTGTGCTTTGCGAAATTAGAAAGCACAGGGCTCTCCCGCTGAAGTTGGGATTCCCCCAAGGGGAAGCGGCAGCTATGTCTGGCCAGACCAGCAGGTTTCAGAGGAAGAGCTTGGAGAAATTGCTGGGGATTTGCTAGAAGGACTTACATTAAGTGGGGCTTATGAATTGTAATGATTTGAGTTTTTTAAGAAAAGGTAACTTTGTTTTATAGTCAGGGGCCAGTGAGAATGTAAACTTGGTGGTTTCTATGGGGATTCCCACAAATATCAACAATACATTGTTTCTCTTCATAAAAATTAAAATCACATTAGTGTGAGGGATTCATGCCAGGGCCCCGGCATGGGAAACACAGGGAGTCCTCTGGACTGGAAAGACAAAGACTGAGAGGTGTTAGGCCGATATGTGCTGGGTCTAACCTAGGCAAGGCAGAAGAGGGGAGATGAATTTGTTCTGTAGATGTACACATTCTGGAGTGTCGTGGGGCTGCCTCTCTGCTTCTCTGCTTTACTGCAAACCATCGTTAGTGAGGTGGGACAGCGATAGTGCTGACCACCAGGTTTGTAAAAGAGAACCCAACAGTACGGCATTATTCAAGATGGGATTTTGTGGAAAAATGTAAGAGCTGGAAGGTGTGACTGTAAGAACAAGTTCAGAAACATTTTGCCTTCTCAGAGACAAAAATGTGAGGAACGAGCAAGAAAATAGAAATAATGCGTTTCTAAATTCAATCACTGAACTGAGAGCATTGATGTCTGATTCTTGTCTGAGATGAGAATCCAATTCTCTGTGACCTGGAGGAGAGTTCAGCCCTCTCTGGACTTCAGTTTCCACCCGGTGGAATAAGAGGTCAGGCTTAGCTTGCGTCTGATCCTCTCCAGCTGTGATGCTCTAGCCCTCCATGGTGGGACCACCACTTGATGGAAATATTGGTCTATCACAAATTGAGATGCTTAGAGCGCTGCCCTTGGCTACACACACACTGATGGCTTGAGTAGAAGAGGACTGGCTTTCAGATGCCCGAGTGTGACAGAGTGAAAAGGCCTTCATTACTCAGGCAGCCTGGATGGATGCCTGATGGCCCTTTGTCTCCCTGCAGCGCCCCCTGGTGTTTCTGGGCTTTGTATTCCACGTAGGCATCCTCCCAGGTCACTTACAGGAAGCCAGGAATCTATTATACAACGCTGGGAACTCATTTTGAGGGTGTCAGGATTGCTGGGTCATTTCCCTCTGCTCAACTTCGCATACCAAATAACAGTATTCAAATGCTGCTTATTCCCAAAAGAAAACAGGAAAGGGGCATAAGGCAGCAGTGCTGTCATTTCTGCGTGATTCCAAATCCAAAGCAGGGACAGGACCAACAGGAAAGCACACAAAACATAGGACGAACAGAACTTCCTCTAGAAACAGAGCTGTTTTATCATCAGCTGTAAATTAAAAGCATGTTCTGGGCAGCTCTTGGCCCTCGGCTGCAGGTGTAATATCACATTCTAGTTTACAAGTAGCTGATGTGTGATTCTGGGTATAACAGTTATCTGTAATTGAAATCATTATAAAACAAATCCCCCCTGCACTGACTGAGACAGTAATCAGCATCAGGAATGCTGTGTATACAGCATTCAAGACCCATAAATATGCAAGATTAATTTGCTGAACTTCATTCAGGCTTCCAGCAGTGCCGTCACCTGGGACCAGAGAAGCAGCAAATTAATTCTGAACCTCTGCTAGTTTTAAAACATCAAGAGCAGCCTCCTTTGTGTAGGTGTCTTCTGCAGTGCTTCTCTGCCTTTGCAGATACTTTCTGGAAAAATCAAACAGCTAGAATGCAAAATGCTGTTTGGCCACAGAAGGTACCCTGGTGCCCCACCTGGTTCCCATGACCTCTTCCTTCCTTCCCATCTCAGTGACCCTCATTTCCTCCTCAGGTCCCTAAAACTACAAACAGAAAAAGAGAAAACCCTGACTTTGGTCAGCACACTGGAAAAACCTCTTAGATATCAAATTGAGGAAGAAGAAATGCCTAATGACAAAGCGTTAGGATTTGGGTCAGAAAGTAGATCTAGTTCTGGCTCTTGACTAACTGCCATGTCTCCTTGGACAAATTGCTGTCCTTCTTTAGGTCTTAGTTTGCATTAAAAAAAAAGAACTTCGAATTGCTAAAATTTCTTCTAGATACTTTTAGGTTTCACTTTCTTCTCTGTCCAATCCAGTTTGTTACTTTCCTTCAACAGTGTTCTGTGTAATAAAAATATTGTTGATGTCTCTCTCCCTTTTTACCTACTCTCTGTTCTCTTTAGCCTTGCACGTCATACTTCTTTTATTCCTTAGCTATTATTTTTAGTTTTGGGTGGAGGTAGCCATCAGTGTACTTGTTCAGTCCACTATGTTTATCTTGAAGTTTCCATGACACTTCATCTTCCAAATAAGGTGGTACTTTTATAATCTAATTATTACAGAGGAGGAAACAGAGGCCCAGAGAGGTTAAGAAAATTGCCCAGAGCTGCAGAGTTAGTGACAGCAGACAGATTTAAACTCAAGGCTGCCTTTTGACAAAACCCATGTTCTTAGCTACAAGGCTGTCCTGAAGTCACGGGTTCTTTTGCAGATGTGTTGGGCCTGTTCTTGGTGCACTGACAATGCCAGGATTCTGAGCTGTGAAACTGAGGAAAGACAATGGACCATGGGAAACAGTTCAAAGCAAAGGATACTCTGACAGGAGAGGGCCTGTCCCCCAGCTTTTCCCTTTGCACATCACCACATGTACAGAAAGAAATGTGCCTTTTGTCATCATTTTAATTTCTGTGTATAAAACACATTCTCGTCTGGCCCTCTCTGCAGTGGTGGCTGGAATCAGAGTGAGGAAGATAATGTAACATTAGATTTCAAGCACGTTCTTCTTTATTATTCTTTTTTTTAATTGAAGGTTTTGGTATATATAGATTGTATGCAGTTGTACATAATAATACAGGGAGATCCCATGTACCTTTTACTCAGTTTCCCCTGATGGTAACATCTTACAGTTGAAAATTTTTTTAAGTTCCTAAATATTACATTAATACGTTTTGTTGTAATAGGTTCAAGTAATACTGAAGTATACAGAACGAAGTATGAAGTTCTGTTTCAAACCTTGTTCTCTTGGACTCTCTCCTCATCTGGGCCCTACTCTGGTTTGTGTACCTCCTTCTTCCCCTATACCTCTTCCTTATCTTGTTATAATGGTCAGGGTTTATCCTGGGGCAAAACAGAATTCGGGGATTTCTGGCTGACTCATCATCTTTTTGATGGTGCGTATGGATGACGTCAGCAACTCTTGATCTCATCTGTCCTCTAATTGTCTGACATCCTCTGAATCCCTTATTTCCATGCTTCTTTACATACCCAGTCAAAAAGAAATAATACATATAATACAATATAGACATTTCATATATCTTCTATATTTGGTATTAAGTATTATGCTTATGTACTAAGTATTCTGTACTAAGTAGAATACCTTGATTTTATTTATCTTATTTAACACACCATCAGGCACTGTTCTAAGCATTTTATAAATATTGATTCATTTAATCCTTATAGTAACTCTGTGAGGAAGGCACCATTATTATTTTCATTTTATAGGTGAGGTACAGAGAGGTTGTGCAAGATCACACAGCTAGTAAAAGATGGGGACAGGATTCACACCCATCAATCTGGCTCCAGAGTCTGAGCTCTTAACCACTTACGCAACTAACTCATGGATAGTTCACCTCTTTTTTTTTCCTTTTCTAATATTTACATGTTCCCCCTACATTATCTCCTTTCTTGTAGGCTATAAATATGTTCTAATATTAGACACCTTAAAAGACATCCCCCCGCCCCCATACACTAGCCTTTGTTTCTAAGGCCTTGTCTTAAGTTACCACCCCATCTCTCTTTCCTGTGTTTGTTTTTAGCAAACCTTGAAAGACTCTTCTATAACTGCTGTCTCCACTTCATCATCTAATTCATTCTTGGACCCACTGCAGTCAGAGCTTCTCTCTTAATCACTCTATGGAAGCTGTTCCCGTATCATCAAAATAGTCATTTCCTCTTATATGTTGATGTGATTAGTTATATTAATACATTTCCTAATATGAAATCATTCTGGCACTGACATCAGTTTTCACTTTTTAAACTCAGTGCTGGATTTGGTTTGCTAATATTCTATTTATAACTTTGATTAGTATCAGATGGACTATTTCCTTAAAACTCAGGGAACATAGGAAGTTCTTTCTAGTCCATTTAATTTCCTTGTTAATTTATAGAGGTTGGTTTTCTTGTAGAAAATAGTTTTACTATCTATGTCATTCATGTCTCTCCCCATGGGATGTCTTTTATTTACCAATTAAAAGAGAAATAAATGTGCTTTCTAATTATCACTGAATAGTCACATAAGGCAAACCTTTACACTGGAGCATGATTTTGAAAAGCTAGAATAATCTGTTTGGCTTTTACACAAGGTTCTATTATGAGTCCCCAGAAAATGCAGATTGGTAGAAAGAACATTCTCTATTGAGAAAAGCCAAAGAGTGACAATGATGATGATGGTGGCAAAAAGTTCTTTATTTTATTTTATTTTTTTTTTTTTTTTTTTTTTTTTCTGTACGCGGGCCTCTCACTGCTGTGGCCTCTCCCGTTGCGGAGCACAGGCTCCGGACGCGCAGGCTCAGCAGCCATGGCTCACGGGCCCAGCCGCTCCGCGGCATGTGGGATCTTCCTGGACCGGGGCATGAACCTGTGTCCCCTGCATTGGCAGGCAGACTCCCAACCACTGCGCCACCAGGGAAGCCCATGTTTTTTATTTTTAAAAGAGAGAACAGTTATCATATTTTCAGGATTTAAACTATGCTAGTCACTTGACTGATGGAATGCGTCATTTACTAGGATGTAAAGTCTACGAGGGCAGGACTGTGAGTATTGTGGTGATTACTTTGCATTCACAGCTCTATGAGGTGGCTGCTACTATTATCTCCAAATTGCAGATGAGGAAACTGAGGCTCTGAGAGGTGGAGTAACTTTCCCAGGTTCATCCAGAGAGACTAGAATGGATTGCTGGTTTTTCCTAATAAAGTTGAAGCATAGTGTTAATAGGAACCGTCAGGCCCCTGTATGCCCTGCACTCCTTAAGCCCCCACTAGCCCTGTCAGGCAGAGTGACCAGCAGTTTGTGTGAACCATTCCCATCCCACGTCTTTGCACATGGATGCTGCTTCCTGTCTCTATGCAATGCCTTGAACTCTGATCACCTGGCTCCCTTCCACTTGCCCTTTGAGGTTTATCCAAGTATTCTCGCTTCCTTCTACCATTCACTGCACCCCCCCGCCCCACCCTGAGCTCATTTCTCTTGTGGTCGTGGCACATTAGAGATCCTCCAGATCCTTATCTGTCTCCTGCATGAGACAGTAGACTGTGTTGTTCCCCACTGGGGCCAGTGGCCTCTGGGACTTCTCAGAATGTGTTTGTCAGATAAATGAAGAATGAGAGTCTCCAGATGGTTCCCTCTCCAGTCTGAGCCTAGTCCTTCACAGGGCTGTGGTTGGTGACCTCTAACCACCTCCCACCCCCCAACCTGGCAAGGTTGGCTTCTGGGTTCTTAGACCCACAGCCTCTCACCCTCTGACCATTTTCTGCTTCTCCAGGGAACCACCCCTTACTCCAGAGAGCATCACACGTTCCTCACAAGAAAATACGTTTAGTTCACTTAATTGAAGGTTAAGAAGTCATAAAACTCATTGAGCAGGAGGCTGAGAACAGCTATAACAAAATCAAGCTGAGGTCAGAACCACTCAGATATGGGGGACTACAGCCCTGGAAAATGACATGAATATCTGAAAATCCCTTCTCTGTATTTTCTTAAAGAGAGGCCACTTTCAAATAATCTTTTTTTTTTTTCTCTAACTGATAAACACTGTGGCATTCAACTTGATCAAAATAATCTAGCTCATCAGTATTTCCACGGGCTATGTAACTGATCAGGAGATTTTCTTCTTTTGGAAACATTTCTTTCTGTGGAGAAATAAATGGAAAGAAATCCAGAAAAATATATCCTACTGTTAGCTCCAGAGATATACAATTTCTAAAAAGGTTGTTATCTATCTTATAGCAAGAGCAGAAAAGAAAAAAACCTCATTTGTATATAAAAATAAGATAGAGATTGTGGTTCTCTCTGCCGTATGCAAATCCTATAGGGTCTTGCTATTAATCTACTACTAAATCCCAGTTCTCTTCCTGAGATTGAACCAGCAGGTCAAAATGACAGATGCTGCAGTTGCCAATGCAGCAGATCATTGTTTTCTGAAAACAAGTGTGTTCATGTGAGAGGGACCAGGGCTTGTTCCCTAGCCTGCCTCTTTGTGTAGTTCAGGAGCATGTCAATAAGGCTCCTGATTGAATTCTCAACACTGAGCACTGAGCCTGGAATCTAGTCAGAGTTCAATAATATATGTTGAGTGAGTGAATAAATAAGTGACTGTATTCACTCCTCCCAAAATTCACACCGTGACTGGCCCTTATATATATTTCGTGTACAGAATTCTTCCAGGGTACTACCCATTCTTTAAGCTACAGTGCCACCATCTCCATGACATACAGGAATTGTGTGAGCACAGAGGATGGAGCATCTGAATCTGCCTTGGGTTATCAGAAATGCTTTATGGAGGAAGTGCTGTTTGAGTTGCATCTGGGTGGATTAAGAGGTAGAGAAGAGAGAGAAGGCTCTCTAGGAGGAAGGAGGGGAACTGTTGCAGGTGAAGAGAGTCAGGGGAGGGGAAGGGCATACTCTTGTTGGCTTCTTCCCAGAGTCCAGGAGATCAGAACCTCGTGGGTCAGTGATTCATCTCCCTTGCAGGCCTTTGAGAGTACAAGGGTCTCTCT
The DNA here is from genome assembly GCF_949774975.1 of Lagenorhynchus albirostris. Taxonomy (NCBI): domain Eukaryota; kingdom Metazoa; phylum Chordata; class Mammalia; order Artiodactyla; family Delphinidae; genus Lagenorhynchus; species Lagenorhynchus albirostris. The sequence continues at coordinate 113,373,961 of NC_083097.1, forward strand.
GCTCCTACATGCCAGGATCCTAGGGCATCAGAGTCTCTGATCTGAGAATCTCCCCCACCCTGAGAGCCAGGAGCATCCATCAGGCCTCTGCCCTAATCTGCCTGGTGGTCCCAGCCAGACCTATATTCCGCAAGAGGTATGAGTGGTACTTGGTGTGCCCTCAGAGAGCTGTGATGCGAGTATGCGAACTGCCTTCTACTGTCCATCATTCCTTAGGACCCCTCCTCTAGAGGCGCCCACACAGTACACAGTAGAGGCCCTGGCACATTGCAGGGCTCAGTAATTGTTTCTGAGATGAATGAATACTAGAATCTTGGAGGTGGAATCATTACCACATTCCCCATCTAAAATAATCCTGGATTACCTCTTCATTCATTGGACTCTTGGTGGAGGGGTGATTTGGAACATTTCCATCCCCACTAAATATTCAGACAGTGAGTGCCCAGTCTGTTCTTCTCACTTTCCTCTGAGTAGTTAAACATGTCCTACATGAGGGTTTAGCCTTTTGTCCAAGCTGCCACCAGACACTCAGTAAAGTGGCGTGCTCTGCAATTGGATCTCATTAGGATAAAGAGAGTTGGTCTGGTCCTGGGGATGTAGGAGACAGATGAATCACAAGGTTATTAGGTGCACAGGAATTGTAATCAACTGAGAAGAAAGACCAAGCAGCATGGTCATAAACAAGAGTGTCCTATCCAACATTTTGTAGATACGCAGTCACTCCCAAGAACACGAGGGCAAGCACCATTTTGAAACTCCTGCCAGGTGTGTTGCAGTAAAGGGAAATTTGAATGAGCTGATGTTCGGAGGCATATCCCTTCCTTTCCAATCACAAGGCTCTGGTGCTAATTAGAATTTTATCAATATAACTGATACACTGAATTGGCTTTTAATAGCTCAAAGAGGTTGAGACGTTAGGAAAAATTTCATTTTGGAAGAGATCATGGAGTAGAATTTGTGACCTGCTTCAGGCATTTTAGCAGGTGCTGACCTCTGCCCCTCCTCCATTCACTACTTCCTTGTCAATCCATGCTCCAGTTATTCCCCCTTGCCTCTGTTAGTGTCTCAGTCTTCTGTGGCCTCTAGTTTCTCTCCTTCTTCCTTCTCTAATCCATGCTAGAGTGAGCTTTCCAAGATCAAAACTTGACCACGCTCTTCTCAGGTGAATGTCTCCTAATCAACTGCAGAGTAAAATTGAAATTTGTTGTTGCAGGGCACCTGGCCTCACACAGTCCTTGTCTATTTTTCCCTTCTGTCACTATCTCTTCCTTCATCTGTCTTCAACTTCCTTCTGTGCCCCAAGCAAGTTATGTTATCTTCTCTTCCTTCACCTTTCCCAGTCATTTTCTTCTTTACCACACTTGCCCTTCCTTCCTCGAATATATCTGATTTTTAACTTTTCAAAACCTTCCCCGTGAAGCCCTCCTGCTGGTACAGTCACTCCCTGCAGTGTCCCCATAATACCTATACAAGTCCTATCAGGGAGTTTTCTCATTGTATGTTTGTATGTATGTGTTTGTTTTTTATTGAATCATAGTTGATTTACTATAGTATATTAATTTCAGGTGTACAGTATGGAGATTCAGTATTTTTACAGATTATACTCCATTTAAAGTTATTATAAAATAATGGCTATATTTCCCTGTGCTGTACACTATATCCTTTTTGCTTATTTATTTTGTATACAGTAGTTTGTATCTGTTAATCCAGCGGTCCCCAACCTTTTTGACACCAGGGACCGGTTTTGTAGAAGACAGGTTTTCCATGGACGGGGGTGGGGGTGGGAGGGAATGGTTCAGATGGTAATGCTAGCGATGGGGGGTGGCAGATGAAGCTTTGCTCGCTTGACCACCGCTCACCTCCAGCTGTGTGGCCCGGTTCCTAACAGGCTGCAGACCGGGAGGTGGGGACCCTTGTGTTCATCGCATACTTCTCTCTCCCCCTCCCCTGCCCTTCTCCCCAATAGTAACCACTAGTTTGTTCTCTATATCTGTGAGTCTATTTCTTTTTTTTTTATATCCATTTGTTTGTTTTATTTTTTAGATTCTACATATAAATGCTAACAAGGAGTATTTATCTTTCTCTATCTGACAAATCACTAAGCATTATACTCTCTAGGTCCATCCATGTTGCTGCAAATGGCAATATTTCATATATATACCACATCTTCTTTATCCATTCATCTATTAGTGGACGTTTAGGTTGCTTCCCTATCTTGGCTATTATAAATAATGCTACTATGAACATTGGGGTGCATGTATCTTTTGGAATTAGTATTTTTATTTTCTTTGGATATATATACAGAGCAGTGGAATTGCTGGATCATATGGTAGTTCTATTTTTTAGTTTTTTGAGGAACCTCCATACTGTTTTCCACAGTGGCTGCACCAATTTACAATTCCACCAACAGTGCGCTAGCATTCTCTTTACTCCATTTCCTCGCCAGCATTTGTTATTTGTAGACTCTTTGATGATAGCCATTTTGACCGGTGTGAGAGGATAACTCATTGTGGTATTGACTTGCGTTTCTCTGATGATTAACAATATTGAGTATCTTTTTCATGTGCTTGTTGGCTGTCTGTGTAGCTTCTTTGAAAAAAAAGTCTATTCAGGTCTTCTGCCCATTCTTTAATTGGGTTCTTTGTTTTTTTTGATAGTGAGTTTTATGAGCTGTTTATGCATTTTGGATAATAACGCCTTATCATTAATATCATTTGAAAATATTCCTCCCATTAAGTAGGTTGTCTTTCCATTTTGTAGATGGTTTCCTTTGCTGTGCAAAAGCTTTTAAGTTTAATTTGATCCTATTTGGTTTTTTTTTGCTTTTGTTTCTTTTGCCTTAGGAGACAGATCCAAAAAAATACTGCTACAGTTTATGTCAAAGAGTGTTCTGCCTATGTTCTCTTCTAGAACTTTTATGGTTTCAGGTCTTACATTTAAGTCTTTATTCCATTTTGAGTTTATTTTTGTACACGATGTGAGGAAATGTTCTAATCTCATTCTTTTACATGTAGCTGTCCAGTTTTCTCAGCACCACTTGTTGAATCGACTCCATTGTATATTCTTATCTACTTTATTGTAGATTAACTGACTGTAAGTGCATGGGTTTATTTCTGGGCTCTCTATTCTCTTTCATCTATGTGTCTGTTTTTGTGCCAGTACCATACTCTCTTAATTACTGTAGCTTTGTAGTATAGTCTGAAGTCAGGGAGCATGATACTTCCAGCTCACCTCTTTTTTCTCAAGATTCTTTGGCAATTTGGTGTCTTTGGTGGTCCATATAAATTTGAGGATTACTTGTTGTAGTTTGTGAAAAATGTCATGGGTGTTTTGACAGGATTACATTAAATCTGTAGATTGCTTTGGTTAGTATGGACATTTTAATGTTATTAATTCTTCCAATCCAAGAACATAGGATATCTTTCCATTTCTTTGTATCATTTTCACATTTCTTCATCAGTATTTTATAGTTTTCAGAGTATAGGTCTTTCACCTCCTTGATGAAGTTTATTCTGAGATATTTTATTTGTTTTGATGTGATTATAAATGGGATTGTTTCCTTAATTTCTCTTTCTGATAATTCATTATTGGTGTAGAGAAAATCAACAGATTTCTGTCTGTTAATCTTGTATCCTGAAACTTTACTGAATTCATTTATTACTTCTAATAGTTTTTGGCGGGGACTTTAGGGTTTTCTGTATATAGTATCATGTAATCTACAAATAGTGACTCTTTTACTTCTTCCCTTATAATTTGAATACCTTTTATTTCTTTTTCTTGTCTTATTGCTGTGGCTAGGACTTCCATTACTGTGTTAAATAGAATTGGCAAGAATGGACATCCTTGGTTTTTTCCTGATTTTAGAGGAAAGGCTTTCAGCTTTTCACCATTAGTATGATGTTAGCTGTGGGTTTGTCATAATGGCCTTTATTATGTTGAGATATGTTTCCTCTGTATCAACGTTGATGAGCGTTTTTATCATGAATGGATGATGAATTTTGTCAAATGCTTTTTCTGTGTGTATTGAGATGATCCTGTGATTTTTATCCTTCCTTTTGTTAATGTGGTGTATTACATTGGTTGAATTGTGAATATTGAACCATCCTTGCTTTCCTGGAATAAATTTCATTTCATCATGGTATTGGATCTTTTTTATATATTGTTGAATTCAATTTGCTAATATTTTGTTGAGGATTTTTGCATCTATACTCATTAGAGATATTGCCCTATACTTTTCTTTTTTTTTTCAGTGCCTTTGTCTGGTTTTGGTATCAGGGTAATAGTGACCTCATAGAATGTATATGGGAGTGTTGTATCCTCTCAACTTTTTGGAATAGTTTGAGAAGGATAGAGTTCTCCTTTATCTGGTAGAATGCCCCTGTGAAGCTATCCAGTCCTGGACTTTTGTTTGCTGAGAATTTTGTTTTTAACTACAAATTCAGTTTCACTGCTAGTGATTGGTCTGCTCACATTGTCTATTTCTTCCTGATTCAGTCTTGGAAGGTTGTATGTTTGTAGAAATTTGTCCATTTCTTCTAGGTTATACAATATTTTGGCTTATAACTGTATTATTCTCTTATGATTTTTTAATAGATCTTTATTGGAGTATAATTGCTTCACAATATGGTGTTCATTTCTTTTGTACACCAAAGAGAATCAGCCATATGCATGCATATGTCTCTATATCCCCTCCCCTCTGAGCCTCCCTTCCATCCTCCCTATCCCACCCCTTTAGGTCATTGCAAAGAACCGAGCCAATCTCCCTGTGCTGTGCTGCTGCTTCCCACTAGCTAACTATTTTACATTCGGTAGTGTATATATGTCGATGCTACTCTCACTTTGCCCCAGCTTCCCCCTCCCACCCCGTGTCCTCAAGTCCATTCTCTATGTCTGCATCTTTATTCCTGCTCTGCAGCTGTGTTCATCAGTACCATTTCGTTTTTTTTTAGATTCCATATATATGTGTTAGCATACGGTATTTGTTTTTCCCTTTCTGACTTACTTCACTCTGTATGACAGACTCTAGGTCCAGCCACCTCACCTCAAAACTGATAACTCAATTTTGTTTCTTTTTATGGCTGAGTAATATTCCATTGTATATATGTGCCACATCTCATGATTTTTTAAAATCTCTGTGGTATTGGTTGTTGTTTCTCCTCTTCCATTTCTTATGTTGTTTATTTGAGTCCTCTCTCACTTCTTTATGATCCTGCCTAAAGGTTTATCAATTTTGTTTATATTTTCAAAGAATAAGCTCTTAGTTTTATCGACCTTTTCTATCTTTTTGGTCTCTATTTTATTTATTTCTTCTCTTATCTCTATAATTTTCTTCCTTCTGTGAACTTTGTGTATTGTTTGTTGTTTTTTAAATTCCTTTAGAAGGAAGGTTAGGTTGATTATTTGAAATTTTCCTTGTTTCCTGAAGCAGGAGAACTTCCTTCTTATAACTGCTTTTGCTGCATTGCGTAGATTCTGGAAAGTTGTGTTTCCATTTGTATTTGTCTTCAGGTATTTTTTGATTTCTTCTTTGCTTTTATCATTGATCCTTTGGTGCTTTAGTAGCATATTGTTTAGTCTCCACATGTTTGTGCTTTTCCCATTTTTCTTCCTGTAAATTATTTCTGATTTTGTACAGTTGTGGTCAGAAAAAAAAATGCTTGATATTTATTTATATTCTTTTAATTGTAAAACACATGTAACATAATTTACCATCTTAACCATTTTTAAGTGTACAGTTTAGTAGTGTTAGGTATACTCACAGTTTTGTGCAGCCACTTCAGACTTTTTCATCTTGCAAAACTGAAACTCTGTTCAGATTAAATCTCAACTTCCCATTTCACCCTCCCCTCATCTCCTGGCATTGACCATTCTTTCTGGGTCTATGAATTTTATTACTTGGGGTACTTTACGTAAGTGGAATTATACACTATTTTTCCTTTTGTGACTGGCTGTTTTCACCTAACAGTGTCCTCAGTGTTCATTCATGTTGTAGGATAGGTCAGAGTTTACTTCCTTTTTAAGGCTAAGTAACATTCCGTTGTATGGATGGGTCACATTTTGTTTCTCCAGGTGTCATATTGATGGACAGTTGGGTTGCTTCCACCTATTTGCTGTGGTGAGTAGTATTGCTGTGAGCTTGAGTATGCAGATTTCTGTTTTAGTTCCCACTTTCAATTATTTTGTGTATATACCTGGAAGGGGGATAGCTGGATCATATGATAATTCTATTTTTAATCTTTTGAGGGACTTGAGACTTGTTTTTTGGACTAGCATGTGATCTGTCTTTGAGAATGTTCCATCTGCATTTGAAAAGAAGGTGTATTCTGCTGTTTTTGCATGGAATGTTCGATAGATATCTATTAAGTCCAGTTGATCTGTTGTGTCATTTAAGACCACTGCTGCCTTACTAATTTTCTATCTGGATGATCTGTTCATTGATGTAAGTGGTGTTTTAAAGTCCCCTACTGTTACTGAATTGTTGTCAGTTACTCTCTTTATGTCTATTAATGTTTGCTTTTTATATTTAGGTGTTCATGTTTTGGGCAAATTTATGTTAATGGGAATAATATCCTCTTCTTGTATTGATCCCTTTATCAGTATATAATGCCCTTCTTTGTCTTTTGTTATAGACTTTGTTTTAAAGTCTATTTTGTGTGATCTGAGTATTGCTACCCCTGCTTTCTCATTATTTCTATTTGCATGAAATATCTTTAACCATCCCCTCACTCTCAGTCTGGGTTTTTAGTTCTGAAATGAGTCTCTTGTAAGCAGCATATAGATGGGTTTTGTTTTTTATCCAATCAGGCACCCTGTGTCTTTTAATTGGAGATTTTAGTACAAGGACACTTAAAGTGATTATTGGTAACTTACTAACATTTTGTTACTTGTTTTCTGGTTGTTTTTGTAGTTCTTTCCTGTTCTTTTCTTTTTCTTATAGTTTCTTCCCTTGTGGTTTGATGATTTTCTTTACTGGTATGCTTGTGTTACTTTCTTTTTGTTTTTGTGTCATCTATTGTAGGTTTTTCATTTGTGGTTACCATGGTGTTCATATATGTCGACCTATATAACTATACCTACTTGTTTTAAACAGGTAGTCCTTAAAGTTCAAACACATTTTAAAAGGTTTATATTTTGATTCCCTTCCCTCACGCTTTGTGGGTTTTTTAAAAATTTGTTTTATTGAAGTATAGTTGATTTACAATGTTGTGTTAATTTCTGCTGTACAGCAAAGTGATTCAGATATATATGTGTATATATATATATAACTTTCTTTTTCATATTCTTTTCCATTATGTTTTATCACAGGATATTGAATATATATATATACAGTAGGAACTTTAGAAGTTTATAAAGTTTATAAGTTTATATGGATAAACTTGTTTATCCATTCTAAATGTAATAGTTTGTATTTACCAACTATTTGTAATAGTTTATATCTGTAAGTTTATATGGATAACCTTATTGTTTATCCATTATAAAGGTAATAGTTTGTATCTACCAATCCCAAATTCCCAGTCCATCCGTCTCCTTCCCCCTTTCTATTCAGTGGCAATTAGAAGTCTGTTCTCTATGTCTGTGAGTCTGTTTCTGTTTTGTAGATAAGTGTATTTGTGTCATACTTTAAATTCCACATATAAGTGATATCATATGGTATTTGTCTTTCTCTTTCTGACTTACCTCACTTAGTATGATAATCTCTGGGTCCATCCATGTGGCTGCAAATGGCATTGTTTCATTCTTTTTTATGGCTGAGTGCTATTCCATTGTATTAATGTACCACAGCTTCTTTATCCATTCATCTGTCAGTGGACATTTAGGTTGTTTCCATGTCTTGGCTATTGTGCATAGTGCTGCTATGAATACAGGAGTGCATGTACCATTTTGAATTATAGTTTTGGTGGGATATATGCCCAGGAATGGGATTGCAGGGTCATAGAGAACTCTATTTTTAGTTTTCTGAGGAACCTCCGTACTGTTCTCCATAGTGGCTGCATCAATTTACAATGCCTCCAAAAATGTAGGAGGGTTCCCTTTTCTCCACACCCCTCCAGCATTTGTTATTTGTAGACTTTTTAATGATGGCCATTCGGACCAGTGTGAGATGATGCCTCATTGTAAATAGTTTTGATTTGCATTTCTCTAATAATTAGTGATGTTGAGCATCTTTTCATTTGCCTGTTTAATGACTTTGACAGTTTTGATGAGTATTGATCAAATAGTTTATATAATGTCCCTCAATTGAGATTTGTCTGATGTTTTTCTCATGATTAGTTTGGGGTATGTGTTCTTGGAAGGAAAACCATAGAGGTAAATTGCCATAAAAATCACATTTTACCAAGTGTACTTATGATCAACATATTTGTCACTGTTAGTGTTGACTTTGATCAACTGGCTGAGGTCGTGTGTATAGTGTGTGTCAAGATTCTCTGCTGTAACGTTCCTCTTTTCTCCTCTTTCCATACTGCAGTCTTAGAAATGAAGTCACTATTGCAGCCCGTACATAAGGAGTGGGAAGCTTTGCTCTCCGTCCTTGAGGGTGAAGTATCCACGCGCATTATTTGGAACTGTACTGCACAGGAGATTTGTGCCTTGTTACATTTATTTATTTAATTATTTTTTTCCAGTATGGACTTACGGATATTTATTTTAAACTTCAGGTTATAATCCAGTACTACTTTATTTATTTTGTAGCTCAAATTCATTCAGCCTTGGGCTTTGGGAGGTCTTTCATTTGGCTCCCATGTCCCTTTGACATACCTCCATCATTGTGTACTTTTTTAAAAAAAAGTACTTCTTTATGTTCTGGTGCTACAAGATGATCAAGGCTCATGTTGTGTATTTCTTGCCTCAGATGTAGAATAAATCATTTCTCCAAAGAGTACTGATTTTTTAAGGAGAAGGATGTTAAATTCTGAAATCTGGGTACTAGGTGTATTCACTGCTGCTGAATGCTGTTGTTTATAGATCCTCTCGGCCAATAGAACAAGGAAATATATGTGTATAGTAATGTGTATATATACATATCTATAAATATATCTGTATGTAGCCATCTCTAACCATTTTACGGTAAACATGAGTTCACACTGATGTCTCCAAATCTGATTCATTACTACATGTTCTAGCCTCTTCCCCTTGCATATCTGTAACTTCCCACTCCAACACTGAGAAACTTGGATCCCACAATCCACCAACAATTTACTTAATTGTTCAGTTCCAGTATATACGTGTAGCAGTATCATAACCTGCACTCCCATGGGGAACAACTTTATCAGTTGGAGCACAGTGCTTATGTATAGTTTTCTTTTGCCTTTAGGCTTATATTATAGATTTCACTTATTTAAAAGTTACTTAAGTCAGGGACATTCACCCCAACCCCTTCAGTGAGGTTGTTACATACATTTGTAATACATTTGTTTTGTCAGATTTTGCAGTTCATCTTGGGACTCTCCCAATTTCCCGCCATGATTTTTTTGAAATTTGCATGTATTAAGACTCACACTTTGTGCTGAAATCTTTTATGGATTTTGACAATTGTGTAATGTCATGCATTCCCCTTTGCTTTACCTATTTAACCCTGTTCCCTCCTCTTGGACGTAACCATTGATATGTTTACCACCTGTATAGTTTTGCCTTATCCAGAATGTCGTATAATTGGAGTCCTTTACATACTGTCTCTTTTCCCTTAGCAATATTCATTTAAGATTCATCCATGTCTTCTCATAACTTGATAACTCATTTCTTTTTATCCCCCAGTTTTATTGAGAGATAGTTGACATAAATCGCTGTATAAGTTTAAGGCATACAGCATGATGATTTGATTTACATATATTGTGAAATGATTACCAAAATAACTTCAGCTAACATCTGTCATCTCATATAGATACCATAAAAAGAAAAGAAAAAAGAAAAAAATTTTCCTTGTGATGAGAACTCCTAGAATTTACTCTTAGCAACTTTTCTGTATGTCATATAGTAGTGTTAACTATAGTCATCATGTTGTGCATTGTGACCCTACTACTTATTTATCTTATAGCTGGAAGAGTGTATGTTTTGACCACCTTCCTCTAATTCCCCTGCTCCACACCCTCTGCCTCTTTTTTTTTTTTTTTTTTGTGGTATGCAGGCCTCTCACTGTTGTGGCCTCTCCCGTTGTGGAGCACAGGCTCCGGACGCTCAGGCCCAGCGGCCATGGGTCACGGGCCCAGCCACTCCGCGGCATGTGGGATCCTCCCAGACTGGGGCACGAACCCGTGTCCCCTGCATCGGCAGGCAAACTCTCAACCACTGTGCCACCCGGGAACCCACATGACTATTTTTGAATGATGGTTTTCGCAGGGTATATACACAGTAGTGGGATTGCTGGGTCATATGGTAGGTCTATTTTTAGTTATTTAAGGAACCTGTTCTCCATAGTGGCTGTATCAATTTACATTCCCACCAACAGTGTAAGAGGGTTCCCTTTTCTCCACACCCTCTCCAGCATTTACTGTTTGAAGATTTTTTGATGGTGGCCATTCTGAACTGGTGTGAGGTGATACCTCATTGTAGTTTTGATTTGCATTTCTCTAATAATTAGTGTTGTTGAGCACCGTTTCATGTGTTTGTTGCCAATCTGTATATCTTCTTTGGAGAAATGTCTGTTTAGGTCTTCTGCCTATTTTTGGATTGGGTTGTTTGTTTTCTTATTATTGAGCTGCATGAGCTGCTTGTAAATTTTGGAGATTAATCCTTTGTCAGTTGCTTCATTTGCAAATATTTTCTCCCATTCTGAGGGTTGTCTTTTCATCTTGTTTATGGTTTCCTTTGGTGTGCAAAAGCTTTTAAGTTTCATTAGGTCCCATTTGTTTATTTTTGTTTTTATTTCTACTTCTCTAGGAGGTGGGTCAAAAAGGATCTTGCTGTGATTTATGTCATAGTGTTCGGCCTATGTTTTCCTCTAAGAGTTTGATAGTGTCTGGCCTTACATTTCGGTCTTTAATCCATTTGGAGTTTATTTTTGTGTATGGTGTTAGGGAGTGTTCTAATTTCATTCTTTTACATGTAGCTGTCCAGTTTTCCCAGCACCACTTATTGAAGAGGCTGTCTTTTCTCCATTGTCTATTCTTGCCTCCTTTATCAAAGATAAGGTGACCATATGTGCATGGGTTTCTCTCTGGGCTTTCTATCCTCTTCCATTATCTATATTTCTGTTTTTGTGCCAGTACCATACTGTCTTGATTACTGCAGCTTTGTAGTATAGTCTGAAATCAGGGGGCTTGATCCCACAAGCTCCGTTTTGCTTTCTCAAGATGGCTTTGGCTGCTATTTGGGGTCTTTTGTGTTTCCATACAAATTGTGAAATTTTTTGTTCTAGTTCTGTGAAAAATGCCATTGGTAGTTTGATAGGGATTGCATTGAATCTGTAGATTGCTTTGGGTAGTATAGTCATTTTCACAATGTTGATTCTTCCAATCCAAGAACCTGTTGGATATCCCTCTATCTGTTTCTAACATCTTTAATTTCTTTCGTCACTGTCTTATAGTTTTCTGCATACAGGTCTTAGGTCTCCTTACGTAGATTTATTCCTAGGTATTTGATTCTTTCTGTTGCAATGGTAAATGGGAGTGTTTCCTTAATTTCTCTTTCAGGTTTTTTGTCGTTAGTGTATAGGAATGCAAGAGATTTCTATACATTAATTTTGTATCCTGCTAATTTACCAAATTGATTGATTAGCTCTAGTAGTTTTCTGGTAGCATCTTTAGGATTCTCTATGTATAGTATCATGTCATCTGCAAACAGTGACAGTTTTACTTCTTCTTTTCCAATTTGGATTCCTTTTATTTCTTTTTCTTCTCTACTGTGGCTAAAAAGTCCAAAACTGTGTTGAATAAGAGTGGTGAGAGTGGGCAACCTTGTCTTATTCCTGATCTTAGTGGAAATGGTTTCAGTTTTTCACCATTGAGAATGATGTTAGCTGTGGGTTTTTCATGTATGGCCTTTATTAGGTTGAGGTAAGTTCCCTCTAAGCCTACTTTATGGAGGGTTTTTATCATAAATGGGTGTTGAATATTGTCGAAAGCTTTCTCTTTATCTATTGAGATTATCATATGTTTTTTATCCTTCAGTTTGTTAATATGGTGTATCACATTGTTTGATTTGCACATATTAAAGAATCCTTGCATTCCTGGGATTAACCCCACTTGATCATGGTGTATGAGCCTTTTAATGTGCTGTTGGATTCTGTTTGCTAGTATTTTGTTGAGGATTTTTACATCTATTTTCATCAGTGATATTGGCCTGTTGTGTTCTTTCTTTGTGACATCTTTGTCTGGTTTTGGTATCAGGGTGATGGTGGCTTCGTAGAATGAGTTTGGGTGTGTTCCTCCCTCTGCTATATTTTGGAAGAGTTTGAGAAAGGTAGGTGTTAGCTCTTCTCTAAATGTTTGATAGAAATCGCCTGTAAAGCCATCTGGTCCTGGGCTTTTGTTTGTTGGAAGATCTTTAATCACAGTTTCAATTTCAGTGCTTGTGTTTAGTCTGTTTATATTTTCTATCTCTTCCTGGTTCTGTCTTGGAACGTTCTGCTTTTCTAAGAATTTGTCCATTTCTTCCAGGTTGTCCATTTTATTGGCATATAGTTGCTCTTAGGAATCTCTCATGTTGCTTTGTATTTCTGCAGTGTCAGTTGTTACTTCTCCTTTTTCATTTCTAATTCTACTGATTTTAGTGTTCTCCCCTTTTCTCTTGATGAGTCTGGCTAATGGTTTATCAATTTTGTTTATCTTGTCAAAGAACCAGCTTTTAGTTTTATTGATCTTTGCTATTGTTTCCTTCATTTCTTTTTCATTTCTTTCTGATCTGATCTTTATGATTTCTTTCCTTCTGCTAACTTTGGGGATTTTTTGTTCTTCTTTCTGTAATTGCTTTAGGTGTAAAGTTAGGTTGTTTATTTGAGCTGTTTCTTGTTTTTAAGGTAGGATTGTATTGCTATAATCTTCCCTCTTAGAACTGCTTTTGCTGCATCCCATAGGTTTTGGGCCATCGTGTTTTCATTGTCATTTGTTTCTAGGTATTTTTTGATTTGCTCTTTAATTTCTTCAGTGATCTCTTGGTTATTAAGTAGTGTATTGTTTAGCCTTTATGTGTTTGTATTTTTTACAGATTTTTTTTCTGGTAATTGATATCTGGTCTCCTAGCGTTTTGGTCAGAAAAGACACTTGATACGATTTTAATTTTCTTAAATTTACCAAGGCCTTATTTGTGACCCAAGATATGATGTATCCTGGAGAATGTTCCATGAGCACTTGAGAAGAGAGTGTATCCTGTTGTTTTTGGATGGAATGTCCTATAAATATCAATTAAGTCCATCTTGCTTAATGTATCATTTAAACTTTGTGTTTCCTTATTTATTTTCTTTTTGGATGATGTGTCCATTGGTGAAAGTGGGGTGTTAAAGGCCCCTACTATGATTGTGTTACTGTTGATTTCCCCTTTTATGGCTATTAGCATTTGCCTTCTGTATTAAGATACTCCTATGTTGGGTATATAAATATTTATAATTGTTATATCTTCTTCTTGGACTGATTCCTTGATCGTTTATGTAGTGATCATTTGTCTCTTGTAATAGTCTTTATTTTAAAGTCTATATTGTCTGATATGAGAATTGCTACTCCAGCTTTCTTTTGATTTCCATTTGCATGGAATATCTTTTTCCCTCCCCTCACTTTTAGTCTGTATGTGTTCCTAGGTCTGAAGTGGGTCTCTTGTAGACAGCATGCATACGGGTCTTGTTTTTGTATCCATTCAGCCATTCTATGTCTTTTGGTTGGAGCATTTAATCCATTTATATTTAAGGTAATTATCGATATGTATGTCCCTATTACCATTTTTAACATTGTTTTGGGTTTGTTATTTTAGGTTTTTTCCTTGTCTTATGTTTCCTGCCTAGAGAAGTTCCTTTAGCCTTTGTTGTAAAGCTGGTTGTGTGGTGCTGAAGTCTCTTAGCTTTTGCTTGTCTGTAATGGTTGAATTTCTTCATTGAATTTGAATGAGATCCTTGCTGGGTAGAGTAATCTTGGTTGTAGGTATTTCCCTTTCATCACTTTAAATATGTCCTGCCACTGCCTTCTGGCTTGCAGGGTTTCTGCTGAAAGATCAACCGTTAACCTTATGGTGATTCCCTTGTATGTTATTTGTTGTTTTTCCATTGCTGCTTTTAATATTTTTTCTTTGTACTTAATTTTTGATAGTTTGATTAATATGTGTCTTGGCGTGTTTCTCCTTGGATTTATCCTGTATGGGACTCTAAGTGCTCCTGGACTTGATTAACTATTTCCTTTCCCATGTTAGGGAAGTTTTCAACTATAATGTCTTCAAATATTTTCTTAGTCCCTTTCTTTTTCTCTTCTTCTTCTGGGACCCCTGTAGTTCGAATGTTGTTGCCTTTAATGTTGTCCCGGAGGTCTCCGTAACTGTCCTCAATTCTTTTCATTTTTTTTTCTTTATTCTGCTCTGCGGTAGTTATTTCCACTATTTTATCTTCTGGGTCACTTATCTGTTCTTCTGCCTCATTTATGCTGCTATTGATTCCTTCTAGAAAATTTTTAATTTCATATATTGTGTTGTTCATCGTTGTTTGTTTGCTCTTTAGTTCTTCTAGGTCCTTGTTAAAAGTTTCTTGTATTTTCTTCATTCTATTTCCAAGATTTTGGATCATCTTTACTATCATTACTCTGAATTCTTTTTCAGGTAGACTGCCCATTTTCTCTTCATTTGTTTGGTCTTTTGGGTTTTTGCCTTGCTCCTTCATCTGCTGTGTGTTTTTCTGTCCTCTCATTTTCCTTAACTTACTGTGTTTGGGGTCTCCTCCTTTTCATAGGCTGCAGGTTCGTAGTTCCTGTTGTTTTTGGTATCTTCCCTCAGTGGCTAAGTTTGGTTCCATGGGTTGTGTACGCTTCCTGGTGGAGGGGATTGGTGCCTGTTTTCTAATGGATGAGGCTGGATCTTGTCTTTCTGGTGGGCAGGACCACGTCCGGTGGTGGGTTTTGCAGTGTCTGTGACTTTATAATGATTTTAGGCAACCTGTCTGCTAATGGGTGGGGTTGTGTTCCTGTCTTGCTTGTTGTTTGGCGTAGGGTGTCCAGCACTGTAACTTGCTGATCATTGAGTGGAGCTGGGTCTTAGTGTTGAGATGGCGATCTCTGGGAGGGGTTTTGCCATTTGATATTACATGTAGCTGGGAGGTCTCTGCTGGACCGAATTCCTCAACTTGGCTCTTCCACCTCAGAGGCACAAGCCTGATACCTGTCCAGAGCATCAAGACCCTGTCAGCCATATGGCTCAGAAGGAAAGGGAGAACAAAAGAAAGAAAGAATAAAATGAAATAAAATAAAGTTATTAAAATAAAACAAATTAAACAGTAATAAAGAAAAAGAAAAAAAAAAAGAAAGAGCATACAAACCAAAGACAAATCCACCAATGATAGCCAGTACTAAAAACTATACTAAAAAAAGCAAACGAAAAAAAAAAAAAACGGACAGACAGAACCCTAGGACAAATGGTAAATGCAAAGCTATACAGGCAAAATCACACAAAGAAGCATACACATACACAGTCACAAAAAGAAAAAAAGAAAAAATACATATATATATCTATATATATTTTTTTAAAAAAAGGAAGAGAGCAACGAAATGAACGAACAAATCCACCAATGATAATAAAGGTGAAATACTAAACAAAGATAAACAAAACCAAAACTAAATTAGGTGCAGAAAGCAAACCTCAAGTCTACTGTTGCTCCCAAAGTCCACTGCCTCAATTTGGGATGATTCGTTGTCTATTCAGGTATTCCACAGATGCAGGGTACATCAAGTTGATTGTGGAGATTTAATCCGCTGCTCCTGAGAGATTTCCCTTTCTCTTTTTTGTTAGCACAGCTCCTGGGGCTCAGCTTTGGATTTGGCCCCGCCTCTGCATGTAGGTCGCCGTAGGGCATCTGTTCTTCGCTTAGACAGGACAGGGTTAAAGGAGCAGCTGATTCGGGGGCTCTGGCTCACTCCGGCCTGGGGGAGGGAGGGGTACAGATGCGGGGTGAGCCTTCAGCGAAGAGGCTGGCAGGACGTTATACCAGCCTGAGGCATGCTATGCATTCTCCCGGGGAAGTTGTCCCTGGATCCTGGGACCCTAGCGGTGGCGGGCTGCACAGACTCCCCGGAAGGGAGGTGTGGATAGTGACCTGTGCTCGCACACAGGCTTCTTGGTGGCGGCAGCAGCAGCCTTAGCGTCTCATGCCCGTCTCTGGGGTCCGCACTGATAGCCGCGGCTCACACCCATCTCTGGAGCTCCTTTAAGCAGGCTCTTAATCCCCTCTCCTCGTGCACCAGGAAAAAAAGAGGGAAGAAAAAGTCTCTTGCCTCTTGGGCAGGTCCAGACTTTTCCCAGGACTCCCTCCCGGCTAGCCGTGGTGCACTAACGCCTTCAGGCTGTGTTCACGCCGCCAGTCCTCTTCCTGTGATCCAACCGAAGCCCAAGCCTCAGCTCCCAGCCTCCGGCCGCCCCGGCGGGTGAGCACACAAGCCTCTTGTGCTGGTGAGTGCCGGTTGGCACCGATCCTCTGTGCGGGAATCTCTCTGCTTTGCCCTCCGCACCCCTGTTGCTGTGCTCTCCTCCGTGGCTCCGAAGCTTCCCCCCTCCGCCACCCGCAGTCTCCGCCCCCGAAAGGTTTCCTAGTGTGTGGAAGCCTTTCCTCCTTCACGGCTCCCTCCCACTGGCGCAGGTCCTGTCCCTATTCTTTGTCTCTGTTTTTTCTTTTTTCTTTTGCCCTACCCAGGTACGTGGGGAGTTTCTTGCCTTTTGGGAGGTCCAAGGTCTTCTGCCAGCGTTCAGTAGGTGTTCTGTAGGAGTTGTTCCACGTGTAGATGTATTTCTGACGTATCTGTGGGGAGGAAGGTGATCTCCGCGTCTTACTCTTCCGCCATCTTCCCCCTCTCCTTACTGTTGTTTTAATATTCAGTTCCCTAATGACATATGATGTTAAACATATTTTCGTTTCTTTTCTTGTTTTTTTTTTTAATCCTTTTATTATTCTTTTTTAACCAATGGCCTCGCGGATAGGGGACCAGGGGAGGGGGGAGGAGGGGACTTGTTTTTAAACTTAAAGCTCTTTTGTGTTCTTTTTACTTAATTAGTTTATTTATTTTTGGCTGCATTGTGTCTTCATTGCTGCCATGTGGGCTTTCTCTAGCTGTGGCAAGTCGGGGGCTACTCTTTGTTGCAGTGTGCTGGCCTCTCATTGTGGTGGCTTCTCTTGTTGTGGAGCACAGGCTCTAGGCACGTGGGCTTCAGTAGTTGTGGCGCATGGGCTCAGTAGTTGTGGCACATGGGCTTAGTTGCTCTGTGGCATGTGGGATCTTTCCAGACCAGGGCTTGAACCCATGTCCCCTGCATTGGCAGGCGTATTCTTAACCACTGTGCCACTAGGGAAGTCCCTAAACATATTTTATTATGCTTATTTGTTATTTGTAAAGCTTTGGTGTTCTAATTTTTGCCTACTTTTTAATTTGGTTGTTTATTTTCTTATTGTTGAGTTTTCAGAGTCTTTTGTACATTTGGAATACAAGTCCTTTATCAGATATATATTTTGAAAATATTTT
Source organism: Lagenorhynchus albirostris (assembly GCF_949774975.1). NCBI lineage: Eukaryota > Metazoa > Chordata > Mammalia > Artiodactyla > Delphinidae > Lagenorhynchus > Lagenorhynchus albirostris. The sequence continues at coordinate 113,391,591 of NC_083097.1, forward strand.
CTCCCAATTTGTGGCTTGTCTTTTGATTCTCTTAACAGTGCTTGGTGCCAACTGAGAAGAATGGATTTTATTTTCTAATAAGAGTTAAAGTTATTAAGACGGTATTTGTTTTATTCTTTAAACGTATTTTTATTTAATTCTCCAAACATATCATGTGTGTGTTAACATCTTTGTGTGCTGAATTCAACATCTGGAGCTGGTTTTTATTGATGGCTTCTTTACTGAGTATGGGTCACACATTCCCATTTTTCCTCCCCCACACCCCTGCCTTGGGTGTGTAAGTTTTGATTGTGTGCTGGATATTGGTAATGATATGTTTAAGCAACTCTGGAGTCTGAAATCTTCCTCTGAGGAGTGTTAATTTTTGTTCCATTTGGCAGTTCACTTACTGGTTGATCACCTTCAACCCGTATAGACTTGATTTTATAATTTATTTAGGGTGGATCTGTGAAAAGCCTGAGGTGTTTTCTTAGCTGTTCTAACTTGGTGAGACTCAGCCTCCAAATTTTATCTTCCCTTTTCGATATTGTCAGGCCCTGGTCTTAGGTTTTGTTAGGATAGGTTTTGAATATACTTTATTTTAGGATGCATTCTTTACTTTTTTTTTTTTTTTTTTTGTGGTACGCGGGCCCTCTCACTGTCGTGGCCTCTCCCGTTGTGGAGCACAGGCTCCGGACACGCAGGCTCAGCGGCCATGGCTCACGGGCCCAGCCGCATCACGGCATGTGGGATCTTCCCAGACCGGGGCACGAACCCGCGCCCCCTGCATCGGCAGGCAGACTCTCAACCACTGCGCCACCAGGGAAGCCCGCAGTCTTTACTTTTTAGACTCAGCCTTTCTTGTGTCTCAGCTGAATATCTGGGATGCTGTTGAGGTGTTAATGAATTTTGTCCTCTTAGGCTAGATTTGACCAATGTCCTCTAGTATGCTTGACTGCTATTATCTTTTTTGTTTTTTATTTTGACTCTGTAGCAGCCAGTAAGTCTCATTTTGTCTACTACCTATGTAATCACAGAGCAGTGTTCAGCTAAAACCTTGTGGAAAACTCAAGAGGCTTGCAGGGCACCCTCCTGCACAATTCCCATATATATGGACTCTGCTCTTCAGATTCAGTAGCTGCAGATGCCCAAACTGTGATCTCTTTCTCCTCAGCCCAGTGGGATTGCCATGCTCTGATTGTACTCTAGCTCAGTATGCAGTGGTCAGGAAATTGTTCCTACGCAGATGACTAGGGCTATCATGGGACTCACCTCATAAGTTCTCCTTCCCTTAAGGATCACAGAATTTCACTGCTAGTCAGCCTGTGTCTGTAAACAGTTGCCTCATGTATTTTGTCCGGTTTTATAGTTGTTTTTAGTGGGAGGGTCCACTGAAATCCAGTAACTCCATAATAGCTAGAAAAAGAAATCCCAGAATGACAGTGTGTTTTGATTTTTGTCATCTTTGAAAGACTCTCTTAAATGCCACCTCTTCCTTGAAGTATCTCCTGATAATGTCAGAATTAATCTTTTTCTCCCTTTCTTGTCCATTGTTTTTTGCACTTGTGTTATCACCATGAAACATGAAAGATATATCACATCCTATATCTAGTAATCTGAGGGGTGCCATCATTGTATTACAGCTAATTATTGTCTTTGGGGGCTAACAGGACTGGGGAGGGGCTGTCATAGTCTTGTCCTACTCTCAAGGTCAGTGACCAGCAGGATGCATTCTCACATGCTTATGTTTTGCTCCCCCACTAAAGGGAAGCTCCTTAAGAGGAAGAACTATATGTTTTTAATCTTTGTTTCTTCTCATTATGCCTAACATACTGCTTGAGACAGTGACGATGATGAAAATTAAGAATAACATTTATTGAGTGTTTTTTATCTGCCAGGCACTAGACTAAGCATTTTATTTAATGAACAGTCATTTGTATGGCGTTTACCATGTGCCAAGTATTATTCTAAGCACTTACAAGTATTAATTTATATACACAGGTCATCTCATTTAAGCCACACAAGAACTTTATGAGGAGCTCTATTATCTCCATCTTACAGATGAGAAAACTGAGGATTGGGAAAGTTAGGTAACTTTCTCAAGTGCTCACACATCTAATAGGTAGGGTACAGCTGAGACAGGCTGGGACCTGGGACTCTTTGCTGCATGCAGTGCTTGCACCTGGACAAATGTCTCCTTGAGCTACAAATTACAAAGAAGCTATATGTGACTAAAAATAGTTGCATGCATATACAGTTGGTGCAAATTCTGGACAAAAAGATACAAAAAGACCCAAAAACCCAACCACCACTGCTGAAGAGCGGGGAGCAAAAACAGCGTGTCAGGAGCAAAAGCAGGGTACTGCACATGCTGCCCTGCACTCAGCACCACCAAAGGGGTGGGCAAAACATCTAAGCCACTCCTCCAGCCCGACCCCTGGACATACGCCTACCCTCACCCCATATAAGAAACCAGCTTGCCCCCGCTCATGGAGGGAACAAGGGAACCTGTTGCTTGTTCTCGCTCCCCCCTGCTATAGCAGGGGCCCCAGTAAAGCCTTGCCTGGACTTCTTGTCTGGCCTCTAGTCAATTTCTGTTGATTTGGGAAGGCCAAGAACCCTGGTTCATATCAGAGCTAGTAGGTAGTCATCAGATATTTGTTAAATTACATACAGTTTATAGCTTATACTTGGTAATGTTTCAGTCCACCTTTACAGGCAGTAATATTATACCAATACACATAATGTGTACACACCCTGCAGGGATTTGTCTGGTCATTCCAGCTCGCTGCATACAATATCCTGAACCAAGGTGTTAATGCCAGAACTAAAACTTTTTGGAAAAGGAAGCCCTGTAGGGGTTAATGGCCACCCTTCCACAATCTTCCATTTGATGGATTCTAAGCTGCCAGAGTAAGCTATGGTTGTGTGGCTGGACCCAGAACCACAGAGGCCCAATTCTTATTGATTGTTTGCAATCAAAGCTTCCAAATTAGATTGCTGGAAAAACAGCAGAGATTTGAAATGACCAGGAAAAATGTCCTTCTCCAGGAAGATGGATCAGATAGTACTTATACTTTAATTCATGTTTTATGGAGCTATAAGATTCAATAAGACATTTCAGCCTAATATATCAAGACAATTTCAGCACAGTATTTCTCCAAAGAACTCCATCTTTTTCCTGGCAGTGGTACAAAGGGGAGGGGGGAAAACTCCTGTGGTCAAAACAGACACTTCTGTGCTCCAAACTGAAGCAAGCTAAGAACACGGAAACATCTTTTATGTAGTGTAAGCCCTTCCCACTCTCCACCAGTGATAGATAGTGACATTTTTCCACAGTAGAAGGAAGATTTTACCTTTTCATTATCCTACAACCTGTTATTTATCCTAAGTGCTGAAGGATTTTTAGAGGAAATTTAGCTGATTCCCAGAGCTCTAGTAAATTGCATTTGCTTTCTGCAAGTAATTTTCCTTTCCTTAACTTTCTGTAGCTCATTTTCCATGAGTTCAACCAGTCCCTAGTCCTTGTAGTGTCTGTGTGTGTGTGTGTGTGTGTGTGTGTGTGTGTGTGTGGTGGGGGGTGCATCCTGGTGCTACACTGATTTTGAAAGCAGTTCCAGAGACTCCCTTCCCAGCATGTCCAGAATAGATTAGTTGTTAGATATAATATGATAATGATGTATTTCACATACCCAGACTAAGGGAATGACACATATTTTATCTTTTAAAATTTTATTCATTTATTTTATTTATTTTTGGCTGTGTTGTGTTGTTGTGTTGCGTATGTTGCGTATGTGTGTTGTGTTGCGTATGGGCTTTCTCTAGTTGTGGCGAGCAGAGACTACTCTTTGTTACGGTGTGCAGGCTTCTCTTGTTGTGGTGCATGGGCTTCAGTAGTTGTGGCATGAAGGCTCAGTAGTTGTGGCTCGTGGGCTCTAGAGCGCAGACTCAGTAGTTGTGGTGCAGGGCTTAGCCGCTCCACGGCATGTGGGATCTTCCCTGACCAGGGCTTGAACCCATGTCCCCTGCATTGGCAGACGGATTCCCAACCACTGCACCACCAGGGAAGTCTGACACATCTTTTATGCTTAATACTGTGACTAGACTTAGAGTGAGAAAGTCCTGGTGCACACCCTCCCCTGGTCCAAAGATTGATATTGGTTTCAGACTGAAGAAATTTTATAGAGGACACAATTTAGAGAATCAGTCAAAGGCCTAGTGAATCTACTATTGTAGACACTGAACTGAACCCAGGGGAGATGGTCTAAGGAGATGGTAATGTGCACTGCCCTTTGGAGTGAGACAGAATGGGTTCAGTTTCTAGTTCTGGTGCTTATTAGCTATGTGTCCTCGGATATGGAAATTAACCTTTCTGAGCTTTCATTTCCTCTCCTGTAAAATAGTCATGATATTTGATGGTTGAAAGCATTAAAGAAGTAATGCAGGTGTGACTCTTATTATAATGTTAATAAAAGATTGGAAGAGGGCTTGACAAAACTTAACCATGTTTTCACTGTTCTAGGTTCTTTATATGTATTATTTTGATCAATCCTCAGAACATCTCTCAGAGACTTTCCTCATTTTCACAGATGAGGAAACCCAGAGTTCAAAGTTTAAATGACTTGCCCCAGCAAGAGCTAATAAGTTATCAGCAAAAAGTAAATTGATGCTAGTTGGTGCCACAACACCTTTCACATGCTGGAGGCGGCACTCCATAAAGTCAGCGAGCATTGGTAGGACTCTGGAGCAGGAAGTTCATCCTGTCCAACCACCCGGGCAGGATGGTTGAAGGTCATCCATCAGTGTTTCATGAACATACTAGCTGTATTTATAACCAGCCTGCTATTTAGCAGCTATTTAAACAAACAAACAAACATCAAATAAATAAACATAATGGCATTTCTTGATTACTTGCCACATGCTAACACGTTCCTTAAGTTTTATCTCATACTATCTCATCTAATTCTCCTAATAACCCTGTAAGACTACCAAAATAATCCCCATTAGGAGTGTGGAAACTGGCATTTAAATGCTTATTTGCTCCAAGTCACAGGGCTAGTTAGAAGCACAGCCAGGGTTTGAATCCAGGCCTGTTTAACCTCAGAGCACTATCTACTTGCTGACTATGTTAGCAGACTACCCTTCAGATGTGAGGGCACCGTTGCTAGTTGCAAAGTCCAGGGCAGTGTTGAGAGCTCCACAGATGACCATCCTTGGCAGCCACTTTCATGTTTATCCTGTTCCTGTGTTCCTTGAATTTCCTTGATGATTTCAAATGCTAAGTGACTTGGCACTTCATTTGGGAATTCTGCAGTGACGCTGACCACCAACAAAACTGAACAGTCCATGGTGGATTCTTTTTATTATTAACGGAAAGCCATTTCTTGTGAGCCTATTAGAGTAATAATTTTTTTTTAAGATAACCATATTCTTTTTTTTAAATTATTTATTATTTCTTTATTTTTGGCTGTGCCAGGTCTTCATTGCAGCACACAGGATCTTCGTTATGGCATGTGGGATCTTTAGTTGTGGCATGTGGGCTTCTTAGTTGCAGCATGCATGAGGGATCTAGTTCCCTGACCGGGGATCGAACCCGGGCCCCCTGCATTGGGAGCATGGAGTCTTACCATCTGGACCACCAAGGAAGTCCCTAGAGTAATATTTTGATTAAATGAAAATAATTACTAAAATATCTGGCAGTACAGATTTACCCTAATGCAAGTTCAGGCTTAGGAATCATTTATTTGAATTAAAAAAAAACAAATCACAGCTTTTTTTCCTATAGGAAAATAAGAAAAGTTCTATATGTCTACTTTCTGAGTTAAAGACAAGTTACTGTCCCATGAAAAACACAAATAATAATTATACTCCAGGCTCATATTATGACTAATAAATGAGGGGGGGTGAAGTACAGTTGTCCCTTGGTATCTACAGAATATTGGTTCCGGGACGGCCCAAGGATGACTAAATAAATCTGTGAATGCTCAAATCCCTTACATAAAATGGCATAATATTTGCATATAACTTAAGCACATTCTCCCATTTACTTCAAATCAACTCTAGATTACTTAAAATATCTAATATGATGTAAATACTATGTAAATAGTTGTAAATACAATGTAAATGCTATGTAAGTAGTTACCAGAGCATGGCAAATTCAAGTTTTGCTTTTTTGAACTTCCTAGGATTTCTTTTTAAGTAATATTTTGGTTCTGCATTGATCCAAAATATTACTTGAATTGGCTATGGAGGGCCAACTCTATTTCAGCATCCTGAGAGTAAAGAACAAAGTTATTTTAAATACAATTTGTATATTATCCTTTCTATTAAAAAATACTAGATCAGCTTTTTAGATTGAAAATTGCCAGGAAAAGGTACAAAATGTGCTCTAATTCCTGTCTAAAACTGGGAAGTGTAACAGGATGACTAGTGGACACAGAGTTGGGAGACTTGGGTACTAATTCCAGAGGTGCCACCTGCTGCTGTGTAGTAGAGGAAGCCATGTTTCCTCTCAGGGTCTTGATGACTGTTCCTGTAATGAGAGGACTCCAGGCACTGCATTATTTCATTTAATGCTCACAAGAACTTTATAAGGTTATCTTGGCCCTAATTGGTAGAATAGGGAATTGAAGCTTAGAGAGTTCAAGTGCTTTGTTCACAGTTGAGTTGTGTTTCAGCATGCAGAGGCATAAAGGAAGTTTGCTCTTGGTATTGATTCTAGGTGCCCAAAGCAAATGTATGCAGGGGGAGAGGTCTAGCCTTGTCCTAGACACATATAGGAGAACTAATCTGTCAGAATCCAGTCAATTCTGGTCTTTCCTATAGTCCTAAAGTCTCTAATAGAAATTGCATGGGGAATATTTCCAATGAAGTTGCTTGGAGGAGCTGCTTATGCGAGATGACTATAAATAATGTTTGGCTTCGTTCAAATTGAATTGAGAATGTGCTGAATTAGGGGCTGACTAAAATGTTAAACCACTTTTGCTTGAACCATATTCAAGGACAGGGCTGAAATAAAAAGTGTAAAGCCAGCTGCAAAGGAGGAAGACATAAGGTCAGCTGCATCGGTGATGGCAGCTTGCCCTGGACTTAACTCTGCTTGGCTGCAGTCCTGTCCCAATGGGCAGCTGCAGGGAGGACAGGTGAAAGTCTGAATGGGCTGCCTCAGGAGAAAAAGAGTCTGCAGAGTGGCCCGTTATTACTGTCAGATGGGAATCATCCCTCCAACCAGAATGAATACTTCTCTAGCCAAGTCATCTTTTAGCAATTAATTATATTTGTGAACAATATTGAGATATGTGTGCTTCGTCATTTCTGAACACTTGGCAAACCAAGACACAGCCACCCATTTTTGATGAGTTCAAGCTGCAATGTCTGTGAAGACTCAGCTCAAGAATAAAGATGTAAGACTGTTGATGTTTCCAGTTGTACTTTTGTCCTGATTAATTCGTTTATTCATTCATTCAGCAAACGCGTTCTGAACACTCACTATGTGGATAGTTCTAAATGCTTGGTATACATTGGTAAACAAGACAGACAAAGATCCCTGCTTTCATAGACGTTCAGTTCCAGCAATTTACATTATTAAGTGGAAAGAGCACTAGCTTTGGAGCCAACCAGCTCTAGGTTCTAAACTCAATTCCACCGCATCTTACCTGTGGGACCTAACCTGTTTGAGCCTTGTTTTACTCATGGGTAAAATGTGGACCATAAAAACCATAATTCCAGCTCGTAGAAATGATGTGAGGTTTGGAACAAATGATGCAAGTATCCATGCTTGGCACTGAAAAGGTCCTCAGTAAAGCTACCTCCTTCTACTTTTCCCAGGCAGTGGCTTCCTTCCTTCCCTGCTCTCTGCTGTACACCAGCCAGCTCCATACCCTAGGCTTTGTTCTGTGCCCGTTGTGCAAAATTCATTCATCCCTTCCTCAGAGTTGTATTTTCAACTACAACTGACTAGAAAGTAGCAAAAAGAGGGGTGAGTGCTATGGTCTGAATGTTTATATTCCCCCAGATTAATGAGTTGAAGTCCTAACCCCCAGTGTGATGATGTTAGACGGTGGGGCCTTTGAAAGGTAAATAGGGTTGGATGAGGTCATGAGGGTGGAGCCCTCATGGTGGGATTCGTACTCTCACAGCAAGAGGAAGAAGCACCAAAACTTTCTCTCTCGTATGCAATGAGGAAAAGCTGTGAGCGCACAGGGAGAAAGCGGCTGTCTACAGCTAGGAGGAGTGCCTTCGCCAAAACCAGAACCTGCCGGCTCCTTCATCTTGGACTCTTCAGCCTCTAGAATGTGAGAAAGAAGTGTTTGTTGTTTAAGCCACCCAGTCTATGGCACTTTGTTACAGTAGCCCCAGCTGACGAAGCCAGTGAGCTTAATGCCATCTGATAAGAAAGGATGGCCACTGGTGCTGATCCATCCATTGCATTGGTCTGAGCACAGTGATCCTCCCATATAGTCACCAGGTATCTTAACAGCGGTCTTCACAGCCATGTCTCCCCACCAGAGTCATCATCCCGTAGGTGGGGACTTCAGATCCCGGCTGACCACAGTGGGTGTTCTTAGAACATGCCACACAAAGTGGAGTCTTCCCTTCCTCAGCATTCTGAATTACAGTCAAACCTCCTTTTGCTTGATTCAATTTTGGTTTACTGTGTTTCCCAGTGACACCAAAATTTTTAATTGACTTCAGAAATGCCATTTCTTGATATAAATGAAAACATCTGCCCCTTTGTACCTTTTAAACACTCTTAGTCTTTCTTTGAATTGTTTTTAAACTATTGATAATCTAAACAGAAACTAATAATGACTAAGGAATTGATTAATGACCTCTGATACAGCTTAATCAGTGGAGGTATTAATTTCAGGTATCATGTGTAGTTTTCAGGTGAGAGGTAAATTTTAAATTGTATTATACATTTAATAATATTATATTGCTACAAATATATATAATACATATTCTTGATAGAAAGTAGAGAATAAACAAAAATAAGGAAATATTACAGGACCCTGTGGTAAATGCTAGTCATTTCTGATAAATATTATAGTTGTTAAAGGTTGGTAATCTACTTTTATCAACCTATTTCATCTTTTCCTGTCATTAGATACTTTTATATAATACCATTCTAATAACTTCATTAGTACTCCATTACACAGATGTACCATAATTTACTCCCCCCCCACCAGTTTTTACATTTATCCCTCATACACTTTTGGACATCACTAACAGCATCATGATGAGAATCTGCAGAGCCAAGTCTTTGATCTCATCCATGTTTATTTCTTTAGAATATCTTTCTAAAGGCGAAATGGTGGGTCCAAACATAGAGCCGAACTCCCATTGATTTATATATTTATTTAGCAAATATTTTAAAGCATATTTTCAGGCAGCGGTAGGCACTAAAGAAAAATCATGTGAATGAGTCACACAGTCTCCATCCTTACAAAGCTTATAATCTCATGAATTTGTCTGATTTATCCTCCTGCAAGCAGAATATGAGAGTGTCTTTTATCTAATATGAATAGGCTCCTTCCAAAATGCCTTTAAAAATCTTTCATACACATTTGTTGAGCTGCAAAATAAAATCGGTCCCAATGTCCCAACGTTGTGCTATGCGAAGATGCGTACCAAATCGTATCAGTCTGTTGGAATGACTGATCACACAGTGATGTCCTTTTACCACAGTTCTTGGACGTGAACATGAACTCCTTAAAATCAATAAACTAGTATTTTTATGCCTTGCCTTGACGTGTCTTATGCTCAAAACCTCATGTGTTCCTCATTTTAACACCTCTTGTATCTGGGTGTCTGGAGCAACCCAGACTTGGATGTTCTGTTTGAATGTCATGGCATTTGTGTCCAAACAAATTAGTGTCCGAAATGGCTCAAGTGGAAATAGGTGGGAAGGGGACTGGACAAGATGGCTTTGAAATGCCGTCTAACCCTATTTTTTCTCCTCCGTTGTCATTTTAGAAAGTAAAAAGTGTCTTCAAAAAGAAGAAAATCTGTTAGAACGCAGATAAAATTTATTCTAAATCATTAACAAAGAAAGACATCTATCTTCTCTCAACACAAAGAGATCCCAAAATGTCATACCCAAGTCTGCAACATGGAAAATCTGAACCATTGAAAATCATGCATTAACTATGGTTATAAGATAGTCATCTCATCTCAACAGCTAAAAATACACAGGGACAGTCAGAAATATTTCCATTTTTTATATCCAGTGAAATAGCTTCATTTTCATTCCACAAAGAAAAAGGCTTCTTTGAACCCTGAACAATATTAAATTTTCTGTTAACTCCCATTATGCCACATTCTGTCTTAAGGTCAATACTCTCAATCCTCCCCTGGCCAGGGCGCCTCCTTTGCATAAGCTCCCAGGGTCCTCCCACATTCCTCATTGTCAGTGAATTCCAACCCATCCCCCCAAGATCCAGGTTCTTTATTCCCCCAGTCACAGCTCCTAAACCCCCTTAATGCCCACCCATGCTTATTTATTGGCTAGCTGAGCCAAGAGTATACGACTGAGTTAATGACAGCCTCCTGAATAGGTGACTTTTGCCGTGAGAGAATAGAGACCAATGCTTTCCCGATGCTTTCAGTTAAGGCTTCTGGTAAAAGAAACTGACATTGGAAAGAAGAGGTGTCAAGTCAGTATCTTCAACATCAGAAGTGAGGGTAGTGAGGGAAGGTGAAGTGAGATACCAAAGGATCATTTAATTTGGCAAAATAACACACAAGCTTTTATAGCAGTTACTATAATATGTCTTCAGCTTAGGAACTTCATATTTTGGGGAACTATAAACATGAATTTCCTTAAAATGCCTAAATCATTTTTACTTCATTTGGAGCCACTCACTTTCAAAATACTCAGGAGGCTATGTTTTTCCATAAGTTCACCTAAATCTAGATCGGTTGGTTGCATACACCAGTGAGATTAAAAACCTCCTAGAGACCTTGCTGTAATGCAGAATCCCAGGCCCTAATTCCCATTCATCTTTATCCAGGAAGTCTGGGCTGGGGCCAGTTAATCCTGATGCAGGTGCATCTAGGGATAAAATGCCTGGTACATGGATTTGGATATATTATGGAGCAAGCTGGACTCAGAGTTAGTGAAATGTGAGGGTTTGAAAATCATGCCAAGGTTTTAGCATAGTAGTCTTTAAGTTATGTCATTGGGTGTTGAAGCAAAAGGAGGAAGATAAATCTTCTGTAATGTTCCATGACCAAATCAGAGACCATACCATCATGCAGGGACAGGTTAGGTGCTGAGCTAATCAAATACCTTAGACAATTAAAAGCATATAGGTGTATAATTGCTTTACAGTGTTGTGTTAGTTTCTGTTGTATAACAAAGTGAATCAGCTATACGTATACATATATCCCCATATCCCCTCCCTCTTGTGTCTCCCTCCCACCCTCCCTATCCCACCCCTCTAGGTGGTCCCAAAGCACCGAGCTGATCTCCCTGTGCTATGCGGCTGCTTCCCACTAGCTAGCTATTTTACATTTGGTAGTGTATATATGTCAATGCATCTCTCGCTTCATCCCATCTTATCCTTCCCCCTCCCTGTGTCCTACTCCAATAAAGATGTTTAAAAAAAAAAGGGAGAGAGGGATAAAAACTCTATTGATTAATTAATGTATGGTGTCATGGCTTATTGCACAGGGCTCTATCTTGTCAGCCAGCTAAACAATGCTTGGTTCTGTTAAACCATTTGTATGTTTTTCATATGCTGGAAAAAAAATTTATATACAGGTTTGGTTTGAAAAACTGTTCAATAGAGATTTTTGTTATCTAGAAAAATAAAATGAAGGAAGATATAGGTCAAAAAAAAAGCATATAGGTGTCAAGCAGATTAAATAGTACAGAAACAAGTGAGTGGAAATGAGTCACAGGTATTGGAAGCTTCTGGTGCTTAGCACAAGTGCTCGCTTACCTCAAATTCTTATTATAAAAGAGAGTCTGGGGCCAATGGATGACATGTGACTTAAAAAGTAAAGAAATTTCTTGTCTTTTTTAATGAATTCATTTTTTATTTATTTATTTTTGGCTGCGTTGGGTCTTCATTGCCGCATGCGGGCTTTCTCTAGTTGCGGCAAGCGCGGGCTTCTCACTGTAGTGGCTCCTCTTGTGGAGCACCGGCTCTAGGCGTGTGGGCTTCAGCAGTTGTGGCATGTGGGCTCAGTAGTTGTGGCTTGCAAGCTCTAGAGCACAGGCTCAGTAGTTGTGGCACACAGGCTTAGTTGCTCCATGGCATGTGGGATCTTCCCGGACCAGGGCTCGAACCTGTGTCCCCTGCACTGGCAGGCGGATTCTTAACCACCGCGCCACCAGGGAAGTCACAATAAATTCCTTCATTTCTGAGCCCTCTCACCTTTTCGATCCTTTTAAGGGACTGCCACCACCTATAGGCAAGAGGCCAGACCCTGCCAGTCTGGCACATGGAAGCCTTAAATATCAGGCTCACCTACCCACCCAGCCCCTTACCTACTCCAGCTCCTCTTCCCACACACTCAGTGCTCTATTCCCGTCGACTTTTGGACGTCCCCTAAACATACCCTCCTGGAGAGCAAACCTTGCCTTGTGGCATCCCCTTACCCACCCGTACCCTACTTCCATGCGAGCCCTGCTCTGTAGCAACCATCATCATTTCTCAAACCTTCATTCTGGACGTGTCTCCTCTTTGGACCTTTCCTGACCCTCTAAGCCACCCTAATGAAATATCTGAGTTTTTCTTAATGGCCCCACAGCAACTTGAACCCACTCTATAATGTTTTCCAGGGCATGTTACTATGTTAACCTTGTTCATTTGTCTGTCTCCCCTTACTAGACTTACAACCCCTCCTGGGCAGAGGGCAACCACGTGGTGGTGGCATCACAGGGCTTGCACTTGGGGGCAGATATTGAATAAATATTTTTATGTGAAATACTAAGACCACCAGGTTTTTTGGGTAGACTGAAAAACAGCATGGTCAGTAGAGCTAACATTTTAAACCTTGGCCCCTTTTCTAATACTTTTCTCTGGAGTGAGGAAGAGTTGTGTTGAGGAAGTCCCTCTACTTCACCAGAGCAGTCGGTGGCTTTCCCAGTATTAGGACATATTGTTGGGGTGGTGTTTCTGAGCTGGCCTCTGATGTCTGTGCCCGGCGTCTGCTTACCAGCTGCCATGTGCTGAGGCTTGAGAGCTACACATGAGTCAGATTGGATTTGGGGTGAATGCCTTTATCCTTCATTTCTCAAGACTTTCATTCTTGACCTGAAGTTATTCATTTTAGCAGTCCTACATCTGAAATTCTATTATTTTGTATATTTGATAATTTATACCAATCTGTTGAAGACTTGGATACACATTTTTTTTTCAGTGAACAGAATGGGACAACTCAATTACTGCAGATTGAATTCTGTTCCATTTCACAAATTAGCTTTTTCAAACCTATTCAGAAAAGAAAGGGTTGGCTTTGGCCCCGTTGTCCCAGACCCCTCCCTGATAGCAGCTTCTGACCTGGTCTTTCTGTTTTTTGGGTGAATGGGAAAAGATAGCAGTATCACAGGTCCTCAACTGCCCAGACCAAACAGCGTACAGCATCTTTACCTCTAGGAATTGCTAGTGCTAATGCCAATTTAAGGAAGGATAAAGACAAACCAAAGGCAACTTATTATTTTATGGAGATAGATTTTATACATTAATTTATATTCATTGATTGATTAATTCATTTACATATTGACTGAGGCTCTTTCTGTGTGAAGGTTATGCTAGATCTTGGCACAGGGAGGTGACTATCTCCAGTCTTATGGGGAGACATGAGTAAATAGTTACAGGGCTTATGGGGTTCTGAGCTCTGAGGAAAGTGTGGCACTGGGTAGCATGGGGAAAAGCAGGGAACAAGGAACTCTGTGTGGGGAGGTGTGGGAGGGCCTCCTGATGGTAGACGTGTAGCTGGCAAGAGAGCATACTAGTGGGTGGGGAGGAGGGCGACCAGGAGGGGAAACAGCTGCTGAAACTCTCAGAGGGCATGTCTTATTTGGAGACCACAAACTTGTTGGTCTGGCCAGGGCGTAGGGTACAGATGTGAAAGCGGAGACAAGAGACTCTAAAATGGGAGAACAGTCCTAGATCTGAAGGGTCTTGGCTGCCAGATGAATGAAAGTCCCCAGGAGATGAATTTGTTTTAGAATTTTACTTCTATTGCGGCTTATCTCAACATCAGCATACAAGAATATATCCATATAATAGATAAAGATAAAACATTAGAACAGCTGGGTAATAAAAATCATGAGACCACAATTACGCTGTAATGCATTTAAAATAGTCCCATACCAAGCTAGCTGATTTGATCGTTATTTTCTCCTCCACTAAGGTGCTCCCGCCACCTGCCTTGGAGCAAGGGCACCCCAGCAGCACCCCAAACACTACAGTTTCCCCTGACTTCCCCCCCAGCACAGTTAAGCAGACAAATGTGCTTCTAATTGCTGGAGACCTCTTTGTTCTCTCTACAGAGATGAGCTTCTTCCAGCCCTTTGTGCTGTCATCTCACTCTGTTAGGCGCTTTCTGTTGGGTGTGGATTTTGCCGTGATGGGTTTCTTTAACAGGCCTTGCTGCTGCTTTTTATCTGAAAGAAAGGGCTGCAAGCATTCAATGGATTATTTATTAAACAGCCGGGCCTGCTCTGAGAGACTTTTTTTTCCTTTTGAGTGTTTAATAATGGTTCTCCTCTCGCTTGCTCTCTGCCTAAAAGAAGTTAAACTATGGAAGAAATGTTTTAACCATTTAAAAACTAATATACTTTAGAATTCTGATTTGAGATACAGTAGAATTTTATTAACAAAGGGCAAATCTCATTTTTACAAAGTGGAAATGTGTTCCTACTGGAAGGACAAAACCAAGTCTGGGAAAGTGTGACTCAGGTGATCAGCAGCCCAAGGTGGAATTAATACAGGGCTCAGTGTCCTATTCATGAAATCCAGAAGGATTTCCTTGCCCTCTGACCCCTCTCTTCCCCCCCAAAAAAACTCCAGGATGGCCCAGAGAAAGATATATGTAAAAATAATATCCCTCATATATGGCTTTTGGCCAGATCCTTGTGTAAATGAACATCTATCTCCAAGTTATTTATTCATAATATTAGCTCACATCCATTGAGCATAGGGTCCATGTAGGGCATCTTACAGGTAATACTCCCTTTTCCTCTGTAACTCTGTGGGGCAGGTATAATGATTTTCCTCAATTTACAGACGCTCAGAGGAATTGAGTAACTGCCAAGGTTAAACAGCTTCTAAGTGTGAGTGTTGGCACCCAAATTCTGGTCCATTTTCAAGGCACACTTTTTTTTTTTTAAACAATGCTTTGTGGTCTCCTGATATTTTTATTAGTTACCTTGATAAAACTGTAGGAATTATATACCTGTAATCATCAGTCCTAAAAGGCTTGATAGCTGCCCTTTGAAAAAGCCAGACACTCTCCTGCCTCAGGGCCCTTGCACCTGCTGTATGTCTCCCTGGAGTGTTCTTAGCTCAGATGCTTGCATCATTCTCTTCCTCATCAACTTCAGGCATCCTGTTTAAATTGCACTCCGTAGCAATCCTTATTTCTCTTCCCGTTATTTACTTTTCTCCATAGCGCTTACATACCGCTTACATATTTTAT
This sequence comes from Lagenorhynchus albirostris, assembly GCF_949774975.1. Classification (NCBI taxonomy): domain Eukaryota; kingdom Metazoa; phylum Chordata; class Mammalia; order Artiodactyla; family Delphinidae; genus Lagenorhynchus; species Lagenorhynchus albirostris. The sequence goes on from NC_083097.1 coordinate 113,407,224, forward strand.
ACTTTATTTATTTGCTCATTATCAGTTTTCTCTCGCTAAATGCAGGTTCCAAGAATGTAGGGATTTTTGTTGGTTTTATTCACCACTCTGTCTCCAGCATTTGGAACTATGCCTGGCTCATAGTAAGTGTTCAGTAAAAGTTTGTTAAATATATTGTAAATAAATATGTATTATGAAGAGAAAAACCAAGATGACATGTGTACTCATTAGAATGTAATTTCCATGAAGGCAGGAACTGAGTTTTGTTTGTCACGTGGTCCCGGGTGCCCTGAAGAGGGCCTGATACATAACAGGCATTCAGCATACCTTTATGGATTGGATGCATCAGACCTCATTAATAAAATGATTGGAAATATTACTAGGTTTTTAAAGGAGAGATGAAGAGAGGGAGAGAAGAAAGAACAAGACAGAGAATGAATAGGTATTTGTATGTAGAGCTCACTTGCATTTTACATTGGTTTTACAGAGATTATATATAGTTTATTAGGTTAGAGCTACACTTTCCAACAAAATTTGCAATTCCCCAAGAACAGAAAATCAAATTGTGAATAAATATAGCTTATCATGAAAACTCATATAGACTCCCTGTCAGATGCCTTTTTTTTTAATGTATCAGTCGGTCTGAAGTGAGGTGCATTTAATGGTATGTCTTGTAAGTCTTGGCTGTACTAATCATATTCTCTATAGATGTCTATAGATGTATTGAAGTCATATATAATCCAACAACCATTTACTCAGCAGAGAAAATAAGAAAGATTACTCTTGCAAAGTTCATTCTCTGTAGACTCAGGGACAAAACAGGCACTTCAGCTTTACCATGAACCAATCATCATCTACCTGGGAGGGTGCAGGGAAGGGGAAAAATGTAAGATGAATTATAATGATGAACAGGACACTAGCATTTGAAGTGCCTGTTTATTACAAAAATGAGAAAGCTTCAGAGTTATTCTTTCTGCTGCCCGGGAACCAGAGCTAAGCAGAGAGAGGAAAATTGCCTTTGATTGAAGCTTGTGGCCAGCAGCCACTAGTATGCTGTAAAAGCAGAAATAGACATTATAAGATACAGAGGATCACTGTTTGACCCAGATTATCTTTAAATATATGAAAGCACATTTCTTAACATGGAGAAATATTAACAATGCTATGAATTTTTAGAATTTGGAATTTAGATGCTTAGATGTTTAAGTAATCAAAAGTATTCAGACTAAGACAATACAAGGTAGAATATAATACCTGAAAAGGATAGTTAAATTATAAATGGGAGGGATGGACTTCCCTGGTGGCACAGTGGTTAAGAATCCGCCTGCCAATGCAGGGGGCATGCGTTCGAGCCCTGGTCCAGGAAGATCCCACATGCTACAGAGCAACTAAGCCCGTGCACCACAGCTACTGAGCCCGCATGCTGCAACTACTGAAGCCCTCGTGCCTAGAGCCCGTGCTCCACAACAAAGAGAAGCCACCACAGTGAGAAGCCCGTGCACTGCAAAGAAGAGTAGCCCCTGCTCGCCACAACTAGAGAAAGCCCGCATGCAGCAACGAAGGCCCAATGCAGCCAAAAATAAATAAATAAATAAATTAAAAATAAATAAATAACTAAATAAAAATGGGAGGGTGTTATGGGTGGCAAAATATTAAGCTTAGTCAGCAAATAATTAGTTTGAAGAAGGAATCTTGGTTAGTTCAGGAACAATGGACAGTTAGACCTATTCAAGACTTTAGATAAGGTTCCTGTGATCCATTCATTATATTATTGTGAAAATAAGCACTAGAACTAGCTCCCAGCCTATTTCTAAGGGAGGAGTTTACTTCCTGACTCCTTGACAGCAAGCTTGGGCATCTGATTTTCTTTGGTCAGTGAAATGTAAATGACATATGACACTTACTAGCAAAAGCTTAAAGAGCCATCATGAGATTCTGCCATTTCTCTTTGCCTTCTACCATGACGTCAGGATGTTCCATATAGGGCCAGTTCTTCAGCCTTGGTCTCCAAATGGAAGGGGCACGTAGTATATTCATAGCCAATTCATAGGGACATAAATGTGAGTCAGTGAATCAGCCTTTGTTTTTTGCAAGCCAGTAATGTTGGAAGTCTTGTTATTGTTGCACAACTTAGCCTAAGCTGACTGTTATTGTCTCTGTATCTGTGAGGAGTATTGAAAACATAGTCTGGTCTTCTCAGAGAACATTCTCAGAGGAGTGGTGTCATGACTTAGATAGAGAACAACAGAGTTCTAAGAATTCAAAGTTTCTCCAGGTGTGGTACCACATCGGAATTAACTGTGAGCTGGTGAGACCTGCAAATTCCCAGGCCTCATCCCAGAATTAGTGAATCTGCATCTCTGGAAGTAAGGCCTGTGTATCTGCATTTTCCTAGACTCCTTAGATGATCCTTGTATAAACCCAAATCTGAGAACTTCTGGCCACGATGTTGACCTGAGACTGAAGGGCTAGAGGAGAGAGGTAGCGAACAAGAAATTAGAAAACTTATTTCACAGGTCTTGAGATTGGGCCTGGTGTTGCCTGCCACTCATGAGCTTTGGGGTCCTGAGCTAGTCACTTGAGTTCCAGTATTTGGATTTCTCATGGCTTCCATGGTTTTGGTGACAACCATTCCCACTACCTCTCAGACCTGTTGTGATAAAATAATGTGAAAATGCTTCATAAACTTAAAAACACTTTGCATATCAAGATATTGTGGCCTTGTTAAGATCTCGTTTGCAGGGGGGAGGGGGAAGCTTTTCTCTAGGGACCTTGGGAACTTCTGAGACCATATATTGAATCAAGATGGAAATCAACAGCATGGCATTGGAAAGCAGGCACAGCCTAGTCGATGCTAATTTTATTTTGCTCTTTTAATCACAAGTAGGAAAATGAATTAGGGATTATTCATGTCTTAAAGGTGGCTTAATGTCTAGAGCCCATCAGATTTAAGCTGCAGAACTGAGAAGACAGACACATCCCTGCTATTTCAATTGAGAATCCCAGATACTTGGAGAAGCCAAGAGGGGAGAACCTGCCAAGTTGTTCTCAGCTCAATAAAGGAAGGGTAAAAGCTCCCCTAAACTGCCCCCCAGCCCTGCTAAGATAGGGCATGTATTGAGTGCTCATCAGGTACCAGCATGTGCTAAGCACTTTAACTGAGGAGTCACAATAATCCCAAGAGATAGGTATTTTTGCCTCCTTGTGTAGATAATGAAACTGAAGCTTGGCAAGATAAAGTTGCTTGTTTGTGTAAGGTAACCCCTCTAATAAATGACGGGGCATGATCTTAACCAGATTTTGGCCTCACTCCAGAGTTTTTGCTCTCAGTCACTATGGTTAGTTTTTCTGTACAAAACAGATACAGTCATTGTTGATGAAAAGATGAAAACACAGGTATGTATTGTTTTTATAACCAGAAAAAAATAAAAGTGATATTTGGAACCAATGAAACTCGCCACTCAAATACCAAGACATTCTACCTAGCTAGAATAAACTAGAAACTATAGTACAATAAATTATAAAAATCCAGAAACTCTCATAAAAACCATCTTCTTACCTTACATTAAAAAATAGTAAATGTAAAGCAAAAAGACACCCTATGGAATGGGGGAAAATATTTATAAATGATGTGACCAACAAGGGATTCATTTCCAAAATATACAAGCATCTCATACAGCTTAATATCAAAAAAACAAACAACCCAATCAAAAAATGGGCAAAAGACCTAAACAGACATTTCTCCAAAGAAGACATACAGATGGGCAACAGGCACATGAAAGGATGCTCAGTATTGCTAATTATTACACAAATGCAAGTCAAAACTGCAATAAGGTATTACCTCACACCAGTCAGAATGGCCATCATCAAAAAGTCTACAAGTGGGCTTCCCTGGTGGCGCAGTGGTTGAGAGTCCGCCTGCCGATGCAGGGGACACGGGTTCATGCCCCAGTCCGGGAAGATCCCACATGCCGCGGAGCGGCTGGGCCGGTGAGCCATGGCCGCTGAGCCTGCGCGTCCGGAGCCTGTGCTCCACAATGGTGAAAGGCCCGCGTACCATGAAAAAAAAAAAAGTCTACAAGTAATAAATGCTGGGGAGGGTGTAGAAAAGAGGGAACCCTCCTATACTCTTGGTGGGAATGTAAATTGGTGCAGCCATTTTGGAGAACAGTATGGAGGTTCCTTAAAAAAACTAAAAATAGAGTTACCATATGATCAAGCAATCCCACTCCAGGGCATATATCCGGAGAAAACTCTAACTTGAAAAGATACATGCACCCCAGTGTTCATAGCAGCACTATTTACAATAGCCAAGACATGGAAGCAACCTAAATGTCCATCAAGAGATGAATAGATAAAGAAGATGTGGGGGGTGTGTGTGTGTGTGTGTGTGTGTGTGTGTGTGTAAAATGGAATATTACTCAGCCATAAAAAAGAATGAAATAATGCCATTTGCAGCAACATGGATGGATCTAGAGATTACCATATTAAGTGAAGCAAGTCAGACAAAGACAATTATCATATGATATCACTTATGTGTGGAATCTAGAAAAATGGTACAAATGAACTTATTTACAAAACAGAAATAGACTCCCATACATAGGAAACAAACTTATGGTTACCAAAGGGAGGGGGGAGGGATAAATCAGGAGTTTGGGATTAACATGTACAAACTACTATTTATAAGATAGATAAAAAACAAGGACCTATTGTATAGCACAGGGAACTATATTCAGTATCTTATAATAACCTATAATGAAAAATATATGTGTGTATATATATGTATATATATACATATATATATATAACTGAATCACTGTGCTCTACACCTGAAACTAATACAACTTTGTAAATCAACTATACTTCAATAAAAAAATAATAAATGTAGAAATGCATGGCTGTTGCATAGCTGCCTTTAGATCTGAGTTGAAGAAGTAATAAGAAATCAAAATCACTGTATCATTCAAGGTTTTTTATGTCATAGGACTCTAGACACAACTCTAATGATGAAGGACGAGAAAAACACATCCAGTGGAGCCAACTCTTTTTCCTGCAATTATAACCTATTTGAAATGGGCATCCTGTGTCTTCTTAAAATGCTTTCCTTGATTTTCTCATCACTATAACTCAAAGTAATTCCTAAGGAATTATGCCAAAGAAAAGAAATGCCAAAGAAAAAAATGCCCTTACAATCACGAAAATAAAAATACTCACATTTATATTTTAAAATTACAATGTTCTGAATTATAGTTAAGTACTTAAATGTCTGGTTATCTATTATATTCTATACCTAATACAGGGCCAGGGTAAAGGAGCTGCTCTGGCAATAAAAATGTTTCATATGCTAATATATCAAAACATAATTAATAAAATATGAATTTCCTTTACATGATCTAATGCACCTCAGTTTTTGGGCCATTCTCTATCCAGCAAACTCCTGTGGCTCTAAATCTTTAAAATTCACATAAAAACAGCTGGCACGCAAAACAGGCTACCATGTGGGAAAAGCTATATGTCAAGAAATGGAGTACATAAAGAGAAGTAATAAGGCCGAGCAAGAGCTTTACAGGACTTTAAAGTGAATCCAAACCCATAATGAATGGTGACCGTTTGAGTTCTTGGAATTACTTAAGAATTCATTTAACCATTTTATTAGTTATTTTCTTAGGCATATTTCAAAACATGTAGAAATTGTCTTTCTTCTACTTTCCTCTCTTTTTCCCTGCCCCATCTCACCTTTCCTTCCTCTTTCCTTTCCTTCTTCCCTCCCCGCCACCCTTCCTTCCTTTCTTCCTTCCATCCTTCCTTCCCTCCATTGTTTATACTATTCTTCCTTCCTTTTATTTTTACCAGCAAAGGAGAAAAAGCATGATTCTTTTGAGAAGTATTACAGCAAAGTTAAAATGCTGCTATATACATAATCCCTTGCTCAGACTAAATAATTTTAAAAATTCTGTCTACTGTTGCTTTTTTTTAAAAAATATCACAGACTTGTTACTCATTCAGTCATTGATTTTTGAGCACCTACTGTGTGCTAAGCTCTAGGCGTTTTCCCTGTCATATACACAGCAGGAGGGAGGTAGAGTTTCAGAGCAGGGAAAAAGTTTCTGGGGTTCTTCGTTGTTGAACTCTGGCTTTGGCACTTCTGTCCCATGGCCTCCCTTGGTGAGTGGAGTCAGAGAGACAGACTCTCAAGGTCAAGACAGGTAAGGGTTCCCCTCTTTTCCACTTCACTTAGGTCCACTTCTCACACCTCAGCAAGTTGACATTTCTCTACTGAACATTCCTGACCCTGAGTACTGCTGGAAATAGGTAACCCATCCACTTGTATTCTCTGGATTGGTACCTGGACAGCCAAGCACTGGCTGGAGAAATTATACCATCTGGCAGTTATACCAGTTGGTTCTATTATTAACTCATGTTTACAGCTTCAGCTGCCTTCAATGTGGACCTGTCTTGGCCCATCCAGTTCTCGTACCTGCAGAAGATGTCTAAATTTGCTTCTATGCCCTTCATCCTGTCAGCCGATGATCTCCTCTTAAAGAGAAAGTAGAAGGCATGGGAGAGGAGTCCCTGGCCCCTTATCTGCAAGCCTCTTTGCCTTCCTCCTCTCAGGTCTACTTGTACTCTGTGTTCTCTCTCTTCCATCTTCTCAGGAACTGTGTGCTGTTAAATTACTCCCCCTCTCCCCAGTATCATCAATGTGATATGTCTCGATCTTCTTGGCAACACTTTAACGTGTTCTGGTTTCTCCCAAATTAAGAACAACTCTGGGCTTCCTTGGTGGCGCAGTGGTTGAGAGTCCGCCTGCCGATGCAGGGGACACGGGTTTGTTCCCCGGTCCGGGAAGATTCCACATGCCGCGGAGCGGCTGGGTCCGTGAGCCATGGCCGCTGAGCCTGCGCGTCCGGAGCCTGTGCTCCGCAATGGGAGAGGCCATAACAGTGAGAGGCCCGTGTTCCGCAAAAAAAAAAAAAAAAAAAAGAACAACTCTTCCTGAACCTTCCTCTAGCCTCACTATGTTTCCTCTAGTTTACTATAATGCCGAGTAAGGCACAGTGATTTTGTTAAGGTAGCTAATGCAAGCTGGACTTTGAGGAAAATGTGTGTCTTGCAGCCTTAATAACTCCTGTGAAGAACTATAAGACTTCATGGACTGAGATTTATAGAAAATGTTTGCTAATATATACTGAAACAACCCTTCCATTTCTGTAAACAACATTAACAAGCTCAACAAATTAAATGATTAAAAGCTGCTAGAAGTTGGCCTTCATGCAAGACATATCTTTCTCTGTTTCTCCTCAATGGCACACGTTTTTTTTTAAAAAATAAATTTATTTTATTTATTTATTATAAATTTGTTTTATTATTTTATTTTATTTTTTGGCTGCGTTGGGTCTTCATTGCTACGCGTGGGCTTTTCTCTGGTTGCAGCGAGTGGGGGCTACTCTTCGTTGCAGTGCACGGGCTTCTCGTTGTGGTGGCTTCTCTTGTTGCGGAGCACAGGCTCTAGGGCACGGACTTCAGTAATTGTGGCGCACGGGCTTAATTGCTCCACGGCATGTGGGATCTTCCCGGACCAGGGCTCGAACCGTGTCCCCTGTATTGGCAGGCGGATTCTTAACCACTGTGCCACCAGGGAAGCCCAGTAGCACACATTTGAATGGGAAGTATTCATTTAATCGTGGAGGAAAGGTAAGAATTTAAGCTGAAGAATGCATAAGTAAAACCAGTGTCAGAGTGCATGGTTCGTGGCCAGCCTGGACTCAAAAGATCTGAAGAATAGAATTTTTAAAATCTAATTTCCAGTGAGTCAATAAAATAACTCTTTGTCTTTCTACTCTGAATTGTAGTAAAAAGCCTATAGCTAACTTCATTAACATCATTCTAGTGAGGACAAATAAAATAAATATGGAAAGAAAAAAAATCTGAGCCCTAAAACAAAACTGCTTCTGATAGTTTAGAAGGAGCATTGGATTGGATACATTCTGATATTCCATTTCTGTATGTGTATCCCATGGCTCCACGCACTTTAGGGAGGTGTGGGTCTCAATTGTAGAAAGCCCAAGCCCTAGAGCTCAGTTGCCAAAACCCTTGCTCCTCTCTGCATACCTGCAGCTGGAAGCTAGTGCACTCAGAGAATATGGATATTTAAAATTTGAGGCTGAGCTTCCATTCCACATAGGAGAATTGGCTTTTTTCATCTATCAGTATCAAAGGCAGAATAAATGGCTTCATAACTCTTTTACTTTTGCTAATAGTAGTAATAAATCTAGATTTTATATTGACCTCTGTCCCAAAGCACTTCACAAGCATAAAGAGAAGTACAAACGTCCCACAAAGATTGCTTTATACAGTCAAAAGCCATTTCCTATGAAATGAAAGGCACTCGCTGTTTAACAACCCACGGATACATTAGAGAACAATTTGAGGCAGGATTATCCAATCGTAACCAAAGGCAGAATTGATTTAGGCAGGATGCAATTACCTCAGGCGCTCCTGATCTCCATTTTACATGCCATGTGAAGGGACATTAAGGAGTCCAGTTAGCACACAACTCTCTATTTGGGTTCCATCCCGACTCCTTTTGGGGGGATCAGAGTAGGTGGCACTAGTCCCTATGTGGAAAGCTATTCATTTAACCCCAGGGCCCAGGCTGCCCTGGTGAACCAAAGATTTTTCTCTTTATTTTTGTCTTCTTTTGCTGGTCAGTCTGTTCAGAGGCTCACCTAATTTGGCTGTCTTTCTCTTTTCCAATTCTCATTTTTCTCCTGGTGTAATCCCTTTAAGCTTGAGCTAGAGCAGCATTTCTTGCCCAACACTTCTCAACAACCACAGTTCTGAGAAACAGTTACGGAAAATGGTTCTAATCGTGAAACTGTTTTCAGTATTCTCCCTCTTGGAGACTTTCATCATCTACTAACAAATTAAAGGCTCTGAGAATTCCTGTAGTGGTACTGTTGGACTTTGCTTAAGTCAGCATTTCCTAGACAAATTCAGTGACATTATTTCCTCCCTCTTTTGTGAAACAGATATTAACATCTGGCAAAACTTAGTCTCCAGGGAGCACTGTTTCAAAAATGCTGTTTAACAGAGTGTCTCCCACATTGAATTACCTTCTTCCAGGTTTTCTCATCTATGGAATAAAAATATTATTAGACTGGAACTTTTCTGAGATCCCTGTCTGTTTCAAAATAACATGCATATAATGTAAAATGTAGTGCTGGAGGAAGTCATTCTCAAGGTGACCCTAAGTGTATAAAGTAGCAAAATTCTTCTCAACCTGTACTTTCCAATAAAGTCTCACCCAGTATTCCAATTGATTTTTCTCTGCTAAGAACTGGAACTCTATTGTCAATAAACTCTAAGATTTATTGGTAGAGGGGTTATATTAGCTGGCAAACACAGGAGCTGAACAAGAATTCTCCTGAGGAGAGTATGTTCTTTATCTTTTCTCTCCTAGATTTTAATCTATCAGACTTCTGAATATTAGTAATAGACTCCATACACTACCTAAAATTATCTCAATGTAAATCCTGAATTAGGAACAGATACAGACTAGAATTCTCATTTTGGTCTTTAGCAGCCACTGTAAAACAAAACCTCTGACTTCGGCACATAACAGATGAACACATCAAAAGAGCCTAATAGGAGAAAAGGAGAGACATCTCAATTTTCCCTTTAGATCTCTGGATTTTTTTTTTTTTTTTTTTTTTTTTTTTTTGGCGGTACGCGGGCCTCTCACTGTTGTGGCCTCTCCCCTTGCGGAGCACAGCCTCCGGACGCACAGGCTCAGCGGCTATGGCTCACGGGCCCAGCCGCTCTGCGGCATGTGGGATCCTCCCGTACCGGAGCACGAACCCGTGTCCCCTGCATCGGCAGGCGGACTCTCAACCACTGCGCCACCAGGGAAGCCCTCTGGATTATTTTGACACGTGCATTCCGGTGATGATTTGGGGAATTTAGATCTTTTAGTCAGGGATAATGGAAGAGTTTAGGCCATGGAGGGTCAGTATACAGCAGTTGCTACTCACTGAAATGTAAGAACCACTAAGAGATCATTCAAATTTTAAGTAAGTACTTCACCTGTCTTTTTTCTTCCTTTCTTACCTAAAGTTGTCACTGATATTGAATCTGTTGGTGAGAAATTTTCTAAAGGGTACATGAGAGAGGAAGTACCTTGGGGCTATCAGTTCATTTAACACCAGTGCATTGGGCACCTATGGCAGACTAGGTGCTTGGTGCTGGAGATGCAGAAGTGGATGGAGAAGGCACATACAGGTACGATTCCCTCTCTTGTGAGCTAGGACTGTGAAGAGGGACACAGATGGTAATCACTTGACCACATTGCCAACCCTGTGACTTCAAACTAAGATACATACAGTCTCTGAAGGAAAGAGGTGTGTTTCTGTGACAGCATCTATTCAAGGGGTTTGACCTAGAACAACAGGGGCATAGACCTCTCAAATAGGATACACAAGGATTTTGTGGAGGAGTAAGAGTTCTCTGAGTTGGAAAGAATATTCCAGACAAATGAAACATCATGAACCAATGTGCGGTGGAATGAAGGGTACTCACAGTATGTGTAAGGAGTAACACATTGGTATTTTGGGGGTACACAACTTTTGGATAAATTCGTACATCTTTTTGAGTACATGTCTAATTGGGAAAGAGGACAGGAGGTGGTTGAGAGGAGACTGAAAAACAGGAAAGAGGTAGATCAAGGAAGTACTTGGGTTCTGTATACCTGCCGCATGTTGCATTCAGTGCCCGTGGCAGAGATTGCCAGTCAACTGTAGGAATATTTACTGTTGAGTCCTGAAATCTCAGCCCAGAAACCTACTGTAATTGACTTGGGATTGGTTCTTGAGCTGAAGCCTATTTGCCATTCCTGCTGTAAACAATGAGGGAAGATTATTATTTTTTAAGCAACGTAGGTATATGATTAGCAATGCTTTAGGAGGATCAATGACCAGAGGATTGATTCTAGAGGAGAGAGGAGTAGGAAGACCAGTTAGGAATAACCTCGAAAATTAGGTGAATAACTGAGCCATTATTATTGAGTATTCATGTATATTTATGTGTAATATCTCATTTAGACTTCCTTATAACATCATTGAGATATACTATTATTCCTATTTTTATAGATAAGGAAAGTCAGCTTAATAGTGGTTTAGTAGTTAGGCCCTGGTCACATCGGTAGAAAGTGGCAGAGCTGGACTTGAATTTTGCAAGGCTGGCGGTTTTATGGCCCTTGCTCACTTGTTTGGCCTCATTTCACACCACCTCCTCCATACCTTTCTGGGTTCTAGTCCTATTGGCGTTCTTTCAGTCTACACTCCCTTACCATAGGGCCTTTGCAGAAACATGCATTTCTCTCTCTCTGAAACAAGCTTTGTCCCTCTTCATATTCTTGATTCCTTCTTTGTCAGTCTTTTCCATCTCATCACTTTCTTCGGGGAAGGCTTCCCTAAAGACTTTTGCAGCACTCTGTTCATTTCCTTCAAACCTCTTGCCTCCCTTTGTACAAACACATTTACTTATGTCATAGTATGATTAATGCCTGTCTCTCCACGATCTAAGTCCCTTGAAAGCAGGGACTGTAGCTGCCTTCACTGACCACTGTATCCCAAGAGGACAAGGCATGATTTAGGGGAAAAATTTATATTTATTAAATCAATTATTCCAAATCTCCTTCATGTTGTAGTTACCAAATATATCTCTCATCTGGTAAGAAGGTAAAAGGGAGGACTGGTAAATGGTTACAGAGTTATGAGCTCAGAAAATAAGAGAAAAAGTATTGGGTAAACCATATTGATTTTCTTCTGTTCCAGAAAAAACGTAATTATCTGGATGCTCCTGGCAGCCCATAAATACAAGAAAGGCATCATTACTCTTAGGTGATAAAAGGAGCTTTCTGTGCTATTATTAAAAGAATTTGATTATGCCAGATTTCCTTAGGAAACCGTTGGACAAATTAAATCACTTTAAATTCATTAAATAAAATGAAGGGAGAGAGAGAGATTGGGAAATTCTTAAGCAAAAAACATCAACCAAAATATTCTAATTCAGAAATAAAAAGAGGCAACACAAATCCAAAAGACCAGAAGGGTCTACCAAAGAGATCCACAACAGGCACTTCAAATAATACTTAACTCCCTCTCTTATCTACTGTCGGAATATAAACACACCCCTCCAGTATCGTCAGTTGTGATTCTTAGACCAAAGAGTAAAAATACAGGTGTCATTGTTGTGTGGCTGTACAAAATATTTTCACATTTGAATATAAAAAACTAATCTTAAAATACCTTGAAATCATCTTAGAAAATTCCTTTTAGAAAAGATCTCTCTCTGAGGTACAGTACCTATTTAGGCAATGGGCTTTATTCATCAGAAAACATGCATTAAATGTGGTATTTTTAAAAACTAAAATTTTAAATTATAAATCATATAAGATCATTGTACACACATAAATGATACAAAAGTGTAAAATTAAAAAAAAAAACATTCTCAACGTGTACCTGTGCCGCTGCCAATCTCACTGCCTGTGGAGGTAACCCTAAAGATTTCCATTCTTAAAAAGTTTGTTGTGACCTCCACAGTTATGGTCAATTGATTTTTCACAAGGATACCAAGAGATTTCAATGGGGAGAGAATAATCTGTTCACAAATGGTGCAGGAACAGCTGAATATTCTCATGCAAAAGTATGAAGTTGGACCCCTTCCTCACAACATATACAAAATAAACTCAAAATAGATTATAGACCTAAATATAAGAGCTAAAATGATAAAACAATTAGTAGGAAATATAAGAGTAAATATTTGGGGCTTTAGCTTAGGCAAAGCCATCTTAGATATGATACCAGAAGTACAGGTAGATATAAGACAAAAAGATTAATTATAATTCATCAGAATTAAACAACTATTTGACCAACTATAGATTGCTTATGAGAAAACATGGAGGTGAGAGGTTAGTGGACTAATCTCAGTGGAGGTTAGTCAGTGGAGGTTAGTCCACTGACTAAAATACTGAAAGGAGACTTCACAGGTGAATTCTATCAAACATTTAGAGAACAGCTAACACCTATCCTTCTCAAACTCTTCCAAAATATAGCAGAGGGAGGAACACTCCCAAACTCATTCTACGAGGCCACCATCACCCTGATACCAAAACCAAACAAAGATGTCACAAAAAAAGAAAACTACAGACCAATATCGCTGATGAACATAGATGAAAAATCCTCAACAAAATACTAGCAAACAGAATCCAACAGCACATTAAAAGGATTGTACACCATGATCAATTGGGGTTTATTCCAGGAACGCGAGAATTCTTCAATATATGCACATCAATCAATGTGATACACCATATTAACAAATTGAAGGATAAAAACCATATGATAAACTCAATAGATGCAGAAAAAGCTTTTGACAAAATTCAACACCACTTATGATAAAAACTCTCCAGAAAGTAGGCATAGAGGGATCTTACCTCAACATAATAAAGGCCATATATATATATATGACAAACCCACAGCCAATATCATTCTCAATGGTGAAGAACTGAAACCATTTCCTCTAAGATCAGGAACAAGACAGGATGCCTACTCTCACCACTATTATTCAACATAGTTTTGGAAGCTTTAGCCACAGCAATCAGAGAAGAAAAAGAAATAAAAGGAATCCAAATTGGAAAAGAAAAGTAAAGCTGTCACTGTTTGCAGATGACATGATACTATGCATAGAGAATCCTAAAGATGCTACCAGAAAACTACTAGAGCTAATCAATGAATATGGTAAAGCAGCAGGATACAAAATTAGTGTACAGAAATCTCTTGCATTCCTGTACACTAATGATGAAAAATCTGAAAGGGAAATTAAAGAAACACTCCCATTTACCATTGCAAGATAAAGAATAAAATACCTAGGAATAAACCTACTTAAGGAGACAAAAGACCTGTATGCAGAAAAGAAAAAATGCCTTAAGACAGGAGAATTTGAGAAAACCAATTCATTAACTAGAGGAAGCGACAGTGGTGGACTGAAGCAAAGCATGACGGAAATTTCTTGGTGCAGGTGCATGCTTGTGCTGTCTTTAAAGCACCTCTGCATCCCAAGATACTTCCTTACCTGGGCTCTTCTGATTCCTGTTCAAACACTCCCAGGCATCTTGAACCAGGGAAGGGAAGGCAGGGTGGTAGAAGAGAAAGGAGGACACAGTGTCAAATGAAACTCTGACCAGTGTTACATAGTATTCATGGCTGCCTTTGTGAACTTTCAAAAGTTCTCTGTATTTTTGGACATACTTCCAAGTACTCTCTCATGTCATGGTTTTGGTGGTCATTCCCAAGTCATCTGCATTCATCCACTTATACTTTGGGGGATGGAATGTGCCCATTATTTAATTCTGAGTATGTATCAAATTGTCACTTCAGGCTGCCAACCTAGATTTCTGACACAGAGTCACAGTTGGATTACACTGTGGGTGTCATACAGTCTGCATATGTTTGCTTTTCCATCTAAAAATTGATCACTAAAACCTCAAAACTTAGACACCCATATATAGACGACATACTAATGGAATGTTTCATTCCTGCAGGTTATTGGAATGGAAAAGGGCGGGTGGTTACAATGCAGTGCCTCACTTACAGAAATATTTTTGTGATGGGATTTATTAGTTAAGCCACCATGGAGGAATGCAGTTTTTTCTAATAGGTTCCATTCTGGCTCGCTAGATAAACAAAATACTTCTCAAAGAAATTTATCTATTTATACGTAGGCTGGAGTTGAAATTCAGTACTTAGTGGGCAAAATACAGCTCTAATGCATTCTAGATATAAAGTTTACAAAGACACTGGCTGGGAAATTGATGAAAGGTCACCTTTTTAAAAAAGAGAAGGATAACAGACAGAGAAGACTCTCAGACGTGTAAATGTCCACTCAATGTGGGTGGTGGGGATGAGAAGATGTGTACTTTGGGCAAGGAGGTGATCACATGGATCACTTCAGACTCTGCCACTGGGATATGCCTTGTGGTTGTTTCTGATTTTCATGGCCTTGTCTATTCCTCTCCTTCTTAGCCTACAACTTTTCTAAAGCACTAAGATGTTGTTGTAGTTTGAAATAAGCAGCAGTGTGTTGGGCAGCAGTAGCAATGGGCAGGAACTGTCGCACAGTTTTTGAATTTAGAAAAAAGAAAACCTTTACTAATGTGACTACTACTTGATGGCTTTACAGTGGTATATACAAAGTATTTTATCATCTTAGCATTTTAACTTTGGTTCTGTTACTCCTAAAATGAAGATCATTAAGTGGCAATCCAAACATTTCTTGGACATCTACCACATACAGGGCCTTTTGCTAGGTTTTCCCAACTGTGAAGTCATTGATAACATTCTGAATTTCGTGAGGTAGCAACTACTAGAAAGGGGTACCTTTCCAGGGCCTACTTTATCTCACATAAGTCCTTAACATGACTGAAGACTTATTCTAACTGTGAAGCCTGATAGATTCAGTCCTGAGGCCATGGTTTTCTGGCCGAGGCCTAATGGATGGTTTCCATTGCTTTGTTTGTTATGTAGCACTTGGCTTTCCTCCAGCCAGTTGGAGTCATGGAAGACTGTTCATTACATATGCTTAATGGACAGGAAATTAACACAATGGAAAAATATGTATTGCTGCCCAGTCTTTGAAAGTACTTCATTTTTAACTAAGTACAGACAAGAAGTATCTTGTTATTTTACAACATTTTAAAATCATTCCAGCAATACATGTTTACTGTAGAAAAATACAGATAAGCAGAAAGAAGAAATTAAAAGTCATCCTTGGGGGCTTCCCTGGTGGCGCAGTGGTTGAGAGTCCGCCTGCCGATTCAGGGGACACAAGTTCGTGCCCCGGTCTGGGAGGATCCCACATGCCGCGGAGCGGCTGGGCCCGTGAACCATGGCTGCTGGGCCTGCGCATCCAGAGCCTGTGCTCCGCAATGGGAGAGGCCGCAACAGTGAGAGGCCCGCATAACGCAAAAAAAAAAAAAAAAAAAAAAAAAGTCATCCTTGATACCTAAAGATAACTGTTATTAACATTTTGATATATATCTTTTCAGAGTTATTTCTGTGTTTAGATTGGATCATGCTGTTCATGTTTACAATATGATTTTTCTTTGGTTTAATAATATATGATTAAAAACTTCCTCTGTTGATAGATATATTTTTACAACATTTACAAATGGCTACACAGTCCGTTATGATACTTTGTATAACCCTGTTCATTTATTTGAACCCTGCATTGGTAAACATTTGTAGTATTTTCAATTTTTAGATATACTAAGTTGCAATGCAGTAAACGTTATTGAAATAAATTTTTTATACACATTGATTACTTCCCTAGTAAAAATTGCTTAAAGTTTAATTGCTTTGTCAAAGGGTCTGCATTTTTATGTATTTTGTTATATGTTGTCAAATTGTCTTTTAGAAAAGTTATACCAACTTACAATAACATTGTGTAAGAGTGATCATTTTCTCTACATTCTTGACAGTTTTAAGTATTATTACTTTAAAAATCCTTATCAGTTCTGATAGGTGAAAACTAGTATCTCATAGGTTAAATTTCTTTGGTTACTTGTGAGTTTAAGCAATAATTTTATGTTTATTGTCCATTTTTACCTTTTTTTTTTTTTGTAAATCACCTGTTCATGTCCTTTGTCCATTTTTCTATTGATATGTTTACCTCTTATTGAAGTAGTCATCATTTTGGGGGATATCAATAACAAGATGATTATCAATGTAATATTTATTTAGGAGTTGAGTTAGAGTTAAAGAAGAAACTATGTGAGCCAACCATCTTGGACTCGTAGTTAATGAACACTAAAGATGTTTATATTAATATTTGAAATTTAATAACTATCATTTATTAAGCAGAGTTTACAAGGAATTCTCCATAGCTTACCATCCCGGAAAATATCTGTGCCCGCCTCCCCATCTCTCTTTTAGTAGGCAGACTATAGTAAAATAAATGAGAACCACAGATCTTTCTTCTTCTCTCATATAGGCTTTTTGCTTCAAGCTGAATGGTGGGATGCTATTAGCACTTCTCCCACATCCGGTTAGATCCCTTTCCCTTTTTTTGTGCACCCTAGTTCCCAGGGCATTTTCACTCCAGACAGCCAGCACCTGTGTCTCTTGGTGGAAGGGCTGCCCTCTTGCTGTCTTAACTCCCTTGCCCTGCAGGGACCCGTGGACACACGCCTAGGGGCATTACTTAACCAACAACTGGGGCTGTGTAGCCCTCTTGTCCCCTGAGATGGGCAAGTCTGCAGTGTGACCTGTCCCATCTTAGTAGGTCTGCTGTGGAACTGCCACGCCTACCCCGCATTGGACTTGTCTTGGTTTACACCCTAGCCTGACCTCTTTCCTTCTCAGTTACCGCTTCCCCTTCTCCACTTTACTGAGAATATTTACCATTACATCAGTTTTACACAAATGCTGGTTGTTGGATGGGCCTCCGGAGAATGCCCCCTAAGGCACATATAACAGCGTCTAGAACTTATACTATTACGTCAGGGAAGATCCCTTCATACTGTGAGCTCTAATGGCTAATGACAGCTACAGTAACTAACATTGTTGAGACTTTACTGTGAATCTAGCACTATACTAAATGTTTTTTCTCATAATCACTCATCTAATCCACATATTATAGCCTATCTATTTTTATCCCCAGATGAGAAAACTAAGCTTAATTTCCTTATGTCCCCATAGATTCTCAGTGGCCAAAGTGGGATTCAAAGCCAAGTCCAGTAGACTTTAGAGCCCAGGTTCTGTAACCACAATGCTACTCTGCCTCGTAAGAGGCTTGGTGAGCTCTGCAGCAGGGTCAGAAGTTCTCAGCACCCTGGGGGCATTCTTGGGCACAGCCTAAGGTGCACGCGCACTGGCCGGCCACGGCAGTGTGTGACTCAGTATTCTGCTGGATCACTCTCACGTCTACACAAGTTGCCTTTAAAGGACTACCCTTGTTTTCAGCTCAGCACAGTTTTGTAGGAGAAAGAAAATATGACAAAACTTTCTGTTGGGTGGAAAGTCAGGATAGAGACATCTTTGGATGGTATAGAATCTGAATCATCAGGGTTTTTTTTTTTTTCTTTTTCATTTAGTGGCCTAAGTCGTCCCATAAAGTAGAATAAATTATAATTATTTATATGCACTTGAGCATAGCATGTAAATAATTTTAACTTATTTCTAACTTTAGAGACATGTTGCTTTCATTTTGACTCTAGCCTATAGACCCAGACCAAAAAAAAAAACAAAAAAAAATACTGAGATTTAAGAGATTTCTGTACATTCCAACTATTTACTTGTTAGCTAACTCAGCCTCCTTATTTAGAAATCCTTATGTAGGGTGCCAGACATAGGAAACAACAACAAGATGCCCTGTTAAATATGAATTTCAGATAAGCAATGGATAACTTTTTAATGTAAGAATGTCCCATGTAATTGTCCTCCATGCAGTATTAGGGATATACTTATAACAAAAAACTATTTATTGTTTATCTGGAATTCAATTTAAACTGGGCATCCTGTATTTTATCTGGCAACCCAGCTTACTTGGATGCCCACCCCAATAGCAATATTCCTTGTGTTTCAGCTTCTCATAGGTTGTCACAGCTATTCTCATGGGCCAAAAAGTATCCCTGCTCAAGACAGGTGGCTTGGTCCCCACAGAGGATCTCTTACCGGTCCCATGCTTCCAAATTGCTGTCTACAAACTTGTTTCCATCCAGCTGTCTGAATGATTGTTCCAAAACATAAATAATACCACTCCCCTCCTCAAAACCCTTTGGTGGATTTCTGTCACATGCAGAATATCTAAAGGGCTGGGCACATGTTCTATAAATCCTCACCTGACCGGGTCTTCCTTACCTCACTGACCTCCTGTCCCTCTCCCCAGGCAAGAGGGCAATTTCAGGTTAAGTCTGAGCCTCCTCTGATTCCCCAGCAGAGCAGTGGGAGAGTCTTTCTCCCCTCAAAGTAGCCGGGCTTTCATCCTCTTGCAACAGTCAGTCATTGGCTAAGGTTTACTCCAGGAACATGTGACTCCCCTGGATTTTAGGCTCTCAGTATCTGGGTGAAGCAGCTTCAGTAACCAGCAGTTAGTTCTCTGATGAAGATTTCTAGAAGATATGAGCCACTAGGAGCAAACAGCACAGAAGTTGAGCAATGGATCCACAGAACCATTAAGGGAATCTGAGGAAGTTTGGATGGTTCTGACAGCATCCACCAGAGCAGGACTCGGACAGGGTCCTAGAGGCATATTGGCGGGGGAGTTTGGCTGCCTTCATTGCAGTAATGTCCCCAACTGTTGGCAGCAGCCTGTTAGATAATTAAGGTTCCTGGGCAAGTCAGGGAGTAAGAACGGGCCACTTCAATCACAGTGAGGGTCAGGGAAAAACCAATGAATATCTGATTAGTTTAGTTATGAGACAGAATGAGCTGCTCGCTGGGCTTCTTTGGGGGAACAAAAGCAGAAGTGAGTTCTGTCTTCTTGGAGCGTACCATTTTCAAAAAGGCGTTTGGCAGTATAGGGTGAAGAGACAGTATTAAGCAGAGCTTCTGATGAGCAAATCTTTATGAAAGAAGCAGCAGAATGTAGCGCCCTCAAAGGTCTGAAAGTGGTGGTTGAGAAAATTGAAAGAGTATTCATTATTTTATAAAGGAATAACCACATGTAAGAGCCCAATAGAAATACCTACATGCTCTAAGGAAATTCTACTTCAGCCCTAATGTGCGCCTCAATCTTGAAAACTGCAGGGGTGTGTATATATCACCCATCAGAATGTAACATCCAGGCAGGATGAAGCCACACTGAAGAATTCTTCAAGTATACTTCTGAAAGCACACTGCTATGTTCTGTGATCACTGCTTTATAATTGCTATAATCCATCAATTTAATATTGTCATGAAAAGTTCTAATAAATCATGACTAAGTCATGATTGATAAGACATGAGTAGGATCCTGGGCTATGCACTGAGTCCCCCTAATTTATTAGCCCATTTATTTGAAATGGATTGAAATTAAAGATCCTGTCGCAATGCCAGTTAAGTGGCTTTGGGCAGAATTCTGTACAGTGTTCAAATGAGGAAATCCTTTCCAGGCTGAAGTTGAGTTTGAGAGATTTTATCTGAAAACTCTTCTCCTCCCCATGTCCTTTCAGAAATATGAGGGGCCTGGGGCACTCCCAGGAATGCTCCCAATCCTCTAGACTACACACTATGCACCCCCAACTGTGCCCAGGTAACTCTTACCAGACTACCCCAATTCTAAATAGTTCAATCATCTTCAAGGTATAAGGTCCTTTGGAATGACTTTTTCAGAATTGAATAGACCTATTTCTTCGATTAAAAAAAATCCTTTCAATCAAAAAGGAACTAAAAATGTAGGCCACTCTCTTTAGAAATCAATTTCCTAAATTGTGCTCTTAATCAGAAACTTTGATTCTTTATTTTTGTCGGTGATTACTACTTCAAAAGGCCAGATGTCTGAAAAAAACCTCTCTTGGTTTAGACAGTCATAACCTATTGCAAAATCATATGCCTATTACAAAATATTTTTTTCTACAGCTGGGTCCATGTGTCTGGCTCATTTAGAATGGTATCAAATCATAAAGGTATATGTTTAAAAATGGGAGCTATGTTTTACAATCAATAAAATACTAGTAAACAAATGAAGGAGAACCTCAGTCTTACTGGTAATCAGAAGAAAGTAAACTAAAACAATAATGAGATGCTTTAAAGCCTGACAGTGCCAGGGGTGGTCAGTATGGCAAAGAGATAGGACTCAGCCATCTCCCATCCTTCTCTAGACACACACCAGAATGCAGGTTCCATAAGGTCAGGAGCCTTGCTTGTTCAAATGGGAGTGTAAATTTGAACAAGCAGTTTGGCAATAGCTGCTAAAATTGAAGATAAGTAAAACCTATAAGCCAGCTACGCTACTCCTGAGAATATAGCATAGAGAAATTCATGCACGTATGCACCAAGAGACCTAAATGAAGATCTGTTCATTACAGAATTATTTGTTTCAGCAGAAACAGGTAACAATCCAAATGTGTTTCATTAGAGGAAAGGAGAAATTAAGTATGTTCATAAAATGATACTATGATGCAATAAAAAAAGAAGAAATAGATCTATTTGATCAATATAGGTAGATCTCAAAAACAATATTGGGTTAAAACGAAACAAAAAAACCTAGATTGCCAAATGCCATGTACAGTACAATATGTTTTATATAGAAATATATTGTTAAAGCATATATACATAGTTAAAGTATAAAATGGCCTGGATTCATGCCAAGTTTATGTTAGGGGTTACATCCAGGGGAGAAGAATGGGAATGTAATATAGAGAACAGGGAAGACATCAGCTTTATTTTTAGAGTTTTCTTTAAAAAATATGCAGCAAATATGATAAAAAATGTTAGCATTTATTTCTCTGAGTGGTAGGTACATCGATGTTTATTATCCTCTGCATTATTCTGTATTTTTTAAATTTCATAATGAAATAATCAATATGAAAATAACAATCACCCTGGAAGAAAAATGGGCAAAGAACATAAACATGGAATTTCTAACCATGCATAGAGAAATACACATTAAAAGATACAAGTATTTCACATGTGACTGCCAAAGATTAAAATGAATGACGATATTTGGAACTATAGAAGGTATAAGGAATTGTGAACTCTTAAACATGGCTAAAATTAAAGGAAGTTGTTATAATATTTCTGCAAGATGATTTGGCTATATATTAATGATAAATAGGTATGTAGATAATTAAAAACGTTCAATCGTGTTGCTCCAACAATTCTTTTAGAAGTTTATCTTATAACAGTAAATGTGTTCAGAAATTTATGCAATTATATATGCTTGAAAATGCAGAGAATGTGTACTGACTGACTCACAAAAACAGTGTTGACTGTGTCTCTGGGAAAGGTGATGGGGCAATACAAGTTTGGGGTGGTATGGGGAATTTTCATTGTATATATTTTTATAGAATCTGATGTTTAAAGTCAAGTTCATGCTTTTCTTTATAATAGCTTTATTGAAATACAATTCCCATACCATAAAACTCACCCTTTTAAAGTATATAGTTCAGTGGGTTTAGTATATCCACAGAGTTGTGGAACCATCATCATTGTCTAATTTTAGAATATTTTCCTCATTCCCAAAAGAAACCCTATACCCATTTCCCCCTTCCCTTGGCACCTGGCAACAACTAATATATTTTCTATCTCTGTGGCTTTGCCTGTTTTTGATATTTCCTGTAAATGGAATCATACAATATGTGGTCTGAATTCTTTCACTTAGCATGTTTTCAAAGTTCATCTGTGTGTAGCATGTAGCAGTACTTCATTCCTATTGGAGCCAGCATAATATTCCATTGTATGGATAGACCACATTTTATTTATCTCTTCATTGGGATTATGGACATTTGGGTTGTTTTCCACTTTCTGGCTGTAATGAATAATGCTGCTGTGACCATTTATTTACAAATACCTGTGTGGCCAAATGTTTGCATTTATCTTGGGTATGTAATTAAGGAATGATATTGGTGGATAATATGGTAACTCTTTGTTCAATTGTTGAGGAACGTCCAGACTGTTTTCCAAAATGGCTGTACCATTTGACATTCTTACCAGAAGTGTATGAGAATTCTACTTTCTCCAAATCCTTCCCCACGTTAATTATTATCTGGCTTTTTGATGTAGCCATATTAGTGGGTGTGAAGTGGTACTTCACTGTGGTTTTGATTTGCATTTCCATGATAGCTAATGATGTTGAGCATCTTTTACTCGCTGATCTTTTGTAAAATGATCAGTGAGTAAAATTTTCTTTGGTTAAATGTCTATTTAGATTATATTCCCATTTTTAATTGGATCATTTGTCTTTCTGTTGTTGATCTATAAGACCTCTTTATGTATCCTGAATACAAGTCTCTTATCAGATGTATGATTTGAAAATACTTTTCACCATTCTGTGGGTAGTATTTTCTTTTTCTGGTGATGTCTTTTGAAGAATAAAAGTTTTTAATTTTTTAAAAATACATTTATTTATTTTTGGCTGCATTGGGTCTCTTGCTGCACGCGGGCTTTCTCTAGTTGCATCGAGCGGGGGCTACTCTTCGTTGCAGTGCGCAGGCGTCTCATTGCAGTGGATTCTCTTGTTGTAGAGCATGGGCTCTAGGCGTGCAGGCTTCAGTAGTTGCAGCACGCTGGCTCAGTAGCTGTGGCTCACGGACTCAGTCGTTGTGACTTGCAGGCTCTAGAGTGCAGGCTCAGTAGTTGTGGCACACAGGCTTAGTTGCTCCGCGGCATGTGGGATCTTCCCAGACCAGGGCTTGAACCCATGTCCCCTGCATTGGCAGGCGGATTCTTAACCACTGTGCCACCAGGGAAGTCCCAAGTTTTTAATTTTGATATAGTCCAATTTATCTATTTTTTTCTTTTGTTGCTTGTGCTGTTGATGTCTTATCTAAAAGGCTTTCATAACCCAAGATTACAAAGATTTACTGATAAGTTTTCTTCAAGGCGTTTTGGTTTTACACTGAGGCCTGTCATCCTGCTTTGAATTGATTTTTGTCTGTGGTGCGAGGCAATGATCTAACATCATTCTTTTGCATATGTGTATCCTGTTGTTCCAGCACCAGCTGTTGAAAGACTTATTTCCTCCATTGAAGTATCTTGGCAACCTTGTCAAAATCAATTAACCATAAATGTAAGGGTTTATCTCTGGACTCTTAATTCAGTTCCATTGATATATATGTTAATCCTTATGTCAATACCACACTCTCTTGATTATTGTAACCTAGTTTTAAAATAGAGAAATGTGAGTTCTTCAACTTTAGTTTTTTTCAGAATTGTTGGCTATTTGGTGTCACACGTGTTTCCCTGTGAATTTTAGGATAAACTTGTCAATTTCAGCAAAAATTCCAGCTGAGATTTTGATAGGGATTATGATGAATCTGAAAATCAGTTTGGGGACTATTACTATCTTAACAGTATTAAGTTTTTCAGTCCATGATCATGGGATGTCTCTCTGTTTATTCAGGCCTTCTTAATTTATTTTACCAGTGTTTTGTAGTTTTCAATTTACACTTCTTTTGTTAAATTCATTGCTAAATATTTTATTCTTTTTGACGGTATTTTAAATGAAAATTTTTTTTTTTTACTTTTGTTTTGCATTGTTCATTGCTTGTATAGAGAAAGACACTTGATTTTTGTATGTTGGTCTTGTATCTTGCAACCTTGCTGAACTTGTTTATTAGCTCTAATAGCTGTGTGTGTGCGTGTGCGTGTGTGTGTGTATTGCTTGATTTTTCTATCCACAACATCTTGTCTTCTTGAATAAACATAGTTTTATGTCTTCTTTTCTAACCTGGAGGAATTTTGTTTCTTTTTCTTGCCTTATTACCCTGGATAGAAGTGCTGGTATAATGTTGAATAGAAGTGATGAGAACAAACTTAGACATCCTTGTCTTGTTTCTGATCTTAGCAGAAAAGCATTCAGTCTTTCATCATTATCTATGATGTTAGCTGTTGTAATTTGTAGATGTCCATTGTCAGGTTAAGGCAGTAACTATAAATTCTTAGGTTTTTGAGAATTTTTATCATAAAAGGGTGTTGGATTTTGTCAAATGTGTTTTCTGCCTCTCGTGATATGATCATGTGGGTTTTGTCCTTTTGCCTGTTAATATGGTATATTACGTTAAATGATTTCTGGATGTTAAGACAACTGTGATGGTTAATTTTGTGTGTCAACTTGACTAAGAGATGTCCAGACAGGTGGTAAAACATTATTTCTGGGTGTGTCTGTGAGGGTGTTCCTGGAAGACATTAGCATCTGAATAGGTGTAAAGATGGCCTTCATCAATGTGAGTGGGCATCCTCGAATCAGTTAAGGGACTAAATAGAACAGGGTGGAGAAAGGGAAAATTTGCTCCCTTTGCCTGAGCTAGGACATCCATCCTCTGCTCTTGGACGTGGATGCTTCTGGTTCTTGGGCATTTGGTCTCAGCCACAGACTTACCTCATTGGCCCCCAGCCTCTGCTCTGGTTCTTGGGCCACTGGACTCGGACATACACCATTGACTCTCCTGGTTCTCAGACCCAGATTGCATTGTATTAACAGATTTCCTGGTTCTCCTGCTTGTAGACAGCAGATTGTAGGACTGACAGGCCTTCATAACTACATGAATCAATTCCTATAATCAGTCTTCTAATATATATCTCTCTATATATATCCAATTGCTCTGTTTCTCTGGAGGATTCTGGAAATTAACCAAATACTTGGAACAGTACAACAACAGTCAATTTAAGAAAGAGGACTGAATCTCAATAAGGACAGCAAGCTTTTTTCCCACCCTGCTCTCCAGATATGTTACAGTAACCTTGATACAGCAGCCTCACAGTCACAGATGCTGAAAGCCCAGCAGCCTCGCCGCCACTGGAGGGGGTAAAATGGGTTTGGAGCTCCCCCAAAAGCCCCATCTCCAGAGATTGTCATTATTTCACTTATTTGGCTGCTGTTTGGAAAATCCCCCTTCACAGCATTTGTCCTTATTTGACCTGACTCAGAGCTTGCTCAATATCCCCAAGGTGTTTATTGCCACTCCAGAGGTTCTTCTACATGCATTACTTTTGCAGTGAAAAAAGTACTTACTTTTTTTTTTTTTTTTTTTTTTTTTGCGGTACGCGGGCCTCTCACTGCTGTGGCCTCTCCCGTTGGGGAGCACAGGCTCCGGACGCGCAGGCTCAGCGGCCATGGCTCACGGGCCCAGCCGCTCCGCGGCATGTGGGATCTTCCCAGACCGGGGCACGAACCCGTGTCCCCTGCATCGGCAGGCGGACTCCCAACCACTGCGCCACCAGGAAAGCCCAAAAGTACTTACTTTTTAAAATGTTTGTACAGTATAATTGAGTTATTTAAGGAGTGATCAAGTAGAAACAACCTAAATGTTTAAACACTGTTTTAAAAAGAGTGATATATCCATAGCTTTTAGAATGAGTGCATGTGTGTATAGTATGTTAAATAATAATAACTTTGCATATAACGATAAAAGTGACAGATAAACATATCCCCAAATACTGACGTCGGCTATTTGGAGAAGGATTGGATTATGGATGATTTATTTTTAAAAAATAATTTTAACTTTGTGCTTTTAAAAATGTGTATCTATGTTTTAAGTTTTCTGCATTAAGCATGTATTTCTGCAATTAAAGTATGATTAATATATCTAAAATGAATTTACTTCCTAATTAAAAGAATATATTTTCATACCATAATTCTTTTAAAATAAATTGACACAGGCTTGCCAGCTCTCTAATCCATAAGTGGACAGAGAATACTTTTTGATAGGTAATTTTCTACTTATATTGTTATTTTGAAAACCTGGGTCAGAAAGAGGGAAAAATAAAAAGATACTGCCTCCTGACCATTAGGTAGAGCATGTCACTTTCTCAGTTTTATTCAGTTGGTGTCCGGAGACACTAACCTATTCCCAGAACTACTTTTGCTTTTAGAATCTGCACAGATCCCTTGGAATATATAATTTCTCCATTGCTTAGCAACCGTTCCACTATTTTCAGGAACTTGTTAAATGAATGAATGTATTTTGATGACAAGACAGCTTTATTCATGCCATACTCTGGGCCACCATGTAACAATAAGAGATAACAAAATGAAATATTGCAAAGATCATGTCTCTAGTCACTCTGCCCACAAAAGCCCTGAGAAGAGCTGGGTTGGAAAATAAACTTTTATGCAAACAGATTTTAAAAGCTAATAGAAAAAGCATATTGATCTGAAATACTTATATTGTGGACACACATTCACATTTTTTTTTATCATTTCTTGGATGACCATCCATGAATAAAATACAAGCAGAAGTGCTATGTGGACATCAGTCTTTAACAGTTTCAAAACCCTTAAAATATCTCTGGTTTCCCTTATACTTCTGTGTGTTAGAAACTCAACGTATGTTGGAAGGTAACTGGTGGATGATCAAGATTCTCATTTTAAACAAGTTCAAACATTTGGCCAAGAAAGTTTGCAGACTGGAATAACACATTCTACAGAACTAGTTCCTCTGTAAGAAGCAAATGCTGTGTGTTAATACCCTTTGAATAGAAATAACAATTCTAAACAATTATGGCTTAAAATACTTACATTTTGGATTTGACTCTCAGAAAACTCAGAGCAAAATTTTGGTACCTAAATTCCAGTAACAAATTTACCCTGAGGTCCTGACAAATCTTATTTCCTCCTAAGAATGTCGAAGGAAACATACATGCACATACACACAACCACACACAGTGAATAACATTGACAACAAATATGAAAGGTCTAAAATGTACCAAGTTATGGGATTATTCCACCTAAAATATGTATGAATAATGAAATTTTGAGAATTAAATATATTCTCAGGCTTAAAGTCAAGGGGTAGGGGCAGCACTTCACAGTCTCCCTGATTAGTCCCCTCTCTTTAGCTCAGGGAAGCTTTAAACCTTGTTCAAGGTAGAACCCAAACTGGGAATCAATATTTTTACTTCCAGTTCATGCTCATCCAACTCACTGCACTTCTCTTCCTGCCAGAAACTTTAAGCTCAGGGTTATAAATAAAACTTTTGCTGTAAAAATCTAAATAATACAAAAGTGCATGGAGTAAAAACCTCTCTGATTCCTCATTTGTGAAATTTTTATGTATGGGTATAGCTCTGCTGTTGGTTCTTAAGAAAATAACAAAAATATACTTTAATTACACAACTCAATTCAGCTCAACAATTAAATTCCATGCCTTGTGTCTGCAAGCACCATTTGGGAAGTGAGGCAAGGTGGGGTCAGGGGGTGTACAGACATGTGTGCCACAGCTCTTGTCTTCGATGAGCTTGTAGGCTGTTTGGGGAGATAAAGCAAAGACAGGATCACAAATATTGTCAAGATGTGTAGTTCGAGAATTTATTTTATACTTCAGAGAAGGATAAGTTTATGAATGAATGGTTCATGAAGGAAGTAGAATTTTAGGTGGGTCTTAAAAGATGGGTAAGATCTAGAAAAGCAAAGGGAAGAAAGAAAAACTCAGACTGTTTAATTTGCGCACTACATTCTTCCCCAGAGGATTGTAGTGTGGGTTACAATAAGACAAACTACTTAACTTCTTAGTGCCTTACTTAGTTTGTCCTTGGTAAAATGAGATGATAAAAATAGAACCAACTTCATAGTATTGTGAAGATTAAATGAAATTCTGTATCTAAGTAGCTCAGAAGAAGTGCCTAGAAGACAGTAAGCATTCAGTCAGTGTTTACTACCTGTACTTCTGTTATTCAGAATGAAGTATGCAGGGCCATATATAGCTTTGCAGAAGTTTCATTCATTCCTGTTCCTCACCAAGGAGAACGGTGATACTAGGTTTAGCTCGATTAGGCCCTTGAACATGGAGGTGATTACTAACAGAAGAAGGGAGAGTGCAAATCCGTCAAGATACTTCTCAGAACATGAGACGTAGTTTCTTACTACTACTTAACTTTTCTCTGTTGTTGAACTTGGAACTCAAAAAAAAAATCCTTAATATGTCTTGAATTCTCCTAGCTTAAAAGCCATGTCCTTTAGAATTGAGAGTTTAGGGTAATCCAACTGAATATCTTGATATGCTATCTACTTAGATCTCTGAAACCCATAGAAGCTGGGCTTCAAACCATTGCATACTCTGGCCTGAGGTACCGCAGCTGGTCATTTGTTGGGACTAGGCTCAGTCCCTCCTCTCATCCCATCTCCATCCCAGCTCTGTCCAAGCATCTTTCCTAGTATCATGGATACTGCGTTTCTAGTTCTGATAAGCCTTTATTCAGATGTGTTAACTAAAACAGTAAACATTGCTGTTACCATTATCCTTTTGTAGAAGCATCCTTGAGTCAAGGATGACGCAGAAGGCTCAGAATTACTCCTGCAGTAGCAGACCAGACAAATCAATCTGTTCCTTCTTAGGGAAATAACATTCGAGTGCAGTCAACTATAATGGGAGCAAGGAAATATTTCTTTAACAAGAAAAATATTAATGATTAAAAAGGGTGGGGGGCTTCCCTGGTGGCACAGTGGTTGGGAGTCCACCTGCCGATGCAGGGGACACGGGTTCGTGCCCCGGTCCAGGAAGATCCCACATGCCGTGGAGCGGCTGGGCCAGTGAGCCATGGCCGCTGAGCCTGCGCGTCCGGAGCCTGTGTTCCGCAACGGAAGAGGCCACAACAGTGAGAGGCCCGCGTACCGCAAAAAAAAAAAAAAAAAGGGTGGGAATGGGGGAGCTTCAGATCAGCAAAGAGGCTGGAAATGACTCCAAAGGTGGCAGATTTTGTCAGTTAAAATCTGTCTTAAAATGGGCTGCTTATCAAGATATTTTAGGCTGAATTTGAAAGCAAAAGTTGCACTTTTTTTGCATTTTCCTTCTAAACTTGTTTTAAAACCATTTGTATTGTAGAATATTGTACACATACAGAAAATACATAAAATATACATGTTTGGTTTAACAAATTATTATAAAGCAAGTCACATTTAACTACCTTCTCAAGCCAACACCCCCAGAACATTGCCAGCACCCCAAAAGCCTCTCCCAGCCTCTACCCATTATGACCACATCTCTCCTCCTCCCCACTTTTCTGACTTTTATGATAATCATTTCCTTGCTCTACTTCATAATTTTATCCCCTAAGTATGAATCTCTAAGCACCGTACTAGTCTGTCTGTTTGAAGTTTAAATGAATTGAATCACACAACATGTGTTCTTTATGTCTAGCTTCCTAAGCATAACATTCATCCGTGTTGTGTGTAACCAGGTTCATTACTTTTTATTGCTGTATGGCATTCCATTGTGTGAATATACCCCAATTATGTCTCCATTCTCCTGTTGATAGACTTCTGGGTTATTTGCAGTTTAGGGTTATCACAAATAATGCTGTCATGACCATTCTTTTCATTTCTTCTGATGCACATGTGCAACATCTTTCTTGGGCATATAGTCAGGAGTAGAATTGCTGGATCATAGAATATGCAAATCTTCAACTTAGTAAATAATGCCAGTGGTTTTCCAAAGTGCTTATCCCAATTTACACTCTTACCAACAGTATACGACAATTTTCTCTTAACTTTTAAGAGAGGAAAGACATGTTAAAATATATTTAACTACATGAAATCCATACATTTGACTATTGCAGAAACAGGGCACGTTTTATGGACTAAGTTCCTACAAATGGTATGAGTGGTGTGCTCAGTAAATGCTTTTGCTCTGGGCTCTGACAAAGCTGAGTTCAAGTGTTGGTTCTGCCACGTATTTTTTGTGTTACATTAGGCAAGGCATTTAACATTTCTAATTGTTTTCTTATCTGTAAAACAGGGGTGAAAATAGCATGTAATTCATAAGATTGTTGTGTTGAGATAACATATTTAAGGTGCCTAGTATCTTGTCTGGCCCAGAGAAAAACTGAATATAATAGTAGCTATTACATTATTATTATTATTATTACTACTACTGTTATGTGTACTCAGAATTTCCTTTCTAATCATAGCAGTGAGAAAGATTAGGAAGCAGAAAGTTAGACTTGACCATCTATACTTGTATATTTTCCAGTAATGTCCCACATCAGGAAATGGTGGAATAGTCTCATAAAAGGAGAATCAAGTTGTTTACAAGCCAAGACTCAGTTTTGTCTGAGTGGCATCGTCAAGAGAGGACCTCCCAGGTCACTTTGACAGTTTTACATTTCTTGGCATCTCACACAAAGTGCTTGGAACCCTGAGCTCTCCACCACCTGGCTGGGGCGCTCAAGTGCTCTGTTGCCCTCATTCCAGGCATAGCCCCTGGCGTGCTCCTGACTTTTGAGACCACAGCTGTGGTAGCAGCATGGCAGCCACACCCAGTTGGACCTCTGTTCACCATCGTGCTGGGATGCAGCTGCCAGGCTCTGCTCCCAGAGGACTATGGTGGCTGGCAGCCAGCAATACTGAGAAACGTGAGTCAGAGAATCCAGGATGCAGGGTGGAAATTATCGTAAAATATCCTACAATGAGTGAGCAGGGAGGCTGCCAATGAAATTCTGCACCAGGATTGACTGATCCCACAGCAGCTTCTCTTCAGCACCTGTTCCTTTTGTCCATTTTTCTAAGAAGATGCCCAGAAGGCATCAGAAAGATTTCTGCAGGGCTCTGGTAGCTCTCTACATGAATGGCCCATGACGGTTTCATGGGGCAGGGCCTTGGGCTGGAACTCCTAAAGGGAGGAGGGATGTGACACCACATTCCTTGTTCTTTTAAGGCCAAACCTTCCCACTTCTGACTTCTTCGTTTTAGAGAAGTGATGTATTGGGAAAGGCTCAAGAGTCTGCTGGATAGGGAACTTGAGTCTGGGCTAGCCAAAAATCTGAATCAGAGTACACACACACACACATACACGTGTGTGCATGCAAGTTCAGTGACTTTAAATTGGCTAAGTGGGTCTTGCATTAGAGAATCTATTTAATAAATCTTGGAATCACTTTAGACTACTCATTCTTTTCATGCTGCATATCATATTTCTCCACTCCAGTCAGTTCTCTCTGAAATGTTCCCATGTGGTGTTTCCCTTCTTACTTTGAATCTTGCTACCTTTATTTCTCTGTTACTGCAAAGATCTCCCACTCCAATCAATTTAATGTCATTTAAGCAATTCTTTTATCATTTTATGATGAAAAGCTCAAAAAGCCTCCCATCTACCTATGCAGTAATACAAAAATTCTCCACCCTGGAATTTAAGGTCCTTTACAGTCCATCAGTTTTTTAATTCTCATTTCCCACCGTTTCTCAGTGAATTCTTACATACAGTCAAATTAGGGGACTCATTTTTCCCTTTAACAAGCTACACCCTCTGTTCTTCTGTGGCTCACCTTCTGACACCATTCACTTTCTTTCCCTCTTCTTCTATCAAGCTCAGTATTGACAGCATGTGATATGGGTATCTCTGCTGTCCCACGATATGATTAGGTGGTAAACCAAATTTTAAAAACTTTAATATGTAAACTTTTAATTAAAATGTTTTATAGAATAATCAGATTATCACATCACACTCATGACTTTGTGGATATCATTGTCCAGGCTAGTGTAGAGCAGGTAATGCCACAGTATCTCACTTATGCAGACTGAATAATTATAGGGGGCTTCCCTGGTGGTGCAGTGGTTGAGAGTCCGCCTGCCGATGCAGGGGACACGGGTTCGTGCCCCGGTCCGGGAAGATCCCACATGCCGCGGAGCGGCTGGGCCCGTGAGCCGTGGCCGCTGAGCCTGCGCGTCCAGAGCCTGTGCTCCGCAATGGGAGAGACCACAACAGTGGGAGGTTCTGCTGTAGATGATCCATGCCTAGGGTTCTTTCTTTTCAGAAATGTGTAGAAATTTTACTTCTGGAAGCTGTCATTCATTTAGCAAGTGAAATACAAACATTAGAGTTAGGATTTTACTCTTTGTTTTTCTCTTGTGTAGAGCCCATTAGAGAGCCCTGGTTAAAAATGAGATTTTTACAGTGTAAAGGTGAGCCCATATTGGAAACATAAGTACTAGTAGTGACTGGTGTTTGAATGATTGCACTGGAAGTTAAATCTGCTGACCACCATGTTCTGGTGAGCTTTATGGAAAGGTGGGTACACACTAAAACGATTTCTGTTTTGTTCTGAAGTGCTTGGGCTTTCACATAGAAAGGTCCTGAACATCTATTGCAAATCAGTTCTCCTCACTCACAGCTCAGCAGTCTTTCCCAATCAGTCTGCCTCCACAAAATAATGAAAAAATATGTATGTTTTGGGCAAGCCATAAACTTCATTTGTTTAGAAGGCTCTGGTTAGAAAGAAGATGAAGAATTGGGTAAATGAGAGAAATTTATCATTTTTTTCAGTTACGGAGATAATTCACTCCAGAAAATAGGTATGGTGCCAAATACCTGTGAATGAATTCAGCATATCTGGGGAATAGAATATTTAAAGAAACCCCATTTATCACATTATTTAAAAATAGCCAAGATGAATGGATAAAGAAAATGTGGTCTATACATACAATGAAATATTATTCAGCGTGAAAAAAGAGGGAAGCCTTGCCATATGTGACAACATGGATGAACCTGGAGGACTCTATGGTAAGTGAAATAAGCCAGCCACAGGAGGACAAATACTGCTTGATTCCGTCTACATGAGTTATTTATAATGGTCAAACTCATACAAACAGAGAATAAAGTGACATCTTCCAGGGGCTGAGATGTGGGGGAAATGGAGTGTTGTTGTTCAATGGGTATAAATTTTCTAGATGAATAAGTTCTAGATATCTGCTTTGTAACATGGTGCCGATAGTTAACACTGTATGGGCAATCAAAAACCTGTTAAAAGGATAGATCTCGGAGGAGCTTCAAGATGGCGGAAGAGTAAGACGTGGAGGTCACCTTCCTCCCCACGAATACATCAGAAATACATCTACACGTGGAACAGCTCCTACAGAACACCTACTGAATGCTGGTAGAAGACCTCAGACCTCCCTAAAGGCAAGAAACTCCCTCACATACCTGGGTAAGGCAAAAGAAAAAAGAAAAAAACAGAGACGAGAATAGGGACGGGACCTGCACCAGTGGGAGGGAGCTGTGAAGGCGGAAATGTTTCCACACACTAGGAAACCCCTTTGCGGGTGGAGACTGCGGGTAGCGGAGGGGGGAAGCTTCAGGGCCGCGGAGGAGAGTGCAGCAACAGGGGTGCAGAGGCCAAAGCGGAGAGATTCCCGCACAGAGGACCGGTGCCGACCGGCACTCACCAGCCCGAGAGGCTTGTCTGCTCACCCGCCGGGGCGGGCGGGAGCTGGGAGCTGAGGCTCGGGCTTCGAAGGTTGGATCCCAGGGAGAGGACTGGGGTTGGCAGCGTGAACACAGCCTGCAGGGGGTTAGTGTGCACGGCTAGCCGGGAGGGAGTCCGGGAAAAGGTCTGAAGCTGCTGAAGAGACAAGAGACTTTTTCTTGCCTCTTTGTTTCCTGGTACGTGAGGAGAGGGGATTAAGAGCCTGCTTAAAGGAACTCCAGAGACGGGCGTGAGCCGCGGCTATCAGCGCAGACCCCAGAGACGGGCATGAGACACTAAGGCTGCTGCTGCCACCACCAAGAAGCCTGTGTATGAGCACAGGTCACTCTCCACACCTCCCCTCCCGGGAGCCTGTGCAGCCCGCCACTGCCAGGATCCCGTGATCCAGGGACAACGTCCCTGGGAGAACGCACGGCACGCCTCAGGCTGGTGCAACCTCACGCCGGCCTCTGCCGCCATAGGCTCGCCCCGCAGCCGTACCCCCTCTCTCCCCCTAGCCTGAGTGAGCCAGAGCCCCCGAATCAGCGGCTCCTTTAACCCCATCCTGTCTGAGCGAAGAACAGACGCCCTCAGGCAACCTACACGCAGAGGCAGGTCCAGATGCAAAGCTGAACCCCGGGAACTGTGCGAACAAAGAAGAGAGGGAAATCTCTCCCAGCAGCCTCAGGAGCAGAGGATTAAATCTCCACAGTCAACTTGATGTACCCTGCATCGGTGGAATACCTGAATAGACAACGAATCATCCCAAGTTGAGGAGGTGGACTGTGGGAGCAAAGATATATATATTTTTTCCTTTTCCTATTTCTGTGAGTGTGCATGTGTATGCTTCTCTGTGTGATTTTGTCTGTATAGTTTTGCTTTTACCGTTTGTCCTAGGGTTCTGTTTTTTTGTGTTTTTTGGTTTTTTTTTTAGTATAGTTTTCAACACTTGTTATCATTGGTGGATTTGTTTTTTGGTTTGGTTGGTCTTTCCTTCTTTTTTTGTAATTACTTAAAAAATTTTTTAATAATTATTTTTTCTTTCTTATTTTAATAACTTTTATTTTATCCCTTCCTTGCTTCCTTGCGTTCTTCCCGCCTTCCTTTCCTTCCTTCTTTCCTTCCTTCCTTCCTTCCTTCCATCCTTCCCTCCGTCCTTGCTTCCTTCCATTATTCCTTCCTTCTTTCTTTTTCTCTCCCTTTCATTCTGACCTGTGTGGATGACAGGCTCTTGATGCTCCAGCCAGGCATCAGGGCTGTGCCTCTGAGGTAGGAGAGCCAAGTTCAGGACACTGTCGACCAGAGACCTCCCAGGTCCACGTAATACCAAACGGCAAAAATCTCCCAGAGATCTCCATCTCAACACCAACACCCAGCTCCACTCAACGACCAGCAAGCTACACTGCTGGACACCCTATGCCAAACAACTAGCAAGACAGGAACACAACCGCACCCATTAGCAGAGAGGTTGCCAAAAATCATAATGTCACAGACAACCCAAAACACACCATCAGACGTGGACCTGCCCACCAGAAAGACAAGGTCTAGCCTCATCCACCAGAACATAGGCACTAGTCCCCTCCACCAGGAAGCCTACAAAACCCACTGAACCAACCTTAGCCACTGGGGACAGACACCAAAAACAATGGGAACTACAGACCTGCAGCCTGCGAAAAGGAGACCCCAAACACAGTAAGTTAAGCAAAATGAGAAGACAGAGAAACACACAGCAGATGAAGGAGCAAGGTAAAAACCCACCAGACCTAAGAAATGAAGATGAAATAGGCAGTCTACCTGAAAAAGAATTCAGAATAATGATAGTAAAGATGATCCAAAATCTTGGAAATAGAATGGAGAAAACACAAGAAACATTTAACAAGGACCTAGAAGAACTGAAAAGCAAACAGACAATCATGAACAACACAAAAAATGAAATTAAAAATTCTCTAGAAGGAATCAGTAGCAGAATACCTGAGGCAGAAGAACTGATAAGTGACCTGGAAGATAAAATAGTGGAAATAATGACTGCAGAGCAGAATAAAGAAAAAAGAATGTAAAGAATTGAGGACAGTCTCAGAGACCTCTGGGACAATATTAAACACACCAACATTCGAATTATAGGGGTTCCAGAAGAAGAAGAGAAAAAGAAAGGGACTGAGAAAATATTTGAAGAGATTATAGTTGAAAACTTCCCTAATATGGGAAAGGAAATAGTTAATCAAGTCCAGGAAGCACAGAGAGTCCCATACAGGATAAATCCAAGGAAAAATACACCAAGACACCTATTAAACTATTGAAAATTAAATACAAAGAAAAAATATTAAAAGCAGCAAGGGAAAAACAATATACAAGGGAATCCCCATAAGGTTAACAGCTGATCTTTCAGCAGAAACTGTGCAAGCCAGAAGGGAATGGCAGGACATATTTAAAAGGATGAAAGGGAAAAACCTACAATAAGATTACTCTACCCAGCAAGGATCTCATTCAGATTTGATGGAGAAATTAAGACCTTTACAAACAAGCAAAAGCTAAGAGAATTCAGCACCACCAAACCAGCTTTACAACAAATGCTAAAGGAACTTCTCTAGGCAGAAAACACAAGAGAAGAAAAAGACCTACAATAACAAACCCAAAACAATTAAGAAAATGGGAATAGGAACATACATATCGATAATTACCCTAAATGTAAATGGCTTAAATGCTCCAACCAAAAGACATAGGCTGGCTGAACGGATACAAAAACAAGATTCGTATATACACTGTCTACAAGAGACCCACTTCAGACCTAGGGACACATACAGACTGAAAGTGAGGGGATGGAAAAAGATATTCCATGCAAATAGAAATCAAAGGAAAGCTGGCGTAGCAATTCTCATATCAGACAAAATAGACTTTAAAACAAAGACCATTACAAGAAACAAAGAATGACACTACATGATGATCAAGGGATCAATCCAAGAAGATATAACAACTGTAAATATTTATGCACCCAACATAGGAGCACCTCAATACATAAGGCAAATACTAACAGCTATAGAAGGGGAAATTGAGGGCTTCCCTGGTGGCGCAGTGGTTGAGAGTCCACCTGCCAATGCAGTGGATGTGGGTTCATGCCCCAGTCTGGGAAGATCCCATGTGCCGCGGAGCAGCTGGGCCCGTGAGCCATGGCCGCTGAGCCTGTGCGTCCGGAGCCTGTGCTCCCAACGGGAGAGGCCACAACAGTGAGAGGCCCGCGTACCACAAAAAATAAATCAAATTTAAAAAACGGGAAATCGACAGTAACATAGTCATAATAGGGGACTTTAACACCCCACTTTCACCAATGGACAGATCTTTCAAAATGAAAATAAATAAGGAAACACAAGCTTTAAATGCTATATTAAACAAGATGGGCTTAATTGATATTTATAGGACATTCCATCCAAAAACTTCAGAATACACTTTCAAGTGCTCATGGAACATTCTCCAGGATAGATCATATCTTGGGTCACAAATCAAGCTTTGGTAAATTTAAGAAAATTAAAATCGTATCAAGTATTTTTTCTGACCAAAACGCTATGAGACTAGATATCAATACAAGAAAAAAATCTATAAAAAATACAAACACATAGAGGCTAAACAATACACTACTTAATAACCAAGAGATCACTGAAGAAATCAAAGAGGAAATCAAAAAATACCTAGAAACAAATGACAATGAAAACACAACAGCCCAAAACCTATGGGATGCAGCAAAAGCAGTTCTAAGAGGGAAGTTTATAGGAATACAATCCTACCTTAAGAAACAAGAAACATCTGAAATAAACAACCTAGCCTTACACCTAAAGCAATTAGAGAAAGAAGAATAAAAAATCCCCAAAGTTAGCAGAAGGAAAGAAATCATGAAGATCAGGTCAGAAATAAATGAAAAAGAAATGAAGGAAACGATAGCAAAGAGCAATAAAACTAAAATCTGGTTCTTTGAGAAGATAAACAAAATGGATAAACCATTAGCCAGACTCAACAAGAGAAAAAGGGAGAAGACTCAAATCAGTAGAATTAGAAATGAAAAACAAGAAGTAACAACTGACACTGCAGAAATACAAAGGATCATGAGTGATTACTACAAGCAACTATATGCCAATAAAATGGGCAACCTGGAAAAAATGGACAAATTTTTAGAAATGCACAACCTTCTGAGACTGAGCCAGGAAAAAATAGAAAATATGAACAGACCAGTCACAAGCACTGAAATTGAAATTGTGAGTAAAAATCTTCCAACAAACAAAAACCCAGGAACAGATGGATTCACAGGCGATTTCTATCAAACATTTAGAGAAGAGCTAACACCTATCCTTCTCAAACTCTTCCGAATATAGCAGAGGGAGGAACACTCCCAAACTCATTCTATGAGGCCACCATCACCCTGATACCAAAACAAGACAAAGATGCCACAAAAAAATAAAACCAGAGACCAATATCTCTGATTAACATAGATGCAAAAATCCTCAACAAAATACTAGCAAACAGAATCCAACAGCACATTAAAAGGATCATACACCATGATCAACTGGGGTTTATTCCAAGAATGCAAGGATTCTTCAATATACGCAAATCAATCAACGTTAAACACCATATTAACAAATTGAAGGAGAAAAACCATATGATCATCTCAGTAGTTGTAGAGAAAGCTTTTGACAAAATTCAACACCCATTTATGATAAAAACCCTCCAGAAAGTAGGCATAGAGGGAACTTTCCTCAACATAATAAAGGCCATATATGACAAACCCACAGCCAACATTGTCTTTAATGGTGAAAAACTGAAACCATTTCCACTAAGATCAGGAACAAGACAAGGTTGCCCAATCTCAGCACTATTATTCAACATAGTTTTGGAAGTTTTAACCACAGCAATAAGAGAAGAAAAAGAAATAAAAGGAATCCAAATCGGAAAAGAGGAAGTAAAGTTGTCACTGTTTGCAGATGACATGATACTATACATAGAGAATCCTAAAGATGCTACCAGAAAACTACTAGAGCTAATCAATGAATTTGGTAAAGTAGCAGGATACAAATTAATGCACAGAAATCTCTGGCATTCGTATACACTAATGATGAAAAATCTGAAAGTGAAATTAA
Organism: Lagenorhynchus albirostris; assembly: GCF_949774975.1. NCBI lineage: Eukaryota > Metazoa > Chordata > Mammalia > Artiodactyla > Delphinidae > Lagenorhynchus > Lagenorhynchus albirostris. Next base: position 113,446,192 of record NC_083097.1, read on the forward strand.
GAAAACACTCCCATTTACCATTGCAACAGAAAGAATTAAATACCTAGGAATAAACCTACCTAAGGAGACAAAAGACCTGTATGCAGAAAATTATAAGACACTGATGAAAGAAAGTAAAGATGATACAAATAGATGGAGAGATATACCATGTTCTTGGATTGGAAGAATCAACCTTGTGAAAATGACTATAGTACCCAAAGCAATCTACAGATTTAATGCAATCTCTATCAAATTACCACTGACATTTTTCACAGAACTAGAACAAAACATTTCACAATTTGTATGGAAGCCAAAAGACCCCGAATAGCCAAAGCCGTCTTGAGAAAGAAAACAGAGCTGGAGGAATCATGCTCCTGTACTTCAGACTATACTACAAAGCTACAGTAATCAAGACAGTGTGGTAGTGGCACTAAAACAGAAAGATGGATCAATGGAACAGGTTAGAAAGCCCAGAGATAAACCCACGCACATATGGTCACTTTATTTTTGATAAAGGAGGCAAGAATATACAGTGGATAAAAGATAGCCTCTTCAATAAGTGGTGCTGGGAAAATTGGACAGCTACATGTAAAAGAATAAAATTAGAACACTCCCTAACACCATACAGAAAAAATAAACTCCAAATGGATTAAAGACCTAAATGTAAGGCCAGACACTATCAAACTCTTAGAGGGAAACATAGGCAGAACACTGTATGACATAAATCACAGCAAGTTACTTTTTGACCTTCTTCCTAGGGAAATGGAAACAAAAATAAACAAATGGGACCTAATGAAACTTAAAAGCTTCTGCACAGTAAAGGAAACCATAAACAGAACGAAAAGACAACCCTCAGAATGGGAGAAAATATTTGCAAATGAAGCAACTGACAAAGGATTAATCTCCAAAATTTACAGGCAGCTCATGCAGCTCAGTATCAGAAAAACAAACAAACCAATCCAAAAATGGACAGAAGACCTAAATAGACATCTCTCCCAAGAAGATATACAGATTGCCAACAAATACATGAAAGAATGCTCGACATCATTAATCATTAGAGAAATGCAAACCAAATTACAATGAGATAATCATCTCACACTGGTCAGAATGGCCATCATCAAAAATCTACAAACAATAAACGCTGGAGAGAGTGTGGAGAAAAGGGAACCCTCATACACTGTTGGTGGGAATGTAAATTGATACAGCCACTATGGAGAACAGTATGGAGGTTCCTTAAAAAACTAAAAATAGAACTACCATTCGACCCAGCAATCCCACTACTGGACATTTACCCTGAGAAAACCATAATTCAAAAAGAGTCATGTACCAAAATGTTCATTGCAGCTCTATTTACAATAGCCCAGAGATGGAAACAACCTAAGTATCCATCGACAGATGAATGGTTAAAGAAGGTATGGCACATATATACAATGGAATATTACTCAGCCATAAAAAGAAACAAAACTGAGTTTTTTGTAGTGAGGTGGATGGATCTAAAGTCTGTCATACAGAGTAAAGTAAGTCAGAAAGAGAAAAACAAATACCATATGCTAACACATATATATGGATTCTAAAAAAAAAAAAAATGTCATGAAGAACCTGGGGCAAGACAGGAATAAGTACACAGACCTACTAGAGAATGGACTTGAGGACACGGGGAGGGGGTAGGGTAAGCTTGGACAAAGTGAGAGAGTGGTAGTGTATATATGGACATATATACACTACCAAATGTAAAATAGATAGCTCGTGGGAACCAGCCGCATAGCACAGGGAGATTAGCTAGGTGCTTTGTGACCGGCTGGAAGGTTGCCATAGGGAGGGTGGGAGGGAGGGAGCCACAAGAGGGAAGAGATATGGGGATATATATATATGTATAACTCATTCACTTTGTTATAAAGCAGAAACTAACACAGCGATGTAACGCAATTATACTCCAATAAAATTGTTGAAAAAAAACGGATAGATCTCATGTAAAGTGTTCATATCACAATACAAAAACAAAGGGGCAGAAGGAAACTTATAGAGGTGATGGATATGTTTATTACCTTGATTGTGGTAATGGTTTCATGAGTGAACGCATCTCTCCACACTTATCTAATTGTATATATTAAATAGGTCCAAAATTTTTTTATGTATCATACTGCAGTAAAGTTTTTTCTTTTTCTTTTTTTTAAAGAAATCCCTTTTAGAATCTTTTTTACACATAAACGTATTTTGGAATATGTATAATTGTTTTTTATTAAGTATAGAATTTAGCTTGTTTCGTATGTAGTTGATACATAGAAAAGTCCGACTGTAACAGGTCAAGGCTCTTAAGGGAAAATGCTGTATTATTAATGGTAAATAAATATGGCTGCTGTGACAGAACTCTGAATTTCCAGTGACTTTACACAGTACAGTTCATTTCTTGTGTTGCAGCCTGGTGTAGGTTAGAGAGGGTTGATCATTTAGGGACCCAGTACCACCCTCCTCTGGGTTCTAGGAGTTCTTTCCATCCCACCAGCCAATGGAGAGGGAGAGAGAGAAACACACATGGGAAGTAAGGGCTAGATTGAAAATTGCACATGTCACTGCCACTCACTTTCTTTGGGCCAGAATTTAGTCCTAGGACCAGATTAGCTTCATGCCAAGCTTTATGACAAGGAAGCAAGAAGCTCACAGCTGTTGGTGAGGACCAGCTTTCTCACAGTTCTAACTAAAAGGAATCTACACAGTTATCCAAATTAGCAAATGTTCACCTACTCTGGCAAGGCACTGTGCTGGAGGGGTCATGGGTCTTTTCACTATGAGAATGCTCTAGGGACCCCAGCATCCTGTTTGTGAGTCCTACCACAAAGTGACAGGCTAACAGAAGCTTCCTCTATGAAGAATGAAGGCCTCGGATATGATATAGCCCTTGAATACCTGGCCTGGGTCACTCCTTTCCAACAACAGTAGAAGTTGTTAGGTGTCAGGCATAGGCATGAGGGATATGAGAACCCAGTTTGTTTTTAGAATATGTGAAATATTAGAAGGAGGTGTAATGCTCTAGAGTTTTCCTAAGACTTAAGAAAATAGACTGTGGACAGTCTGAATATGCTCAGCTTGAAGCCTTCCTGGATAAACTGTGGTTCTGTTTTTCTTTCAAAGTACTTCTTGCTCAAAGATGTGTTTCCTCTCGCTGCTTGAAAATAGACGCCTAAGGAAGAAATGAGAATGGTTTTGCAATGAAAGGTTAAGGCAGGCAGTGGTTATTGATGAGAGAAGTAAGCTGTGATAGTATGAGAATGTGTTTTACCATTTGCTTACTTTACGGAGCATAACTGACTGAGGGCCTCAGATGCTACTCTTTGAAAATTGTCTTGGTTTTGCACTGAGGCCACACTTCCCATGAGCAGGTCTCTGCTTCTGAGAGTTACCTCTGTTCAAGAACTCCCTGATGGGTTTTTTGAAGTTTCTTTTGACTTCATGAGTCTCAGACACTTCTACCCAACTTTCTCTCCCCCTCTCTCTTACCTGGGGTCTGACTTGCATCACAGTCTGATGCTCTCCCAGCCTATCCTGGCTTCTTCCTTATTGCCTTTTACATGGGCATTTTCCTCATAAAGTCCCTGCACATCCTTCTTGGTATCTTCTTCTTGGAAGACTGACACAAAAGCATATGCTTAATATTACTTTGCTGACTGTCACTTACAAAGAAAACACATATACAAACATGCACACCACACGTTTCCACAGAGGTCAGTTCTAATAAGTCTTTCTTTAAAATTCCTGTGAATTAAGAGAGGGAACTGAACAACCAGGAACTTGGGAAGAGAGTTGTTGGGGAGATCGTGAAGCTTGGGGCACTGTTAAGTGGTATTTGGCTAGGGAACAAAGAAGCCTAAATTCTCTCTCTCTAGGTCCTTAAGAGAAGAACATACACGGGAAACAACAGCAAGTGGGTGATAATGTACTACTTTACTGTTTATTATGTTTATTATTGGTTGGCTTGAACTCAATGAAGAGCTTTCTCGTAGGCTGGGCTGGGCTTGAGCACCCAAGCTAGACTAAAGACCTAATGAACTCTTCAAAATCTTTAACTCAAACCTAATTTCCAGAATCCACCTACCCTTCAGCCAGACACATGGGACAGGAGACAAGTGAACAAGACAAGTGAACAAGCCCATGTGCTTGAAGAAAAGAGAGAGCAAGATGGCTGAGTCTCCTCCCACATGGGAGTGGACTCTGCCTTACTTCACCACCTAAGCCAGGGGGAGAAATGGAACAATTAAAGAAGTCATCCCAGAAATTCACACTGACCCCACTGCTAGTGAACAAGACCTAGTCAGAGTCTTGGAAACCAATCCAATCAGATTACTATTTCCTTTTTTCAGGGGGAGAGAGGAGAGAATAAGGAGGAGCAGATAATATTCTCTCTCAGGGAGCATACCTAGATCCTTACTAGAATGGACATCAGTCAGCTAAGAGCTCTGTGTGTGTGTGTGTGTGTCTGTCTGTCTGTCTTATAGGAGGCAATCTCTTTCCTTGAGGAGTTGAAAATTTAATTGGGAGATGAAACACATGCATACAGAGCAATCAGATAACAATTTATAGCTCAGCTCCGTGATTCTGATCAATAGGATGGATGAGAACAACATGGGCCAGGCTGACCAGCCTGAGCTTCCAAGAAGAGTTAGACCAGGGTCAAGAGAGATGGAAGGAGGGGCATTGGTTAAGTGCTCATGTCCTGGCATGCAGCAGACCTGGGTTCCAAACCTGACTCCACATCTTGTGAGGTTTAGCAGGTTGATGAATCTTTCTGAGCCTCATTTTCCTTATCTGTAAAATAGGAATAATAATCTTATATGACAGGTTGTTGCAAAGATTAAGTGGTAGATGACTGCCTATCATGATAGGTGGAGGGGAGGAACCATTCCAGCGGAGAGGAGCAGCGGTAGCAGAGATGCATGTGGGGAACCAGGAGGAGACCAGCTGGCCAGAGAGAAGAATGCACTTTGTAAGGTCTTGGAAAGTCAGGCTGGCTCATGTGATGGGCCTAGTAAGACTGCAAGGCTGGCTGATATTCCAGCTTGATGCAGAAAGAAAGGAGATTAAGAAGGTTTTCCAGTAAGCAGTAGCAGATGAGGGTGAGTGTTTAAATATTTAAATCCCTGGGAACAGTAGGGTAAAAGGGTTCAGCTGGAATGAGACTTGTACTCTTCCTCCTCTAAGGGCCCCACACACAGGATCTACAGCATGGAAGAGAAGATTGCATTTTCTCATATCAGTCAATCAAGGAAGCTTGGAATTAGGGAAACTTGCAGAAGACCAAGTGGAGATTTTGCCTGTTGCAATGCTAATTGCTTGCAGAATTGTGTTCACTTCCTATAGCTACAGCTGCATTTGCAAATAAGATATGTAAGGAAGCTAAAAGCAGAATGACAGTATGGAGTCTTATTGAAAAAGTTATTTCTCAAAAATTTACAATTTACCTTTTTTTAATCACAACAAACCCAGATAAAAGGCACTTGGCCTCTAATTTTTATTCCAACCTAATTACAAAATGGCTAATCTGTTTACTGAGCTCTTTAATATTTATCCATATTCCCCCTGCCTGTGGAGTTTAATACACATCCAAGCCTTTTTGGTTCTTGGACCTACACAGATGTAATTTTCTATGTTATTTTTACATTAAGTTAAATACTCCTGGTCCTTCTGACCTTTTTCCTCCATTGGTTTAATCTTGACTTTATCCCAGACTCGACATGCATGGCTGGCTGTTTTTATTAAGATATTTTGGTCTGCCTTGGAAAACAAAAATTGCATGTGATGTAGCCCATTGGGATTTTAATCACAGCAAAATGACCGCAGGATTAAAGATGCACAGCTTGATTTAAACAGTCTTGTTAATAAGTACTCCCCCACACCCAAGATTCATTCCAGCCAAGGAGCACAGGCAGTAAAATTGGCCAGCCCACATTTTTTCATCAATCATTAGTCTCCTGTTGCCCTGGTTCTGATCTAGTGGAGAAAATAAGATCTTCAGGGCCTGTGACTGCTCTGCTTTCCAGTATATTCTGGCTTGGTCCAATTCTAAGTCAACTTGATGGCTAGTTTTTTTTTTTTTTTTTTGGTCACAACAAATGAACTATTTTATTCTTTAGATTCTTAAAAAGAAATTCAGTGAATCTTTGCTCACTGCTAGCTTTTCTAGATCTCTCCCAGTATCTCTCTTTTTTTTTTTACATCTTTATTGGAGGATAATTGCTTTACAATGGTGTGTCAGTTTCTGCTTTATAACAAAGTGAATCAGTTATACATATACATATGTTCCCATATCTCTTCCCTCTTGCGTCTCCCTCCCTCCCACCCTCCCTATCCCACCCCTCCAGGCGGTCACAAAGCACCAAACTGATCTCCCTGTGCTATGCGGCTGCTTCCCACTAGCTATCTACCTTACATTTGGTAGTGTATATATGTCCATGCCTCTCTCTTACTTTGTCACAGCTTACCCTTCCCCCTCCCCATATCCTCAAGCCCATTCTCTAGTAGGTCTATGTCTTTATTCCTGTCTTACCGCTAGGTTCTTCATGACATTTTTTTTTCTTAAATTCCATATATATGTATTAGCATACGGTATTTGTCTTTCTCTTTCTGACTTACTTCACTCTGTAAGACAGACTCTAGGTCTATCCACCTCATTACAAATAACTCAATTTTGTTTCTTTTTATGTCTGAGTAATATTCCCTTGTATATATGTGCCACATCTTCTTTATCCATTCATCCGATGATGGACACTTAGGTTGTTTCCATCTCCGGGCTCTTGTAAATAGAGCTGCAATGAACATTTTGGTACATGACTCTTTTTGAATTATGGTTTTCTCAGGGTATATGCCCAGTAGTGGGACTGCTGGGTTATATGGTAGCTCTATTTGTAGTTTTTTAAGGAACCTTCATACTGTTCTCCATAGTGGCTGTACCAATTCACATTCCCACCAGGAGTGCAAGAGTGTTCCCTTTTCTCCACACCCTCTCCAGCATTTATTGTTTCTAGATTTTTTGATGATGGCCATTCTGACTGGTGTGAGATTATATCTCATTGTAGTTTTGATTTGCATTTCTTTAATGATTAATAATGTTGAGCATTCTTTCATGTGTTTGTTGGCAGTCTGTATATCTTCTTTGGAGAAATGTCTATTTAGGTCTTCTGCCCATTTTTGGATTGGGTTGTTTCTTTTTTTGTTATTGAGCTGCATGAGCTGCTTATAAATTTTGGAGATTAATCCTTTGTCAGTTGCTTCATTTGCAAATATTTTCTCCCATTCTGAGGGTTGTCTTTTGGTCTTGTTTATGGTTTTCTTTGCTGGGCAAAAGCTTTTAAGTTTCATTAGGTCCCATTTGTTTATTTTTGTTTTTATTTCCATTTCTCTAAGAGGTGGGTCAGAAACAATCTTGCTGTGATTTATGTCATAGAGTGTTCTGCCTATGTTTTCCTCTAAGAGTTTGATAGTTTCTGGCCTTACATTTAGGTCTTTAATCTATTTTGAGCTTATTTTTGTGTTTGGTGTTAGGGAGCATTCTAATTTCATTCTTTTACATGTAGCTGTCCAGTTTTCCCAGCACCACTTATTGAAGAGGCTGTCTTTTCTCCATTGTCTATTCTTGCCTCCTTTATCAAAGATAAGGTGACCATATGTGTGTGGGTTCTCTCTGGGCTTTCTGTCCTGTTCCATTGATCTATCTTTCTGTTTTTGTGCCAGTACCATACTGTCTTGATTACTGTAGCTTTGTAGTATAGTCTGAAGTCAGGGAATCTGATTCCTCCAGCTCCATTTTTCGTTCTCAAGATTACTTTGGCTATTCAGGGTCTTTTGTGTTTCCATACAAATTGTGAAATTTTTTGTTCTAGTTCTGTGAAAAATGCCAGTGGTATTTTGATAGTGATCGCATTGAATCTGTAGATTGCTTTGGGTAGTAGAGTCATTTTTACAATGTTGATTCTTCCAATCCAAGAACACGGTATATCCCTCCATCTATTTGTATCATCTTTAATTTCTTTCATCAGTGTCTTATAATTTTCTGCATGCAGGTCTTTTGTCTCCTTAGGTAGGTTTATTCCTAGATATTTTATTCTTTTTGTTGCAATGGTAAATGGGAGTGTTTTCTTAATTTCACTTTCAGATTTTTCATCATTAGTGTATAGGAATGCCAGAGATTTCTGTGCATTAATTTTATATCCTGCTACTTTACCAAATTCATTTATTAGCTCTAGTAGTTTTCTGGTAGCATCTTTAGGATTCTCTATGTATAGTATCATGTCATCTGCAAACAGTAACAGCTTTACTTCTGATTTGGATTCCTTTTATTTCCTTTTTCTTCTCTGATTGCTGTGGCTAAAACTTCCAAAACTATGTTGAATAAGAGTGGTGAGAGTGGGCAACCTTGTCTTGTTCCTGATCTTAGAGGAAATGCTTTCAGTTTTTCACCATTGCGGACGATGTTGGCTGTGGGTTTGTCATATATGGCCTTTATTATGTTGAGGAAAGTCCCCTCTATGCCTACTTTCTGGAGGGTTTTTATCATAAATGGGTGTTGAATTTTGTCAAAAGCTTTCTCTACAACTACTGAGATGATCATATGGTTTTTCTCCTTCAATTTGTTAATATGGTGTATCACGTTGATTGATTTGTGTATATTGAAGAATGCTTGCATTCCTGGAATAAATCCCACTTGATCATGGTGTATGATACTTTTAATGTGCTGTTGGATTCTGTTTGCTAGTATTTTGTTGAGGCTTTTTGCATCTATGTTCATCAGTGATATTAGCCTGTAGTTTTCTTTCTTTGTGACCTCTTTGTCTGGTTTTGGTATCAGGGTGATGGTGGCCTCATAGAATGAGTTTGGGAGTGTTCCTCCCTCTGCTCTATTTTGGAAAAGTTTGAGAGGGATAGGTCTTAGCTCTTCTCTAAATGTCTGATAGAATTCTCCTGTGAAGCCATCTGGTCCTGGGCTTTTGTTTGTTGGAAAATTTTTAGTCACAGTTTCAATTTCAGTGCTTATGATTGGTCTGTTCATATTTTCTATTTCTTCCTCATTCAGTCTTGGCAGGTTGTGCATTTCTAAGAATTTGTCCATTTCTTCCAGATTGTCCATTTTATTGGCATAGAGTTGCTTGTAGTAATCTCTCATGATCTTTTGTATTTCTGCAGTGTCAATTGTTACTTCCCCTTTTTCATTTCTAATTCTATTGATTTGAGTCTTCTCCCTTTTTTTCTTGATGAGTCTGGCTAATGGTTTATCAATTTTGTTTATCTTGTCAAAGAACCAGCTTTTAGTTTTATTGATCTTTGCTATCATTTCCTTCGTTTCTTTTTCATTTATTTCTGATCTGATCTTTATGATTTCTTTCCTTCTGCTAACTTTGGGGTTTTTTTGTTCTTCTTTCTCTAATTGCTTTAGGTGCAAGGTTAGGTTGTTTATTCGAGATGTTTCCTATTTCTTAAGGTAGGATTTTATTGCTATAAACTTCCCTCTTAGAACTGCTTTTGCTGCATCCCATAGGTTTTGGGTCGTTGTGTCTCCATTGTCATTTGTTTTTAGGTATTTTTTGATTTCCTCTTTGATTTCTTCAGTGATCACTTCGTTATTAAGTAGTGTATTGTTTAGCCTCCATGTGTTTGTATTTTTTACAGATATTTTCCTGTAATTGATATCTAGTCTCATAGCATTGTTGTTGGAAAAGATACTTGATACAATTTCAATTTTCTTAAATTTATCAAGGCTTGACTTGTGACCCAAGATATGATCTATCCTGGAGAATGTTCCATGAGCACTTGTGAAAAAAGTATATTCTGTTGTTTTTCGATGGAATGTCCTATAAATATCAATTAAGTCCATCTTGTTTAATGTATCATTTAAAGCTTGTGTTTCCTTATATATTCTCATTTTGGATGATCTGTCCATTGGTGAACGTGGGGTGTTAATGTCCCCTACTATGAATGTGTTAGGGTCGATTTCCCCTTTTATGGCTGTTAGTATTTGCCTTATGTATTGAGGTGCTCCTATGTTGGGTGCATAAATATTTACAATTGTTATATCTTCTTCTTGGATCGATCCCTTGATCATTATGTAGTGTCCTTCTTTGTCTCTTCTAATAGTCTTTACTTTAAAGTCTATTTTGTCTGATATGAGAATTGCTACTCCAGCTTTCTTTTCTTTTCCATTTGCATGTAATATCTTTTTCCATCTTTTTCCATCCCCTTACTTTCAAATTGTATGTGTCTCTAGGTCTGAAGTGGATCTCTTGTAGACAGCATATATATGGGTCTTGTTTTTGTATCCATTCAACCAATCTGTGTCTTTTGCTGGAAGCATTTAGTCCATTTACATTTAAGGTAATTATCGATATGTATGTTCCTATTCCCATTTTCTTAATAGTTTTGGGTTTGTTATTATAGGTCTTTTCCTTCTCTTGTGTTTCTTTCCTAGAGAAGTTCCTTTAGCATTTGTTGTAAAGCTGCTTTGGTGGTGCTGAACTCTCTCAACTTTTGCTTGTCTGTAAAGGTTTTTATTTCTCCATCAAATCTGAATGAGATCCTTGCTGGGTAGAGTAATCTTGGTTGTAGGTTTTTCTCATTCATCACTTTAAATATGTCCTGCCAGTCCCTTCTGGCTTGCAGAGTTTCTGCTGAAAGATCAGCTGTTAACCTTATGGGGATTCCCTTGTGTGTTTTTTGTTGTTTTTCCCTTGCTGCTTTTAATATGTTTTCTTTGTATTTAATTTTTGACAGTTTGATTAATATGTGTCTTGGTGTATTTTTCCTTGGATTTATCCTGTATGGGACTCTCTGTGCTTCCTGGACTTGATTAACTATTTCCTTCCCCATATTAGGGAAGTTTTCAACTATAATCTCTTCAAATATTTTCTCCGTCCCTTTCTTTTTCTCTTCTTCTTCTGGAACCCCTATAATTCAAATGTTGGTGCATTCAGTGTTGTCCCCGAGGTCTCTGTGACTGTCCTCAGTTCTTTTCATTCTTTTTTCTTTATTCTGCTCTGCAGTCGTTATTTCCACTATTTTATCTTCCAGGTCACTTATCCGTTCTTCTGCTTCAGTTATTCTGCTATTGATCCCATCTAGAGTATTTTAAATTTCATTTATTGTGTTGTTCATGATTGTTTGTTTCATCTTTAGTTCTTCTAGGTCCTTGTTAAATGTTTCTTGCATTTTGTCTATTCTATTTCCAAGATTTTGGATCCTCTTTACTATCATTATTCTGAATTCTTTTTCAGGTAGACTGCCTATTTCCTCTTCATTTATTAGGTCTGGTGGGTTTTTAATCTTGCTCCTTTATCTGCTGTGTGTTTTTCTGTCTTCTCATTTTGCTTATCTTACTGTGTTTGGGGTCTCCTTTTTGCAGGCTGCAGGTTCATAGTTCCTGTTGTTTTTGGTGTCTGTCCCCAGTGGCTAAGGTTGTTTCAGTGGGTTGTGTAGACTTCCTGGTGGAGGGGACTAGTGCCTGTGTTCTGGTGGATCAGGCTTGATCTTGTCTTTCTGGTGGGCAGGTCCATGTCTGGTGGTGTGTTTTCGGGTGTCTTTGGACTTACGATTTTATGCAGCCTCTCTGCTAATGGGTGCGGTTGTGTTCCTGTCTTGCTAGTTGTTTGGCATAGGGTGTCCAGCACTGTAGCTTGCTGGTTGTTGAGTGAAGCTGGGTGCTGGTGTTGAGATGGAGATCTCTGGGAGATTTTCGCCTTTTGATATTATGTGGATCTCGGAGGTCTCTTGTGGACCAGTGTCCTGAATTGGCTCTCCGACCTCAGAGGCACAGCACTGACTCCTGGCTGTAGCACCAAGAGCCTTTTATCCACACGGCTCAGAATAAAAGTAGAAAGAAAGAATTAGGAGAAGAAGGAAAGAAAAAAGGAAGAAAGAAAGAAAGAAAGAAGGGAGGAAGGGAGGAAGGAATGAGGGAAGGAAGGAAAGAAAGAAGATAAAGTAAAATAAAATAAAGTAAGATAAAATATAATAAAGTTATTAAAGTAAAAAATATTAAGAAAAGAAAATGGACGGACAGAACCCTAGGACAAGTGGTGGAAGCAAAGCTATACAGACAAAATCTCACACAGAAGCATACACATACACACTCCCAAAAAGAGGAAAAGGGGAAAAAAATCATAAATCTTGCTCTCAAAGTCCACCTCCTCAATTTGGGATGATTTATTGTCTATTCATGTATTCCACAGATGCAGGGTATACCAAGTTGATTGTGGAGCTTTAATCCGATGCTTCTGAGGCTGCTGGAAGAGATTTCCCTTTCTCTTCTTTGTTCTCACAGCTCCCAGGGGCTCAGCTTTGGATTTGGCCCCGCCTCTGCGTGTAGGTCACCTGAGGGTGTCTGTTCTTCACTCAGACAGGACGTGGTTAAAGGAGCAGCTGTGTCGGGGACTCTGGCTCACTCAGGCCGTGGGGTGAGGGAGGGGCACGGAGTGCAGGGTGAGCCTGCGGCGGCAGAGGCCGGCGTGAGGTTGCACGAACCTGAGGCGTGCCGTGCATTTTCCCAGGAGAGTTGTCCCTGGATCCTGGGACCCTGCTCCCCAGAAGGGAGCTGTGGAGAGTGGCCTGTGCTCGCACACAGGCTTCTTGGTTGCTGCAGCAGCAGCCTTAGCGTCTCATGCCCGTCTCTGGGGTGCACACTTTTAGCCGCGGCTCGCACCCATCTCTGGAGCTCCTTTAAGCAATGCTCTTAATCCCCTCTCCTCACGCACCAGGAAACAAAGAGGGAAGAAAAAGTCTCTTGCCTCTTCGGCAGGTCCAGACTTTTCCCGGACTCCATCCCGGCTAGCCGTGGCGCACTAACCCCTGCACGCTGTGTTCTTGCCACCAACCCCAGTCCTCTTCCGGCGCTCCGACTGAAGCCCGAGCCTCAGCTCGCAGCCCCGCCTGCCCAGGCAGGGGAGCAGACAAGCCTCTCGGGCTGGTCGGCACCGATCCTCTGTGCGGGAATCTCCCTGCTTTGCCTTCCGCACTCCTGTTGCTGCGCTCTCCTCCACGACTCCGAAGCTCCCCCCTCCGCCACCCGCAGTCTCCACCTGCGAAGGGGCTTGGGCTTCCTAGTGTGTGGAAACCTTTCCTCCTTCACGGCTCCCTCCCACTGGTGCAGGACCCGTCCGTATCCTTTTGTCTCTGTTTATTCTTTTTTCTTTTGCCCTACCCAGGTACGTGGGGAATTTCTTGCCTTTTGGGAGGTCTGAGGTCTTCTGCCAGCGTTCAGTAGGTGTTCTGTAGTTGTTGTTCCACGTGTAGATGTATTTCTGGTGTATCTGTGGGGAGTAAGGTGATCTCCGTGTCTTACTCTTCCGCCGTCTTCCCCTCCTTCCCGGATGGCTGTTTTTGTGGCTAAACTGGAGCGTCAGATTTCTTTCTTGCTTATCTCAGTCTAAAGCCCCAACGCCACTCCCCATGCTGCAGCGAGGGATGCTCCTGTGCCAAGGGAATTACAGAGGCAGTGCATGGATTCCTTGCTCATGGGAGGCTTAACAGAGACATCAAAATTGGATGAAGAGGGTTCCTTTTTCTCCACACCCTCTCTAGGATTTATTATTTTTAGACTTTTTAATGATGGCCATTCTGACTGGTGTGAGGTGATACTTCATTGTACTTTTGATTAGCATTTCTCTAATAATTAGTGATACTAATTATTTCATGTGCCTGTTGGCCATCTGTATGTCTTCTTTGGAGAAATGTCTGTTTAGGTCTTCTGCCTATATTTGATTGGGTTTTTTTTAATATATATATTGAGTTGTATAAGCTGTTTGTATATTTTGGAAATTAATCACGTGTTGGTTGCATTGTTTGCAAATATTTTCTCCTAGTCCATAGGTTGTCTTTTCATTTTGTTTATGGTTTCCTTTTCTGTACAAAAGCTTTTAAGTTTACTTAGGTCCCATTTGTTTGTTTTTATTTTTATTTCCATTACTCTAGGAGATGGATCCAGAAAAATACTGCTGCGATTTATGGCAAAGAGTATTCTGCTTGTGTTTTCCTCTAAGAGTCTTATACTATCCAGTCTTACATTTAGGTCTTTAATCCATTTTGAGTTCATTTTTGTGTATGGTGTTAGAGAATGTTCTAATTTCATTCTTTTACATGTAACTGTCCTGTATTCCAAGCACCACTTATTGAAGAGACTGTATTTTCTCCATTGTATATTCTTGCCTACTTTGTCATAGATTAATGGACCATAAGTGGGTGGGGGTTTATTTCTGGGCTTTCTGTCCTGTTCCATTGATCCATGTGTCTGTTTTTGTGCCAGTACCAGACTGTTTTGATTACTGTAGCTTTGTAGTATAGTCTGAAGTCAGGGAGCATTATTCTTCCAGCTCCATTCTTCTTTCTCAAGATTGTTTTGGCTACTCAGGGTCTTGAAGAGTGTTGTTTGTCATGATTGTCATGAATTTATTTACATATCATTAACTTTGTTTCTACAGCATATTTTTAATAACTGCATTTTATTTTATCATAAGGATATATTATAATTGAAACAGTTCTCTGTTACTTGACATTAGGTAATTCCCAGATATTTTTTAAACAATTCACATTTTATTTAGGTTGAAATAAACTATACAAAATTGATTTTCTTCACCAAAAATAACAGCAATATTTTCTATATTATTCCTAGATAAGCCACAAAACACTATTTTTGTAGGTTTTTTAGGTTTTGCTTGTAAATCAAGATGAGGCAGTAGATATAGTCATGGAAAAAGACAGAAGAAAACAGACAAATCAGTTGTCAGTATCCATGGTCTCTGATTCTGTCTTGACCATGAAACAGAAGTGTTCAACATATACCTGTCAAAAAGCTTATGAAGATGTAGGCTCAATAAAGGAATGCAAACAGCGACAACCAGATGTGGAACAACAATGGCAGGCTCTTCCATTCAAACTTTAACTATAACTTGTTCCTTCAACTTCATTTGATAAGGCAAAATCTACACTGAAATCCTTGCTTGGTGAGCTCACACGTTTTTCTTACCGTCTGATCATTTTAACGGTCCCGTACAGATTTTTAACAGCATACGTAAAACTCCTACTATTCAAAGGTTAGTCATGAGCTTCATTGTAATGTTTTATAAAATGTATTCCTTCCTCCCATACCTCCTCCTCAAAGTTTATTTCTTCAAAGAACTGATAACTAAGTACCTGACAATTGGATCCACAGTGACAAATATTATATCTAAAATGACTTAACTAATACAATTTCAAAGCACCATTAGCAGAGATCACACAGAGTGTAACATGGTACTTTCAATGCTATCTTCTGGAAGAACAGTTAGGTCTCCAAAGCATGGGACTTCAAACGGGCCATTTAAACAGGAAGATTATCAATGACTAATGTACTCAATGGGAGGCCTACAGGTCAAGGTATTCAGTGATTAAGTGGCCTCCGTACACCTTACAACTTTTCTGTAAGATATTTTCAAATTTCTTACAGATTTTTTCAAATATCAAATATAAGAGAAAGCCTATTTTAAAAGTCTCTTAGGTATTTTCAATGGTTTCTGAATTATCTGTAGGAAGCTCTGACTTACTTGTATAGAGTTTGATATATGTACCCACCATTAAATCCAAATCGTGTTTTAGATTTATTTATTTATTTATTTATTTATTTATGGCTGTGTTGGGTCTTTGTTTCTGTGCGAGGGCTTTCTCTAGTTGTGGCAAGCGGGGGCCACTCTTCATCGTGGTGTGTGGGCCTCTCACTATCGCGGCCTCTCTTGTCGCGGAGCACAGGCTCCAGACGCGCAGGCTCAGCAGTTGTGGCTCACAGGCCCAGTTGCTCCACGGCATGTGGGATCTTCCCAGACCAGGGCTTGAACCCGTGTTCCCTGCATTGGCAGGCAGATTCTCAACCACTGCGCCAACAGGGAAGCCCCAAATCGTGTTTTATATCAAAATTTATGTTAAGCAAAGTCAAGTTACTTGACCTTTGGTCTGTCAAAGTGTTCCTCAGGTATGCTTTGAGACGCTTTCGCCCATTTTCATAGTGTTCATTCTCAAACTTCATCACAGGAAGAATACATAGGACCTTCAGCAATGCATAAACATTAGGAAAAAACTTGATGTCTGGCAGATGAAGGGCTTCATAAATAGTGGATGGAAGTTCTATATCTTTCCGTGTTTCCACCTGATTCTCCAACAATGCAACTCAGCAGAGAGTGTGTCAGGATTAGGTAAATCACTTCTGTACATGTCAGCATGATGCTCCTCTGATGTATTGAATTTAAGCTGTCCCATGACAGAGGGTACCAGAGGTAAGCATTTAAGAGCTTTGAGGTGTTGTTCTGAGAAGATATCTTTCAGTTCCTGAATAATGTGTTCCACTGTTGGAATACTTAGAGTTTCTTTATAGTAACTCTCAGAGATTCCAGGTTACTGTGCTGAGCTCTGCAAAATTTCCCTGGGAGTTTCATCTGAATATCAAGTTTGGCTGCCAAATTTGTGGCTTCCTCAAACCAAAATTCATGATAAACTTCGATATTTTCCATCACTTCATTTAGTGAATGTAGCACTGCAGTCAAACTACTGGCTGCAAAGAAGACATCAGAAGTTTGCCCCTGAAGATTTTTCTCAAAGGCTCTTGTAAAAGATAGAACATTTTTAAGAACAACAATGGTAACGATGAAATCAAAATCTGTTACTACACTACAGGGTAAAAATGCTCGGCCAGCTATACAGTTATTCCATCTAACATTTGTGTCACTATTTATACCATCTAAACATAAAACAAGTGCTTGTAGGAGGTCCACTAAGATTTCAAAAGCATCATGCCTGCCTGTCCACTGAGAATGGCAAATTTCCTTCAGTTCTTTGCCCCTTTCTTCATTGTTCTGAAATAGGGCAGAAATTACATCGTCAAGCTCTAAAAGCAGTTGTGGTGATCGATGGGAAAAAGAACAAACTTCCTCAATTGTTCCTAACGCAACAGATACTCCCATAACAGGCACTGATTTTGCCAACCACATATTTAAGGCACAGGAAGAGCAGAGTATGTACATAGCTTGGGGATATTTCTCTAAAAGTCTAGAAGCAACAACTTTCATTTTGGAAGAAAATCCACTGGACACAGTGTAAGCCTGGCCACGACAGTACCCCGTGTTGAATCCCCACGTCTCAGTTATCGTAGGGTGAAATTTCACAGCCAGAATTTCTGCATCAGCTTCATAAGGCAGGAAGCCCACAGATTCCTCTCTCAGGTTGTGACAACAAACCTCACCAACACAGGCAGGTGCTCTTCCCCTGCTACGTCCACCACATCGTCAGTGACGATGGAAAAGAAGTGAGAGTCTCTCACTTCCCTGAGGGTTTCTTCCCGGATGCAGCTCTCACAGATCTCTAGCATCTGTTTCTGCTGTGTTTTCGAACAGAACAGTGTGTTAACTGCTGTTGTCTCAAAGCGCCTTCTCAGAACCTCTTCACCAGAATTGATCCGGCACTCCAGCAGGGCTTGAAAGTTATCAGGAGTAAAGAGACCTTCTGGGATTTCATCAGCTTCATGTCCATCCAGAGGTGTGTTCTGTTTTCCTGTAAGAATCAAAATTTCAAATAAAGATTTTAAGTATTCTTTGTTTTCCTTCTCTTCAAGGGTTAAAGGTAAAATGTCTTCACCCTGCTCTTCACCCCTTTCTTCTGCACTGGAGTTCTGAGCATTGCTGTTGTTTATTTCCTTATGTTTTCGTTCCTGTTCAGAAGTTTCATCAATTTTTTTCTGTTTCAGTGTCCTGATTTCATCTTCACTCAATTATTTTCTTCGTTTTCTGTGTCTACTGTGTGGATTATTCAAATGGCTGGTAAGATCAAATATTGTTGGTATTGCATTAGCTCGAAGAACTGTCCTATAAGGGCTAGTTCTACAGATCACAGACATCTCAAAGTGTTTGGCACACAATCGATAATGTTTATTTAGTTGATCAGGTGTTCTATCTTCTAAGTCTGCTCTCCTACAATTCTCCACCCGCTTCTGACATCTGGCTGGATCCCGCGGGAACCTGTAAAAGTCCAGGTCCGACTGCGAGCTCTTGCGCGTGCAGTTGGGGGCCGCGCAGAAGTTCGGCATTGTCTTCTGCCCGCCGGCCGGCCCAGCCCTCCCCTCGCCGCCTCTTCAGGGCAGCCCGCCTGTCGGGGCGGGGCCGGGGAGGGGGCCCCAGATTTTTGTTTAGAAGTACTGATATAAATATCCCAGACTATCAATTTGCGGTCACACAATGATGATTTCCTTAGAGAAAATGCTTCTAATTGGACTTTCTGGGTCAAAGGTTATTGGCATTTTAGGGGCTTTTTATATATATTATCTAATTACCCTCCGGAAAGAGAATTGGACTTCAGTTTCAGACTCGCAAGCAGTGTGAGCAGCTGTCTGGTCACTGAAACTTTGCCAACACTAGATATTGACCATTGGTACCTTTTCATATCTTTATTGAAGTCATATTAATTAGCTACACTAGAGGATTATAAAATAATAATAGTTACACACTGGCCCCTTCCTAATGCCAGATCCTAAGCTGAACACTTTACACACAAACATTTCCCTTAAAAGTCCCATCCATCCTGGGAGATGGTGTTATTAACATCCCCATCCTTTAGATGAGGATATGAAGACAAGAATGGTTAAGTAACTTGCCTAAACTCTCATAGCTAGTAAGTGGCAAATCTGCAACTAGGATTGTGTGATTTCAAAGTTTGAGTTTTTACTGACACAACCATCCTGCTTCAGTAGCATAAGTTTTTAGATGCTGCATAATCTGTCTTAAGTTGTTTCCCCAGAAAGGGTTTCAGACTTTGAGATCTGTGTGCAGGAGAATTATTGGGGAGTGCTCTTGGGAACAGTCCCTGGGGCAGAGAAGCAAGATGGACACAGAGGGAGAAGTTAAATAGCAAAACAGTTGTGACAAAGGCCTCAGCGAGTTCTGGAGCCAGGGTTGGGGTGGGAGGTGCTTCAGAGCATCCTGCATTGGGGCCAGAAAGCCAGACCTTCATAACCCTGTCATTGAATGTGGGCCTGGCCGGATAGTGACTTAACCCTGGATAAGGCAGCTCCATTTGCCCAAAGGCAAGTCCCAGAGAGGCTCCGCTGTGAGCTGTCAGGCAGGAATGAGTGCCTTGGTGCTGAGTGGGGGTATTAGCAGCACAGCACACATCCCCTCAGAACTCAGAAACAGTTGTTCAGGGGACTGACCGGATGAGTCAAGCATAGGCCCAGAGTCCTGCCTGTCTTTAGTCTTTCTGGGAAAAGTATAGTTTTCCAAGGAATTTTTCCTCCTTTTCTGGGACTAGCTGGAGAGGGTCATTGTCACAGCTGTATTCAGCTTCAGAATGTTGGTGGTGGGGGTGGAGGAAAGAACTGAGGCTGTGGTCAGGAGTCCACTGGTCACTGTTCATTAGCTGCTGATGTCACAAAGGGTCTTGTGGGAGGCAATTTCTGGTGCCCTGTGCCACTACCCCTCTTTCACTTCAGGAATCACCTTGCCCCATTTTCAGCTCATATGGTTTTATGGGGCTGGCCCTCTCCCCAGCCCCAGGAACGGGCACAGGACCAAATGCCTCTGGCTACAGTGATTGGTTAAAGAATAAACAGGTGACTTCCCCAGTCTAATGAGAGTCACACCTGGGACTTTGGCTGGAACATTTGGGAAAGAGATTCTCTTTCTACCATAGTTGCTCCAGCCTGGAGTTTCTGGTGGCTATCGTGGCCTTTACTTGGAGAGTACTCATTGGGAGAAAATGGGAGGAAAAAGACACATGGAGGTAGAGACAGAAACAAAGAGATACAGAGGCAGAGAGGGACTGATTTCAGTGACATGGTTTTAGCACTTGAATTCAGACAAGCCTGTGGTTATACTTTCCTTATCACCATTCTTCAGACTTTTCAATTACCATAGCAAATAATTTCCTTTTTCTCCCTCTTAAGAAAGTGTGGCTTGGGTTATGGCCTTTGCTTTTGACAGAGTTCTCATGATAAAAGAGATAGCTGAAGGTCTTAAAGCACAGTAAACAGGGCTTCTTGGCCACCAGCGGCAGTTTTGGGGGGGGAGTGGTCTAGTATCCTTGAGCATCATAGAAGGCTGTAGTAACCACCACTACAGTGTAGTGACGGCACTTACCTAGGGTCACACAGGTGCTGGAAAATCCAGTCGGAGGACATACCTCTCCCAATGCAGAGAAGGAACTAAATGTACGCTGACCTTCCCTAAAATCTTTATGTGATAAATAACACGGGTATTGATGGCTGGTGAGGTGAGATGGGCTGCGTTATGTGCTGAGAGATACAAAGATGAATCAGTCATGAACTCTGGCCTCAAGGGGCTATTCTCAAAGTTTTTTTTCTTTTCTTTCTCTTTTTTAAAATAAATTTGTTCGTTTATTTTTGGCTGCATTGGGTCTTCGTTGCTGTGTGTGGGCTTTCTCTAGTTGCGGTGAGTGGGAGCTACTTTTCGTTGAGGTGCACGGGCTTCTCACTGTGGTGGCTTCTCTTGTTGCGGAGCACGGGCTCTAGCTACGCAGGCTTCAGTAGTTGTGGCACACAGGCTCAGTAGTTGCGGCTCGCGGGCTCTAGAGTGCAGGCTCAGTAGTTGTGGCACACGGGCTTAGTTGCTTTGCAGCACGTGGGGTCTTCTGGGATCAGGGCTCGAACCCGCGTCCCCTGCATTGGCAGGTGGATTCTCAACCACTGCACCACCAGGGAAGCCCTCAAAGTTTTTTTCTTAAACTCAACGTATTTGAGGTAGAATTGACAAGATTTGAGTATCAATGGAATGGAGGAGAGGAAAGAGATGATAGAATTAAGAATGACTGTAGCCAAAACGATTAAGTAAGGTGGGGAGTAGAGGAGAATCTGATTAACTGAATTCTGGTTCACCAAGTCTTACTCACTGTAGGAAGAGCCATGAGCCATGCAGTTTTCTTCCCTTCTTCCCTCCCTTCCTACTCCTTTTTCCCCTTCCTTCCCTTCCCTTTCCTTCCTCCCTCCCTCCCTTCTTCCCTTCGCTTTCTTATGCCAGAGGTAGATATTCATGAAGTATGAGAGGCCAGAATTGGGAGTGCAACATGTAACAATTAAATGACAGTGTCATAAAACTATCACTCTGCTAGATTCCAGGAATAAAATAGGATGTATTTGTACTGATTTAAAGTTATCTATGTTTATTTGCTTTTCTACCACTTGCTATTTTGAATGAAAGAATTATTTAATGTGTCAAAGATTCTTTTCCTTAATACATGCCTCCTTATTTACCACTCTGCTTCATCTCCTCTCTTTTTTTTTTTTAATTTATTTAATTTATTTATTTTTGGCTGTGTTGGGTCTTCGTTGCTGCGCATGGGCTTTCCCTAGTTGCGGCGAGCGGGGGCTACTCTTCGTTGCGGTGCACAGGCTTCTCATTGCAGTGGCTTCTCCTGTCGCAGAGCACAGGCTCCAGGCACACGGGCCTCAGTAGTTGCGTCACTCGGGCTCAGTAGCTGTGGCGCTGTAGAGTAGTACATGGGCTGTAGAGCGCAGGCTCAGTAGTTGTGGCGCACGGACTTAGTTGCTCCGCGGCATGTGGGATCTTCCCAGACCAGGTATTGAACCCATGTCCCCTGCATTGGCAGGCAGATTCCCAACCACTGCACCACCAGGGAAGCCCTATCTCCTCTCTTTTTTCCTGTTCCCTCTTACTAAAAGCCAAACGTTGATAAGAAAGTAAAAGAAAATACAGAAGTTGTGTCTAAATAAACTTAAATTGTGTTCATTTTCCCCCATTTTTCAAATTGTCCAATTTCATCAGACAATGACCTCAGTCTAGCCTAGAATAATAAAGGCAATTATCAGCTACTCTGCTGCATGAATAAGCCCTAATTTTGCTTTGCCAAGCAGTCCATTAACTGTTTGCTGGATTCTTCTGTTTTTCTTCTTTGTGTCGGAATCAAGGCAAGCATCACAAGCCAAGTAGCCATACTGCAGACTGGAAGGAAGTGGAGAGCCAAACAAGGAAAACAGACTCAGGGACGATTAATTTTCCCTGAACGAGAAACAACCTACTCTGATCAGAGAAGACCAGTGTCACTTAACATATGACCAACTACTGTCCACGGAATGAATTACCATGGTAACCCAGGGCTGCAGAGCACAAAACTTCTGGATCAACCCCATTTTGTGCTCATTGGTCACATCTTGTGCCTTCTGACTCTTATTGAATATCTACTGTGTGTAAAGCATGTGATGAACTTCATCATTACTAAATAGAATTTGGACAAAGCCCAACCCCCCTTTCCAATACAGAATGTACCTTAGGAATAAGATTGAGCAGAAATATAATTCCATTCCATGCCCAGAGACTATACGGGTATCCACTTGAGATGGGACGATACACATTAGGCTTAGTCCTGATGCTCCAGGCAGGCCCACTTCAGCTCACTCTCGGGGCTGAATCCAAAGTACTAGGGTGGATACAGTCATGTGTCAAACTGACTACACAGCCAGAGAAAACACTGGAGAATGACCAAGCTGAAAGAAAGCATCTTTCCAAGTCAGGGCTTACACTCTCCACAGATAGACCTAAATCAGTCTGTCTTTTGACTGTGGAATGGGAAAGGATCCTTAAATTGGACTGATGTCCGTGAAGCTCAGAAAAGCTGGAAGGGAATAGGATGACACTTGGCAAATAATAACTTTACCTTCAGGGAAATCCACAAAGCTTACTGGTTGTCAGAAATTCCCACAAGGAGCTCTCGCCCTGCAGCAGTCTTGCCAATTACAAAAGTTCAAAGCTTATGGAGGAGTCACTATTAGCCTGGCACTCTGCCAAAAGCTTTGTAAGAGTTAGTTCACTTAAATCATCCAGTGAGTCTATGATATAGTTTTTAATTAATCTGGGAAATCGGAGGCTCCAAGCGGTTAACTAATTTGACTAGAATCACAAACTACAAGGTGGTAGAACCAAAGTAGTCTGACCCCAGATAAGCCTATGCTCTTATCAGCTCTGCTTTGCTGACTCAGTGCCCAGCTTCTTGACCTGGCAAGGAAAACTATGGAAAGCTGTGTATACGGACTGTGGGGCCCACACAGAAACATCTTCCTTGGGCTGTCCTCTAATATTATTCCCTCTGCTTTGCCAGAATGTAAATGAGAGACCAACCTGGCTGAACCATGCCCTTATGTCATTTGTGGAAATGTAGTAAAAGGCATTTGTTCCCTGCTATTCGCTGATCTAAACAGGGATTGATTTGATTTATTTCTAAATAGTTTTACAAATTAATTTGGAGGCAGTATGCTGTAGTGGTAAAGAGCACGGCCTTAGGAATAAGCCTGCCTGGGATCAGTATCAGCTCTGTGTCTTACAGCTAACCCGCCTGACCCTCACATCCTTTATCTGTAGAGTCAAGGTGATGATGGTTCTTACTTCGGACGATTATTATGAAAATTAAAATGAAGTACTTAGAAGTGTTCTGAGCACAGAGTTAGCCCTCAGAATTAGATATTGGAATTATTTCTCTGCTTGCTGTTTTCAGAAAGTAAGTTACATTCCCAAAATCTCTTCCCTAGAAGTCCTGCAGCCAGGTGTGCTCTAGAATTCACAATTTGGGGGATTTTAGAAAGGTAGCAGGGCATCTGTACCGTATATGCTTTATGATGTAGCTTCCTCGGTGGGGCCTGGGACAGCACACAGTGATCAAATGCAGGCATATTTCTTCAGCAAAATGTATAACTTCTTACTCTCAGTGGGATAAGTAGAGATGATAAGAAGTCTCATGTCTTTTGTGGCAAGTGAGTTTGCCTGTGACTACAAATAAGTAAATACATAAATGGGCTTGTTTTCAGAACTCTTTGCCTTTCAGAATTGTGGACAAGAGACTGTAGATGTTAACTGCAGGACAGGAGTTTCACTAGGCATCCAATTCCACTCCCAGCTTCAGCCATCTCCTCCCTGAAATGGATCCCCCATCAGCACTTCCTGGACTCGCTTTCATGTCCAGGTACAGAAAGGACAACTCCCGGTCACTTCCTATTGGTACTGCAGGCCTGACTTGTTTTCTTTCCCATCAGACCTGCTCCTCCTCCCATATTTCCTCTCTTTATTAGCAGCATCTCAAATTCCAGTCCCCTTGGAATCCCACCTCTCCAGCCAGTCGGCTGCACTGCCCTGCTGCTGGTGCTCTCCTGCTCTCCCGAAATCTCTCCCCCATCGTCTGGCTGGAACCTCTCTCCCTCACTGGTTGTCCCAGCCTGGCCATCAGACACAGGCTGCTGGGTCAGTCTCCCCACAGTGCCGCTCACATCCTGGTCCTCCACATTTGAAGATCCCTCTTGCTTTCAGGAGAGTCCTAGCTCGCCAGCCAGCTCTTAAGGGTCTGTGGAACCTCTTCTTAACTTCTCTTTCCAGTCTCACCTGCCTTTTCTCCAGCACACCTGTGGACTTGCTGTTTGTCCAACAACCCATGCAGCTGTCTCTGTGTGTTGGTGTGTCCTCATACTGAGCCTAATTTACCCTCCCTCGTCTCTACCTTTTGAAACCTTACTCAAGCCATTTGCTGCCTCTTCCTTGAAGACTGTTTTGATTGCTCCAGCGGGAAGTGTTCCCCTCCCACCACCCCATCGTCCTTTCCTTGTTGCTTCCCTCATTCTCCAGTTGCTCTGTCCATCTTGCTGTCTGTAGGGAGGCTGCACAGCATCATGGTCAGGAGTCCAGGCATTACGTACCTCATCAGGTTGTTTTTAGCACATTTACTGCTTTGCTGTGTGTAAAGGAAACCATTTAGCAGAGTGCCTTGGGGACAGCGAGTACTCTTATCAGTGTTTGATTTTTTGTTGTTGTTGTTTTTCTTATTCTGTACGTTATAGCATGAGTGCCCTCGTGGAAGAAACATGTCTAGTTCATTGTTCAAATCCTCTTCAGTGCTTTTCATAATCTCTCACACACCGTGGGTAAAATGAACATTTGTCAAATGGAATTCTTATACCTTCATACTCTTCCTTTTTAATATTCAACTCACCTACAGCCCTTTTTGGAGTGAAGGTCTCAGAAGCTCAAAAGAATGAAAAGGTCGAGCCAAAGTGAGAAGATTGTGTTCTTGTGTGTGTGTGTGTGTGTGTGTGTCTGTGTGTGTGTATTTTTAGTATTTATCTGTATGTATAGTATTTTAGTATACTTTAGTATATATCTGTATATGTAGTATTTGTATTTAAATACACAAGAGTCATAGGGACTATATCCATTTCTTTGAATGGCTCAACCTAAATAAAATCTGGAAAATTCTATATCCATCAGTGCTCCTGAGGAATAGCGTATGAAGAATGAATGAGAAATAAATCAGTTTAGGGTATGAGAAGAGGACCACCTGGCAGAGGCAACGGGAAGCTTCATTAAGGTCTGTTAAACCCCAGCTACTAGGTCAATAACAGGGGGATTTGTTTTGAGCTCTGTAAAACTGTAAGTATGTTTAATTGCACTGTGTAATCCAGGCAAACCGTTGACCCTTCTCAGATGCTCTGCTGTCAATCCAGCTGCTGTGCCAGCTGTTTCCTTTCGTCCCAAAGCCGCTCCCCCAGGTTCAAGTGAGCCAAGGCAGCCAAGGAGATAAAAGCCTTTCCTCTCTCACTGGAACTGGATGCCTGTGTGACAGACCATCTGCCACAGTCCTGCAGTATCTGATCAGATCCCCCTCTGCCGTGGCTGTGGGAGGGGCAGCCGGGGAGTTGAGAGCAGAGGCATCACAGAGACCAAAACAGAAAAACCGTATCTAGTCCAAGTCATCAGATCCAAAGGGAAAGGCACGCTTTACAAACAGAGGGCTTTTAAGTGTACGGTTGAGTTGCAGGGTGAGCAGAGAGAGTCTGCCTTTCCTCCACCATCTCCAGCCCTGGAGGTAGGTGGGCACTGCCGGGACCCTCCTCAGGATTCCAGGTTGGACACAGTTGGGGCCTAAACATGCCATCCTGAGTGTGTGTGGCTTTTGCTTGGTTTTTTCTCCACACATAATCCATTCTTAAGAGCACCCCACTTTCCTCTGGGGAATTATCGCATTCCATAGTGTGCAGTCATGATGTGGTAGTAAATCCAGGGCACGTGTCCCCCAGTTTGCAGTTGAATATTCCATGCCAAACCCTTCAGCCTTTACTTAGATCCTGCAAGTGTCCCCACTGCCTTCTAGAAAATTCTCTTTCTGCTGAAGTTTCTAAATACGTTTCTATGGCTTTTAATCAAGAACCCAAACTCAGAGCCTGTCTGATTGATGGGCATCTGAAAAGGGCCTTTCTACAAACAGCATTTCCATTCCTTCTAGTCCTTCTCCAGAAGGCTTCCAGGCTTAAGGGAACATTCCCCAGAGGAGAAGAAAGAAACAAAAGACTTCCATAGACAAGTAATCCAGGGAGCCGGCTGTGGGCAGCATGGGCGGCAGGGTTGCACTCACTCAGCGTCTCCGGAGCAGCTCACGCTAGCTGGACCCTGCAGGAAGGTGTGGGCTGAGCTGATCAGCTCATTGAAGCCCCACCCAGCTAAGCATCCAAACTGAGTTTATGCTCTTGGGTTGAAAACCTTTTCTAAAATGTACTGATATGTTTTACATTTCTGTGTCAAGCTCTACTGCAGCGGTGCCCTCAGCGCCCATTTCTTGGGCCCCCTGGAGCTGTTTGCCTCTGTACTAATTGCCCTGCTACTTGAGTGCCTCTGTAATTTTTAGTGTTCTCCCCCTCCCCACTTCCTTATTTTGAGTAGTTTTCTCTCACTTCTCACCACTAAACGTGTCTGCACACTGTATCACTCTTCTAATTTTCTATCAGCTTTGAAACCAAAACGTCAGGCTGGTTAGAACTAAGTGTAAAGCAGAGTGAAGGCTTTGGTTGTGAGTAAAATGCATCTCAGCACATGGGCTTTGTGGCTTCACCTTTCCTCCTATAAAAGGAGTTTTCTCTTGTATTCTGAAATGATAAGATTGTCAGAGCTGAACTCCAGACACAAGAGATGTTTCTGTGCTCAGAAACCAATTTTATTTCTCTCAGATTTGACTGAACTTCCTCAGCTGCTTTTCTTCCTCCAATGGACTGTTAATCATCTTGACAAAAATCAGTAGAAATCACTGAGTTCTTACAGGCTGCTCTTGATGAGATGTTTACATCAGAGTCCACTCTTGTCAGAGAGGAGACACGAAAGATGGATCAGGTAGCTTTTGTTGCATAACAAGCCACTCTGAAACCTAAAAGTTTAGAATGCCGATCTTTGTCTGTTCGTCTGTGATTCTCTGGTTCAGAAATCAGGCTCAGTTGGGGTGGCGTGTTCCTGCCCCACTTGATGTCACTTGGCGACTTTAGCTAGGACACCGGGGATGGTTGGGAAGGCTGGTTCTCTCTCACCTCATGGTCTCATCCTCCAGGAGGCCAGGTGGCCAGCTTGAGCTTCTTCCTGTGGATGCTGGGTTATAAGACGGTGAGGATGGAAGCTATGACAGTAGGCTCAGAAGTCCCACAGTGTCACCTCAGCCATATTTTGTTGGTCGAAGCAAGTCACAAGACTGGTCTACGCTCAAGGAGTAGAGAAATAGACTCCATCTCTTGATGGGAAAAGGGGCAAAGACTTGTGATCATTTTCAATCTATAGCAGCAGGAACCCCCAAACTCATCATTTTATAAAGGACCAATAAGGCATAAACTCTTCTGATTCTAAAATAATCATCTTTCCCTGGCCTTGTCCAACCTCTTGTTATCTGATTAGTGCTTGTGAATTAACAGATTGCTTTCATGTTCTGTATTTCATTTATCTACAGGACAAACTTTTGAAGTGTGTCATTTCCTGTTTTGAGGTCAAGGATTAGAAGCCCAGAGGAGTTAATGACTCACTCAGGGTCCCACAGCTATGAAACAGGGGCACCTCAAGTCCTGTGCTTGTCCCCTGTGCTCTTCTTATGAGGAATTCCATTTATTTCAAGAGGTCGGTCTGCTTATTTCGTATCATGTTTGAGATCAGATTGAAGCTGGTTCTGCCCCCGGTTCAGGGGGCAGATTGCTGGTTCAGGGCTACCACTGACTCATGGGAGATGAGCGCACATTCGTCTGGGATGCACTTCTCCCTAACCACAGAGTTGTGCTTACAGATGCCACAGGTGCTTTCAGTGGGCTCTAGATCGGCTACACTGCAAGTAGAAGTATTGGTATGTACAGCTGGTACTCCTCAGAAGAGCAGGACTAATAGCCATATCACTATAAAATGATAGCCGCAGACTGGGAACTTTTATGGCTTCTAAGCATATATAGTGAAATTCTTTAAACCCGTTGCCTTCAGAAATCTATAGCATCTAGCTGTCCTGTTAAATGAAGTATGCATGCCATGGTTCTCTAGCACAAATGAAGTTTTGAATTCACCTGGAAACATGTTTGAGCTGTTAAATAGTCATCTTAAAATAAAAGAAGGAAAAAAAAAAAAAGGAACGTTCTACCCACCTGCCTGAGAATCTTGAAAATTTACTAAGGGGATGCTTTAAAAACGAAATGTGAATAAAGTAAATCATCGAACAGAGCCTCCACACTGGACAGAAAGTTCAGGGATACATGGAGGGATCAGAGATCATTATTGCCAACTGTGAAGGAATGTCAGCCTTAAAATGGCTACGGTGATACATTATTTATTTACCTACTGCATTTCTATGCTTCCTCTAGCTTTTCATTTCAGATGCCAAGGAATCTGAGGCAGGGTTCTTGGAAAGTCACTTAATTTCTGTACCTTGTGACACTTAGCAGTATGCTGTCATTGATGCTGCTTTTGCAGCTTCACATTTTTATTATATGGAGGATTCTTACTTGTAATTCCTTTCTTTATTCCCAGTTCTGTGAGAGAGCCAGGGCAATTTCTCCGTCTGAGTGAGGAAGCCGAGACTATGAGGCTATTCTAAAATCACAAATTTAGTTAAGTCAAAAGTGAAGCTAAAACCCCTGTTATAATTCCTTCCACCTGTCATATTGCTGGCTTTTAAAAATATGTAATAGTCTATGGATTGTTTTCCGAATATCAAATAAATAAATGCACAAATAAATAAAAGTCTAAACAAGAAAATAAAAAATTATTTAAGATCCCACCACCTAGAAATAACCACTGTCATTCTGTCATTGGCTGGCTCTGTTTTCTTGTCTTTAGTATTACTGGTATTATATGTGTATACAGATTTTTATCATGATTTTTGTTGTTTGGCTTGTTTTGCTTAAACTTAGATCAGGAGTATTTTTCAATGCTATTATAAAATCTTTGGAAATATAACTATGAAATGCTGCCGTGATACCATGTCATATGCATATTCCATAATCATTTAATCAGTGCCCTGTTGTCTGACAGTATCATGGATACTATCTTGTTTTTAATCCAGTACATAACAATGGAATGAAAAAGGTTATGTATAAATTTTCTTTTATATTTCTGGCTTTTTCCTTAGGACATATTCTTATGGGCCTGTAGGGTCAAAAGCCGTTACGTTTTTTAAGGCACTTGACATTTCTTAAATATTAAATCTCCCCCATTAAATTCAGGCGAAACTCAGACTGTGAAAGACAACTTCTCAATAGTAAGCACCAGGGTTCGCTCTACTGGAAATTCTCTTCTAGGAGAGGCAGGAACATATTCGATGGACAGTGGCTTGGTCTCACAAATTACACCCTACACAGAGATTGGTAATAATTTCTTTAATGGGCTTTGCTGTCTTACTTTTGCTCTCTGTGTCCCTGTTCTAAGATTCTGCTGTAACTTCCACAAAATTCTCCACTATGAGATTAAAAAGTGGGAATGAGAGGAATAAGTAAAGTGTGGAAATCTGGTGAGAAGGCTGTGTTGTAGTTATCCTGGGCCTGCTGTCCTTTGCATCTATTCCTTCTGCCTGGAATGCTCAGTACAACCTTTTCGTTCAGTTACTTCAACTCATCTTCAAATAATCAGCCTAGTCCTTGCTTCCTCTGGGAAGCTTACTCTGTCCTCCTCCCCATTAAATCTCACTATAGTGGCTTCGTGGTACTTACTGCCTAACTGTGGTATTTATCACATTTTAAACTTTACATTTATTTGAAGACTTGTTTGGTTAGTATCTGCCTCACCTACTAGATTGTGAATTTCAATCACATCTGATTTTTGCACATTATTGTATCTTCAGTAGTTGGCATGTAAAGGTTCAATAAATATTCGTTCACTTAATAAATGATTGAGTGAATGGATGAGTGAAGACAAGGCTATATAAGTATCAAAATAGAAGAAGTCAGGGGTCAGGGAAAGTAGGGAGCAAGGAGGTGAGTGTGGTTCCAAAAGGGCAATATGAGGGATCCTTATGGTGATGGAAATATTCCCTAGCTTGACTGGGTCAGTGTCCATACCCTGACTTGGCAAGACGTGGGTAAAGTGTAGACGGGATCTCTCAACCTCATGTGAATCTACAGTTATTTCAAAATAAGGTTTAATTTAAAAAACAGAAGTGATGTTCAGTCTGTGGAAGTTGGCCTAAAACACTTGTCTGAACACTGAGTTAAAAGGTGAGGAAAGCTCCAAATTACTTAACATGGTTGCTGGTGGACTTGTCCACTACATGATGAGTATAAGGATGTTGGAGGAGCTGTTTCTGTCACTATGCTCCTCCTATAAATGTTTGGCTGGAGAAAACCCAGATGTACATTTTCTGAGACATACAGAGGGTATCAAATGGGAATGGAATGTTTAAGAGCTCTATCTTGTAAGGAGTAAAGAGCGGCCTTTTTGAGGATGCTAAACCATCTGTAGTCATGGTCTGGCTTTTCTAGCACTGTAACATATGAGCATGCCATTCAGTACTGTCTTTATATATCCTGCAGGAAAATATCTTCTCCTCATGCTTTTTCTGGTACTGATGTATAAGTTTATGATGGAAGTGACTGTTGCTAAGCCCTGGTCAGAATGTTCCCTGGGATCTACAAAAGCCAAGGTGTTTGCCATTGGTTTACAGAGCAGAGAGAACTTTCAAGATGTCAGTGGTAGCTGAGCTCTGTTCCCTAAGGAGGGAAAAATTTATTGCAAAAATCCTTTACTTAGTGAGAAAGTAATTTGGCATCAGATAAAATAGGAGGGAGACCTTATCAATATTAGGGTCATATCAAGAGCTCATCTTCTGATCTTTCTTTAACGTATATATGTATATATTTTTAATAATCTTTCCTTATAAACACATTAGGTTTTTCTTTCTCTTCAGATTTGTTATAGTAGTTGTGGGAGGATTCCCTTTAGATTTGGTCAGTGTCTGGTTAGTATATAAATGTGCATGTTTCTTTTCTAAAGGACAAAGAAAATTTTGTCTTCAGTTCTTATAAACTACATTTCAAAGGCAAAATTTATTTGTATTTCTTACACAGTTCTTTGAGTATTTAAAAAATTTTTCTCCCAACTCATACCCTGCCTCTTCCTTTCTTCTGTTTTCTCTGATTACTATCCTCCCATAGAATTTGCAGAACAAAATAACTCTGCAGTAATAGGTTGTAACTGCTCAGTAATTGCAAGCACAGTGCTTGAGTGCTTCACGCAATGGGTTGGTACAAAAACAGGACCCCTTCAGGTCATCTCTGCTGGAGATATTTATCATCAGAGAGATGCAAATACAGTCATCTGGAAAATGCTTTTTTAAAAATTAATTCAAAGGATGTTGCGTAAGAGTGGCCAAAATCTCATGATCCACAAAGCTGCTAGCAATGAGAATAACGGAATACAGAACACACAGAAGCAGCACTCGATTGATGCTAAAATGAAGGAAGGTTTTTGGGAAGGAGGCTGAAGAGCACAGGGTAAGTCAGTTCTTGTTTGACAATCTGATTACTAAGAAATAAGAGAGAGTAAACAGCCTACTGGATTAAAGGTCTGGTGGGAACCAGTAAGCTGCTCTCTGAGCACAGTTGCCAGGGTGATAATAAAACCATTGAGATGTGCAGAGAGATGGACATGGATCTTCTAGCAGGAGAAACAGCAAGGAAAATGGAAGTGAGCGTTGGCAAATATTTTCCTGCAAACTTGCAGAAGCTCTGTTCTTTGCAAATAATGGGTAAGGTGTTAGTCTTTATAAAGCTGCACTCAAGGCAAATTTTATTTTCCTTGTATAATGAGGTATCGTAAAAGATGTTACTGGAAAACAAAACATCACTGAGAAAAGGACTTGAAAAACTTGAGGTGGGTAAGACTTCGGAGATAAGTTATCTACACTTTTCTTTAAAATCTCCAGAATTAATGATGCTAAGTCCACACTACCAAATATTTAGAATGACTATAGGTCAGTTGAGTTATCCAGTCTGAGAATAAAGGAAATCAGAAAATAGTTTGAGATGAATGAAAATGAAAACACAACATACCAAAACTTACAGGCTGCAGTTAAAGCAGTACTTATGGGGAAATGTATAGCCATTGATGACTGTAGTTTTTAAAAAGGATATAGATATCAAATTAGTAACCTAAACTTTCATCTTAAGAAACTAGGAAATGAAGAGCAATGTAACTCAAAGCAGCAAGTAAGATTAGAGCAGAAATAGATTAAAGAGCAAATAGAAAAATGTTAGAGGAAGTCATTCAGTAAATATAGTTGAGCATGTTTACGTGCCAGGCATTGTACTAGGTATAGCTAACACCACGTCTTTCTCATCCCCTTGTCTGTGGGTTCCTCATGGGAAAGAGTTTGCGTGAATTGCCTTTGTGACCTCTACAGTGGTTTTTAGGTAGTACTCAATGAATGTGGCCCATCTGACTGAAAGATTAGTACTCACTCATCCTTATTTCTATCAACAATACTCAGAGGTTGCTACAGTTCATCATGCCTGTTTGTGTAATAATATCACTAGCTAGAAATTACTGAATACTTTCCAAGAGACAGACTCTACCTTAATCACTGATGTTCACAGAAATTTTGAAGAAAGTATGAATATCAGCCCTTTTTATAAATGAGGAAACAATGTTGAATTGTAGGTCACAGATAGTAATATGTGGTAGAGATGAGATTGGAGCTGAAGCCTGCAGTACTCTTCCCACCACACCACGGTGAGTACTAAAGGAAGGTGTCACTTGAATTGGACCGAATATTATGGAAAACGAGGTACTAAGGATTCCATGTCCCAGTGTGCTAAACGACATGACCTCTGAGAACAGCTGCCCAGGTAGGCACAGCTGTCCAAGAGGGGTGCCTGGGAATGTCGTCCTGCGGTAGCTGCTGCCTTTCATGGAAAGTGAGCTTTCAGATTTCAACGCTGAGAGCTATGTAAGGCCTTCCAAAATTGATTTTTTTCCTATGATGGCTTTTGTACTCTTTAACAACCCAGGCTTATTTTTTGATTGAACTAGACCCTAGTAATTTCCAGACTAAATGGATTTCAGAAGTTCCAAAATGCTGAACTGTTTGAAAACTACACAGCCTACATGTGGCCACAGAGGGAATCTTCCTCTTGAGCCAACTGCATTCTGAATATTGAAAGTCATTTTTACAGCTAATGCAGTTTCTCCAGATGGATTCTTTTTCAGATTTGGTCGACATTACCAGAAATATAAGTTCTTCTTATTAAAAAAAAAAAAAACATTTCTTTGAGTTTGAAATAAATCGAAGTTAGAAATAGTGTTCTGTGAGTGGAAATGTGAATTAAGATGCCTCTAACGTCACTTGTTCCTGATGCAGTTTTCCCTGAGGATGTTGTCAGCAATGCACTGTGATTGTGTTGAGAAGGAAAAAGAGCTACTTTATACGGCTTAGTAATCTCTCCAGAATTAATTCCATAAGGGACAGTCAGTACATCCATTTTGGCTAATAACCACAGTATATGGTAGTTATCCGAAGTAAGCACCCTTTCCACCTGGAAGACAAATTTGAAAGCTAAATTCTTGATGTTATCTTGGAGATGTCTCATTTTGTGGTGTCCCTGTGATTTAATTATCAAGCGTCTGTGTTGCAAAGTTTTGTTTTTAACTTCTTAATTGAGGCATAACATGTATATAGTTAAGCATATAAATCTTCTGTGGACAATCCAGTAAATGTTTCCATATGTATACATCTGTGTAACCACATCAAGACCAAGATACAGAACATTTCCAGCACCCCCAGAAAGCTCCATTGTGCCGCCTGTTAGCGAATAACCTCTTCAGAGGTAACCGTATTCTGACTTCTATCACTATATATTTGTTTTGCCTGTCCTTAAGCTTTGTAACCATAGAATCATGAATGTGTATTCCTTTGTTTCCAGTTTGTTTTGTTCAACATTATTTCTCTAAGATTCATCCATGTTGCATGTAGCACTAGTTTATTCTATTTTGTTCTGTGTAGTATTCCATTGTACCACATTTCCTTTTAAGCATCATAGCCAAGATGACCATACATTTACTCAGTGTGATAGGCAAAGAACCTATCTGTCACTGCTAGAGGAAGATACATTAAATTTTTAAAAATCCTATGGTCTTATCTCACCCTACAGAGAGAGACAGAGAGAGAGAGTGAGCAAGAGAGAACATCATCTAGCCAGAAAAACTTCATCTCACATCGGCAGACAAGTCAGCCCTTTATTGGGTCTGAGCAGTTTCACTTTTCAACTGCCTCTACAATGGTTTGCAATATTCAGGGATTCCTAATAAGAAGGTAGTATTGGTAATTGACGAGCATGGAAGAAAACACTGCCTTTTTGGCTCATAATCAGTAAAGCGTATTTAGTCGTTGAAACATCATTGGCAGCTTCAAAAAGAGGCAGTTTCTAGGAGCAGTACACTTGGGACAAGTGTTGATGGTGTGGAAGCCAGAGTCACGTTGACACTCAGTAGATATCAGTACGTGGAATGTACTTAGTGCACTCAATACGTGAGTATATGAGGACCAGGAAGAAAGAGGCTCTATAGCTAGAGCCCATAGACATGAAAGAGCAGAACAAAGTGAGATGGGTGAAGAGGTTTAATGGAATAAAACCTGAGACTGGGGGGATTTTATATAGAACTACGATAGTATGGTGTATCTGAACACATATCACGGTTCCAAGGGGGTGGAGATGAATAGAGAAATGGGAGCCTAGATCGTCTTCTAGCATTTGAGACTGTTTTATGATCTTGTAGGGGAGTGAGGCATTCTGAGGTCATTACAGCATAAAGTGTACAAAACTGCAGACCTTATTAGTGCATTGTCTTGAGCCAGCCATCATGATAGTCATGCTAACTAGAAGCAGAGAGGCATTTGATAAAATAGTAAAAAAGGAGAATGATGTAGAATTCATATATCATGAAAGAAAGAGCTTGAGGTGAGAACATGACTTATAAACTCTTTCAGCTTCACCATTCCAGTTATATCATTAAAATAAATAAGTATTTTGTCTACAATTCATTCATTCATTCAATTAGTTTTTGTTGAGCTCCTCCCATGTGCCAGGATACGGGAAGAGACTTATAGGTACCAATGCCCATTGTCAATGACCACACTCTGAATCAGCATCTTAGCTATTTTCCAAGGACATTTTATCCTACATCTGTTTTTGCTGCCTGTACTTTCAAGTCTGTGACTATATTTACAGTTTTCTTTTTGCCTTTGACGTTTGCACTTCTCACCTCAATGCTTCAGTAACTCTCCATGCCCATTACATATCCTGCAGCTAATAGCTACGCTGCTTAACTAAGAAAAATAAAAGAAAAATAAAAGAACCTTGAGTTGGGAATTTGTTGAGAACTACGAGCCAAAAGCTCCTACATCCTGACTGTGCATTTTCTGAGCATGGTTTACAAAGGAAAAGCATCTGGGTTTGCTTGGGTGTGGACGGAAGAGAAAAGTAGGCATCTGCTGGTACTTGGGGTGTCCATAATGAAGTTCCTTCACTGTCAGGTACCCCTACTATAAGAGGGAGGGGAATTTGTTTTCCTTCATCCTTTAGCTTCAGATGGTCTGAGAAATGTATCTATTGTGCAAGTTGCTCAGTGCTCAGGACAGGAAATTCAATAAGAAATGTCATTCAGATGCTGAATTGCATTCATTTTGGGTTGAGAAAGAAGGTCCAAGGAGGAGGAATGGAGAAGATATAATGGACTGATAAAACAAATCTGGAAGGAGAGAAAACATTTGACCCTAGCTGAGGTTACAATATTACAACAGGACTCTTGTTTTTTGAGCACTTACTACTTGTCAGACCCTGTGCAGCTCCCAGGGCTTGCAGTATCTGATTTAAGCTTTCTGGCAATCTGACCAGGTATCTACTATTAATTTTATCATATTAAGAAGAGGAGACTGAAAATCAGATACTTTCTGTAGATCACAGAGCTTATACACAGCAGATCTGGGATTTGAACTCTGGCCTGAGTGACCCCAGAAGCCATGAATTTAACCAAGTGGCATGCTGTCCCCATCTCTATGTGTAGGTTGAGATAAGGGAAGTGGTATAGGACAGAATGCTTTTCATTAGGAGGTGAAGGTAATCAGAGGCAGAGGTACCTGCACGTTTGGAGACAGAGAATTGGAAGGATGGATCCTCAAGTTTTATAAAAACTTGCAGGATCTCTGCAAACCTCTGAATACTCTAGTGCATCAGGTAGCTCTATACTTAGAGGGGTGGGTATCACTGCCAGTCAAACCTGGATATGTCCTTCTATACGGAAACCTGATTTTCTTGTCTTCATTCATCAACCACTCTGAAGCTAAACCAGGGCCTCCACAACTGGAAAAGCTCGCTAACCTTCTACGAGCTCTCTCCTTATGATGTCTCATCTGCATCTCACCATGCTGCTGTGAAGTATGATGCAGATGTAATTACTCCATTTTCATAGATGAGGAGTCTGAGCCATAGGAAACTACATGGAATTGGACTAGCTGGGTCCCTGCCCCCTCCCTGTTCTCCAGGCTGGTTCAGTTGTTTGTGCTTCAGTCTGTGTAACCCTGCCAAAGAACCAGTGCCAATGCTTGTCAGAATTTAAATTAAATTTCAGAGGGTTCACAGGCTTGATTTCTTCTTCTCTTGTTTTTTTTTTTTTCCCTTTTTAGGAAAATGGTCTCAGAGACTTGATGTATTTGGTCGCTTCGAGTCCTTCCTACTCTAGAGCCAATTCCACAAGCTGTTTCTGGGAAATGCAGGGAGCAGAGCCTCACCCAGACCCGCTGAAGCCTGAAGGGTGGCAGAACAACCAGGGGCCTCCCTAGTGATTCTGGAATCATGAAGACTGCACAGCCTTCCCTACTGACTCCATCCATGCTAGTGGGGCTAGAGTCATGTCTTGCTTACTAAAAAGCATGAGCTCTTCATTATGCCAGGCATTATGCTGTGTGCCGGGGATTTAGAGGTAAATGAAACTCTGTCCTTACCTTCAAGGCTATCATAGCTCAGGCAAAGTGTGTTTGGGGGATAAGCCTAACAGCCTACCCTTAATAAGCCATGGTTAAGCATGAGACCAATTGCATGAATAACGTGTTACAGGATTTCTGAGGAAGAAAGAATTGATTGTGCTTTGGGTAAGGAGAATGAAGTGGGGAGGCTGTTTGAGTTGGGCTTTGGGGCACGAGGAGTGTTTTACAGCAGAGGCAGCATTATGAGCAAAAGTGAGAAAACATAGGAATAGTTTGAAAATGATAATTCCAAAGAGGGTTCTGTGATTTTAATTACTTCCTTAAAGCCGTATTCATTTACTTGTTTATTCAGCAGATATTTGCTGGGTTGCTACCTGTGCCAGGGCCTGGCTAAGCTCTAAGGATGCAGCAGTGACTAGGACCAGCCAGATCCCCGCCCTGTGGAAGATGAAAGTCTCATGGAGGAAGGCAAAAGCTAATCAACTAATTACACAGGTATTTCTTTAGTAACAATAATGACAAGTAGAAGTAAAAGGGTACCAAAAATGTGCCTAAAAAGGGGCTAGAGCTTGTCATTGGAAAGTGAGGAGGCCGTCAGGATGGGCTTCTTTAAGGAAGTAATATTTAAGTTGGAATCCAGAAGATGATTAGGAGTTAGTTAAGTGAACGGGAAAAGCATTCCGGACGTAGGAAGTCGTTATGGGCTGATCTGTGTCCCTCTCTCTGATTCATATGTTGAAGGCCTAGACCCCAGTACCTCAGCATGTGACTGGATTTGGACATAGAGACTTTAAAGGGGTGAATAAGTTAAAATGAGGCCATTAGAATGAACACTAATCCAATGTGACAGGTGTTATTCTAAGAAGAGGAAATTATGATACACAAAAAGATACCAGGGGTGCAGGCTCACAGATCATGTGAGACAGTCACTTGCAAGCCAAGGAGAGAGGCCTCAGGAAATCAACACTGCCAACACCTTGATATTGGACTTATAGCCCCCAGAACCGTGAGACAAATTTCTCTTGCTTAAGCCACCCAGTGGGTGGTATTTTGTTTTGGCAGTCCTAGCAACTAATACAGGAGTAGGGTATGCTGAAGCCCTAGGGTGTGTGGGGCTCTGTTTGAGGACTGGAAAGGTGGCAGCTGTGGCTGATGACAATTTTGGTTTTGCCTTTGTTAAGTCTGTCCCCTGTCCCTGGAACTTGGCATTCTCTCCTTGTAAGACAAAGGTCCTGGATTGATTGACCATCTCTGAGGTTCCTCCTGGGTCTGTGATGCTCTAAATTCAGTGCATGAATCCTTATAATAATCCTAGGACCCTAGGGAATAAATGGACAAGATGATTATTTGAGAGCCTTTCAAAACATTCATTTTTCCTTTCAGCTTTATTGAGGTATAATTGACAAATAAAATTATATACTTTCAAGTGTACAATGTGATGATTTAACATACATAAATTTTGTGAAATGCTTATCACAAGCAGGTTAATTATCACATCCATCATCTTACATAGTTACTTCCACCCTTTTGTGTGTGTGTGTGTGTTGAGAACACTTAATATCTGCTCTTTTAGCAATTTTAAGTATGTATTATTATTAACTATAATCACCATGCTGTACATTAGATCCCCAGAACTTATTGCTCTTTTTTTTTTTAAAAAAAAAAGAAGATGTTGGGAGTAGGAGTTTAGTAATTAATTTATTTATTTTTGCTGTGTTGGGTGTTCGTTTCTGTGCGAGGGCTTTCTCTAATTGTGGCAAGCGGGGGCCACTCTTCATCGCAGTGCGCGGGCCTCTCACTATCGCAGCCTCTCTTGTTGAGGAGCACAGGCTCCAGACGCGCAGGCTCCGTAGTTGTGGCTCACGGGCCCAGCCGCTCTGCGGCATGTGGGATCCTCCCAGACCAGGGCTCGAACCCGTGTCTCCTGCATTAGCAGGCAGATTCTCAACCACTGCGCCACCAGGGAAGCCCCCTTATTCCTCTTATAACTGAAAGATTGGACCCTTTGAGCAGCCTCTTCCCCAACCTCTAGCCCCTGGTAACCACCATTTTATTCTCTACTCTCTGTTTCTATGAGTTTGACCTTCTTTTTTATTTTGGATTACACATATAAGTGAGATCATAGAATGTTTGTCTTTTTCTCTCTGGCTTATTTTGCTTAGCATGATGTCCTCTTGGTTCATCCATTTTGTTGCACATGGCAAGATTTCCTTCTTTATCATGGCTGAATAATATTCCATTCTCTCTCTTTCTGTTCACATTACATCTTCTTTACCCATTCATCCATTGATGGACACTTGGGTTACCTATCTCTTGGCTATTGTGAATGATGCTTCAGTGAACATGGGAGTGCAGATATCTCTTTGAGATACTGATTTCATTTTCTTCAGAAATATACTCACAAGTGGGATTACTGGATCAAATGATGGTGTCATTTAAAAATTTTTGAGCAAACTTTATACTGTTTTCCATAAAGGCTGTACCAATTTACATTCACATCAACAGTGCAAAAAGTTTCCCTTTTCTTCACATCCTTGGCAACACTTATCTTTTGTCTTTTTTATAAGAGCCATCCTAACAGATGTGAGGTGATAACTCATTGTGGTTTTGATTTGCATTTCCCTGATGATTAGTGATGTCGAGCACCTTTTCATGTATGTGTTAGCCATTTGATGTCTTCTTTTGGAAAAAGTCTACTTGGGTCCTTTGCCCATTTTTATATTGAATTATTTTGTTTGTTTGCTGTTGAGTTGTATAAGTTTATTATATATTTTGGATATTAACCCATTATTA
Organism: Lagenorhynchus albirostris; assembly: GCF_949774975.1. Lineage (NCBI taxonomy): Eukaryota > Metazoa > Chordata > Mammalia > Artiodactyla > Delphinidae > Lagenorhynchus > Lagenorhynchus albirostris. The sequence continues at coordinate 113,486,218 of NC_083097.1, forward strand.
GATGTATGGTTTGAATATATTTTCTCCTATTCCAGAGGTTAGCTTTCCATTTTGTCAATTATTTCCTTTGCTGTGCACAAGCTTTTAGTTGGTTGTAGTCCTGCTTATTTTTCTTTTTGTTGCCTGTGATTTTGGTATCATATCCAAAAAAATTATTTCCATGGCCTATGTCAAGGAACTTTTTTCCTATGTTTTCTTCTAAGAGTTTTTCAATTTCAGGTCTTATACAGTAGTCCCCCATTATCCATGGGGGATGCCTTTTAAGATCCCCAGTGGATGTCTAAAACCATGGATAATATCAAACCCTGTATATGCTACATTTCTTCCTATACATAGATGCCTATAATAAAGTTTAATTTATAAATTAGGCACAGTAAGAGATTAACAATAATAATAATAATAAAATAGAACAATTATAACAATATACTGTGATAAATGTTATGTGAATGTGATCTCTCTCTCGCAAAATGTCTTATTGTATGATACTCCTCTTCTTCTTGTGATGATGTGGAATGATAAAATGCCTATGTGATAAGGTAAAATGAGATGAATTACATAGGCATTGTGACACGGTGTTGGGCTACTGTTGACCTTCTGACAATATGCCTTTGGATGTTTTTCGATCATTGAGCCAGGATGATGTTGATGGTTGGATGCCAGGAGGAGACCGTGTAGATGGTTGCGGATCCCAGGTAGGATGGAGCAAGATAGCATGAGATTTTATAATGCTACTCAGAAGAGCATGCAATTTAGAACTTACGAATTGTTTATTTCCGGAATTTTCCATTTAATATTTTCAGACTGCGGTTGACTGTTGGTAACTGAAACTGTAGAAAGCAAGACCATGGATGGGGAAGACTACTGTGTTTAAATCTTTAATCCATTTCAAATTAATTTTTGTGAGTGGTGTAAAATAGTGGTCTAATGCCATTCTTTTGTATGTGGATATCCAGTTTTCTCAACACCATTTATTGAAGAGACCATCCTTTCCCTATTATATGTTCTTGGCACCCTTGTCCAAGAGTAGTTCACCATTTATGTGTGGCTTTTTTCCTGGGCTCTCTATTCTGTTATGTTGGTCTGTGTATCTGGTTTTATGCCAGTACTATACTGTTTTGATTACTATAGCTTTGTAATATAGCTTAAAGTCAGAACATGTAATGCATCCACGTTTGTTCTTTCTCAAGACTGCTTTGGCTCTTTGGAGTCTTTTCTAGTCCCATACAGATTTTAGGATAGTTTTTTCTATGTCTGTGAAAATATCAATGGAATTTTGATAGGGCTTTAATTGAATCTTTATATTGCTTTGAGTAGTATGGACATTTTAACAATGTTAATTCTTCTAGTCCATGAATATGGGAATATCTTTCTATTTATTTATGTCTTCTTCAGTTTCTTTCATCAGTATCTTAATAGTTTTCAGTGTTCAGATCTTTCACCTTCTTGGTGAAAAAACATTTATTTCTAAGTAGTTTATTGTTTTTGATACTATAGTAAATGGATTATTTTCTTAATTTCTCTTTCTGATAGTTCATTGTTATTATATAGAAATGCACGTGATTTGTGTGTATTGATTTTGTATCCTGCAACTTTGTTAAACTCATTTATTAGTTCTAACAGTTTTTTGGTAGAGTCATTAGGGTTTTATATACATAAGATTATGTCATCTGCAAACAGAGACAATTTTACTTCTTCCTTTTCAGTTTGGTTGCCTTTTATTTTCTTGCCTAATTGCTCTGGCTGGGACTTCCAGTACTGTGTTGAATAGAAGTGGCAATAGTGGTCATCCTCGTCTTGTTCCTTGATCTCAGAGGAAAATATTTCAGCTTTTCATCATTAAGTATGATGTCAGCTGTGGGCTTACCATATTTGGCCTTTATTATGTTGAGGTACATTTCTTCTATATCTCATTTGTAGAGAATTTTTATCATGAAAAGAAGTTAAATTTTATCAAATGTTTTTTCAGCATCTGTTGAGATGCTTGTAAGTTTTATCTTTCATTCTATTAACGTGGCATATTACATTTATTGACTTACGTATGTTGCATCCCTAGGATAAATACAACTTAATCATGATTATGATCTGTTTAATGTGCTGTTGAATTCTATTTGTTATCTTGTCTTTGATAACTGATTTCTGGTGCCCTGGCTTAGTGTTATTTCATCTGGCTTCTGGTATCTTGGATGTCAGAAGAGGTGTTGATACTTTTCCCTCCAAAAATAATAATAAGTAACATGAATTGAGTGTAAACCATGTTCTGGGCACTGTACAGAATGTGTTACATCCATCTTATCCCTTTTAAATGAGGAGATTGAGGTACCAGGGGTTTAAGTAACTTGCCCAAGTTTCCACATTTACATGTAGAGGAGCAGGAACTTGCATCTACACACCATATTTTTAACCTCTATTATATACTGCCTCCTGTGTAATTATGGTATCTATGTTGTAGGGATGTGTGAGGACTAAAAGAGATACTGCATACGCTGATGTGTGTACACAGGAGGCACATATTGTATTATTATTATTAAGGAGAGAACACATATTGGCTCTAATCTGCAAGGCTCTCCTATCATGCTTGATGTCTACATTCTAGCACAGAATAGCCAAACAGTGACAGATATGCATGCATTTACACTCCCATGTTTAAGAAGGATGGAAGAATGTGTGGCACTGGATTCTGAGGGGTTTAGTAGGGACAGACCTTGAGGACTTTGTGGGGAGCTGGCTACTTAGCAAGACCGGCGACCAGGAGCTCCTGTTTCCATACACCTTCAGGAGGTCATTTTCTGGTCTTGCCTGGATCTTGTAGGCACAGGCCTGACCTCTGTCACTGCAGCCTGGCTTCCTAGTTTGTGCTTGGCTCGGGCAGACTCCCCAGGTGCCCTCCCAAACTCCCAATCACCTTTCCACTCTGTTAAAGTAACTTTGCTATGGGGAAAGAGACAGGCAGAGTTAAGCTATTCTCCAATGATGTCAAATAAATTGGCAAGGTATCCAGGGAGGGAAACTGGGTGACTGGAATAGTGGTATAAGAGATACTTTTCCCTGTATACCTTTTTCAGTCTTTTGGCTTTATATCCAGTGAATGTATTATTTATTCCCACAAAATGAAATTCAAAACTAATGCATAAATAAACAAATACATAAATCATGTTCCCTAGGTGGTTCTGCTGCACAACCAGGTTTGAGAATCACTGCATTAACTCATCATAAGGGAAGAAAATAAACTCAAATTTCTTAGCCCATTTGTCAGTCTTCTAGTGTAGACATCTGCCTTGTATCCCCAGTGCTTAATACAGGGCATGGATGAAGGGTACTCAATAAACATTTGTTGAATTCAAATCATTCTTCACCTGACCTCTACAACAGACAGGTGAGTTGGTCTGATGTTCTGTGTGTGTATCTTTACATGCCACCTGTAACACTAAGGGCCACATCATCATGTCCTGCGTGAAAAACTCTAATTTCCAAATATCTAGCACTGAAATGCATTTCACTGGGTAGCCCCAAGGAACAATGTGTCTCCTGCTCTTATCCTGTTCTTTCAAAATTGTGGCCTTTCAAGGTAAATTTGGAAAGAGCCTCAGGGCAAAAGTCAGAACTCTGTGTTTACAGGGAGTAATGCAAGCTTGGGCGCATCTCCATGGAGGAGGGCACATCTTGACCCAGCCTATGAGAATGGCTAGGATTTCATAGTGCTGTCATGGGAAAGGTGGACTTGGGGGCTAATACACTGCAGGTGGAGATATGGAAATGGCAAAACATAGCATGGGGAAATGCTTCAAGTGGGAAAGTATGTGGGTGTTTATGGGAAAATGGGAGCAGCCAGCTATGGGAAAGGCGAACTAGGAGATGCAGGCTGGAGAAAGGAGTGGGCCAGATTGTGGGAGGCCTAATGCAAATAGTGTAAAAGTATTTGACATGATACACACACAGAGAAAATGATTAATTGTTATCTCATTAGAATTATTAAGATGTGGTTGAAGAAATAATGCAGATTATGGCCTTGTAGCTAAATTGGGCTGCTATTTTAAGCAAGAAATATACCAGAAAGCTTGCTATAAAAGCAGACAGCACATGTGAAACTACACTCTCCAGAAAAGGAATGAGTCCCTGGGACAGATTCAGGCAGGTTTTGATGTTGAACCTGCTGAGAATAATGAGGAGAGAGGTAGTGAGTGGGAAGAATAAGATAATCATTCCTTAAAGAAAGAAATGTAGAAGCAGAGTAAATAACTGTTTTCTCGTCTCAGTGTAACAGGGAAAGAAAGGCTGAGATAGGTGATGATAAAAGGTGGCCCAAGATGAAATGGAGGATCAAGTGACAGAAATCGATTCCCTGGCAATTGTATATCCATTCTGGGCTCAGAGGCAGAGCCACCCTAGACTTTTGTTCCATATTCTCAGCTCAGTAAATTCCTCTCCTTTTCCCTAAAGCACTTCTCACCGAGCCTTTGTTGGAAAGGATGGGGTGTGCTCTTCCATCTCGGTCTGAAAGCTGCCAGGCAGCCTGAGTGTGAGGCACGTCAGCATGCCTCCCCACAGATGCCAAGGAACCCTAGACAACATGAAAGGGTCCAAATCAATGGAAGACACAGCAAACTAAAGTACTCCATATGTGAGCCCTATTTGCCCACAAATGTTTTGAGGGAGGAAATAGGAAAGACATCAAGCAAAATGATCTTCTTTCAGAAGGTCAGTTTTATTCCTCTAGGAGAGCAAAGGAACCTGGGGAGTGTGGATCACAGTTATAAATTCCACCCCCAAACTGGAAACAGGTATTTGTTTTATAAGCTAAAAGGTCTTAAAATGTGGGAGTTACCTTTTGATGCAACCTGATGCAGAATATCCCCTCCCTAATAAGTTTCAGGCCTTATAAATCAAGGCACAGTCCTTAATAGGATTATTTTTTTCTCTTTCTCATGTTTAATGTTCAAATTCCTAATAACAGCTCTTTTCATGGGAGATGGGATGAATTTAGAAAAGATGTTCTTCAGAGACTAGATGGAGCCCACACTGTTTCCCTGTCAGGCTGAGTGAAATTTCCTCTTAGGCTAACACATAACTAGCTTACTCCAACTTGGTGTGTAAGGGGGCTATGGATGTAAATTTGCATGGAAAAAGGTCTAGGGCAAAATTAAAGATCAAGAGAGTCCATTTACTGTTGCAGCTGAAAGATCAGCCTCAGCAGGGCCAGTACAAGGTTGTGGTGAGTAAGGTGCCTAAGGCTAAAATTTAAGGAGGCACTCACTCTTAGGGTTATTGAAATACAGAGTAAGCCCCAGGAGCCTCCTTAAGTTTTGCCCCCCATGTGCCTCATTCTGGCCCCTGCCCAGAACCTCAGTGTTCTACTCACAAACACCCAGACATTTTATGTCTGCCTTGACAGTTTATGCAACTAGGTCACCATTTATCCAGTAGGTATGTTTCTAAATATTATTCACATATATTGAGAAGCTTGATCTGTTTCTTAGGATCTTCTACTGGCAAGGGCCCCAACCCTGTTACTTTTCTATTTACCTTATTGCTTCATGCAGAGAACCTTAAATGCACTGCAAGAAGTTAACATTGAATGAATTGGTAAAAGGAAAATAATCTTGGGGTGTTAATGGCCACCTCCCAAATTTACCTGTTTTACAATTTTGTTTTCCTGTTTGATCTTCTACAATTTGAGACCACCTGTGATAAATTTGGATTTTTGCAGTTAACTGTCCCTACAACCAACCAGGAAGCTAAACAAAATAAGAGTTACTATGACTTATCTTACTGCCCATTCATCATGCATACATTCTAGGTCAAAGCTATATGCTGTATTTAAGGGTCTTACAGTACCCAGTTGATCCCGTATTATTCTCAGGGTTGAATTCATTGGGAACCTACTATTAACCACCTGGAGAAATGAATTCTCACATTCTGTGGTCCTTGATTTAGCATCTTGCTAAATAAGGGCATCTATATCAATCTGGATAACAGGATTCAAATCATTTGGTTTTAATCTCTCTTTTTTTTTATATGTATCATGAGGTAAGTTTTGGCCAGTACAAGCCTGAATCCACAACAGTTTTAAGACTATGGCCAACAGAGGACATTTTCAGGTCATTTCATCCTAAGTATCAGAAAAGTTGTGTTATCTACATATTTCATTGCTGAATGCTATGGCAGTATGATAACTGAATATCTAAGAGGGATACTTCTCACATGTACAGCTCTATCAATACCTTTCTTCTGACTGTTTCCATTGCTCTTATGCTTAGAAGGTCCTTTACTATTAAAAAACAAAATTCAACTGAGTAAATTTTAAAAATCATATTGGCTTTATTCAGTGATTCATGAATCAGGCAGCATTCAATCTAGCAGATAGAAAGAAGTTCCAAGGAGCTGTACAAAATGAAAGACTTTTATGGGCAGAGGGAGCAGGAACAAGGAAGTTACATTGGACAAAAAAACCGATTGGCTATAGCAAGGTTATTTCCTTTAGGAGATGGTAGGGGTCTATTGGGCAGAGTACCTAACTAGTTCTGATTAGGTGATTCCTGATTGACTGGTTTAAAATGGCATTTCTGGGAGAGCTGAATCTTTAAGAATTGGTTTGGTGATGTGGGGCCTAGCATAAGTGACTCCATTTTGGGCTTGTTGTCTTGTTTTAAAAAATTTCCCCCTGATCAGACTCTCAGCCTATCTGAGAGATGTGATTAAAAAGTTAAGGCGTGGGATTTCCCTGGTGGTCCAGGCAGGTTAAGAATCTGCCTTCCAATGCAGGGATGCAGGTTTGATCCCTGGTTGGGGAACTAAGATCCCACGTGCCACAAGGCAACTAAGCCCGCGTGCTGCAACTACTGAGCCCATGCCGTCTAGAGCCCACACGCCATGACTACTGAGCCTCAACGCTCTGGAGCCCGCATGCCACAACTAGAGAGCCTGAGCACCACAACTACTGATCCCATGCACTCTGGAGCCCGCGCACTGCAACTACTGAGCCCATGCACTCTGGAGCCCGCGCACTGCAACTACTGAGCCCATGCACTCTGGAGCCTACGAGCCACAACTAGAGAGAAGCCTGCCTGCCGCAATGAAGAGCCCATGAGCCAGAAAGAAAGATCCCACATGCCGCAACAAAGATCCCATGTGCCACAGTTAAGACCCAACTCAGCCAAATAAATAAATTAATTGATTTTAAAAAGTTAAGGCATTAGCTTACCACCTAAGCTACTCCCAGCTGCCACTCTGGAGTTCTCACAGGTTTTGCGGAGTCTTTGTGTGATATTCACAGGTCACAACATTGGGTTCACATTCTTTGTTAGTCATTCTTTGTTCCTTTTCTAAGGTTCTGGTCTTAGGAAGATCATTTTCTTGGTGGTTCCTATGTTCTAGATTTTGAGCTGTTTGTCTTTGGAAAGTTTTTCTTTCCCTCTGGGTACATCGTTTCATTTAGCTTAGGGGAGAAGGTCTAAAGTAATTTCCCCTTAGACTCTGAATATCAGCTTCCTAATGGCCAACTTCTGACCATAGAGCTACTTATAAAAAATCCTTTCAAATATCTGGTCAGGTTTCAGCCAGAACAAATGCTAAATATTCCTGGAAGTACTGAACAACGCTTTGGACAAAGAGGCATCCCTGAAGAGGGTGCAAAGGAGACTTCTCTCCCAAGATTCAGAGCCATTCCCCAAAGATAGTCAAAAGAAAGAAAGACTTAGTTCCCCTGAGAGCTGGCAACAGGTGGTAGGACCGTCACTGCAAATGGAGTGCAACCCACATTTCTGTCTGACCATATGTTTGGGCCCCCAGCCTGGTGGTTGAGCTGCCTGTGTATGCAAGAACCAACAACTGGCATGTCTCAGGCAGGCAGAAAGCCAAGCTAAGTTCTCAGGATACAAAACAAGACAGATAAGAAGGAAAGAGCTGTCCCTGGGAGAGAAAGGATCAACAACCAATGGGTACCCCGAAACTGAATTCCCAAGAGTCTAAATTTGGAAAGGAAGGGACAACCTTTAATTTTACCTTTCTCAACTGGGCACTACAAAGATCCGTGAGAGCTGACTCTGGTAAGATTTCTCACGCTTCACTGGCTTTTGCCACTTTCCCCAGGATCTTCTCTGCAGGCTCCAGAGAGAGTGGGGTTTAAAGTAGAGAGTGTTGCCCCAGATTCTACCAGAATTTGTCACTTTTTACCACTAATTTTAATTTTGGTTTCCCCTTGGCTATTTAAGGGGATAACTGGTGCAGTTTAGCAGAAAATCCCTCAGAGTCCCATCAACCCTGGGAGGGGCCCATATGGGGTCACTGCTTCAAGGGAGATATGGGGGCATCTATAAGGATACTAACTTGGCAGACTTTTGTTTACAGTCTTGTGATCTCTTCAGAGTGGAGTGGCAGTTGAGCTAGAGGATTTGTAGACTGTGCGTACTCAGGGGAAGGACGGTAGAAGGGAGCAGTAGGAGCCATGCCAGTCTTAACAGTCTTTTGTTTTAGGTACCACTTGTGTCTTTCACTTTCATTAGCCTTTTGCAATGCATTTTTCAATGAAGCTAGTTTGGAATTTTGAAACATTTTTGGAGGCTTTTGCATGCCCAAAATAATTTGTTTTGATTTGGGAAACTTGCTTTCAAGTGCACCTCTTAAATGAACGATCTTGTTTAATTGGAACATTCCCCGTAATGGCCATTGTCGTTCTAGGTTGTCCTAGTAAGATTTTGCCGTTTTTGTAGATATCTACAGCTTCTGGGACCACAGTTCTTAAATATAAAGTAAGTAGGTGTGCCAGAAGGTGGCACATTCAGTTCTTTGAAACTTGAGGATCCCATTTCTTCAGCTAAGGTTTGGGTCTCTCAAAGCCAAAGTAATACCTGAGAGGTATTAAATACAAGCAGATAGGGACAAACCACCAATGGCCACAAGATCTTCATGGTGTTGGCGTTTTTGTGGAAGAAGGAAATAACAGGGCAGCATCTGGTAGAAGTGAGACTGGGAAAACCCAGAATGGTCAATAGGTATTCACTGGAAAGCAAGGCAGGCTGATCTGAGAGCAGCAGCTGAAATGAGGAGGGGTGTTTCTTTCTCTAATACTGGATGAGTGCAAGGAGTCCACACTAAAAAGATTTGAGGGAGCAGCAGTAGTCCAGCCCCTGTGAATTCTCAAAACCAGCCAGTCAGAGCTCCTATCAGGACAGGGTCCCAGGCTGAGGAATAACTGCTGGAAGTAGAATGAAAACTGAGCAGGACCGAGACAACAGGGACAAGGAAAGACAAAACCAGGGAGTGCAAGAGCCAGGAAGCCTCAGGAAGTGAGCTGCCCTATTTTTTGAACATTACAGCACAGCTGAAAAGGGTGCTCTGAGAAGTTTTAAACACTCTGCTGAACACGCCTCATTCTAAAAGTTCAGGAAACCAATTTCACACAAAAATCAGCAACAGAAGAATATGGAAGTCAAATCCATACCAAGTTATTATAAGATAAAAGAATAAGGAGCAGAATCTCATCCCTACAGACAATGAAAGCATGCCAGAAAGACATGCTCTCAAAATGGAATAAAACTGTAACCTATTATTTTAAAACAAACTTAAAGAGACTAAGACAAAGATATAAGATATTAAAGAACAGTACAAATCAGAACAAGAAAAACTCAGAAATGAGGTGGCAAAAATCAGGAAAAGACTAAAAGTAATATAAAACCTTGTGGTCTTCATATCAACTTGCTTTTTTTTAACCAAGTAACTAGAGAGATAATAGATCTAAGGGCCAGTAGTGAGTATTGGATACATAGGTACGTATAGAACTAAAATGAAATGAGAGCTAAGGAGAGGTTGTAGTTTATAATTATATCAGTATTGTCATTCCAGCACTGTCATATGTATAATGTGTGAAAAGAGAAATGAGTAATTATTAAATATTCTTATTCTGTCACCCCTGCTGTCCTTGAAAGCCAGGATTCTCAGTGTGAAAGAAAGGAGGCATATATATATATATATATATATATATATATATATATATATATATATATGTATATATAGAAACGGTTAAGTAAAAGTTCTGCAGGCTTAAGTTTGAATTGTAAGCAGCAAAATGAACTCATGAAGTCGTGTGTGTGTGTGTGTGTGTGTGTGTGTGTGTGTGTGTTTCCTAGTTCTGTGTACTAATGAAAAAGCCTAGAGATAATGACCAACCCAGTAGCAATGAGTTAGTACCCAGACTGTGGTCTTGAAATAAAATTTTTTGCTAAAAGTAACTTGGGCTTCATAAAGAAATAGCTGATTCTAGGTCTGGGGCAGGAAAGCTGAGATGGGCATGGAATATCTTGTCTCACGCCCAGAGGGGACTGCTTGGAAGCTACCAAATCCTACTTGGGTCATGATAAAAGGACTCTCCCAGTCAACTTAAAGAGGCTCCCACTGGATAAAGGTGGGACAAATTGTGTTTCAATAATGATAAAAATCACAGTGGGTGAAGCCCAATAAATATGTTTAAACCCATGAGTTTATAGCATTACAAAATTAATCACCTTCAGAGAATGACAGAAAACTACTTCATTGTCTTGAAAACCTGTACATAAATGAAAAGGACCAAGCATCTTCCTACCTTTCCTATATGAACTGTACCACAAGTAGTCAAAGAGTAGAAGAGGACAAGTGTCTCTTTATAAAATATTCCAACAAATAAACTAATAAAATGTCTGACTCTATTTTTTTGATGTTTGACTGCTGTCAACTTTTATGCCTCATTCTTTCTCTTTTCACCTCTTGCTCCGAATCTGGGCAAGCTGATAAGATTGGGTGCTCTCTCCTTTGGCACCTATGGAAAGTTCAAACCACACAAGTCACATCCATGCACAGAAACCCTCACCTCAGTCTAACCTTCTAATCAAAATAAAAACCCTAAGCCAGTGTCCTTTTCTTGGTCTCTCAGGTCATTTCTGGGCTAGCTGAGAAGACCAGCCATGCTCCTCCAGAAGCTTCATTATGTAAATAATAAGCCTTTTCATTCCCTCTCGGTATGTGTGTGTGACGTTATCAGTCTTGACATCCAAACCAATTTTGGATGGGGATCCATTCTTTCTCTTCAGAATGATCTCGTCATAAGCTAAAATGAAAAGATAGACTTAGAATGTTGCCATTTGTAACACCTAATTAAAAAAATGTATCTAAGCATTCAGTGTCAAAGGTTGCTAATATCATAAAATGAGAGACACATCAGACACGTGTTCCTCCTATAGTTTTGATAGAATCTGAATCTGTGTGTGTGTGTGAGTGTGTATTCAGAACAAGTTAAGACATGATGGATCTGGTACTCATACCCTGCTTGTGGAAATATATATTGGTATTATTTTTCTAGAAAGAAATTTGGGAATAAATTTTAAGAACCTTAAAAGTTGTGAAGTTCTTTGTCATATCCTTGCAGATATCAAGTCTGAGGAATGATTAGTGACATGATAAAATATTTATACATAAGTATATATTTACAGTATAGTAATGTGGTATCATTTAAAGTAGCTAAAGAAGGAGGACATGTAATGTCTAAATGTAAAGGAAAAGGCTGAATGACATGCAGTAAATTAAAAGATGCTTTTGAAAAAAATGTAATAAACATCAATGCTTGAAATAGTGTTAAGTTTTTTTAAAAAGCAAGAAACAAATAAGTGTTTAAAATGGTTATATATATGACTAGTAGAAAACCTGGGAGAAAATTCAGCAATGTAAACTCTGTGACTCCTGATGAAAACCAATGTTTGAGAACCGTTCTCCAATCAGCCTGTGAGAAATGAGAGATCCTCAGCAAAGTCAGCAGGCAGCACTTACCACATTCTAAGGCTACATGTTCACTGTAGACTGGGTCTGTAAACCTCATTCCTTCCTTGGTCCAAATACTCTTGCAATAATAAGTAGGGAAAGGAGCCTTAACATTCCCTAAAGGGGGGTGATAATAGAGAATGCCCTCACCTTTTCAAATAAAAGATGCAGGTCATCATTATCATCATCATTGTCATCAATCATCATTGATTCTGTGCTTGTCAGGGATGGGCTCATCAATACCAGAGCCCCTGGGGCACTGAAAGGCAACTTTTCATATCACACGAGAGCATACACATGAGAATTTTAGTCTCCCTGGCAAGCCTGTAAGTTCCAAGGAGCTGAGTGTGTGTCTGTCCTGATCCCTGCTGGGGCCCAGAGCCTGGCACAGAGAGAGTACCTGATTAATATTTGTCAAATGGATGAACAAATGTTTCTGTGACAGATGTGCTCCTAGGGAACCAATTCTCCAGTGTTTAAGCCTTCTTTCTCTAGTGAGAGATGGACTGAAATTATCTCTAGGAAAGGATGCTCTATGCCCTACCCCAACATAATGGATTGTTATTAAATGTGGGAAGCCTGCTACTTCAATATTAACACTATCTACCATTTATTGTACCGTAGAAGGTATAATAAATATGTGTTGAATATTTCATATTCATTATGTCTAATACTTGAACCATGTTATCTCCCCATTTTGCCTATATGGAAATTGAGACTCAGAGAATTTAAGTGACTGGGCTGAGACCACAGAGCTGGGAGCCCCCAAGTCAAGGTGACTGTATGTTTCCATAGCCCACATGTAGTCATAAGGATCAAATCAAGAAAAGAGAGAAGATGAAAGTTACCTCTAGATGTCTCCAAAGAAGGGAATGAATAAATAAGAATATCATCAGTAGGCGGTGAGCTTAAGTTGGTGGGAAACTCCCAAATATTTCAGTTGGTTTGCTCATTTTCATTTGATAAGGAAAAATGGAGTTCTTCAATCAGTTACCTTAATCCTATCTTCAGGGAAGGCAAAACATGGTGTTAGAGATGAGAATAGCTTAAAAAAAAAAAAAAAAAAAAGAGGGCTTCCCTGGTGGTGCAGTGGTTGAGAGTCTGCCTGCCAATGCACGGAACACGGGATCGTGTCCCAGTCCGGGAAAATCCCACATGCCGCGGAGCGGCTAGGCCCGTGAGCCATGGCCACTGAGCCTGCGCGTCCGGAGCCTGTGCTCCGCAACGGGAGAGGCCACAACAGTGAGAGGCCCTCGTACCGCAAAAAAAAAAAAAAAAGATGCTGAGGAAAATGGGGACTTGAATCAGGTAGAGAATTTTTTTCAGGTTTTTTATAAACTTTGGCTGTACGGAGATTCACTATTGGAAGGTGAAGAGGAATTAGCAATTAATGTATTAATGGGACAAAACGTTAGCAAAAATGAAACAAATATCCAAATGATTTCAATTTGAATATTTCATCCAGAAATGTATACGCATGGAATTTTAATTTATTGACACTAAAAATGGAAATTAAAGGATAGTTTCTATTCTTAAATATTAATCATTTAGGAGAAATAGTTAATAATGGGGAATTGAAATACTTTCATAAATGGGATTCAAAACCAATAATGAAAGTAAAGATTTTAAGATTAAAACAATGAAAACCTGACTGTTAAACAGTATTCCGCCAGAGAATACAGTAGTGATAAAAATAATTCAAGTGTTTTATAGATGCTGACATTTTTGGAGAATTTGTAAAGTCCTTACTTTTGTAAGAAGAATGTATTTTACCACTCTGAGACAGAAAATGTTCTAGGTGTCTTAAAGAAAGTTAAATAATATACAGATTTGCAAGATTCTTACTGACCATTATCGTCCACTGATTCTCAATACAGGCTGCACATTAGAATCACCTGGATAGCTTAAACAATGTTCATCTTGGGTCCCTACCCCAGACTAATTAAACCAGAACCTCTGGGAATGAAAATCAGTATTTTTAAAAGCTCCCCAGATGATTATATTTTGCTGCCAGCGTTGAGGATCACTAATTTAAACAGTGATGAGTAAGATTATGTACCTGATGAAAGTAAGAACCATGCATGATTTATTTAGCATGGTATCTGGGACATGATAGATACTCGATAAAGACTTGTTGAATGAATTTAGTAATGCTGTGGCATATCTATAATTAGGAAAGCCTACCAATGCTTCCTCCCCCCATAATGTCATTTTTTAAATTGCCTGTGCTGAGTGATAACTTATTTTCACTTCTCCTTGAGTATGTGTTCAAATAATATTTTCTGATTCGTAGTCTAAAAAACTGAAAGGTCCTATGAAATGGGACTGAATTGGGATGTGTCTATTTCTTGTCACCCAGAGGAACCAGCTAACTCTCTTGCCATCAAATGGTCTCTTAGCACCTGATACTGGGTGGGACAATACTGACATTCTGACACCAGAAGCCATGCTTTGACACATTTTTGATGGTGACGTGCTGTAAGACATATTCTACGTAAGAACCAGTATATCCATACATTTAAATCTGAAACGAAAATCAGTACTTCCCTTTAATATGTGAGATAATCTCTGATGTTTTCTATTGTATTTTATTCGTTTAAAATGTTAGTAAAATGTAATTTCATGACCCACTAGGGGATCTTCACTCACACTGAAAGACACTGCAGTAATTGGACAGTGCACATAGCATGGCCAAAGCAGAATAACAATGCTTTCCTTGCTGTGGAAGAGAAAATGGATTTTCAGTGCTTATAACTAACTCATAATACACTTGCCGGAAATGTATGTCTTATTGTTTACTGTCTATTTCTTGCAATATGAATGTATGCTTCCTGGGGGAAGAGCTCCCATCTGAAACACACAGTGCCTGGCTAGAAACACAGTGCCTGGCTCATGTTAGCCACTCAAAACATGCTCATTAAGTTGATGAACAAATAAATGAATAAGTCTGTACTATAGTGATTTCCCAAATACAATAACATTACATGAAATTTTCAATTATTTTCCAAACAGCTTTCATTTCCAAAGTCGTAGTTATACAATTTTCATCCTCTTGAAAAGCCAGCAATGTCATTATTGTTTTAAAAGGGATTATTAAAGAGATACATGGCATATTCAGTGGAAAATATCACGCGCCTCCTACAACTCATCCCAGAGTTTAAAAAAAAAATCGTCTTTGTTCGTGGCCCTAAGACCTATGAACCGAGAGAGACAAATCTATCTTTTGAATATTTTTCTGCGAATAATAATTTCCAAATATCTTGGCAGGGAATTAGGTAGCCTTTGGAAGTAAGAGAGCCATCAAATCAGGAGCCTGGGAGCCATGAATGGTGAATACCAGTGAGGCTGCCAGATCACAGGAAGGTCCTGACCTATGAAGGAGGGGATTGAGAAAAAGTGAAAATGACCAGTACTAGGCGCACAGTGGAGGAAATGAAGAAACAAAGGGCTACATGGCAGGGGACCTGCCAACCCAGGGAAAGAGAGAACAGAGGAAAGGGTGACAACATATATCTATAGCTGTCCATCCATATACCCACAGAGCATACCACAGCTATCACATAAGTCTCCGTCAGCCAGCTCTCACGGAGCCAACTGACTCACAAGGTTCAACTTAAAGATTTGTTGCACTTAGAGATACATAGTCCAAGCTTCTGGTGTTGATGGAAGTTGCAAATCCATCCGTTCACTTAGTCGGTGAATGTTTATTGAACATTTGCCTTGTGTAAGTATTAGGAAGAGAATGGCCAGTATAGTAGATGCACTACCTGTCCTTATGACATTTTTATTCTAATGGGGAATTGAGACACAGTTAATACTAATAAATGAATTATACAGTTAATCATTGATCTCAATTTAAAAGATTATGGAGATGGCCAATGGTATTGTAAACACTTGAGCTATGATCTAAAGCATGAAGAGGAGCCAACTAGGGCATTCCAAGTAGAGAGGACAGTATTTGCAAAGGCCCTGTGGCAGTGAAGTCTGTTCCATTTGAGGACAGTGTGGCTGGAGCGCAGTGAATGAGGGCAGAATCACTAGGGAAGTAAGCAGGGTCTGGACTTGCAGGGCATGCTAAGGATTTGCTATTCTCTCCTGAGAGAAATGGGAATCCATTCAAGGGTTCTAAGCAGAGTTCAGAGGGTCAGCACTGGGGAGAGATCAGGGGCAGGATTTAATATGAGTGTATCTGTCTAAGGCCGATTCTATGGCACATGTTCCAGCCTGCTGGTTGTCAGTTGCTGTGAGCCTCTCATTCTAATTCTAACTGATGAGGTTTCGTTAGGCCCAACAGCTTTAGTTCTTTTACTGAATGATCTTTCCATTATGTCCCTGAATCTGTCCATTTTACTGTGCAGAGAAGTTTCCCAGTTTAAACCATTTCTCATTAGAGAATGATTAAAAAAAAAAAAAAAAGCTTTGCCTCTCTGTTACTACTGAAGAAAATGTTCTTGAGAGAGAGGCTTGTCTTAATCTTGGGGCTGTAACTCGTGCACTCCAATAATGATTTGCAATAAATCTGCTTAAATCCTCATCATATCTCCCTTTTAATCCACAGCTCCTTCCCAACATATCAAGCTTGGGAAGACACAAATCCCCTCACTTATTAAAAGAAACCCACAGCTCCATAACCTGAGAGTGTAGTTCCATTTGTACAAGAGTGTGACTAAGTACAGCTTTGTGAAATTTTGATGAAAATGGAATTTGACTTTCCAGATGAGGAAAGTGAGAGCCAGAGGGCTTGGGACACTAACAGTCCAAGAGCCCTATCTAGACAGCTAGGATGCATCCTTCTAGGGTTAGATCAAATTCAATTTGACTATGAATGGTTATTTCTAAAAAAACCTATTCTTGAAAAAATTCAGGTGTGAAATCGGAACCTTAGTGGGAACATTTGAGTTTAATTACCACATCTAAAAATGAGGGAAGATTGGGAAAATTCTTTTAAATATTTATAAAGGAGTTATTGTGTGTCAGGCACTGTGCTGAACGCAGCTTTCGGTGCACTATGTCATTTTACCCTTGTAACTGTTCTCTGAGGTAGATGCTACTAACATCACCATTTTACAGGTGAGGAAAATGAGACTCAGAATGGTTAATTCAGTGCTTGAGATTGTGGAAGAACCAGGATCTGAACCCTGTCTATACATTTCAAACACCCTCTCTTTTAATTCCAGTACAATACTATAACATTAATTGCCTAAAATGTATGAACACCAGGCCAGTTTTGACAGGTTCCTAGTATTGTCTAATAACGTGACGTTAGTAACTCAGGCTGTCATCTAGGAAAGGTGGTGACTTGAGTTTAGAAATCAAACCCCTCCCTCCCCTCTCTTCCTTCCCATAAACTGACCAAAAAGACCAAAGAATCCAAAAACAGGGGGAAGAAAACTTGCATCAGTACAGGAGACCAGAGATGCTGCCATACGCATGTCAGAAACTTGCAGGAATTTCTGATATGGTACAGAAATCGCATGTGAAAGTAGGGCAGTTTTAAGGGAACGAAGCAGAAACGCATCTGCAGAATCCTTAACAGCCTCTAATTTGGACTCACACTGCAGTGGGGTGAGGCAGGCTGCAGGAGAGAGGGGTTTCCCTCAGAGCTCCTGCTACACTGGGGTCAATCAACAGCAGTCAACCCAGCAGGCAGAGGTTCCATCAGGGAAAAAGCCCTGGGGAGGTGGGCTGCATATTGAGAGGCAATTTAAGGGCAACTGGGTGGATTTATTTTTTTTTCTCTCCATCTGTGATGTCAAGAAGATAACAAAACATTACCTACAGCAAACATTTCAATCAGAACATGCAATTCGTTTAGAATACAAACTTCCTAAGTAAGATCGGTAGTCTGTCCCAAGGAATGGAGCATGCATTTGTTTCTTAGCCTTGGGATTACACAGGGAAGATTCCATTGGTATTTGTGGTGCAGAGAGAAAGGTGGTGTGCTGTTTGCTGGTTTTCAAGGTGTGGAAAGTTGATTCTTATCATTCCTTCTTTTCCTCTCTGTAAGTTCTACCCCCTGCCTATCCTATAAGACCCAGCTCAATTGCCCATTCTTTCATAAAACCATTACTAACCTCCTTAGTTTTCATCCCCCTAAACCAGCAGTAATGTCTACATCCTTTTGTGTTTGTTTGCTAATTGTTGTTGTTTACTTAATTTTTAAAGTTATAGTTGTATAGGGTTAAAATCAAAACTCACTACTAGGAGGGTATAAGATGAAAATATATCTCCCTACCACTCCAGCCCTCTACCTTCTCCCCAGAGGCATTTTCTGTTTTCAGTTTCTTAACTATCTCTCCAAAGATAGTCACCTACACCAGCAAATAGAAGTTCCCTCTGCACATTTTTCTGTCCCTTCCCTCCTTCATTTTAGCATGTATCTTGATTATTCTACATCAAACATAGAGATCCACCTCATTTATTTCCATGGCTGTCTAACATTACATTCATGTCTCCCTCTTTTGAATCCCACTGGTGTACCTGCATTGCTGCTGTTAAGATACATGTCTCATTGACCTTGAGATCTAGTGTCCGTACACTTCTCTGCTGGATTTTAATTCATTAATGGCAAAGACTATATATTATTCTTTGTTACATTTCTTTAAGTCTTATTATCATCTTAAGGTAGAAGTATGAAATAATTAAATTGTAAAGCTCTGTCAATGTGCCATTTTGTCATAGAATAACAAGTTTTTTTAAAAAAAAAATGAGGTACAATTTATAAGCAATAAAATGCTCAAATCTTAAGTGTTCAGTTCGATAAGTTCTGACAGTTGTAACTAACAGTCAAAGTAAGATATGGAATGTTTCCATCACCCTGGAAAAATCCCGCATGCAACCCTCCAGTCAATTTTTAACTGTCCCCCACACCAGAGGCAATGATTTTCTGATTTCTGTCACCATATGTCAATTTTCTATTTTCTTGTACTTAATTTAAGTGAAATGACGTAGTATATATTCTTTGGTTCCTTTTCATTGCTGAGTAGTAACAACTTGCATGTATAACATACAGCAGTGTTAATTATATTTTTCATGTTGCACATTACTTCCCTAGCACTTATGTATCTCACAGTGGGAAGTTCTAGTACCTTTTGACTATCTTTATCCAACTCCCCCTCTCTTACCCACAGCCTTTGGTAATCACAAATCTGATCTCTTTTTCTATGAGTTTGTTTGTTTTTGAAGTATAGTTGACCTACAACACTATGTTAGTTCCTGTTATACAACATAGTGATTTTTTCTATACATTTTTAGATGATCACAACATTAAGTCCAGTCACAATATGTCACTATACAAAGATATTACTTAGTTATTGCCTATATACCCCACACTGTACATTTTGTAATCATGATTCATTTGTTTTGCAACTGTAAGTTTGTACTTCTTAATCTCCTTCAACTATTTCTTTCTTCCCCATGCCTCCCTCTCCTCTGGTAATCACCCATTTATTCTCTGTATTTATAACTCTGTTTCTGTTTTGTTATGTTCCTTCATTTGTTTTGTTTTTTAGATTCCACATGTAAGTGAAATCAAGCAGTGTTTGTTTTCCTTTGTCTGACTTATTTCACTTAGCATAATACTCTCTAGGTCTATCCATGTTATTGCAAATGGCAAGATTTTATTCTTTTTTATGGCTTAGTAATATTCCATTGTATTTGTGTGTATGTGTTATATATATATCATATCTTTTCATACTCTTTATCCATTCATCTGTTGATGGGCACTTGGGTTGCTTCCATAGCTTGGCTATTATAAATAATGCTGCAATGAACATAGGGGTGCATATATCTTTTCTAATTAGTGTTTTTGTTTTCTTTAGTTAAATATCCAGGAGTGGAATTGCTGAATCATATGGTAGTTCTATATTTAATTTTTTTTTTAAAAGAAGATGTTGGGCGTAGGAGTTTATTAATTAATTAATTAATTTTTGCTGTGTTGGGTCTTTGTTTCTGTGCAAGGGCTTTCTCTAGTTGCGGCGAGCGGGGGCCACTCTTCATCGCGGTGCGCGGGCCTATCACTATCGCGGCCTCTCGTTGCGGAGCACAGGCTCCTCACGCACAGACTCAGTAATTGTGGCTCACAGGCCTAGTTGCTCCGCGGCATGTGGGATCCTCCCAGACCAGGGCTCGAACCTATGTCCCCTGCATTAGCAGGCAGATTCTCAACCACTGCGCCACCAGGGAAGCCCTCTATTTTTAATTTTTTGAGGAACATTCAAAATGTTTTCCATAGTGGCTTGGCTGCACCAATTTATGTTCCTGCCAACAGTGCATGTGAGGGTTCCCTTTTCTGTACATCCCTACCAACACTTGTTATTTGTTGTCTTTTTGATTGTAGCCATCCAGACAGGTGTGAAGTGATATCTCATTTTGGCTTTGATTTGCATTTCTCTGATCATTAGTGATTTTCTTCTAGAAGTTTCATGGTTTCAGGTCTTACATTTAAGTCTTTAATCCATTTTTAATTTATTTTTCTACATGGTGTGGGAAAGTAGTCCAGTTTGATTCTTTTGCATATAGCTGTCCAGTTTTCCCAACACCATTTATTGAAGAGGCTGTATTTTCCCCATTTAATATTCTTGCCTCCTTTTTCATAGATTAATTACCCATGTAAGCGTGGGTTCATTCTTGATTCTCTATTCTGTTCCCTTGATCCATGTGTCTATTTTTGTGCCAGTACCATACTGTTTTGATGACTGTAGCTTTGTAGTATAGTTTGAAACCAGCTTTTTTCTTCTTCCTCAAGATTGTTTTGACTCTTCAGGGTCTTTACAAATTATATAATTATTATAATTATGTGAAAAATGCCATTGGTATTTTGATAGGGGTTACATTGAATCTGTAGATCGCCTTGAATAATATGGTTACTTTAACAATATTAATTCTTACAATCCATGAACATGGTATATCTTTCCATCTGTTTGTGTCATCTTCAATTTCTTTAATTAGTGTCTTATCAATTTCCAAATACAGGTCTTTTACCTCCTTAGTTGATTAATTCCTAGGTATTTTATTCTTGTTGATATGATTGTGAATGAGATTATACTTTTAATTTTGCTTTCTCATAGTTTGTTGTTAGTGTTTAGAAATCCAACAGATTACTGTATATTAATGTTGTATCCTGTAACTTTACTGAATTCATTGATGAGCTCTGGTGGGGTTTTGGTGGCATCCTGAGGATTTTCTATGTATAGTATCATGTCATCTGCAAGCAGTGACAGTTTTAATTCTTCATTTCCAATTTGGATTCCTTTGATTTCTTTTTCTTGTCTGATAGCTGTGGCTAGGGCTTCCAATACTATGTTGAGAGAGTGGGCATCCTTGTCTTGTTTCTGATCTTAGAGGAAGTGCTTTCAACTTTTCACAGTTGACTATGATGTTAGCTATGGGCTTATTATATATGGCCATTATTATCTTTTTTTTATATTTAATTTTATTTATTTTTGGCTGCGTTGGGTCTTTGTTATTGTGCACGGGCTTTCTCTAGTTGCGGTGAGCGGGGGCCACTCTTCGTTGCAGTGCGTGGGCTTCTCATTGCAGTGGCCTCTCCTGTTGGGAGCACCGGCTCTAGGCGTGCAGGCTTCAGTGGTTGTGGCGCACGGGCTTAGCTGCTCCACAGCACGTGGGATCCTCCCAGACCGGAGCTCGAACCCATGTCCCCTGCATTGGCAGGTGGATTCCCAACCACTGAGCCACAAGGGAAGTCCCTGGCCATTATTATCTTGAAGTATGTTTCCTCTATACCAACTTTGTGGAGGTTAATTTTATCATAAATAGTTGTTACATTTTCTCAGAAGCTTTATTTGAATCTATTGAGATCATCATATGGTTTTGATTCTTCAATTTGTTAATGTGGTGTATCACATTGATTGATTTGCAGATACAGAACAACCCTTGCATCCCTGAGATAAGTCCCACTTGGTCATGGTTTATAATCCTTTCAATGTGTTGTTGAATTTGGTTTGCTAGGATTTTGTTGAGGATGTTTTCATCTATGTTCATCAATGTTTTAGGCCTGTAATGTTCTTTTTTTGTGTGATATCTTTCTCTGGTTTTGGCATCAGGGTGATGCTGGCCTCACAGAATGAGTTCAGAAGGCTTCCTTCCTCTGCAATTTTTGGGAATAGTTTGAGAAGGATAGGTGTTAACTATTCTCTAAAAGTTTGGTAGAGTTCATCTGTGAAGGCTTCTGGTCCTTGACCTTTGTTTTCAATTTTCTTCTGGTAATTGGTCTGTTCATATTTTCTATTTCTTCATAGTTCAGTCTTGGAAAAGTGTACATTTCTAAGAATTCGTCCATTTCTTCTATGTTGTCCATTTTATTGGTGTATAATTGTTCATAGTAATCTCTTATGATCCTTTGTATTTCTGTGGTGTTGGTTATAACTTTTCCTTTTTCATTTCTGATTTTATTGATTTGAGCCCTCTCTCTTTTTTATCTTGGTGAGTCTGGATAAAGGTTTATCAATTTTGTTTAACTTTCAAAGAAAATTTGTAGTTTCATTAGTCTTTTCTATTTTTTTTTTAGTCTCTATTTCATTTATTTTTGCTCTGATCTTTATGATTTCTTTCTTTTCACTAGCTTTGGGTTTTGTTTATTCTTTTTTTTCTTACCTTTAGATGTAAGGTTAGGTTGTTTATTTGAGATTTTTCTTGTTTTCTGAGGTAAGCTTTTATTGCTGTAAATTTCCCCCTTAGAACTGCTTCTGTTGCATTCTTGGATTTTAGATTGTTATATTTACATTTTCATTTTTCTCCAGGTATTTTTAAATTTCTTCTTTGATTTCTTCAGTGATTCATTTGTTGTTTAGTAGTATATTGTTTAGGTTCCACATGCTTGTGCTTTCTGCAGTTTTTGTCCCTATAGTTAATTCCTAGTCTCATAGTGTTGTGGTTAGAAAAGATGCTTGGTGTGATTTCAGTTTTCTTTAATTTACCAAGGTTTATTTTTTCTTCTAACATGTGATCTATCCTGGGGAATGTTCCATGTGCACTTGAAAAGAATGTGTATTCTGCCGTTTTCTGATGGAATGTTTTATATATATATATTAAGTCTATCCGATAATAATGTGTAGTTTAAGGCCAGTGTTTCCTTATTGACTTTCTGTCTGGATGATCTGTCCATTGATGTAAGTGGGGTGTTAAAGTCCCCTCCAATTATTGCGTTACTCTCAATTTCTCCCTTTATATCTGTTAATATTTGCTTTATGTATTTAGGTGCTCCTCTGTTGAGTGCATATATATTTACAATGGCTATATCTTCTTTTTAGATTGATCCCTTGATCATTTTGAAGTGTCCTTCTTTGTCTCATGTTACAGTCTTTGTTTTAAAGTCTGTTTTGTCCGGTATAAGTATTGCTACCCTGGCTTTATTTTTATTTCCATTTGAATGGAATGCCTTTTTCCATCCTCTCACTTTCCCTCTGTGTTTTTAGATCTGAAGTGAGTTTCTTACAGGCTGCATATATATAGGTCTTGTTCTTGTATCTGTTCAGCCACTCTGTGTCTTTTAATTGGAGCACTTAGTCCATTTACATTTTAAGTAATTATTGATAGGTATGTATTCATTGTCATTTTATTAAACTTTTTGTAGTTCTTTTTTGTTCCTTTCTTCTTTGACTGTCTTCCCTTGTGATTTGATGACCATAATTATTGTTATTTTCAGATTCCTTTCTTTTTTCTGTGTTTATATTATAAATTTTTGTTTGTAGTTGCTGTGAGGTTTATAGATAGCAATCTATGTGTACATATCTGTATATTTATATCTATATATGATTATTTTAAATTGCTGGTCTCTTAAATTCAAACACATTTTTAAAACCCTTCATTTTTACTCCCCCACACCACATTTACTGTTTTCAGCGTCATATTTTGCATCATTTTTTTGTGTGTATCCCTTAACTACTTATTGTGTATGTAGATATTTTTACTACTTTTGTCTTTTAACATTCCTACTTGCTTTATATGTGGTTGACTTACTACCTTTACCATATATTTGCCTTTACCAACGAGCCTTTCCCTTTCATAATTTTCATGTTTAGGTTGTGGCCTTTTCTTTTTCACTTAGAGAAGTCCCCTTAACATTTCTTATAAAGCTGGTTTGGTGGTGCCACCTTTAGCTTGTCTGTGAAACTTTTGATTTCTCCATCAAATCTGAATTAAAGCCTTGCCAGGTAGAGTACTCTTGGTTGTAGGTTTTCCCCTTTCATCACTTTAAATATATGCTGCTCCCTTCTGGTCTGCAGAGTTCCTGTTGAAAAGTCAGCTGATAGCCTTATGGGAGTTTCCTTGTGCATAACTTGTTGCTTTTCCCTTGCTGCTTTTAGTATTCTCTCGTTATCTTTAATTTTTGCCATTTCAATTACAATATGTCTTGGCATGGTCCTCTTTGGGTTGATCCTACTTGGAGCTCTGTGCTTCCTGGACCTGGATGTCTGTTTCCTTTCTCAGGTTAGGAAAGTTTTTCATGAACATATTTATGTCTTCAAATATGTTCTCTTCTCCTTTGTCTCTCTTTTCCCATCTGGGACCCCTATAATATGAATTTTAGTATACTTGATGTTGTCCTGGGGTCTCTTAAATGGTCCTCATTTATTTATTTTTTAGTTTTTCTATTCAGCTTCAGTTATTTCCACTATTCTATCCTCCAGCTCACTGATCCATTCCTTTGTATCATCTTATCTACTGTTGATGCCTTCTAGAATATTTTTTATTTCAGTTATTGTATTGTTAAGCTCTACTTGGTTCTTCTTTATCTCTTCTAACTCTTTTAAACTTTTCATTGTGTTCATCCATTCTTCTCCTGACTTCTTTGAGCATCTTTACAATCACTACCTTGAACTTTTTATCAGGTATGTTGCCTAGATCCACTTCAGTTTGTTCTTCTTTGGGGGCTTTACCTTGTTCCTTCCTTTGGAACGTGTTCCTCCCTTTGGAACGTGTTCCTCTGTCTCCTCATTTTGCCTAATTTGCTGATTTTATTTCTGTATCAATATTTGGTAGTTTGTTTATGTTTCCCAACCTTGGAGAAATGGCCTTTTATAGGAGATTGTCCTGTGTGTCCCATCCGCTCACTCCCCTCTGGTCACCAGAGCTATATGCTCTAGGGGTGCCCCTTATTTGGGCTGCATGGGTTCTTCTGTTGTGGCAGGGTTACTCAGTGGGTGGTCTGGTAGGCATGGCTGGTCCTCTGTCTGGTCGATTGCCAGATTCTGCTTTGTGTGAAGGCTGCTGGCTGCTGGTGAGTGGGACTGTGTTACAAGGCCACTGGCTGTGGGCCCAGGGTTGGGGGTCCTGGGACAAGTGCTGGCCCACTGGTGGGCAGAGGTAGGTTCTGGAGTGGTGGATGTAGGGCTTGGGGTCTCGGATAGAATGTCAGCCTGCTGGTGGGCAAGGCTGGTTCCTGAGATGGCTGGCTATGGGGTCCAGGGAGTCCCAAAGCTGGTGTTGGCCTACCGGTGGGTGGGGCCAAATCCCAGGGTGGCTGGCTGAAGGGCTCTAGTGGTCCTGGGGCTGGTGTCTGCCAACTGGTGGTCAGGGTTGGGGCCCAGGGGGTCCCAGGGCTGGTGCCTGACAACTGGGTTGTGAGGCTAGTTCCAGGGCTAGTGTGAGCCCACTGGTGTGTGTAGCTGGGTCTCACGGTCTCTGGCTGCAGGGCCCTGGTGGTGCCGGGGCTAGTTTCAGCACACTGGCATGCAAAGCCAGGTCCTAAGCCCTCTGGTGGACAGGGCTGGGTCCTGGGGCAGCAGGCCTGTTGGTGGGTGGGGCTGTGTCTCTGCCCAGGTAGTTGCTTGGCCTGAGACAACCCGGTACTGGTGCTAAGAGCCTATTGGGTGGGGCTAGGTCCTGATGTTAATAAGCTAGAGGGAGAATTCCCAAGTGGCACTTGCCAGCACCAGTGTGCTCGTATTAGAACATGCTCCCCAAAATGGCTGCCACCAGTGTCTATTTCCCTGGGGCGAACCCCAGCTGTTTTCTGCCTCTCCAGGAGGCTCTCCAAGATCAGCCAGTGGGTATGATCTAGGCTTCTTTCAAAATACTGTTTCTACACTGGGTCCCAGAGCATGTGAGATTTTATGTGCACCCTTTAGGAGTGAAGTCTCTATTTCTCACAGCCCCGAGCTCTCCTGAAAGCGAGCTCTACAGGGCTTCAAATGTCCTGGGTGCTCATCTTCCCTGTGCAGGACCCCCAGGCTGTGGACCCCAATGTGGGTCTCGGACCACTTACTTCTTGGGGAGAACCTCTACAATTATAATTATCCTGCTGTTTGTGGGTTGCCCATCCATGGATACGGGCCTTGACTATACCATGTCTCTATTTCTCCTACCCTCTTATTATGGTTCCTTCTTTATATCTTTATTATTTATTTATTTATTTAATACAGCAGGTTCTTATTAGTCATCAGTTTTATACACATCAGTGTATACATGTCAATCCCAATCGCACAATTCATCACACCCCACCCCACCCCCACCGCTTCCCCCCCTTGGTGTCCATACGTTTGTTCTCTACATCTGTGTCTCAATTTCTGCCTTGCAAACTGGTTCATCTGTACCATTTTTCTAGGTTCCACATATATGCGTTAATATACGATATTTGTTTTTCTCTTTCTGACTTACTTCACTCTGTATGACAGTCTCTAGATCCATCCACGTCTCAACAAATGACCCAATTTCGTTCCTTTTCATGGCTTATTAATATTCCATTGTATATATGTACCACATCTTCTTTATCCATTCATCTGTTGATGGGCATTTAGGTTGCTTCCATGAACTGGCTATTGTAAATAGTGCTGCAGTGAACATTGGGGTGCATGTGTCTTTTTGAATTATGGTTTTCTCAGGGTATATGCCCAGTAGTGGGATTGCTGGATCATATGGTAATTCTATTTTTAGTTTTTTAAGGTGGTTCCTTCTTTATATCTTTAGTTGTAGAAGATCTTTTCTGTGAGTTTTCTGGCTTTTCTCATCAACAGTTGCACTGTAAATAGTTGTAATTTTTGTGTGCCTGTGGAAGGAGGTGAGCTCAGGGTCTTCCTACTCTACCATCTTGGCCATGCCTCCTTGATTACTGTAGCTTTATTTTGAATTCAAAGAGTATAAGTTTTACCACTTTGTTCTTTTTTAAGATTTTTTTTTCTTATTTTAGACCCTTTGAATTTTTATATAAATTTTAAGATTACTTTGCACTTTTCTTCAACAAAGCCTGCTGGGATTTTGCTTAGGACTATATTAAATCTATAGGTCAATTTCAAGAGAATAGACACTTTCACAATTTTGAGATCTATGATTCATGAAAATTGTATACTTTTCCATTTATTTGGATCTTATTTAATTTCTCTGAGGATGTTTTGTAATTTTCAATGTAGAGGTCTTACATATCTTCCATTGGGTTTATTCTAAGGTGTTTGATATTTTGGTTGCTATTATAAGTTTAATTTTATTTTTCAATTGTTTATTACCAGAATAATGCATTACAATTAATCCATGTATTATATATTGGTATATATTATGATAGTTATGATTTATCAATGAATTGCTGTTTTAATCATTATGAAATGTCCTTATTTTTCCTCTTGTAACTTTTCCTGTTCTAATGTCTTCTTTCTCTGATATAATATGGCTGTGTCCCTTTCTTATATGTTGTGGTATGCATGGTATATCTTTTTCAACCCTTCTAATTTCAACCTGTGACTTTATGTTTAAAGTATGTTTCTTGAAAACAGCATATAGTTGGATCTTGCTTTTCTATTCAGTCTGACAGTGTCTGCATTTTACATGTAGTGCTAATCCATTTACACCTAAAGTAAGTATCAGTATTGTTGGAGTTGAAGTTTAGCTTCTTGGCATTTACTTTCTATATGTCTGTATTAGTTTGCTAGAGCTGCTATAACAAAGTACTACAGACTGGGTAAGTAACAGAAATTTATTTTCTCACAGTCTAGAGGCTGAAGGTCTGAGATCAGGGTGTTTGCAGAGTTGGTTCCTTCTGAGGGCAATAGAGGAAGAATCTGTTCCAGGCCTCTTTCCTTGGCTTGTAGATGACCATCTTGTCTCTTTGTCTTTACATTGTCTTCCCTCTATCCCTATGTCTGTATCCAAATGTCCTCTTCTTATAAGGATATCAATCATATTGGGTTAGGGCCCACTTTTAACTTAATTACCTCTCTAAAGGCCCTAGCTCCAAATGAAGTCACATTCTGAGGTACTGGGGCTTAGGACTTCAACATATGAATTTTGCAAGGAGGCACAGTTCAGCCCATAACAGTGTCTCAAAGGTCCTTAGTTCCTTTGTTCCTCCTTTCCTGCCTTCTTTTGGATAAGTCGGGTACATTTTTAGTGTTCCATTTTATACTTTTTACTGACTTCTTAGTTTTACCTCTTTGTGTTATTTTTTAGTTGGTTGCTCTAGAGATTACTATCTGCAACTTTAACTTTTCACAGCTACCTTCAAATATTATACCACTTACGAACATTCTAAGAATGTCACCACACTATCATTCCATTTACCCCAAGCTGACCTTTGTGCTCTTTTTGCTATATATTTTACTTTAACATAAAGTAAACCCTATAGTAATAATGCATGTAGAAATAAATATGTTTAGAAACCTTAAAGTATATTGATATTAGTTTTACCTTAAATAGTCAGTTATCTTTTAAAGATATGTGAAAATGAGAAAAAGTTAATAGTCTTTAAGCAATTATGTATAAAAGTATAATTAAAAGATATATAGTATTTTAAAGAAATATAAAAATACATAAATGTATTTATTTCTACATGCATTATTACTATTATTAAAAGTAAATAAAAATATGACGTATTTTCATTCAGCAACTCATACATACTGTTCTGTTGACTCTGGCCTCCATTAAAGCAGCAGTTTCTGACCTTAGCTGTTACAACCAGAGAGATGAAGGGTAAGTGCAAAGGGAAAGTCCCTATAAAGGAAAGAAATCAGTCTTACATGTAATACTGGGCTTAGAAAATACTACTCCCTGCTCAGACATAGGCATACTGCATTCCTTCTCTACCATGGCCCCAGGAAGCTCTTTGTCAAGGCTCAGCAGGGCTTTTGCACACTATTAGAAAGATATACCTTCTGAATTTTAGCATCCAGTGAGTCTGCATAAGAAATCATGGATGGATCTTTATACCACCCATCACTCACCTTTTGCGAGGAAAATGGAATAGGGCAAAGGCAAAGAGAGAATGAGGTCTTCTGAAGATAAGAATGATCTGGTTTACAGGAGTGACTCTCCACTGGTGAAAATACTGGGGCTTGGAGATATTGAGAGATTTTTTTTGGTATGTAATTGTAGAGCTACTAGTGAGGATGGGGTGGTTTTGATGGTCCTCTCTGTCTTTCTGAGCAGCCCCCCATTATTCCCATCACATAGCCTTATGGCCTTTATGGCAGATATGAGAATGAAGATGCGATGTGCAAAGTGTGGGCATCTTGGCATTAGAAAGGGCAGTGCTCTGCATGCTTGTCGTCTCTCTTTGCTTCACATACCCCTGGCTCTCACCCTGTTAGTGCCAGCTCATATTCTGAACTGAGATTCTCATTTGAGGAGACCCTAAGGCTTCTAATATCAGGCAGGGTCCTACTGCCTGAATGAAAAGAGAGTCACTGAATTCAAAATGAGAATGAGTAGTGGTTAAGTGCTTCATCTAAATTAGTTCATATGCTTAGTGCTTTAAAATTTGCCATATGTGAATGTAAATGAAACCTCATTAGATTATGCCATTATGCAGTAATCATTATGATCTGATAGATTTGACAGACCTTTGCAAGTCATTTTTTCAGATATCAGCTGAAATTGCTAATATCCATAGTGACTTATGCTTAGAAAATATTGCTAGGTATTTGTTTTACACAAATAGTTAATACTCGGAGTGAACATTCTCAGGCAATAAATTGAAATAAATTGAATAATCTCAGAACCTGTTTGTCTGTCATCACCAGTTAGGAATATTTTGGTTGTAAAAGAGAAAAAAAAGAGCTCAAACCAAATTAAGCAAAAAATGGGAGTGAGGAGGGTAGTTCTTGGCTCACAGATCTGAATGATTCAGAAATGATTCAAGCAGTGCTTTATCCGATAACATATGTGTTGTAACCAGAACCTGATTTTTCTCTTTTGCTCCATCTTTTGTAGTGTTGGCTTCATCTTCAGGCTTTACACACTGCCCAGTCCCCATTCCCAGCTCTTTTCTTTTCTACAGCTGGCTGCTGCTAGCTGCAAGCTCATGACCAGCCTTGAACTACGTTGTCCAAGGGAAGAGGACGGGTCCCCTCTGGTTGTTCCTGCCTAAATCCTTAGATATCCTGTCTCTTATTGGCTCACATTTGTTCATGTGTCCCTCTTGAATCAATCATGGTGGTTAGGGGAGGAGGAGACCGTATCTGGCTTAATTCCCTCAGGGCCTGGCCATGGAACCTAGTGTGAGTCAACCCTACCAGAACCACGGAGTGTCAGAGGATGGGAGGGAGGGATGGTTCCCCACCGTGGTCTGGGGACACTGGCCTGGCACCTGTGTTAGCATCTTGCTATCACTGTCTGGAGATGGTGACCTAAGAAGTGTAATATTGCATCACATTCAGTCCTTTCTTTGTTTTATAAACCCCAGGCTTTGGAATTTTCCTTATCACATAATGGATGCCTCCTTTTAGGGCATCTACAGGTATGTTTTGCCCTTATCAGGGACCTCCCCTTCTTGTCAGGTATAAAAGTACCTCTCATTCAAAGACTTCCAGCAACAAAATTAAATAGTCTGTGTTTCATTTCAAAATGTATACTTAGCTGTTTTACTCCTGGGTACTGTAACAAGTGTATCTACCTACAAGCTGCAGAATTGTTCGAATTACCATCATCATCATCATTTTCACTGTAGACACTGTAGTAGGCACATTGCATGTGCTGTTCTATTCCAGTCTTGGAAGTCACTCCTTTTTAAGTCATATACACATTTCAAGGCCCAGTTTCAGATCTTCTTCTTCCAGGAAGCCTTCTACAATCACCCTTACCGAATATCTTCCTTGGGTGATCTTTTTTGTTTGAATTATTTATCATGCTCTGCTTTAATCTATCTTCCAAACTGGATTGTTAGCTGCTCAAGGGCGGTGGCCTTAACTCCTGCTTCCTGTATCCTCAGAGCCTAAACACAGTGGCCTTGAACATCAGGGGCTCAGTAATTATTGATTATTACTCAAGACTGTGGGACTCTCATTCCTTAGAGGAAATCAGGAAACCTTTGTGCCACATAAGAAAGCTATTTATGCAGGCCATATCCCGGGACATTCTCCTTTGTCTGAGCACTTGCAGGTTTATTCTGTAAAATTACATTGCTCTGAACACTTCTCATGCTAAGGAGACTGAAGACTTAGGACCAGAAATGTTTCCCTTAGCAGTTCTATTTTCAGCACCATTCCCGGTAATGGCACTGGGATAAGCATTTATAATATCTGAACTTTGTGAAAGTTAGAGAAGATTGGCATAAGACAGAAGGATCACAGAGCTTGGAATCACATAGATCTGGGTTTCAGTTCTACATCTTTTCACTTACTCCCTGTATTACCTGATGAGAATTACTTAATGTTTGTAAACATTAGCATTTTCCCCTATAAAAGTAGAAATATAATTCCTACATCAAAAAGTTGGGAACTATTCTTGTCTCCATCCCAACTGGAAATGCTGCAATACAATTGAATTCTGACACTAACTACCTGGAGTTAGCATCTGACACCACAGGTTTAGGGCATGGTCCACAACAAGACTTCCGTTCATACACTAGCCACTGCTCAGGCCACCTACACCTCAGACCAACAGGCTCGCAGTCCATGAGTTTCCTGCAGTGCCCCTCAGATTTGATAATTTGCTAGAACCATTCACATAACTCAGGAAAAGAGTGCTTATGTTAACAGTTTGGCTATAAAAGATGACCATAGGGCAAAGTCTAGGAGGTAACACAGAGCTTCTGTGCTCTTTCCCCATGGAATCAGGGTGTATCACTGTTGCAGTACATTGATGTGTTCAATCACCAAACTGCACTGTGCTTTGGTGTCCAGAGATTTTATTGGAGTTCCATTATGTAAGGATGATTCATCAGGTCAGTGGTCATGTAACTGGACTCAATCTCTAGCTCCCTCTTCTCTCCAGAGGTTGGGCTGGCTCAAGTCCCAAACCTCTAATGACATGGTAGGTCTTTTTGTTGACCAGCTCAGCTAGCACAACTGCAGCTAAGGGCTCCACCATGAGTCACCTTATTAGCATAACAAAGACACTTCTATTGCTCAGGGAATATCAAGGGTTTTAGAAGCTCTCCACCAGGAAACAGGACAAGCAGCAGACAAATTTTTTGTTATGCTCAAGGAAGTTTATGAGGTAATGAATGAAAACATACCTTTATGGTAAGAAAAAGTGAACATGGAACTAAGTAAAGCGTTGAGTTTCAAGGCTGAGTTTTTAATGATTATATTGTTAGCATGTTGTCCCTTCCTCCATTTTTCAGTTCTTCAGGACTCTACCAAGATTCCAGCAATGAAAAGACACAGAACACGGAGTGGGTAGTGTAATCGTGGCATTACTCAACATGAAAAGGGATCTGTTGTAACTTATGTTTGGATTTAATTAGTGATGTATAGGACAGCTTCTGAGTAAAGAAATTATTTTAGCCACACTTCATAAATAATGTTTCCATAACAAGAAGAACAGAGAGAAGGCTAGGTAACCTACTTAGGATAATGTCAGGAGGAGGAATGACAATGGAAACAGGCTTAGATCTCATCAAGTTACAGATATAATGAACACACATGCTGAAGACATAGATATGCCAGAGTAAAAAGCCGTGATCTTCACATTCTGCAGTGCTACTTTGGATCTGTGTCCCTGGATGAACTCTTTTGAGATTCCACTAGGTTTTCATATCACATCTAGCCTTGAAAATAGGCAAAAAATACTTTGAGAGAGTCTTTCAGTGGGACCACTATGGCGAAACCACTGGGAGCCACACATCCATTTTCCAGCCATGGGATACTATAAGAGGTCAGAATGAGTGATATAGACAAATGTTTATATTATCATGCTCAGTAAAAAAAAAAAAAAGTCACAAAATTAAACACGAATATGATCCTATCCTTATCCTCATGCACGCATGCAGATGGACATAAAAATACTGGGAAACATGTCAGGATATTAATAGTTCAAAATTTCTGAATCATGGCATTACCATTTAATTTCCTGCCCTTCTTTCTTCTCTTCAGAATGTTTACATTGCTTATGCATTAGCTTTATCATAATAAGAATATCTTAAGACAACAAGGCATGCTTGTGTATGTATCGCTCTGTAATTATTTTCACTTTATTCCCTGTGTGTCTAAATGATAAGCTTATCTCCCCAAGTGGAATTTAGCACCTGAAAGAGGCATAATGCCTCCGAGTTTAGGCACATGGTTACCTTTATGTTAGGTTCTCACTGTTCGTCAGTTTCTGGGTGGGCACATTGGCTGCCCACATTTGCTTTCTCTGAGCAATTGAAAAAGGTAGACTCCTAGAGACCAAAATTTGGGATGAATGTGTAAGGTCAGCAGAAATATTGGTGGCTTAATTTTATGTTAAAACTCTACACAATCTTCTCTAACCCCTTTCACAGTAAAGCCCGTAAGATTTTAGACAGCCATCCATTCATAAAAGTTCCCTCCTAAGTCTAGACTTGGCATATCACAATCCTTAAAGTAAGGCTGATGATTCAAACAGAGTACCTGGGAGCAGATTGCCTTTGAATGGATGCTAGTTCATTTTCAGAAGTAGAGGACTGGGAGGAAATAGTGAAGAATGAGTAATGTTTTCTCATGGACTGTTGCAGAGCAAGCCATTCATTGATTCAAAAAATATCATGTTAGAGCTTTTAGAAAACTATGGTGAGCAGAACAGATGAGGTCTTCATTTCATGGAACAAACCCTTTCGATGCAGAGAAAAATCCTCTCAGCAAACATATAACTTAAGGGCATTTTCCCCTGTCCCATAGTGTGTCATTGGCAGTAGGTGCTGGCTATGAAAATAACCACTTTTGAACTTAAAGACACCTCGTTTTCTACTTTGCTGCATGATTCATTCATTTATTCATTCACTCACACACTTTTTCATACAAACAAAATTCAAAAAAACCCAGCAGGCACCTTTACTATAACACTGTGCTAGGCATGGAGGGAGTATGGGGGGTAGAATATTAGGTCTGACATATTTCTGTTGAAAACCATCACCCAATAGACATGATGCTTCTGATCAATGATGCATATTATCTGGATTTCAGAGTTTTTCCAGCCCTCATAGTCCTCAACTTAAAATGACTAAATCATCTTTTTTCTTTGCAATCTATTAAATATAAACTTCAACATAATTTAGAACACATGGATTTTGACTATACCAAATTTTAGTATATAGGACTCTTTTCCATCTCCAAATAACTGAGAAATAAGGAAACAAGATTTCCTTCTGCATATTAAACTTGAAATTGAAATAATGAAGCCTCCCATTTTCTGATCCATGGGGACTGGCCATGATGATCAGAGCTGGCCTTCTTCAGGTAATGCCCCTGCTGTTGTCATGAATTAAATATTGACAATAGAAATCTCACCATACAGAACCAATTAAACAATTCAGAAAAGTTAAAGAGACCTTAAGAGGCCCAAAGATATAATACATGTATTATTAGGTGAAGAAACAAATTTCCTAGAGGCGTTGTTTAGAAATATGCTTTCTTAATGAGCTCCAGAAGCTTTTTCTCCCTTTGTGATATTAAAAAAGGAATAGACTCTGGCAGAAGGTCTTACATCATTTTTCCTGCCAAGGTGAATTCTGAGATAGGCATTTCCTAGTAAATGTCCTTGTTTGCAATAATCACTTCCCTGGAATTGTGATACAATGCTGCTGTTTCCTTTAATCTAAGTTGTACGTGTTTCAGTACCTGACCATTCAAGCTATTATAACAAGAGATACAAAAAGAAATTACTTTGGTCAGTTTCCTGAGATATTAGGATAGATGCTGTCATTTACAACCATAGGTGAGGAGAAATCTCTTTAAAGGACAGGGGAATCTGTCCCTGAAACCTCATCTGTTTTCTTGCAACATGATGGAGTATGAACACCATCACATATTGTGTTTCCATCCACTGATTGACTAGGTCTTTAGTCTTAAGTGACGGTGACAAATAGAAATACTCATTGACTTACCAACAAGATGAATAGGGATTTAGCATCAATCATCTTATAAAAAGCCCCAAATGACATTTGAAACTAGGAAAAGGAATTCAAGCAAAACAGAAATTATTCTTGGGCCCATCAGTCACATCTTTGTGTCTCCACTAAAAGTACCTCTTTCTCTTTCTCTCCAAGATGGGCAAGTGGCTCATCTCCCAAGACCCTAGCTTCACTGAGTCTGTGCTTCATCCCCATGCATGGCCTCAGGGATTTCCCTTTCTTGCAAATATAATTTGTCTAGGAATTGATTCAGTGTTTCAGTAGAAAATTTACTGTTACGTTGTGTGCATAAACAACTAGTTGATTTTCTTTAAAAAGTCAAATGATGGGTCATTTCAGCAAACAGATCTCAAGGGCTGATGTCGGATCAGCATTTATTTAAACTTTGCATGATCAAAGAGGGACAGTTCTTTCATTTCTAAAGATTTATCAAGGCCTTAGTTTACACTAGGTGACGTTCTGGGATTTTGGTGGTATAAAGACAGAGAAACTTCCTTCTCTCATGGTAGGTATGTTGGGGGAGAACCACCATGAGTGAATTAACAAAAAGAAAGGGAGAGAAAGGGCAGGAGTGAGAGAGAGACGGAAAGAGGAAGAAGGAGGAGAAGAAGGCAAAGGCTACGAAGAAAGAAAGGAAATTATAAAGAAAGGAGGGAATGAGGGAGGGAGGGATGAAAGGAGCAATAAGAACTCTGAAACAAGCAAGAGATAGAGTATACATGTGTAAACCATGGCCTTACAAGCATCACAACTCTAGTTCAATGGAACGTACAAATTAGAGCCACGTGATTTTAAAAGTCAGAAGCCTCTAATAACCCAGCAGCTCTGAATTATGTCATTGATGGGCTATGGCCGCACTGGTTCCTAAAATAATGTGATGTGAAGACAAGACTCCACTCCCCACTCCTACAGTAGAAAGAGCACTGAGTTTCACTTATACCCCTTTCTTGAAGAGTCATAACCAATATTACCATATGAAAGATTCTGGAAAGTTACCTATTCTGTTAAACTTATTTTATTGTGGAAACTTTATTCCTGTTCCACTTATTAACCTCCATCTTACTTGTGTCCCAAATGGTTACCACGTGAGTAGGACGACTAGTGGAAGAGGCATCTTTAAACAGAAAGCATTATCACGTGGACACTCAGCCTTATTAGAGAGTAGTCAAAAGACAATAAAAAAAGCAGTATCCACCTTCTAAAGATTCATAACATGAGCATGGGTCAGTTCAGTTCATTAGCACCCATCCTGTACCAGTCCTGGAATCAAGATGTGAGTAAGGCACAGTCTGCCTTCAAGAAGTCCCAAGAAGGTATGGTATAATAAAAAAAAGTTTTTCCATGTAAATTGAAATGCAATTCAGTATTACTTGCTACAGTAGCGAGAAAGGCACAAGATACCAGGGAAGCACAGAGATTACCTGGTTAAATCTGAAGGAGTCCTAAGGGGTATCATGGAAGGCTTCATAGAGGAGGTGACAAGAATTATACACGTAACATCACTGGAGGATAATCCATGACAGTACAGCTATCATATGGGAAATGCTCTCAGTTCCCAACCCTAAATGTACAGACCTATTTCCACCAGCTCTTACTCTCTCTTCCTTCTCTCATGCTTACTTCCCTTTTCTCCAGGACTGCACGTGGACGACAGATTGTCCTTCTCTTTCTCCTTTCAATCTTTTTCTTGAAAACATCAACATCTAAACATGTTTAAGTGCCTCTTACAACAAACAAACAAGCAAAACCAATTCTCCCGTTAAAAATTCCTCTCCTGGTACTATGTCCCTCTCCACTTTCCTTCCCTTTACAGCCTGTCTTTTTGTAAGAGTTGCTTTTATTCGTGTCTCCATTTTCTCACCTCTTACTGCTCACCCAGTCCAAAATGCCTTATGATCACATCAAGCCAACATCATAATGCTTATTAAATGACCAGTAACCACCACGTTTCTAAATTCAGTGACCACCTTTCAGCTCTCCATTATTTAATCTCTCTGGAGCATTTCTTGGTGTTAACTTACCACTCCCTACCCTCTTGAATCACACTCTCTCTTTGGCTTCTGTGACATGACATTTTCCTGATGTTCCTCTAACATCTCTGTTCAATCCCTCTTTAGGTCATTAAATATTAGAATTAGTCAAGGCTTAATCACAGGACCCCTCTACTTTGCACTCTATACTATTTACTCTATACTTTCTGCCTCAGTTTCACTGATATCCATGGATTCAGTTATTACTTACACATGATGAACCATTAATATAAATCATCAGCTTAGCTTCCAACACATAGATCTGTTCACCTGGCATGTACACTTGAATACTTCTAGGTACCTTGATCTCAACATATGCACAATATCCAGTTTAGTCCCTTTCCATTGTCTTCTGTCTCAGTGAGTAGCATTCCCATGTGTCTAGTTCCATAAGCCAGAATCCTAGGAGCCAGACTTGACCTCCTTCTCCCTCACTCTTGCATATCCAGTCTATCAACAAGCTCTCTCAACTTCCAAATCTGTGCATACCTCTTTCCACTGTCACAATCTTAGCCCAAGCAGCCATCATTTTTCATTTGTCTTCACTATATGGTTAGCCAAGTATTTTCTAAATGCAAACTGACCAGGCCTTCTGCCTACTCTTAGCTGGAAGACCGAAATCTTTAGCATGGTCTACAAGGTCCTTCTTTTTCTTTTAATGTGGACCATTTTTAAAGTCTTTATTCAATTTGTTACAGTATTGCTTCTGTTTAATGTTTTGGATTTTGGGCCCGGAGGCATATGGGATCCTAACTCCCCCACCAGGGATCGAACCTGCACCTTTATTTATTTATTTATTTATTTATTTGGTTGCACTGGCTCTTAGTTGTAGCAGGCAGACTCCTTAGTTGCAGCTCGCTGGCTCTTTAGTTGTGGCAGGCAAACTCTTAGTTGCGGCATGCATGTGGGATCTAGTTCCCCGACCACGGATCAAACCTGGGCACCCTGCATTGGGAGCATGGAGTCTTAACCACTGTGCCACCAGGGAAGTCCCAGAAGGCGAAGTCTTAACCACTGGAACACCAGGGAAGTCCCTATAAGGCCCTTCTTGTGTTTATTGTTGCATTGCTTGATTCATTCCTTTAAGAAATGTGTTTTGAATGCCGACACTGTTCAAAGCACCACAGAAACAGTGATAAAGAAAACAAATAAAGCTCCTGTCCTCGTAGAGGCATGGAATATGTATCCTAGTGGGGGAGATCAACAATTAAAAAGTATAAAAAATAGAGATTTATTTTCAGGGGTGATACGGACTATGAAGAAATATTAAGTAGTATAAGGGATTAGGGAGTAACTAGCTAGGAGTAATTTTAGAAAGGAGGTGGAGGAAGCCTCTTTAAAGAGAGAACTCCCATGCAGAATACTATAGGAGGTGAGAGCATACTTGGGGCCCTAGCTCTCTGCTCTCCCTTGTTCTCTGTGCTCTAGACTGATTGACAGTTTTTATATTCCCCAATGCCTAAGGCTACCCCAGGGCCTTTACATATACCCGCAGTGCTTCCTCTTTACCTCCTCATATTCCCCTTCTTCTTCTTCTTTTTCTCTTCTTCCAGTACTTATAATGCTCTTCTCCCCTCTCCTCAGTGGACCTCTTTTTCTCCTAATCTTCAGATCCAGGCTAAACTCACTTCCTCTAGGAAAAACCTTTTTGGCCCCCTAGACCAAATCAAACTTTGTTATCATGTATTCTTACTGATTATGCCCTTATCTTCATGTTGTCAGTTGAGTTTTGTAATGTATGTGGGTGGATTTTACACATTCAGTGGAATATTTACTGTTACTTGTATTTTAATTAATACTAAAATTACTGAAATTGAAATTTTTAAAAACTAGCTTCTCTTAATAAGTTTTAATCTCAAGGATGAATCACTTTTTCAATTTACAAATCTAGTTATTTTCTGTATAAATATAAGAAATGTCTAATTTGTTATTTGATTAATAGTAATGTTAGTTATAAATTTAACAGATTACATTTTCCATAACATTTAATCTAACTTGTTTAGTTAATTAATCATATCTCCTTAGATGTTTCAAATTACAGTCACAAATGTAATAGATCTGATTCTCCCAGGGCACAGTTATAGGCAGATCTAAAACTCAAACAATTTTCTTAGACACTTGAACACTACTTTCAAAACTAATAAATCTCAAATTTTGAATGTAAGGGATCAGATTATCAAATAAACAGTTTACAAATACAATCAATCTCATTATCCTATACATTTCCAATTAAACTCACGTTACCAGTTAACCATTTAAAATCAAAATAACAAGTCCAGTGGGTCAGTCAGCTTACCCATTTCATACAGTGTAAATCCGCATTTATCCCCCAGTCTGCACAGTGTGTCTCAAGAATTGATGTCCTCAATCTGTGAGGCAGGTGGGGCTTGAGGTGGTCAGAGTCCATGGCCTGATTGCGTCCTGCCAAGAACAGCCTCATACGGGGTTCCAAATCCCTCCAGTAAGCAACTCCAGTATTCCTTTGAAATATTATCTGTCTCATGACATGGTAACGGTTGGGAAGCACTGCCACAGATAACAAATACACAAATTATTATGATTGCAAAACCTGTCAAAGCCAGATAACAAGTGTTAATACTTACGGGCGTGTTTTACATATGTTACCACCTCTTGGCTTTATTTCGAGACTTCACGGAATGCAAAGACACTTACCCAGATAAGCAGAGCAGATTTGCCATCTCTGGCCAACTGAAGTCACTGGCCTAGGACACGGGATATTGATGGATTTGCCTACACGTCCAGAGTAATTCTACGTGAGTCTCAGATTTAAAAGCTGAGCCCTATTTTGTAGTCAGGCTCTGCATCCTTTCCTAGTTCTTGGAAAACTGCAACCTCTTTCACAATTGTATTGCCTGATTTGAGTTGGTTCTACTCACCCTACCTGGACTGAAACTGACACCTTTCCTATCACGTGGAAAATGTCTACATTCCTTATATTTTAGCATCTCCTGTCTCTCTTGCCACCATTATTCTATAGTCTCTTATTTATATATAAGGTTATCACAGTTTTAATTTTACATTTAAGATCTTGATTACTTGATTGTTCTCTCTCTCCTTCAACGGACTGTGAATTCCATTAGAGACCTGACTATGTCTGCCTTTTGCTCAACATCTTATCTGTACTCTGTGGGACAGGATCAGTTTACCAATGAGCAAATGAAGAATGAAGAAATAATTGTCTAGAGGTGTGGTATCCACTAAAATATAAGAGAAATACATACAATGTGCTCTTAACCTGTTACATTTCACTGGACCTCAAATCTGGAGCAATCTTCCTTATAACTTGCAAAAGTCATCATATAGGTAATACATAGATATACATCAAGGGATATGTTCCCTGGACAAACAATTTGGCCATAACAAATATCTAATTGCCTTCAGAGAAATGAGCAAAACATCAAAACATAATAGATCGGGGTAGTTCTGTACAAAGTCAAAGATAGAAAATATTCTAGGCCAGTGAGATGAGTTTGATTTTTCAACAAGAGGATGCTACTCAATGGGATACTCACCAAGGGAGACACTGAAATTAGCCTTCCTAGTAACGTCCAGAGGAAAAGGTACCCAAGGACACCTGCTCTGGACTTTGAGGAAACTATATCTCTACTGTGGAAATAATATCCGTCTTCAAACAACCCTGCAGAGCAAAAGGCCTACGGTTAACGAGCCGAGAGAACTAAGACCTGGACACTCTTCCCTGCCTCCCTCTCCCCACCACTCCCTACAAGCCTTCTCCTAACTTCATCTGCTACTCTTAAGCCATCCTTTAGGTCTTAGCTCCAGGATCACTGCCTTTAAATTCTTTCCAACTCCCCTCCACTTCAGCCCCTCTTACTGGGAGAGAGGTCTCTGCCCTGGGCTCCCATAGCATCACACACCTTCCATGTCACATTATGCAAGTTCCACATCATTTCATACTCACTTCTCTACCTGTTTATGTCCTTTAATAGATTGTGGATTATATGATGGCAAAAGTGAAGTATGATTTGTTTATCATTCACAGTGCCTTGCACAGAGCCAGACTCATAGCAACTGTTCAATAAGCACTTATTGAATGAATAAATTGTTCTGCTCCCCTGTTTAGAAGACACTTTCTGATAATTATCGACCTTCACATGACAAGAGGGTGCACAGGGAGAGGGGTGCAAGTCAAAAGAAGAACGTGTGTAATCTCTTTAGGATTTCTAATTTCACTGCAAAGTGATAAGTTGGTGCTCTGACATATACACCAGTCTCTGGGCGCTTAGTGAGTCCATTCTCGAGAGAGAAGTCAAGTTTGGCCAGTTTTTTCAGCAGCCTTCCTCAGGCAGATACTCTCTCCATCTGCATCTCTTTCTGATCCCAAGTTTTGCTTTTGAAACATTCATACATGGGAGGAAAAAATGATTCAACACTCAACCTGAAGGCAATTCTACACTGAAAGAGATGAGCTAGTAAATGATAAAAAGTGGCTTGCACAAAGACTGCATTCATTAGAGGTGCCCTGACGTTAGATTTTTATTCAGTTTAGTGGCTGTGTAGCTGTTTAGCTATTGAATGTTATGATCTAAATTTATTCTACATTGAATCTGAAAAGAATTTAACCTATAATGAAAAAACGCTTGTCTTACTGGTTTCATCCCAGGAACCTATTTTCACCTTAGGTGAACTATCATGCAGGGCTTTACTCTCCTCTTTTTCCAGAAGCCTTGGGGTTTAGTGAAAATGAAACTTAAAGCAGAGGTAGGGAAACATGGAAGGCACTCTGCTGCCTCGGGACGGTGGTGTCCAAGGGAGGGAGTGTTTTCCACGCCAGGCCAAGCTCTTGTCTCTTCATTGCATTGTTCTGATCTTAGCTTCCATACTGATCAGCTGACCAAAAGGAAGGGATAAGTAGCAGGTCTTTGGGAGCCATTTGAAAACCTTTGTACCATCTCCATTTTAAGAATGGACCTTGGGGCTTCCCTGGTGGCACAGTGGTTGAGAGTCTGCCTGCCGATGCAGGGGACGCGGGTTCGTGCCCCGGTCCGGGAAGATCCCACATGCCGCGGAACGGCTGGGCCCGTGAACCATGGCCACTGAGCCTGCGTGTCCGGCGCCTGTGCTCCGCAACGGAAGAGGCCACAACAGTGAGAGGCCTGCGTACTGCAAAAAAAAAAAAAAAAAAGAATGGACCTTGGCTAGAGTTACTTTAACTTGTGATTTGAATGATTACTGCCATTATTGCATATTTTCAATATCCCAGACCCTGTGCTAAATCCATACTTTGCATTTATCCCCCTTCTTTTTTTTTTTGGCGGTATGCGGGCATCTCACTGTTGTGGCCTCTCCCGTTGCGGAGCATAGGCTCCGGACGCGCAGGCTCAGCGGCCATGGCTCACGGGCCCAGCCGCTCGGTGGCATGTGGGATCTTCCCGGACCGGGGCACGAACCCGTGTCCCCTGCGTTGGCAGGTGGACTCTCAACCACTGCACCACCAGGGAAGCCCTGCATTTATCCCCTTTAATCCTTACAATGATCCTGTAAGTTTGGCACTCATTCCGTCAATTGCTAAGGCTTAGAGACATGAAATGACTTGTCCAAAGTCACAGGAAAGGAACTGGCAGTGCCACGACTTATACTCATGTCTGTCTGATTCAGAAGTTCATATTCTTTACCACTGTGGTGGCTTCCACAGGAGCCGGTTAAACATCTCTTGATAAGCACTGGCAGCTCTGACTCAGTGGCCGCTGCCACCAACCTGTCCTAGGCTATAGTCTGTTGTGGTTTCCATAGCTCTTTGAGGCCACAACCTCCAACCTTACCGTGGATAATATAGCAGAGTGATGATTACTTATAGGACAGTCTTGCCAAAAGTAAGAGTGACATATCAAGAATGCTTCCAGGCACTGAGACAAGAACCACTCTGGGTTAACCAAGGGAAAAATTCAAGGTCTTTCTCTGCTTTCCAGGTTAAAGGTTTTGAACATTTTAAAGAAAGAAGAGATACATGTGAGCGAGCATGTCATGTTCAGGGTGAAATAGAATTATTAACATTCATATAAGGCCAATCATTGGTGTTCAGTATAGATAAAACAGGTAGCATTTAGTAAAAC
Source organism: Lagenorhynchus albirostris (assembly GCF_949774975.1). NCBI lineage: Eukaryota > Metazoa > Chordata > Mammalia > Artiodactyla > Delphinidae > Lagenorhynchus > Lagenorhynchus albirostris. The sequence continues at coordinate 113,529,381 of NC_083097.1, forward strand.
GAAACCCAATCACATGAAATCAGTACTCATGATTTCAATCTTTTATTCAACGAATATTTATTATTTAGTATACCTTGTGGAAAGCTCTGTCCTACATGATGGAGACTTTTTCCTCCACTTAAGCTTCTGTTATAGTTCTCAGATCATAATGTAATTATAGACAACTGGTGATGATTAAAGGGTGACATGGGATCCAAGTCAGCTTTCGCCCAGAGCGAGGGCCAAAGCCTGCCTCTTGATGTAAGGAGTCCTGCAGGGGGATGCTGTAAACCAGCAAGGCTGTCTTCAGGAGTATCAGATAAGGGGCCAGGACACGATTCTGTGCTTTGAATAAGGATTTGGGAGAAGGGGAAAAAATGGTTGTAGAATTACATTTAGTTTTGTATTGAGCATTATCCCGAGGTGCTTTTCACATGTCTTGAAGAAAGTGCCTAGGATCTAAGGAAATAGGATGCTCTGAATTTGCCTTTTTTTCCCCTTGGACTTCTAAAAATGAACTTCGTAGATAAGGTCAATTGAAGTTCAGTGCTTCTTTTTCTTGGGTCTGTGTGTCCCTAAGATATACAGATTCTCCCTCCATACCAGGAGACTGTGTGGCCTATCCCTTCTTTTCAAACTTCTGAGAGGATTTGCCTAATATAAAATACATGATGTGATAGCTAACATTTTACTCAGGACTTGCTATGTGCCAGGCCCTGTGTCAAGCATTTTTATAGAAGCTATGTCGGGCTGGTTTTCTTCCTATGCCCATTGTATGGATGAGGCAAACTGAGGGTTAGCAGATTTAGGTAGTTTGTTCAAGTAAGTGACAAAGGTGGGGTCAGATCCAGGTCCAACTTCCATGTCCTTGACCTTAAACAAATACTATACTCACCACTGAACAAGTAAGTGTGGAGTGCTGGCTGTGTGCTTGATCTTCTAGACACTGGGGATGTGGAGGAGAGGAGAAGAGGCAAAGTTGTTGCCTGCAGAGATTTCTTCTGGGATTTGGGGGGAACCGTAAACAATGAAACAAACACGAAATCTACTATCAGGGAGTGAGAGTTGTATAGGCAATGGGATCCTATATTGATAGCTACATGTGGATATGTGACTAAAAAAAAAAAAAAGACTAGAAAGACACATACCATAAGGGCGATTATCTCTGGGTGGCCAGATTTTTATTCTCTTCTTTACACGTTTTTGAAAAATTTCAAATATTCTGTAGCAGCTGTATACTTCTGATATAATCAGATGAAACCCATAAATGTTATTAAAAACAGAATTTAATCTTAGAAAATCCTGACAAACTGCATATAGGTTAGGCACCCTCCTCTTACCCTTTTTCATTTCAGTCCTTTATATTATAAAAGAAGCAAAGTGTGGTGTTCTTTCCATCTGTATGAGTCTGAAATATTTATTCCTCTCCCAGGAATTGTGCTGGCTCCCTCCGCCCCAAGCTTTTCTGAGTTTGTGCACATCAGGCCTTCTCAGTGCTGCCTCCACACTTGAATCTCCTGGTCAGTGTTTCAAATACTGATGCCAGAGCCTCACCCCCCACCCCCGAGACCTGCTGAAGCAGAAGCTGTGTGTGTGTTTGTGTGTGTGTGTGTGTTTCAGTCTCCCAGGTGACTCTCTTGTGCAGCCAGGGTTGAGAATCCTTGGGTGGTGAGCCCTGTCCCGCTGATCCTCACAGCCCTCCCTTTCTGGGGAGCATCCTTAGCCCCTGCCTTCCTCTCTGTCTCACTGGGTCTGGGATGGTCAGGGAAGAGAAGGAGGAGGCAATGGGCCCAAGCAGGTGGCCAGAACGAGGCAGAAGCTGGGCAAATCCTGAGCCCTTCCCGCACCTGGCTGCAGCCCCACCCCAGCCTTCTGACCTACTTACTCAGGGCCTGCAGTGTGAGCGACTCAGGCCTGGAGGAGAGCAGAAATTGTTAACAAAAGCCAGACGCTGTGCAGATGGGGAGCCGGGGACACACTCCAACCACAGTAGAATTCTCACCTTTCCGGAACACAGCACTCGCTGTCACAGCTCCAGGCCTTTGTCTGTGCTGCCCTCTCAGACTGAAATGTCCTTTGATGCCAACGCTCTCTTCCCCTGGGGCTGGGTTGTGCTCCTCCTTGAAGGCTAAGCTCTGTGAGTTCCTTCCTGACCCTCTGCTCCCCAGATGGGACGACTCGCTCCCTCTTCATCTGTGGCTCCCACCAGCAGGAATTTGTTCCCAGCATTAAGGCAGCACTTCAAGGCTTGTGTCACCTGGGGAGGTGTCTGCCTCCCTGACCAGGTGGGGAGTCCTCAAGGGCAGCGCATGTCCTCATTCATCCCTGTGCCTCACACGACTGACTGGCGAGTAGAAGGGCCCAGGTCTTGGAGTCGGACAGAACCTGGTTCAATCCCGGCTCTGGTCTTACGGCTGATTACATAGCCAACCGCTGAGCCTGTGGTAGTCAACCTGCACAGGTTAGAAATGCAGAATCCCGAGTCCCGCCCCAACCAGTCTCTGCATTTAGCAAGATCTCCAGGTGATTCAGATACACAGTCAAATCTGAAAAGCATATGTAGGCCCCTAATCCTCCACTTCCTCAGCAGTGAAATGGGCATAGTGACTGTGAACTTATAGGGTTGTGTGAGGCTTAAATAAGGCAACATGCTCAGAGAGTCTACTGCAGAACGGAGCACATAGGAAACATTTTTATTGCTTCTGCTCAATGAATGTTGCCCTGGGAGCAAGCAGGAGTCTGCGCTGGCCCACATTAAGGGCTCTGCGGTCTGCCCCATTGAGACTTAAGCACTTTAGTGGAGGAGACTTCTCAGCCCTCCAATGGGACCTGGGAGGGGAAGATAGTCTCCCTGTGACCCAGGTTTGAGTAGGGCCTGTGGTCTCTGCTGTACTTCATAAGGGGCCTTGATCCCTGCAGAGAACAAGTGTGTGTTGAGCTGCAGTGCTCTGCCGTGCTGAGCTATCACCTCCCCCGCTCCCCCCAGTGAAGTCCACCTTGGTCTCCCTCACTTTGTGAGGTCCAGTATCTGAACTGGGAAAACCCCTTTAAGATCTCAGAGAGCTACAAGCAATTCATACATGATTGAGCTGCGGAACAGGAAAGTATGGCTATTTGGATTGGACATCTTTTTATTCATTAGACATTAGTACTGATTACTCATTCCATGCAGTGCAAGGAATATATCAATATCACATCATCACTCATTTATGAGAACTTTTTTTTCAATCTTCTGTATAATTTTTTACTTATTTAATATTTGAGAATCATGATGAGCTCTACGCAGAGATCAGTTTTGAGGGAAGTTATTAGTGTTGCAGAAAGATAGCCTGGGAAACACCGCTCCCACGTAGTGATGTCTTTTCGCCTTGGAATTCCCTGACTCCGTTGCTGCTGGAGAGATAGGCCCACGTGTCTGTCTGGCTCACAAACTGCCTCTTTCTGGGGCAGGGACAGAACTGAGACATCTCTCTGCTCTCATCAGATCCTGCCAGCCAGGGCAAATAGCCAAGGGGAACGACATCATTTCAGTGACACCAGCCTCAAGTTTGAACCTTCAGACCTCTCTCCCAGACAAATTAGATCATGGTTGCTCTTCCGTCTACTCTCTGGGACATGGTAGAGAAGCCTGACCCAGAAAGCCAACAGAAGCCCCTGGGGAGATGCAAATACATACTGGCAAAAAGCATGTGCATCTTTCAGTGACATGGACTGAGGTTGGTTCAGGCCAGGATTGAGAGCTGGGGACTCTGGGCAGCCAGCAGGCATTTCTGGCAGGGCTAGAAGGCAGTTGCCAGGGTGGGGTCAGGCTGGCTTCTAATTACACAGCAGACTCAGGACCCAGAATCGATTGGAGCGGCTAGTAAGGTGTCAGAGTAGGGAGTGGGAAGCCAGCAGGTGCAGCGCTGGGGGTATCTAAGTATGAGAATTTGCCTTCCCGGACCTTATAATCTAATAGGAGAGATTAGACTCCCAGCTAAAAAGAGTTCAGATAAATGCAGTTGTTGCCAGGGCGAGTCAGCATCTACTCCAGCCTTAATTCTCAGATAGGGCTTGGAGGTTGTAGAGAGTGATCGAGACTAGAAAGTGAAGTGTTGAACGTGTTTTTACACAGTGTGATGGACGGATAATTGACATACAATTAACTACACGTACTTAAACTATACAGTTTGATATGTTTTATGATCTGTATACTACCTGTGAAATCCATACCACAAACAAGGTAATGAACATATCCATCACCCCCAGAAGTTTCCTGTGCCCCTTTATAAACCCTTCCCTGCTCTCCCAATCCCCGAGCAACCACTGATTAGCCTTCTGTCACTGTAGAGTAGTTGGCATTCTCTAGAATTTTACATGAATGGAATCATGCTGCGTATACTCTCTTGTCAGACTTCTTTCATGTAGGATAATTCTTTTGAGATTCACTCATGTAGTTGCATGCATCAGTCGTTCATTCCTTTTTGTTGCTGAGTAATATTCAATTGTATACCACTGTTTATGTATCCATTCACCTGATGATGGATATTTGAGCTGTTTTCAGATGTTGTCAATTATTGCTTGATTTTGTTTTATTCTATATTTATTTATTTTGGCTTTATTTCTGCTGTAAACATGTATATACAAGTCTTTGTATGGATCTGTTTTTCATTTACCTTGGTAAATGCTTCAGGGTGTAAGGACTGCATCATATGGCGCATGTATATCTAACTTTGCAAGAAACTGCTGGACTGTTTTCCAAACTGGTTTTATGCATGAAATATTTGGGATACTTATACTAAAAAAATTATTTGTTTATCTGAAGTTTAAATTTTACTGGGTGCCCTGTATTTTATCTGGCAGGCAATTCTATCCCCAAATAAAAGCCCAAGATCAGACCATTCTCTCCCAGATCAGGAACTGAGAAACTTTTTCCGTAAAGGCCCAGACAGTAATCAGTTTAGTCATTGTGTGTTATATGGTTGTAGTTACTAAACTGTGCCATTATATTTTGATGATAGCCATAGACAGTATATAAATGAATGAGCATGGCTGTGATCTAATAAAATTTTACTTACAAAAACAAGGGGCAGCTGGATTTGGCCCACAGGCCATAGTTTGCTGACCCCTGTCTTAGATCACTGATTCCCAAGGTGTGGTTTCTGTTATCAAATGCAACTTTGTGTGCCCAGTGCACAGTGAGGCCAAACAGTAGTGAAATGTCAGAGTTTGTAGCAAAGAAAGCTTTATTGTAGGGCCATGCAAGGAAAACGGGTGGCTCATGCCCCCCACCCCAAACCCTGAACTCCCTGAAGGGTTTCAGCAAAGCATTTTTAAAAAACCAGGTGAGGGAGGGGTTGCCTGTTGCAGACCTCTTAGTGTTGGAATCGTTTGTTCTTGCAGCTACCTTTGTAGGTAAGGTCACGATGTTCCTGTAAATCTCCAGCAAGACAAATATTATTCTCTGTTCTGCAACTTTTTATCTCTATGTGGATGGAAAAGTGTTATACCCTTAAAGGTCAGAGCCTTGAGAATGGGCTATGCTGTATATTTCAGGCTATAGGCAACATTCTTAACTTGAAGCAAAAGCAATAGAATACAAAGATTAAAGTAAAAGAAACAGATCTAATATGGAGTCAGATTTGTTCTTCCCTATTATAGTTCCAGGATCAGGAGCATGAGGATCACCTGGAAACTTGGTAGAAAAGTAAATTCTCTGTTTCTGCCTGAGACCTACCAAGCCAGAAGCTCTAGGGATGGGTGGGGCTCAGCCGTTGAAGCCCCGGGAAGTTCTGATGCACACCAGAGTGAAAGAACCACTGCTCTAGAGTCTTAGTTCCCAAACATGGACGATCATCAGAATGCCTGGGGCACTTCTTAACTATAGACATAGGTTCTTCCCTTTCATCACTTTAAATATGTCCTGCCACTCCCTTCTGGCTTGCAGAATTTCTGCTGGAAGATCAGCTGTTAACCTTATGGGGATTCCTTTGTATGTTATTTGTTGCTTTTCCCTTGCTGCTTGTAATATTTTTTCTTTGTATTTAATTTTTGATAGTTTGATTAATATGTGTCTTAAAGTGTTTCTCCTTGGATTTATCCTGTATGGGACTCCCTGTGCTTCCTGGACTTAATTGACTATTTCCTTTCCCATATTAGGGAAGTTTTCAACTATAGTCTCTTCAAATGTTTTCTCAGTCCCTTCCTTTTTCTCTTCTTCTTCTGGGACCCCTATAATTCGAATGTTGGTACGTTTGGTATTGTCCCAGAGGTCTCTGAGACAGTCCTCAATTCTTTTCATTCTTTTTTCTTTATTCTGCTCTGTGGTAGTCATTTCCACTATTTTATCTTCCAGGTCACTTCTCTGTTCTTCTGCCTCAGTTATTCTGCTACTGATTCCTTCTAGAGAATTCTTAATTTCATTTATTGTGTTGTTCATCGTTTGCTTGCTCTTTAGCTCTTCCAGGTCCTTGTTAAACGTTTCTTGTATTTTCTCCATTCTATTTCCAAGATTTTGGATCATCTTTACTATCATTACTCTGAATTCTTTTTCAGGTAGACTGCCTATTTCCTCTTCATTTGTTTGGTCTGGTGGGTTTTTGCCTTGCTCCTTCATCTGCTGTGTGTTTCTCTGTCTTCTCATTTTGCTTAACTTACTGTGTTTGGGGTCTCCTTTTCGCAGGCTGCAGGTTTGTAGTTCCCGTTGTTTTTGGTGTCTGTCCCCAGTGGGTAAGCTTGGTACAGTGTGTTGTGTAGGTTTCCTGGTTGAGGAGACTGGTGCCTGTGTGCTGGTGGATGAGGCTAGACCTTGTCTTTCTGGTGGGCAGGACTGTGTCCGGTGGTGTGTTTTGGGGTGTCTGTGAACTTATTATGATTTTAGGCAGCCTCTCTGCTAATGGGTGGGGTTGTGTTCCTGTCTTGCTAGTTGTTTGGCATGGGGTGTCCAGCACTGGAGCTTGCTGGTCATTGAGTGGAGCTGAGTCTTAGTGTTGAGACAGAGATCTCTGGGAGACCTCTTGCCGATTGATATTACATGGGGCCGGGAGGTTTTTCATGTACCAAAGTCCTGAACTTGGCTCTCCCACCTCAGAGGCTCAGGCCTGACATCTGGCCAGAGCACCAAGACCCTGTCAGCCACACGGCATGAAACTGATATGAAATCGTGCTACTGCAAAACTGGCAGACATTCTTTCCTGCTCTTGACTGAAAGACTCTCCACTGAGGATCTGGGGTATCTTTTCTTTTACACTTCACTGGATTCATCCATAGTAAATAATAATAACCATGATGATGATGATGATGATGATGAAATATGTGGTGTCTCTTGATAATCCAAAGATTTGCTCATATGAAATCCCTGTACTTCTTCCCAGTTCTCAGTTTTGTCTCCAGTGGTGCTAACTGACAGAAGCACCTCTGTGCTGCTGCCTCTGAGGGCTGCTGCCCACCTTCGCCCCAGCCTAACAGCCCCTTGGCACCTAGGAAGTGGATCGCGAAGCCCCAGCGGCAGCCCAGATCTGCTCCAACCACCTGCGTGCACCTAAGGGTTTTACATGCTTTAAATGTGAGTATGTAATACTCATAAGAACCCCTTAAGGGAGATGTCATTTTTGTCAATTAGCAGGTAAGCAAACTTAAGAGCAGAAAAATAAGTTGTTTGCCTTCAGATGACATAGCTGATTAGTAAACTAGCAGAGATTTGAACTGAGGTCCATTCAGTTTTAAAATCTTGTCCACCACATATTTCTTCTTCTCTTTAGTTTCTGTACAACTGAGTAGATAACAATTGAGTAGCTATCGATAATAATACAATAAGTATAATAATAATAATTTTAAAATTCATGTTTTTATTAACTTTTACTTATCCCAATTAATTTTCTTTCTACCTCAATGGAGTATAATCATTGTAAACAACTTCTAAAATGTCAAAGTTGGAAATAGTCAAAGTAAGCCCAGTAAGACCTTGTATACTTGAGTGCTAGTATTTATTTTCTTTTACTGGAGCAATGCAGAATTTCTTCTACCCAATTATCTTGGGGTCTAGAGACAAAATAGGGGTCAAGACCATGGACAGTTCCAGGCTCTACTGCATTATTTTGGACAGTCTCAATCTCCACATTTGTAAAGTGGGGATAAAAGTGGCATTTATTTTATGGGGTTTTTGGCAGGATAATAACATATGAAAAGCATTGGCCTATTCCTAGCACATAACAGGCATTCAGAGAATTTTATTTTCCCTTTCTGCTTTCTTTCTGATCTAGTTTGCCACTATTTCTAAGCTCCTATTTGATAAACATGACAGGCAAATACACTCTACTTATAAATGTGAAACTCTGTCCCACTATATATACATATATATGTGTTTAAATATATGTGTGTGTGTAAATAAAATGTTTCTTTAGTTTTGTGGCATATAAAAATGCTGTTATCTAAATCCTTTCTGCCATTTTTTTGAGTAGAAAATCTCTCTCCAAATATTTCCTTTTCTATTATTTCAGTCAGCAAGACAAATAGAGTAAGGAAATCACAGCCAAAAAACCCAAAACAAACAAAACACAAACACACACACCAGGGAAGGCATTGTACGTCAATCAAAAACAGAAAGAAGGAGTCTTGCTCATCTGAGAGCCCCTAACATCTCCTTGAAGATTCTTTCAAAAAAGAAAAAAAAAAAAAGCCTCTTTTTCATTAAGAATGCAGGAGAAACACCCGTGTCCCTCTCACCCTCTCAGCCAGGTACGGAACCAGCTGATGCCCCAAGGGCATCGTTAAGTTAACTGACGGAACATCACTGACAGGTGAGCCAGCCTGGAAGGTTTCCACGTTCTGGGCAGCTCTCCGCCCAGTCCCTGCTCCACTGCCTACCAGCACCTGCCAGATCACAGAAATGGAGCAGCTCAACTCCTCTCAGGAGCAGCTTTGAGATCAAGCCAGGCACGTTGGAAGACCCAGCCTACGTTCAGGGCTCCTGAAGCGGTCTTCCGCCAGTGCCAAGAGGCACCACTCTTCTCCATGGAGCCTTTTTGCAGCCCAGGCATTCCCCCAATTTTTAGTAGACCAAAGGGAGATCTTGAGCTTGCAGTAATAAGATTTTCTTTAGAGAATTAGGGAGAGGTGACAGCATTGAATAGCCCTCACTGAGTCATCCATCGGTCTTTGTATCTTCATGTGTAATAGCTACCATGTATTCGGTGTTGACAGATGGGGCACTTTTTATACATTATCAAATTTGACCTGGATACCAACTACAGGATAGTTATTATTATCATCTTCAGTCTATTCATGAATACAGAGGCTTAGAGAGGCTAAGTCACTTTCCTAGGGATGTACAGCCAGTAATTGCTGTAGCTGGCGTTTGCTCCAGGCCTGTGCTTGCTTTCTTTTTCTTAAAGAGTAAACACTAAGTCCTAAAGAGGAAAGCAGAGGTGTGGACACATAGTAGGCCTACCTGCAAGTGGCTCATGGTTTCTCCTAAAGCCCTTCCTGGCCTGACATAAGTTTCATGGAGGGTATTGGATTTGGGCACTTGAACAACAGACAAGGTGGCTCTGGGCCACCCTCATCCTGAGTATAGTACGTATTGTGTGGACCTATAAGAAATATTGCATAGCCTCTCACTTGGGTATCACGTGGGGAGCATTCAGGGATTACTTTTGAAGAGAGCTCTGTCATTTCTGGTCATTACAGCACCACCTTAATATGAATGTTTCCATCCACAAAACAGAAATGAAAGAGCAGCACCTCCTGAGAGCATGGACTGTTGAGATGGGCAAAGCAACGAGAGAAAAAGGTTTTGCCACCACCTTAGTATGAGCCTCAGGATTCCTCAAGAAGCTGTCAGCATCTCCTGAGCAGGCTGGTGAAATCTCCTTAAACAACCTACCCCTGGAAAAGGCAGCCTTGGGCAGCAGAGAGTATGGACCGGGGGAGGCCCCTAGCAGATATCACTTACTGTTAAATGAGAAACTAAAATAGGAATGTTATCCTATGCCATTTGAGAACTATTTTACAGTATTCAAAGAGCCGCCGCAGGTAATTATGGGATTTGGTCATAAGTCCAGTGGAGTCTCCACCCAGTCTAATTGTGCATGAGGAGCAGATTCGAATTCCCTTGTCTCTTTTGTAAAGTCTGCACCTCCCACACCGTCCCTGCTCCATGGGTACACTCGGAGACCCTCAGTGTGACAGCACTCTCTTGTAGCTCTGCATCCCCACTGCCTAGCATGGTGACTCAAGGTATGTTGGTTGTTGAACCGAATTGAATGGATTAAGCTCATTAGCCCTCTTCTTACTATGGAACTCCCCACCTAGCCCAGATTCCCAGACTTAACAAATCATTAATACCAAGAAGACGTCCTCAACATCCCCGATGTGTCCATTATTAATTTCTTGGAAGGTTTGTACAGGTGAGGTGGGACCACTCTGCATCCTGCCCACATAGCCTTGAGCTCCAATGGATGACAAAGGCTTCTGACCATTACCCACCGAGGACATGCGTCTTCTGAAGTTCCTTTGACAGGGTCCTTCTGCACTTGGATTCCACCATGTGTTAATGTGTCTATAAAACTCTACTAATGTCCCATCATGGGGCAGGCCTCGCTGGGTAAGGAGTGGAGATGTCTGATTAACGTTAAGCAGACATATGAGATTCTGTCTTAGGTGCATGACTTGCTTCCTTAGTGACCTCATCGCAGAGCTGAAGCTACATGATATCTCTCAATAGCAGTTGTCCGTACGAGCACCTGTCCCTGGAGGAAGAGCTGCTGACATGGCAGAAGATCCTAGGCCCCTCCACCTGGTCCTTGACCATCCTCTCCATGTCTTTGCCTCTGCATGGCTTCTTTGGAAGAGACTGAAAGAACCTGTGGTAAAGAGAGAGTGGGAGCGGATCCGTATTAACTGTGCCACGCTGAAGCTCTTCTGATTCCCCTTGCCCTGAATTTGAGAACTCTGAATGGAGAAGCCCTGTTTGCATTGCTTTGTCATTCAGTTCTGTCAGTGCCATTTACCCTGGTTTTGTGGGACCACATGGACTTCAGTTACCTCAAAGGTAGTAGAATAGGAGTGGAACGTGGTAAAAATTACAAAAAGAAACTGAGCTTGGAAATAATGAATTAAAATTTGTTGGAAAACACAATGTTAAGATGTATACTACCACACCATATCCACATCCAGTGTGAGGATGTGTACGTGCACACAGCCTGCAGGCACAGGTGTAGTATGCATGTGGGTCATCGTCCCGTGACTCAGTCCATACCTGCCACGTCCAAGGCCAGCAGCTTAGAGTCAAGGAGCAATTCCCAGTCACCTTAGTGTGTCTCAAATAAGCAAAAAAAGCAGAGACATCCTCAAGAGTTTCTTACGTGGCCAGGGGAAGGGAGACTGGATTTGAAGCTTGACGATAGCACATCAAGGAGGGTTTAGCAGGCATCCAGGCACACAGTAAGTGCTGAGTACAGTGACAACTTATTAGTCCATCTCTGAACAAGCAGACAGAATCACTCTGGCCCCAGGTGTGGCATTTTTGAGAAAAATGGGGTCTCCAATTTACTACTTGGCAGAAGGTTGCTTCACAGCATAATTGGAGACAGAGCCCACAAAGGTGACAAAACTAAATGAGCTGATCCACTACCTGAGAAGCTTTTGACCTTGTCCATCCCCCTTGGAAGAGCCAAGTAAACACCAGTCTCCTGGAGACAGCAGAGCTTTCACGAGAAAGGACTCCGGAAGCTGCCACTCACAGCCACCAGAGCCCTTGAGATTTACACAGCAGAGAAGGAAGACAAGTCTCCTTCCCATTGTGTGGCTTCTCTACCCTGCTCTGTCTGGATGTGCCACACACCCCCTCCTACCTTTCCATTCTGCTTATACTAGGCAAGAAGCCCAGTCCACTCAACAGGCATTTACTGAGCATCTTCTGTGTGCCAAGTGCTGTGCTTACCCATATATCCTTGCGCCCCCAGCTGAGGGCATGAGTCACCAGTTGAGATCATGAGGGATTATTAACTATTTTATTAATAACGACTGCTTCATACATATCTAAAATGTGCCAGGCAGTGAGCTAAAGAATTTTATATGTGTCATTTCAGTTAATGGTCCCAACGATCTAGTGAAGTCAGACCTATTATTATATGTGAGGCTCAAAGAGGCGAAATAGCTTATGGATATAGAATTAGCAGGTGGTGGAACTGGGTGTGAACTCAGGTTCCAGAGTCCACACTTCAGCCAGATCACTAAGGAGAGGTGAGCCAGGCAGCAAAGTGGGAGTGAAGCCTCTCTGTGCCTTGGTCAGGATCTGGGCAACATCATTGCTGAAGTGTTGATGACACATGGCTTTCTGGAATGGGACCATGGCCGGCAACAGAAGAGGGAGGGATGTGGGAGTACAGCTTTTGCTCCAAGAACTCCCTACAGGCCTCTGTGTTCCTCCAAAGTCTAGCTGCGCCACCCAGGCCAGGAGCTTTGCTATTACACAAACCTCTGTTCTGTTGCTTCCCAGAGCAGTGACCCTGGACAGCTTCCTTAGCTTCTCTGAGCCTCAGTTTGGTTCTCTATGGAAGGAGTTGATATTCCTCCCGCTTCAAGTGCATCAGAGGATTAAATAAGCGACTGCATTTAAAACAAAGTCCGCCACAAAGTGGATGATCAATGAGAACTCACCAGATCATCTCCTCTTAACTCGAAGGATCATGGCTGGCCTCTGAACCCAGATGTACTGTAATCATTCACTTATTCCTCTTTCCTGGCATCGCACAGACTTGATCCATTCAGTTAATGTAATAATGCTGGCTCTGGCCTCAGAATGCCAGGGTTCAAACCCTGTCTCCACCACTTACTACAGTCTTGAGCACATTACTTGAATTCTCTGAGCCTTAGTCTTGTTACCTGTAAAAAGGAGATAGTCATGGTACCTACAATGTAGGGTTGATATGAAGATTAAATGAGATAATCCATGTAAAGCAAAGTGTCCAGCACATAGTAAGCCTTCAATAAACAGTACACAGTAAGAGAGAAAAAAAGCTATAAACCAATATTTATGCAGCATTGTCTGTGTGTCAGACACAGCACTAGATGCCAGGGATACTGCGGTAAATGAACTGACCTGGTCGCAGCCTCCCTGGAGGTCCCAGAGTCCAGAGAGGAAGACTCACAAACCAGTAAACCAAGAGATAAATCTAACATTACAAATGGTGGCTCAGCCTGGGGGAAAAATGAACATGGTTTGGTGATAGAGAGTAACAGGTGGGACCTACCTTGTGAAGGTCAAGGAAGGTTGTGAAGTCTGAAAAATTCTGCATATTATAGTTCCCCTCTTCAAAATTCATCATGTTCGTTAACATATTAAAGACTGAGAAATCTTCAGTAAAGAAGTGAAGAAATCCATTTAATTTTGTTTAACCTAGGTTTTTCCAGATTGTTTTGACTACAGTCGATTTTTCCCTGCAGAAGACCTTTCAATCATCTTTTAAAAGTTAATGTTCTGCTGAGCACATTTCAGAGGCTGAACTCAGCTAATATTTCTCTGCAATTAGCTGTTTTTGGCATCCCCAGGCAAGAATCTTTCATTTGCTTATTCTTTGGATTACAATGACAATACTGCTTGTGAAAAATGTGTTTCCAGGTGTCACATTCATCCTGTTTTTCTTCAGTGCTATTGATTCCTTCTCTCTCTTTGAACTTCTTTCTTGGTGTATTTCTTCGTGTCTCTTTGTTAGCAAACTGGTTTTCACTGTCTTTTTGCAGAGGGGTGAAAAAGCTCCTTTTCAACGGGCGGTGAATTAAGGTGAGTTATACAGCGGGCATCACAGCATGAAGGCTTGAGAGCATTTTCCCAGAGCCAGCTCGAGGCATCTGTACCTGGGTTGTGAGAGCAAATGTCCTGTTTAGAATTCAGAAGTGACAGTGAGGCCGTCAAGCCAGCGGGCAAAGATGTCCAGGGTATTCCCTGATTCGCAGCAGCAGGTAAGAAGAGAGAGAAAAGAGATACAGAGCTTCCAACCTCGGTGTCACTCTCCAGAGTAAGTGAGGCTGATCCAGTGCTGCTCAGCTTCACAGTAGAGCCTGGAGTAGGCAAAGAATGACCTTGGGGCACAGGAAAATGTCCTTGTGCACAAAATGTTTCATACTTCAAACTTGAGAGGGAACCAGAAATTCTACTATTTGTCTACCATGGGGAGGGCTTAATAAAATACCAGTATTTCCTGAAATTGAATTGCAAATATTTCATGAACTTGGAATCAGATGGACCTGTATTTGTATCCTGACACCACACTGAAGCTCTGGGACCTTACTTACCCTCCCTAAGCGTCAGATGTCTCATCCATGAAGTGGGGCTACTGCCACACACCTGGTATGACGATTAGCTGGGAAGGTGGCAAGTGCAGTGGCAGGCACTTGGTAGGGTATTTTAAAAGGACATTTTGCCTCTCCTGCCCTTTGTGAGCCACAGTCAGCTGGTAGCACCACCAGGGTGAGTAATTCACTAGATTTAGTCCTATCGCAGAGTGGGGGCAGGGAGCAATGGTGAGGAATAGAAAAAAGGATTTGAAAATGTAGGAACACTCAAATATCTGGAGCACGGGGCCCCCAGGGCTTGCACCCCACTGGCTGCAAACAGTGAAGTGTGGAGGCCTTAGAGGCATATAGAGAAGGAAGGAAACGTAGGGATGAGTATGGGAGGGCTCGGGCTCCAGAGAACACTTTGGATCCCTGACACCATGGCTCAGAGCAAGACGTGGACCTGCAGTACACAGTGAGAGCCAAGGACCAGTTGTGTGACTGGAGGTGATGTTCTGCTCTGTTCCCCAGGTGGCCACCTGGTCAGCAGCAAAGCGCCGTCTTTCTCTTCCCGAGGATGCTGCAACTATTGGCACCGAGAAGTATACCGGACAGGGCTTTAAAAGATCATCCCACTCAGCTTCCTCGTTACACAGGTAGAGAAGCTGAAACACGGGATGAAGACTGTTGTACTCGGTGGGACAGTGTAATCTAAGAAACCCGGCTCTTAACCCCCAGTTTCCTCTTTCCACTAGACCTAATACTATACACCAGGACAAATAAATAGCCTTGCATGGGGAAAACTTCCCTGCTAAGCTTCTGCTTTGGGAACTAGGAGTGTCTCAGTACCTGGCATAATGCACAATGCCAGCCAGTGTATTTGAACCCAAATATAAAGAAGACATCTTTTTTTTTTTAATTACTTATCTCCATGATATCATTTTATTTATTTATTTTTAAAAACATCTTTATTGGAGTATAATTGCTGTACAATAGTGTGTTAGTTTCTGCTTTATAACAAAGTGAATCAGCTATACATAGACATATATCCCCATATCTCCTCCCTCTTGCGTCTCCCTCCCACCCTCCCTTTCCCACCCTTCTAGGTGGTCACCAAGCCCCGAGCTGATCTCCCTGTGCTATGTGGCTGCTTCCCACTAGCTATCTATTTTACACTACCAAAGAAGACATCTTTTATTCTTTCCCTTTGCTCCTTCCTCTTTTTGCCTTTTTTGAACACGGTGATGGTGCAGCGACCATTCTGTGACCCTGAGGATACTTTGAGGATGGGACCAAACACCAAGGAGGAAGGGGAGAAAAGGGGAAGGAGGCTGGGCCATTGAAAGCATCATGGAGCCACCATGCAGTCTGGACTGTCAACTGTGGGCTTATTTTACATGAGAAAAAGTCTCCATTTTACAGTGGGTGTGGGCGTGGGTATGGACCTATAATATAATGTCAGACAAGCTTGACTACAAATTCCAGCTCTTTATGACTTTAAACAGCCTAGTTAATTTTTTTCTGGAATTTCCATTTCTTTGTAATCACATAAATACTGATTGCCATTAATTACTCTGTGGCAGGAGTTGTGCTGCCTACTTTACGTGCATCATAGAGCGAGTGTCACCTCCATTGTACAGATGAGAAAACTGAGGCTGAGGTTGGCAAGTAAGTTGCCTAAAAATGAATTCAGACCTAGAATTATCTAACTGTGGACATCTATGTTCTTAAAACAACAGGTGTCCATACCAAATGGATGAAAAAGTTCTACGTCAAGGTTTGTTGCGAGGATTATGTAAAATTGTGTACCGAATGGAACACAGGAAGCCCTCATTAAATGGTAGCTACTATAATAATTTTTAGATAAAGGCTTTTTTTTAATTTTATTTTTTGGTTTTGTTTGTTTGATTTATGAGACCTAGAAAAAAATCTGTGGACAAAAAGGGAGTAATCCCAGAAGGTAAAGTGAAAGGATTAGGATAGGAGGGAATTTTTCCTCTGTTATTCCTGGCAGTGGCCAATTATTTATAGACGATTAGAAGCTAGTACTTTCTACTGTATCTCAAGGCCACTCAGAAGGGGCCCTGGACTGGGAATAGTAGGAAATGCGTTCTAATCCCAGTGTATTAATAACTCACTGTGTAAACCTAGACAAATCCCTTCCATTTTCTGGATTCTCGTTTTCTGCTCTGTAAAAGGAGATGGTTAGCTTGGGTTATCTCTAAGGACCTCTTCCTGTTTCTTCTCTGATCATTTCACGCTCACGCAGAAGGGGCGTACCCCCCATAGAATACTTATTTCAATGAAGTCTTCAGTCCGTCATTTCAAGATACTAAATATTCATACTCAAGACCTATATTAATTTCAAGGCCACTACTCATATATGTTAATTTTAGCATCTTATCACCGTCTCACTTTTCCTTAACACAGGTACTACAGTTACTTCCAAAAATTCGTTTTAAGATATTAGAAGTAAGGAAAACTTACAGGTAAAATCAAAGTATCAATAATCCTAAAATTGGACTTCCTTTCCAAATTATGTTTTGTTTAGACCGCTATAAAAAATGAATCAGGATTTCCCACCTGACAACAACACAAGGTGTTTACAAGCTTTCAGGATAAAGAAGAAGCAGCCCAAATTACACATGCATTCATAGAAAGGCCGTAAATCACTTGAGTGACTCTGGCAGCTGTCCTAATAAAAGCTGCATTCTACACTCACTCTGGCCCATTATATATAGATTCCAAGATCCCAAGGTCCCCAAGCTGTCAGCAGTGGGAATAATTGTGAGGAAGATTCAGAGACAGTCTTGGGGAAGATACCTATCCAGGAGATTGCTGGAAATTGGTGTTATCTTCTCAGCACCAGCCCTACAGGCCCATCCCCAGAGGGCAGAATAAGAGCCCATGATCCAAAGTATTTAGGAAAATATAGGGAAGAAGTTCCTAGTCAGCAGCTACTTATAGGCAGTGACTTTCTTGTCATCATAAGAAGGCAGGTCACCTCTTAATGATGATGTCGAGGGATCAAACTTTAGGTAGAGGTTGGCCTCAATGAATGTCATCTTCCCTTCTATCAAGACTGACTAGGAGTGCAGGTTTTGTTTGCTGTTGCTGTTAACTGAACTCCAGGGTTTGTTTGGGTTTCATTAGTTTCTCCATGAATGTCCTCTTCCTGTTACAGAGAAATCCAAGGAACCACACTGCACTTAGTTGTTATGCCTCCTTAGTTTCCTGGGGTCTGTGACAGTTTCTCAGTCTTTCCTTGTTTTTCATGACCTTAACGATCCTGAGGATTACTAGCCAGGTACCCTGTGAAGTCCCCCAAACTTGAGTATTTCTGATGTTTTTCTCATTGTTATATGGCTGTCATGGGTTTTTTGAAAGAAGAAACAGAGGTTAAAAAGTAATATCATACCAGGGGACACGTGACATCACATGACAACACTGGTGAAGTGAACCTTCCTCACCTGGTTAGGGTGGTGTTTGCCACGTCTCTCCACTGCAAAGTTCCCGTTTTCCCACTTGCCTCTGTTCTTCAGGCATGAGTCACTAAGCCTAGCCCACCTTCAGAGGGCGAGAGGGGACAGAAATTAAGCAGTAAGATCCATAAGTGGTATCTTTTTAAATTGTTCATTTGAGCTGTTTTTGCTGGTATTTAAAAGAACAATTTATTTTTGCATGTTGACCTTCCAGCTAACAACCTTACTAATTCACTTATCAATCTAAAAACTTTCTTTGAATTCTTCTGAAATTTCTAGGTACAAAGTCATATCTATTGTGAAAAATGACTATTTTATGTCTTCCTTTCCAATCCTTAAACATTTATCTTTTTTTCTGCCTTATGACACGGACTTTCAGTATAATGTGAAATCGACGTAGTTATAGCAAGTATCATTGTCTCACTCTCAGAGAGAAAGTTTTCAACACTTTACCATTAGGTATAGAAATAACTATGTGGTATTTAGAAAGTTCCCTTCTATTTCTATTTTGCTAAGGGTTTTTATTATGAATAGATGTTGGATTTTAAGAAATCTTTTACTGTATCCATAAAATTGATCATATGATTTTTCTTTTTTATTTTGTGAAGGTGGTAAAATGTATTGATCCATTCCAAATGCAAAATCAACCTTGAATTCCTAGAATTAATGTGATCAAGATGTATTAGCTCTTTTTTGTCTTGCTGAATTTGGTTAACAAATTTTTTTTTTTTAGAATTTATGCAGCTGTGTGCATGAGTTATTATAGCCTCATTAAATGAGGTGGGAAGTGTTTCATTTTTTTTATCATCAAGAAGAGTTGTTCTAAAAATTCTTGTATCCCTTTCTTAAATGTTTGATAAAATTTACATGAGAAGACACCTGAGTCTGCATTTTGGTGGTGGGGGTGAGGGGCAAGTTTTAAATTATGGATTAAATTTCAGTAATATTTAGAGGAGCATTCATATTTCTTCTTCTGTCAGTTTTGAAATTTTAATTTTTCTTGAAATCTATTTCATGTAAACGTTCAAATCTATTTACATACATTAGCTCATAGTATTCTTCTTTTATGGTGTTCCTTTTTCATTCCTGATGTTTGGTATTTGTGTCTGCTGTCAATTTTTTTGACTTGATCTGTCTTGTCATGATTTATCTGATTTATTAGTCTTTATAAGACCAACTGTTTCTCTTTATTTTATTGATTTCTGCTAGTACCTTTATTGTTCACTTCCTTTTACTTTGGATTCAATTTACTTTTATTTTTCTAATTTTTTTGAGAAAACCTTTTTTTTTTTTTTTTTTTTTTTTTGCGGTATGCGGGCCTCTCACTGTTGCTGTCTCTCCCGTTGCGGAGCACAGGCTCCGGACGCGCAGGCCCAGCGGCCATGGCTCACGGGCCCAGCCGCTCCACGGCACATGGGATCCTCCCGGACCGGGGCTCGAACCCACATCCCCTGCATCGTCAGGCGGACTCTCAACCACTGCGCCACCAGGGAAGCCCGCCTAGAAAACCTTTTGTTAATGCCTAGACTTCTGATTTCATAACCTTCTCCCTCTGCCCCACTTATATGTATTTCAGGCCGTTAATGTATCTCAAATACACCTTTAGCTTAATGTTACAATTCTGATGTTATTCTTTTTTATTATTTTGTTTAAATATTTTCAGATTTCTACTATAATTTCCATATTGACCCATGGTTTATATGGAACCGTGCCTGCTAATTTTGAAACATATGGGGATCTTCTAAGACACACACACACATATTTTCTGCTTGTGCTCAGTGGGGAGGTTGGTCTTTAATCTCTCATTTCCAGAAGCAGGATTCCCTTTCCTCTTTATTTTTGAATACTTTGTAAAGACTTACTTCTCAATGAAGCTCTCTCTAATCAACCCCATTCCATTCTCTTCCTTCAGCATATCCTGTCTGGTTCCGTACTGCTCAATCTGCTCCTGTATTTCCAACAATGGGAGTTATGCTTGCATCCATGCTCCTTCCCACCACTGCTTACACCCTGGACATTGTATTTTAATTCATCCATTCCTCACCTCAGCACCTCACATGTAGGGGGAAATGCCACGGATGTATTCCAGCCCCTGGCTGACAGGTTAGCCTGCCACTGGTCATGCCTCTCGAGCGGGCATCAGCCACTGCCTGCTGGTAGAGATATGATGGTCAATGGTCAGTGACTGACTTTGATGCAGTTACCCCGCTAGACACACAGCTGGCCACTCTCACAAGAGTAGGAGTGCTTGTTTTTCCCACCTGGCTTCTCTCCTATATCTGGAGCTCTGGCTTTGTTATCTGAGTTCAGAAGCCTTGACTACTGTGGAACAAGATGGGTCTGAATCAAGCATTGGCCCTTCTGGAGCTCAGATGCGGCACCTAATGGAGATTCTGTCAACTTGGACTCTTATCACAATTGTTTAGAGAGAAAAATGAGGGTGTTTGGGAGTGATTTAGCTGTGTGGATTGTGGTGACTTGCCTTGCTACTGATTTTATATATTCAGGGGTCTCTAAAGTGATTGTTCTTGGAATGGTCAACCACCACCACATCGATTTCTATGAATCTGATGGTATCTGGAGAGGGTCCAGTCCTGCTTGGCAGGATACATTGGGAAGTGAAGTGGCAGGCCCTTTCTAATGAGGCTCTGAGATTAGAATGTTGAATATGGAGGAGGGAGGGAGGGAGGTGGCGGGCTCAAAGCAGATTGCTTTAAACACAGCCAGCATGGTCCACTTATGTGTCCCCTTTACTTCATGTGCAAATCCAGTCCTGTCCTATGGTTGGACATTCATTCCCCCCTGCCCCACCTGCCCCAACCCTGGGATTCTGGACGCTAAGATAAGAGGGGCCCCAGAAAATTTTAGTATAAGAGGTAATTACTTAGTCCTAATACCATTCTTATTTGAGTTTGTATTTGCACATGAGAAGAAATATATGTATCAGTAAAAAAGGTAAACGTATTAGCAGTGATTATCTTCTGATAGAAAAAGCATGGATTTTTATAATATTCCACAATTATTTTTTATATTCAGAAATATATTGGTATGGCCAAAAATATATTTCAATAAAGGACTATGTCCTCTGACTCAATGGTCTGCCTCTTGGAATATATCCTAGATTAGTAATTTAAAACACAGGAAATATAGTTATGTATAAACATGATGATCTATAACAAACTAGTTTTTGTAACAGTGAATGAGCTATACTTTTAAAAATTATCTAAATATGCAGTAAAAAGGATATATAGGATTACATAAATGTTGACACAGTTATAGTGTGGACTATTATGCAGACTTTAAAAACATTTTTAAAGGGTTTTTAAAGATTTGGGAGAAAGCACAGTGTGTACTGTGAAAAGAAAAATGTGACTTTAAAACTTTCTTCACAATATAATATGTTTTAAATATAATTATAATTCTGTACAATATACAGAAAAATGTTCAGTAGGTAGCTTTGGATGGCAGAATACTGGGTGACTTTCGCATATTTTTTTTCTACTTCGTTTAACTTTTCCTTAGTGAACATGGTTTATACACACATATACACACACATATCCATTGAAAAATTCATATCGGAAGGAGCTTTAAACCCTGGGAGTTAGAGGTTTGCTTACTTAAACTCTGAGGAGAGCAATTGAGGCTTAAATGAATATCAATTTTTATGTTCATATAATTTTTTCCCTAAATTCAACATTAAATGCTTATGCGGTTATTGAACCAATATCTAGAATAACCTCACCAATTATTTGGAAATCATGTTAAATGGAAATGCAAAGGCACACAACTCAAATGAGCCAGAGGGTCTGAGGTCAGATGTTATTCCATCTTCAGAAGATGATACTCCAGCAGGTGCATTGATCAGCCTCTGTCTTTCTCTAAATAAATGCTTATTCTGCTCAGAGACCAAGTTCTAATTTGATCCATTCGTATTTGAGGGGGTTGGCATTTATAATTCATTATGGGCTTTGGCTTATTGCTACATTCCTCACATTGCCACCAGGCTGTACAACTGTGAGAGGCACAGTTCTCTGTGTTCAGCACATCCTGGACCACTCCATGCAAGCCGTCTTGAGAACTGTCCTCTAGGATGTATTTTCCACATAGCATTCTGGTGGGCAATGCCCCCTGGAGTAGCAGGGTCCCTGAATTTTACACAGACCCCTGCTGTACTTGACTCCTCACCTCTCTTCTCCCATCTAACTTCATAATTCAGTTGGGAATTGTTTATATTAACCAGAAACTGAAATAACGGTCAATATAGACATCAGAGGAGGAAGTGGAGGTAGTTAAAAATGTGGAGAAATGTGACAGTTCTTACCCAAATCAGATTCTGTAATCCTTAAAATAGCAAGTGTTTTAAGCTTCACTTCCTAAATAGAGGTCTACTGACTCTACTGTTATGGGAAATTGTGATCAAATCAATACTGTATATTACTAATATTATATTGCAATGTGCCAAGTTTGAATGGGAACAGTAGGTTTAAAGCAGGGTCATTAGTTTGATTGGCTAAATTGTTTAAGTGGCTACACATTATGATTATAGTATATATGAAGATTCAATCAAAGCTGAGCTCCCGCCTCCCCCGACCTCCCAAAAAAGAAACAAAGGGTAAAAGTTTTTTTAAAAAAGAGCGTTCTCATCAGGGTGGCTAGTCTTGTCCATGCTGCAGTAGAATAATCCCCCCCACGTCTTAGGCTTACAGCAACAAAGGTTTGTCCCTCACGTCAGTCTGATGTGGATTGGGGACTTCCTGAGTGATGTTTCTACAGGCAGTGGCTCAGGGACCAAGGCCTCTTCCATCCTGCTGTTGCACCGTCTTGGAGTCTGTTGCTTCTGACTGTTCAGATCGATGACAGAGAGAGGTACCAAAGAGAAAGCACTCCCATTCTTAATTCATATAACCCCCCCCCCAAAGAAAAGATGCTTAGTTACTGGCTATTCAGTGAGGAGTTACAGCCTCTGCCACAGGCAGGAAGTGAATTGTTGCATTGTAGCTGGAACAGTTTGTTCCCATCAGGGAGCTCATGTACCTCATGCGGTAGCTTGGTACCTTCTGGGCTCCTGTGTGAGTCTCCCAAGGAGAATGAATCTGTCTACAGGGCTAGTGAGTTCCTGACATGAAAAGCAGCTATCCTTTCAACCATAGCCCACTTTGGTCACATGTTCTTTAAACTAACACATACATTCATTCCCTAGGACATGTGCGTATTCTGACTTTCCAGTTTCCTTGAGAATCGAGACATCCACCTCTGGACTTTTATTCACCCTGCTCCTTTCTGCCATGATGACCCCTCTACTCTAACTCCAAACCCTACTTGTTGAAATCCTTCCTTTTTTAGGAAACATTTTGAATGATGCCACTTCTGTTTTTTTTTTTTTTTTTTTTTTTTTTTTTTTGCTGTACTCGGGCCTCTCACTGTTGTGGCCTCTCCCGTTGTGGAGCACAGGCTCCGGACGTGCAGGCTCAGCGGCCATGGCTCACGGGCCCAGCCGCTCCACGGCATGTGGGATCTTCCCGGACCGGGGCACGAACCCGTGTCCCCTGCATCGGCAGGCGGACTCTCAACCACTGCGCCACCAGGGAAGCCCTGATGCCACTTCTTTTACGAAGTCTCTGATCCTATCAATTAAATGTTCATTTATTTAACAGATATTATTGAACATTTCTTAAGTGAGAAGCACTGTCTTAGTCCCTGAAGAACTAGTGTCAAACAAAATAGATAAATTCTCTCATCTGTGGAATTTTATCTTCCAGTTGAAAGAGACAATAGTAAAGAAAGTAAAGATTTTTAAAATCACCAATTGTAGTAATGGCTCTGAAGAAAAGAGAGTATTATGACAAAGGGAGGTGGACTGCTTTAGTTTGGACAGAAGCCTTTTTAAGAAGGTAACACGTGGGCTGACACTTGAATGTGTGTACTTCCTTCGTCCAGGGCTCACGGCAGAGTGTTTGTACCACTTATAAAATGCTTCTCATAATCTACATGATATTTGTTTTCCCTCTACCTCCTGGCCCAATATGGTAGATTATGAGCTTCCTGAAGGAAAGAGCTATGTCTTATTTATCCCTTTCACTGAAATAACTTTAAATTCTAGTTTCTAATTATGACGTCTAATCAAACGGCTAATACCTAACATAGTGCCTGGCACTTAATAGTTGCCTAATAAATGGAAACCTAGCTTACTGAACACACACACACACACACACACACACACACACACACAAGTGTTCAGACATGAGTGTTGGATTGAAGAGAATTGAATTGACTAGACATCATCAGAAGTAACCCACAATGTTAAAAACAGACCATTTCCTCAGGTCTAGCTTGACAGTGAGTCAGCCTCTCTGTGGCATCTCTCAAGTCATTTTGAGAGTCATCCCCACTTTCTCCGTATGTCACTCTGAGCACACAGCTAGGCCAAAGGAATTTCTTGGCATCCAAGCACATTTCCTCATGCAATTTAGTGGCTAGGGCTCATGCTTAAAAGAATAGGATAAAATATATTCTCCTACGGAGCATGGCATCTTGTCAAACAGTGAATGTGGAGTGCACTAGACTGCTCTAGCTATCAATCAGTACAGTCCTGGCCAGTTTCTAGAGTACTGAGTGGAGAAGGCCATACTGGACTTAATACCCTTGCTGTTACAAGGCAAATGGTATAATACTACTTTTATTATTGTTAGCGCTGTTGTTATTATTTTGTTCCCGAGCAAAGCCCTTGACCTGTCTTATTTCTTTTAATCCTCCCAACAGCCTTTTGAAATCAATTCTATTACCTCCATTTTCCATAATGAAGAGCTGAAGTTTCACCAAGTTAAGAAACATGTCTAGCTGGCAGAGCTGGTAAGTGGTAGAGCCGTGTTCGGAAGTCTCATTCCAGAGCCCATGTGTGTCATCGAAACTCTAAGACAGACATTGTTCTATTAATTAACTTGGCACTGCCTCTCCTGTGTAAGGCAGGGAACATTTCCCGGGACTTCCTTCGCCATGTGGTCCTGAGTTAGGGCCACCAGAGGAACTTGTATGAGGTTTGGGAAGTGGAAGTGAAGCAGAGGCTGTCTTACCGGGGGAGCAGTCAGGCACAATGAGGAATGATGCCCAGGTGCCTGGGAAGCCTCAGCCAGCCCCTGCTCTCTTCCTGTTGCTCGTGCAGTTCATCTGTTTCTGCCACCCAACAGCAGCCTCAGGTGCACTCCCACGTGGTCGGTCACCGGCTGCAGGTGAATTCCTGAGGGGCAGCTGATTCTACAGAGCAGGAGTTTCCCAGCCCTCTCCAAGAACTTCCCCTTTGTAACCCTTTGTTGACAGCCAGGTGCACACAGCTTCTCATGTTTTCCTACAAGCTCTGACCCGTCCGCCTTCACCAGTGTATCAGGTGTGTGTGGCTTGTGACTCTGATTGTCTGACGCCTACTTCAAGGTGTTCATTTTCCTATATCACCATTTGTATGAACAATGATTCTTCCACTAAATCCTTTATTCTCATAATAGTTGTAGAGGCTCTGTTTTCATGATTGACACACATGTGAAATAGACATGATAATGATGAGACCACCACTCCCTGCAGTGTAGCAAATGCCTCATGCTAAGGGCTCTGTATGCGTTACCTGGTGATTCTGCAGATTCTCTCTTACATGAGGCCATTTCTGAGTTATGCTGGCCATTCTTCTGGCAAAGAAAAGGACTGGGTTTATAAAAAGTAATTTATGACTAAAAACCCCAGCAAGGTGACTTTCTCAAACACAGAGGACTTTGGTGCTGATGTGCCTGCCTGTTTAATTGCCCTCTTTAGCGCTCTAGTCTCTCAAAAGGATTATTTTCATGAGCCGTGAGTGACTTAACTCATATGGTGACGTGTATCCTTCATCTGCTGCAACTGAGAGGCGTTAATCAGCACGCTCACAAGGTGACTCACCAGGGATGCTCTTGCCAAGCGAGGATTGGGTGTTCAGACAGCCCCCATGTCAGAGTGAATGTAAGCCTCCAATTTCACTTCACCTCCTTAAAAATCTTTCCCTTTCAAGAATCGCTCTCCAGTTCCAGCTCCACAAGCTGTGTGATAAATATTTTTATGCCAAAAATTAGCCTTGCAAAGGGCAAACTTTATCATTCTTTCCAAAGGATGACCACAAACGTTTCATTCAAGGATGATGAAGCCCTTGATGCCATCATTATCAATTCGCCTTCTCATACCAGCACCCTGATCCCGTCTCTTAAGTGTACGTATCACCACACGTCCAGAGGCAGGAAGCTATATGCAGCCCTTCTTTATTTGACCACTGCAGTGAGTCACACTGTGTGAACCGATAGCCCTTCAAAGCCTTGCCTGCAAAAAACTCTCAATTCCCAATGAGTGGGTACCATAGCCACCTGTACATTCCACTTTTTGACAAGTTAAGAAGCCTACCTTATAAGAATAGCTAACTCTCATCTGACCTCATAGAATGGAGGGATGCGGGATTCAGGCCTGGGACGTTCATAAGGAGCTGCCTGTGGTTATAGGCATAAGAGGGACCAATGATTCTGAAAGTGGGTACCCCACAACCCCAAGGTATAGTGTAATGAAGTGTCTTCTGCTCCCCCAAATGACTCCTTGACACTATTCCTTGATCACTGTAAGTCCATAGGTCCAACAATTAGCTCGCTACCTTACACAAAGAGAAAACTCAATAAAATGGTAGATGAATGAATGGCAACTGAAAAAAGTCCATAGGAATCCATGTGTGAGAGGACTAAGGCTTTTCTTCAAGGGGAAGTAACTTGGATCACAACATAGCAATAAGCAGAGTTTCAAGGGACTTGGGTGCCTGTTTATAAATTGTGTCTTTTAGGGTAAGCTCCATCTGTACCCAGTGAAAATGTGGCCCTCAAGACTTCCTGCATCCAGAGATACGGACAGATGGTGGCTAGAGGGACCAACTCAGCCACTTAGCTGGCTTCCTAGTACCAATCCGTGTACCACCTGAGAGATAGGTGTATTTCAGGTAGAGACCCGTGAGTTTGATGAGCAGACCATGACTTTACCCAGCCCGTCATGTGACTGGAGGTACCTGTTTACAAAACACCTCTCTGAGGTTAGATATACTATATGTGATCAAAACATCCATCAGTCTACCTACAGGATATGGGTCTTGCCTCATTGTCCTAACCCTCTAACCACCCGACTTCCCATAGCACACCATTCCCATCTTCCTTGACTCAGTGTCGTCTGTAAGTACATACGCTTGAAATGAAAAATGGCAATAATGATGGTGATGCTGGTGAGCCTTTAAGAAGTGCTTGAAAGGCTAGGTACCTCTTTTAAAATTTGATCTCCATGCAGCAGCAGCTATTATTCTCATTTTACGGATGAAAAAGCTAGGTCTTAGAGTAAACATCTTGCGAGGGTTAATTAGAGCTTAATTTGCTTACTTGATTGATCCTTTGCGCTCTGAGGAAAGCACCCTTGTTTTCTTCTGTTTTCTGACTAATTGAAAATCAATTCTTTCTACAGAAGTCTTATAGAATACTTATTTTATATTTCCTTCACAATCCATAAGAAAACTGAGTTGAAGTTTGCTAAATTCCATTCCAGTTTTTCTTGGTGTGATTCAAATGGCTTCCTTGGAACACGTTGATCAGTAGCATAGTAGAGTAAAGACGTTTTAAAGCCATAAAGATGAGCACAGCATCATTTTAACAGCAGCTACAGAAACATACATATAAAGCTATCTTAGAGTATTTAAAGCACTTATATTTCTAAAATCTAAATTGTCCAAATAGCGTCATTAAAGAGGAAAACATATAAAACGTATAAAATTAAAGTGATTTTTGGAATAGCACATATGGATTTTGTGACAAGCTGTGGGCTATGTCAGGAAAAGGTCATTTGCTGGTTCTTTTATAAATGATGCTGTTTGGGAATTCTTCCCAGGGTTGTTAGAGACGGATGCGGAGCAACAGTTCTTAGTCTGCATCTCTTTGCCAAGTCTGTGATCAGCTGGCTACATTTGCTCCCTGGTAGACCGTGGATTTGAGCAGGAGCTGGGCAATTCTGTCCCTTCATCTTACATGCTTTTCCTCTTGGCTGAATGTAGGATGAGGACAACCATGCCAGCCCCCAGTGGTGTGAGGTGCTGGTGTAAAAGACAAAGCGATGAAAGACCAAAGGGATTTTCAAGGCTGGGGGTCCTCACAGAGTCTGGCCGGGATTCTGGCTCCCAACCCACCTCCCACCTCCACTCCCTTACCTGATCCAGACCTGTAGCCTATTCAGAGAAATACTAGGACTCAAGGCCTTCTTAGCTTTGGACTGGTTGTTCTGGTACAAGCATAACACGACTGAACTTCAGGACAGTGAGCAATTATAGATCTGCCAGGGGGCACATGCTAGAGAACTGCTCTTCTTATATTGTTTCAAACTAGGTCCTGGGGGCAGGATCAAGTTTTGTGAATGCCAGAGGGCCCTTGAGAAAGATCAGCGTTTTGGTCTTGCCAAGCTGTTTTTAGGTCTAGCGTGTATTCCTTTTTCCTCCTGGTGACATGCCTTGGCTCTGTAGGCAGCCCGCCCAGATCATGGTTTGCCGCTGTCTGGTTCAGTAAGAGCTCCCTGCAGGGCAAGCCAGCAAAGCGAAGAGCAAAGTATCAGGCCTCAGGGGACCACACACCAGATTACTGGACAGTTGGACCAACTCTTCTAAGGTTTCCTCTGTTTCTCCCAAGACATCTCAGAGATGTTTTCTGTCAGATTTATTTCACTGTGCCATGTTTATTTCAGCCATATTTTGTAAGTTAAGCTTTGTATTTAGGAAGCAAATGGTTTTCATGCTAATTTCTCCCCGAAGGCTCTCTAGGCAACGTATAAACCAATATTTGCTTTGCTCCGAGGTACAGGAATAATGATCTTTATGCAAAACACATTAGTTTCTTTGGGCCTCTTTCCTATTTCCAATACACATGTTTTTATAAACACATACCTGAAGAATTTTGACAAATGTATCACCTTTCTTCTTTGTTCACGAGATATTTGTTAGATTATCTCTAGTGTTCAGTTAACTTTCAGTTGGCCAGAAGAACAGGAAGCTAATGAGATGATTGCCCTGAAGTTTCCTTGCAGTCCGACAGTGGACTTGCGGATGGGAGGCTGTGTTACAGATAGGTTATATATAAAGGTATAGAGCCGCAGAGCTGGATTTTGATGCCTGCTCTGGTACTCACTGAATATGTGACCTGGGCAGGCCTCCTAACCTCTCCTAAGCTTGGGGTTTTCAGAATATGGGGATTGATTATCCCTAGATCAGAGGGTTAGTGAAAGGATAATATGAATTTATATGTATATATACCAATAGGTGCTTAGCATTGAATCCAGGATATGTTAAGTATTCATCACAACGTAGCTGTCATTACAACAAAGGACTTCAGTGAAGAGGCTGGCCAGTCTTAATACTATTATTGACTGAGACCCTGACGTCAGGACTTGTGTGAACCTGTATCCGGATTGACAGTTGCAGGAAACTAAATATCAACTTTCCGAAAAGCATTGAGTGGATCACTAAAGTCACCGAACAACTGGTTATTTTAATACAGAAAATTGCACCACTAAATAATATTTTGGTCTTACAACTTCCCTCAGCCAATTCTTAAATCACTTCTAAGACCATTACGTGGAGAAAGCCTTAGGTAATATTCTGATATCTGTTCTTCCAACCTGTTTCTCCGCCCTCACCACCCTCTATTTACACACACACACAGTATTACATAAAATCAAATGGGATGATAACATATAGAATATTTTGTAGCCCTTATTTTTCACTGAGTGAAATATTGTGAATATTCCATTCTACCTAATTAATAGCTGTATGGTGTCAAAAGTTGACTTCATTGACTGTTTGAAATTTATTTCCATTTTTAAAATATTCTAAGTGACATTTTGATGAAGATCTTGAAACATATATATGTGTACATATTGCTATTATGTTCTTATAAAAACTTCTAGATGCAGAAGTTTGGGGTTCTAGGATATACACATATTTTAGGGCTTTTGTTGCATCTTGTCAAATTTCCATCAGAGATACCAGATCAGTTTATACTCCTGTCCGGCGAATTCTGGTTTCTCCTAACCATTTAAAAAACTTGCCAACTTGAAAGATGGAAATAGTATATCAATCTTCTTTTAATTTGCATATCTTTGATTCTTTTCACACATTTATTGGCTCTTCCTCTTTAGTAAACTGCTATTCCAAACTTTTTTTTTTTGGTGGTACGCGGGCCTCTCACTGTTGTGGCCTCTCCCGTTGCAGAGCACAGGCTCCGGACGCGCAGGCTCAGCGGCCATGGCTCACGGGCCTAGCTGCTCCACGGCATGTGGCATCCTCCTGGACCGGGGCACGAACCCGCGTCCCCTGCATCGACAGGCGGACTCTCAACCACTGCGCCACCAGGGAAGCCCCCAAACTTTTTATTTATTAAATAATTGATAAGTTGTGGGATGAAGTTGGGAATATAATATCTTAACATATTTTGTTGGCTTTCAGGACTGAAAGTAAAGTAAATGTAACAGCAATGATAGACAGTTGCTTCTTCACAACAGAAACTGTGCCCAGTAGAACACAGTGATCTCTGGAGATGCTAAGTGTGTTGTGGACGTCTGACAATGGTTAGAACAAGGTCTTCTAATAGTAAAGTCATGATAATTAAGGATTTAGCCCCCAAATAACTACCATGAGACAATGAATGAAAACTCCTCCATCTTAAAATATAAAGGTTTATTATGGCTCACCTAGAAATGCTACCTAGACCAGTTTCCAGATTTTTTCAGGAAATCCTGAAAGACATTACTGCAAATCATACTTGTAGAACACTAAGTTAATAGTCATACAAAGACACTCAGAAGTTCAGAGATATATAATATATAAGAAGGTCATATGTATTATATATATAATATATGAGGATATAAAAATACAATATATAAGAATATATATATATATACACACATATATGTATCTACAGAGAGAGAGAACGAAAGAGAGAGAATGTATGAGAAGGTCATTCTTACATCATTTCTGTTTCTGTTTTATAGTAGGTGTTTCACAAAAGCTGTTGTATGGATGGTGGTCATGGTGACTTTCATGCTTAACTTGCCTCTAGGCTTAGCATTTAAAATGAAAACCTCTGAAGGAAACTTCTACCATAAGGTAATGTGCCCTGGAGATCAGAGAGAGCCCACCCATGTTCAGACCTCATTAAGGCTTATGGATTCACCCTTCCTGGACCCAAACGATTTAAAGTGACAAGTCTTGGTTTGTGAGTGAGCATGTGTAAGAGTGTGTGAGAGTGTGTGTGTGTGTGTGTGTGTGTGTGTGTGTGTGTTAGAGGAGCACATGGGAAAACCCTTGATTATAGGGTCACAGCTCACAACTCTCAATCAAGGGCCAAGAGTTGCCGAATGGATGCTTAAAATGAGAAATTGTCCATAGAATTTGAGAAATGTAGTTGCAATTTAATTTGCTTCTCCTTCTAAGATCCGAGGACAAGTAAAACACTTGAGTACTTCACCCACGTGAAACAGGCCCAGTGCTCTTATACACACACACACACACACACACACACACACACACACACTCACTCCTGCACACTCTTGAACGCACCCCTCTTATCCCTAACATAAAGGCTCCATCTTTCACAGCCAGCTCTCATGTACACTTTCCTGGGAGGTATACAGGTCACAGATACCTTCTCTGACCCTGCTCTCCAGCTTCATATTGTGACCTGAAATCCCTTCTCCTTCAGTTTAAAGAGCAACATGGTGAAGAGGTGGACAGTTTCTGCTTCAGAGCCTGACAGATAAGGATACAGTCTGACCTCTGCTACTTACTAGCCCTGTGACCTGAAAAAAGTTACCAAAAGAAAAGAACAGTTACCAGCTTCCTGTTCAGTGAAAAGAGCATAAAAATAGCATCACCTTCCCAAGCTAGTCATGTGTATTAAATGTGATAAAATGTGCAAAGAATTTAGCAAGGTGGCACAAAGTAAGTGTGAAGTCGTTGTAAGCTCTCATTGTGGTTGTGACTGAAACTCTCCCAAATAGAGAGATTCTGCAGTTAATGAAATATTGGCTCTGAACTTCACACAGAAAGGAGGGTGAAAGAAGGGCAGAGGTTTGTAGTATTTAATGATAAAGCACAATTGCTGGACACCTCTGTAGATTCTTTCCCTCAGCTCCTTTCTGTTGCTTCCAGCTGGTTCTCAGAATAAGCCATGTGTGTGTACCTAGTTAAATTTCCACTTAAAAATGAGACAAAGCCACTTTCCTATTTCATTTTAAGAACTGAACAAGGGGAAGAGAATCAGCTGAGGAAACAGTGGTGCACCCCAGGCAGAAGGAGCCTGAGTCATCCTCACTATTAGGCACAGGGCACTCTGCTGGAATTCTAGCCCCCTACAGGCTCCTCCTGGCTCCAGGAACAAGGCAGTCTCTGAGCCAAAGCCATCTCTTCTGCACTGAGGCAAACATCCCAGGCTAATGTAGTTATCAGATCCTTCATCTCATCTGTAAAAGGAAAGAAAGAATGTAACAATATTAAATATTTTTCCTTTTTAAAGTTATCTCCATTTTAATTATAAAAATAACATTCGTTATAGCAAATGTTGGAAATTCCTCCCAAGTACAGTAAAAAAGTTAAATTTATTATAATCACGTCATTGTTAAGATATTGGTATATATCCTTCCAGACTTTTACATATATATTAAAAAGATGGGATAATATTTTAGCATCATTTCCCCACTGAATAGAACATGAGTATATGTCCATATAAATAGTCAGATATAAAACATAATTTTGATGGTTCCAGAGTACTCTACCTTGTAATGACATCCTTAGTTCTTTAACCTACGTCTTATTTTTGTACATGTGACTTGTTTCTGATTTTTTTTTATTCTTATAAACACCTAAGTGATGAACAGCCTTCTACCTACATCTATGAGCCCGTCTAAGAGCATTTCTTCTGGAAGAAGTAGAATTGTGGGTTAATGGGCATATGTAGTTCTGATGCTTTTGATGTTTTGCCTGGGAAGTTTGCATCAGCTTATACTCTACTAGCAGCCTATAAGATTTAATTCAGACTCAGGGGATAAATCTTAGCCAGGTTAAGCCCGTGGTGGTGAATTCCATATCCCTTTCTAGTGACTAAGTTAGTCATGGGCACATCACACAGTCCTGGTCAGTAAAACTGAAGGGACATCTCCTTGAGGGCATCTAGGAAATGTATTCCTCTTTGATTAAAAGAGACACAGAAGGGAAAACTGTACATTTTTCCAGTTTCTGAAGTGGAAGAGGATGTCTGGAAAGAGCTTCTGCACCCAGAGAGTGACCATAAGGGCACATACATAGAGGACAAGAGACAGTGTGCAGAGGATGACAGAGGGGAAGATGAGAAAAGTGAGTCCTTGACAGTGTGGTGAGGCACCAAATTAACCACCAGCGACCGTGTCTAGACCAGACTCTTGTATGAAGTAATAAACGTTCTCATTTTCTGAGCTACATTTATTCAGGTTTTCTGTAATTTGCAATGAAAAACATCCTACCTGCAAAAATGATACACAATTGGTTTAATGTTCATTTTCTTGATTACGGGGAACTTGAGCTTTTTTTATAACTTGGCCACTTATGTTGCTTCTTTTGTGAACCATCTGTTATGTCTGTTGCCATTTTCCTACAAATGTATTGCCTTCATATTGATTTACTAAATTTTCTTTAAATTTTAAATATTAACCCTCTGTTTTATGTGTTACAAATATTGTTCCTACTTTCAAACTTTTCAACATATTGAATTTTAAAAATTTTCTATATTTGACCTATGAATCTTTTCTTCCTGCTTTCTTCATTTGATTTTGTGCTTAGTATTTTCTCACACAAAGAACAGATATTCATCTACATTTTGCCCTAGTTATTTCTCGGTTTTATTTTTTATATTAATTCTTTAATGTACATTTTGGTGAATAATATGAAATAAAGATCAAGTTTTCAAACAATGCAGGGAAATCCTAACACTATTGAAAATGACAACACTTCCCCTATGATTCTTAGTATCCTTATCAATATTTGTACTACACCCAGGCCTGTTGGATAGTTTCCTGGTCTTCTTTGTGAATATCTATCTGTTCTCCTCTTATACTAGTTCATACTACTTTAGTAATTGTAACTCTTTTTTTTTTTTTTAATCAATTTATTTATTTATTTAATTTTGGCTGCGTTGGGTCTTCGTTGCTGGGTGCGGGCTTTCTCTAGTTGCGGCGAGCGGGAGCTACTCTTTCGTTGTGGTGCGCGGGCTTCTCATCACGGTGGCTTCTCTTGTTGCGGAGCACGGGCTCTAGGCATGCGGGCTTCAGTAGTTGTAGCACACGGTCTCAGTAGCTGTGGCTCGCGGGCTCTAGAGCGCAGGCTCAGTAGTTGTGGCGCACAGGCTTAGTTGCTCTGCGCCATGTGGGATCTTCCCGGACCAGGGCTCGAACCTGTGTCCCTTGCATTGGCAGGCGGATTCTTAACCACTGAACCACCAGGGAAGTCCTGTAACTCTTTAATATATTTTGTTATCTGGCAACACAAGCCCAACTTCACTATTACTTTGCAAACGTTTTTGGTGACTCTCACTGATTTCTTTTTTATGTATGGGTTTTAAAATCATGTTTAATCATGTTTAAATGTCCCCCAAATCCTATTAGGTGGTTTGGTTTTTTTTGGGGGGGTGGGGCTGATTACAGTAAGATTATAAAATAATGTAAAGAGCTGATATCTTTATAACATAGTGACTTCCTGTTCAGGACTGCATTTCATTTGACACATCTTTTAAGTCTTATTTGATTTTCCCCAGTATTTTGTTTTAATTTCTGCATGTAGTTTCTATCCCTTAATGTTAATATTTTCTCTAAATGATTAGATTTTTAGAAAAGTGATGCATTTGCCTCTATGGATTATCAGAGAGGCTTTTTAAAAACTGTACAATACAGATGTCAGTAGCAACTCTTCAGTACTAAATATAGTCAGTTAATTATGCAGTTCTCAATCTTTCAAAAATATTAATGCATATTAGACAGAGCAGGATCCATGTAGACACTTAGCTTTCATCAGTGTCCTCAAAGTTATGAACTTTCTGCTGATGCCAAGGTGGCAAACAATCTAATTTTAGTAAAAAAGAAAGATAACCATCATCCAATAAACCTAAAATGTCTCAAAGGTTGGACAGGTTAAGATGATCATACCAATTACTAGATAAATACGGCATCTGCCTATTATACGTTTAAAGTCAAATAAGATGTGAATAAAACTATGTTTACTAAATTACTTAAAAGTATTTGCAAGTCAGTCTCCCACTTGACATTTTTTACATAAAAATAAGACTGTTTCATAGCACAAGATAAAAAGATAGTATTTGGGGCTTCCCTGATGGCGCAGTGGTTGAGAGTCCGCCTGCCGATGCAGGGGACGCGGGTTCGTGCCCCGGTCCGGGAAGATCCCACATCCCGCGGAGCGGCTGGGCCCGTGAGCCATGGCCGCTGAGCCTGCACGTCCGGAGCCTGTGCTCCACAATGGGAGAGGCCACAACAGTGAGAGGCCCGCGTACCACAAAAAAAAAAGGATAGTATTTGGAGGAGCTTTGAAAATACTACACATTCAGAATCCGGTCTTCTTGGGAGAAACTCAACCATGTTAAGAGGAGCCCCAGCCTCTCCCCCCTGTCTAGAGCAGGCTCCCTAAAATTTTAAATTGATGTTACTCCTCACCCGTTTTTAAGTTTTAAGGTCTTATCACTATCACATTATAAATTAAAAAATAACATTTTAATTTGTTTTATGTTCTTTGCATGTATATTTTTAGTTATGTTTTTAGAGGTTACTCTAGGGTTTATCATATATATCTAAACTCATAAAAATCAGTATCAAATTTATATTAGCTTAATTCCAGTGATGTATATAAATGTTACTCCTATAAAGCTCTATTCCCTTCCCCTCCTTTTGTGGTATTATTGTTATACATATTACATCCATCAGTGTTAAAAACCTAGTAATACACATGGTTAAAATTATTGTTTTACCATCTGCAGTAATTTCCTTATCCCAATGCAGTTTTGCTCCTACCCACCACCTTTGTGCTATTATTGGCAAGTGTAATACACGTATGTTACATTTCTATATGTTATAGGCCCAACATTATGATATTTACATATTATTATGTAGTTGCTTTTTAAAACAGCTGTCAGAAAAAAGGAGAAAATATACATTTATACTGTTTTTTATACCTTTACCAGTGCTCTTTGTTTTATCATGTGGATTTGAATTACTATCTGGAGTCACTTCCCTACGGCCTGGAGAACTTCCTTTATAGTTATTTCTTATCAGGTGGTCCTACTAGCAACAATTCTATCAGTTTTTGTTATCTTGGAAAGTCTTTATTTCACCCTCATTTTTGAAAGATAGCTTTACTGCTTATAGGATTCTTGGTTGATGATTTTTTACTGAGAATTTTGAATGCTGTCCACTGTCTCTGGTCTCCATTGTTTCTGCTGACAAGTCAGCTATTCATATTATTGTGTTATTTTTGTAAGTGCTAAGTCATTTTTCTAGCTGTTTTCAGGATATTCTCCTTGTCTTTGATTTTCAGAATTTCAGACACTGTGATATGTCTTTTTCTGAATCTCTGTTTTTTATCATACTTGTAGTTCATTAAACTTCCGGGATATGTAGATTATTGTTTTTCAAAAAATTGGGGAAGTTTTCACCATTATATTTTGAATATTTTTTCTGTTCCTCTCTCTCCCCTCTCCTTCTTTTACTCCTTTTATGTGCGTGCTGATGCACTTGATGGTGTCTCACATTTCTCTGAGGCTCTGTCTACTGTTTTGTTTTTTGTTTTTCCCGGTACGCGGGCCTCTCACTGTTGTGGCCTCTCCTGTTGCGGTGCACAGGCTCCGGATGCGCAGGCTCAGCGGCCATGGCTCACGAGCCCAGCCGCTCCGCGGCATGTGGGATCTTCCCGGACCGGGGCACGAACCCGTGTCCCCTGCATCGGCAGGCGGACTCTCAACCACTGCGCCACCAGGGAAGCCCTTCTGTCTACTGTTTTTCATTCTTTTTTCACTGTTCTTTGGCTTACACAACCTCTGCGGCTCCATCTTCAAGTTTGCTAACTTTTTTCTGCCAGTTAAAATCTACTGTTGCACCCCTCTAGTGATTTTTTTTAAGTTTCAGTTATTGTACTTTTCCACTCCAGAATTGCCACTTGGTTCTTTTCTCATAATTTATATTTCTTTATTGATATTCTCTATTTGATGTAACAGTGTCATTATATCTCCCTTCACTTCTTTAATCATGATTTCCTTTAGTTCTGTGAACAGATTTGGAATGGCTATTTTAACGTCTTCTGATAGATTTGACCTGTGTTCTCTCACAGGTTGTGTTGTTGCTTTTTTCTCCACCAATGTAGCAACTCTGGGCACTGGTCTCCCTCCGCCGGGGCTTGTTACCATTATTTGCTGGTATATATTTTAGTGTCTGGCTGGATCACTGTAGTGGAGTCTGCTCCCCGCTCCCTTCCCCATCCACAGTGTGAAGCCTCTGGTGTTGCTCCTGAGGGAGGCGCAGCTTTGGGTGAGCTCAGTCACCCTGGGATGACAGTAGTTTGGGCAGGGCTCTCTTTTTTCCTTTCCCTGATCACATCCACGTGTACATGCCATTGACTGCTCCGTTGTTTTCAACAATGCCCTGAGCATAAATTGCTCTACAAACGAATCCAGTCAAATTGTGGCTCCACGGAAGGACATAGTTTCTGAGGTTGGTGTTTGATGTTTGCTCTGACCCTGGGTGGGGGGTCGGTAGAGGACGGGGGGCTGCTCTCAGCTCTTTTATTCCATGATTTTCTGCTACCAACTAGCCAGCCTATAGTCCAGGCTGTATCTTCATTAAATCCACAGATCTCCTCCCAAGTTTCCTCTCATCACAACCTCCTCTCCTCTCGAGAGCACCTTTGAACTTCTTCACTCTCTGTTGCAAATGAAGTTAGTTCCTTTGCAAAGGTATTAGGAGGTATCTGTTTTATAGTCTGCTTCTCCCTCTCAGGCATAATCTCCCAACCAGGGCTCTGGAGCTAGAGGTGGGGACAATGACGAGCGGCTCTCTGAGTGACTCTTCTGCTCTAGGACCTGAATGCTTATTGTGTGTGGGTGTGGAGAGGAGAGGCTAGTAGCCTGAGGTCCTCCCAGCTTGCCTCTCCTGCCGTGGAACCACGATGCCATGAGCCAGCAAGAGTGTTGAGGCCATCAGTAGTCTCAGCTGCTGTGCCCAAGGTAGGACCTGCATTCCACAAATGGGGCCTGGGTGGAAGAAGGGAGTCCGCATCTCTCGAGTGGATTCAACTGGGACTTATCATCAGCAATGAGTAGCTTGGGGCATGATGAGAAATGCTGAAGCCTTGCTCCCTCCAGGAAGTAACCCTCTGACTGGGAGCTGGCAGGAGAGGGTGCCCTGTGTTCTTGAGGGCAGCAGTCAGGAGTGGAGCCTCAGCCTTGCTGAGCTAGGAGGTGGGGAGGAAGGAAGGTTTTTGCTCAGATACTGCAAACTCTAGTCTTTCTTAACAAAGTTTTCTAGGTTTTCTTGAACATATGTTTCTTCCTCTGCTGTTTATACGTAGGACTATTTCCAGAGGCTTTAAATTGTTGTTTTTAATCATTTCCACCAGTTTCACTGGGGAACAGGTCAGTGGAGCTCTTTATGCTGTCCTGCTGGAGGTAGCCCTCTTCTAAGAGGAAAGACAGAGAGCAGTTGGCCTCATTCCCACGACGCAGCCCTGTGCCCTTCCTATAGGTGTAGGTACCTAGTAGGTCATTAAAGCTCATTTATTGACTTGACTTTTCTCAGTTTGGTAAAGCTGTATTTCCAGCAGCGTTTATAGTTATAGTTTCTCCTACATACACGTAGTTGTGCTAAAAATCTCTTCTATCTATAAACATCAAATATGTTAGCATTCTTTCCCTTGAAATAACTCAGAGAAGATTTTTCAGAGTTTATGTTATCCGTTGCTTTAAAACCCTTGGCATCCAACCTTGCAGTTTACTGAGACTTAATAAAAAATGATTTTTCTGAAGTTTTTACCCAAGTAATCAATTAGATCAGTAGGACCATGTCACATACCCACTGCTACGATTTTGTAATCTCCTTCTGGTAGGTATCAAGTAACAGATTTGGATTTATTGGTGATACTGTTTGAAGCTGAAGGTAAGTAATTATATTACTTTGAACTGTTCATGCTTAATTCCACTCGAGTCCAATCCGGAGGAGGGGTGTGATGAAGGGTTACCGACAAAAGCAGGACAAGACTCCACATGCACTTAATTTACATTTAGCTCCTGGCCCATATTTGGGATGGGTTGCATCCATTCACATTCTGTCCGGGGGAGAGGGTCTCCTGCTATGCTCTCTGCCCCTGCCATTGCTATTACAGTTGTGGGGATTCTCAAAGTGTGGTAACATTTGTTGAAAGTACAGATTCCTGGGCCCCATCCCGGAGATTCAGGTTCAGTAGTTTCAGGGTGTGGCACAGGAATCTGCCTTGGTAAGAGTCTACTGGGCTGCTTCTAATGCAGGTAGTATCCCCCAGCACTCACGCTGAGGAACCCTGAGCCAGGTGCCACTCAGCGGGCACATCATCCAACTCTCCTTGCTCTCATTTCCTCCATGCCAAACATACGAGCGCTTGATTTCCCGGTTGCTCATTGACTAGGAAAGAACGTGGTGGTCATGTTGACATTCTGCTTATTAGCTTCTTTCTCATTACAGATTCATACATTTATATTTTATTAAATATCTGTTTACAGACCAAGTTTGCATCCACCCAAATCACCAAGGCTATTAATATTAAGAGGTAGCTGTCTTTATACCTACAGATTTCAGATCATCTGGCCACTCCTGGGGAGAATGTAAGCCACCTTTCTGAGAGCAAGCTGGCACTAAGGGCACCAGTATCTGGTATCTTGACTCAGTGATGTGTAGGACACAGCAATTCCTTTTTCTCTTTGAGAAAGGAGATAGGATGGTAAGAAGATTGAGTATAGGCTTCGGAGTTGGGCAGACCTGGGTCTGAATCCTTTCTGTGCAGCTGCTGAGCAGTGTGGACTTACTTCAGTTGCTTATTCTCTTTGAGCCTCGATTTCTTCATGTGCAAAGTAAAAGTAATAAATTCAATAGGTAAGAATCTCTGGTTGAGTCAGAATACCCACATTAATCTGGCAAAATATATACGTACATACAAACATACATACATACGTACATAGGAATATCTTGACTCCAAAAGCTCTGAGGTAGGGCTAGCCTCAGGCAGAGTCGAATCTAGGGATTCAGATGAGTTCATCTGAACCCATTTGCTCCCCATCTCTTGACTCTGTGTTCCTCCCTGTAGACTCTATTCTCAAGCTCCCCGTGGCTGCAGCCAGCAGCTCCATTTATACATATATCTTTCCAGGTTAATAATGTCCAGCGGGAGAGAACAAATGCTTGTGCCTCCCTGAGCAGTCTCAGCAAGCATCTCGTTGTAAATCATTCTCTTTGGGCCAAATGCCCATCCCTCAATCAGTCACCATGACTAGGGAAACATGATGTTCTGATTGGCCAGGCCTGGGTCCCATGACCTTTTGGAGCTAAGGATACATCAACTCCACATGCATCACATGGCTGGGAATAGTGTGGCCTCCAGAGGAAAAAGGAAATGCTGCTACCAAAAGGAAGAGCTAGAGAGAATACAGGACCAACAATCTTAGCTCTCTAATACATGAAGACCTACATCACAGGTCTTAAATGAGGTAATCCTGGCAAATCGCCAGGCACACAGTAAGTATTCAATATGTGATGATGGTTTAGAAAATAAACCCTTTCTTACAGTGAACTGCATCCTCTCTTTATCATAAGCTATTACTTGTTAGGAGCATCATCTCCTAAAGGAGAAAAAGATGACCTGAAGTCATTTTTTTTTCCCCTAAAGTCTAAATGGAAACAAAGTTCTTAGACGTCTGAGTCTTTCCGAGGCTGAATTCCTGTAGAGAGAGGTCAAGGTAAAACAGAGGAAAAGTGGGAAAAGAAAGGGGAAGGGAGGCATAGCGCACTGTTGGCACACAATGAGAGCTGGGTTTGAATCCTAGTTCCGAGACTCTCTGAGCCTCAGTTTCTTCATCTGTATATTAGAAATGATGAGTATTGCCCACTTGCTTCTATAGTGATAACCAAACAATATGATGGCTGTGAAAAATAAAGAATTACAAAGGGAAAAGAATTAAATAGTCAAATTACTATGAAGAGAATAATAGCTATATTGATATGCTAGGTACAATTGAATATTGAGTATCTGGGGGCCAGGCACTGTGCTGAGTTCTTTAACAGATGTCATCTCATTTAATTCTTGCAGTCATCCTAGGAGGCAGGTACTATTATTGCATCTTCACTTTACAGATGAGGCTCAGAGAGATTGCATAGCAGACTCAAGATCACACAATTTATAAGCTGGGATTCAGTTTAGGTCTCTGATTACTTCTTTTCATTCAGCCTTATAGCGTGCCCTTTCTGTTTAGTCCGATGCCCCTGTGAATGTGCTGGGACAGTTGTGGATGGCTACTTACATCTGTCTTACCCAGTCATCTCCAGTCACATGCACACACACAGTCACGTTAGCACATGCCCCTTCCTCCTCCCTCTTTTCAGTGGAGTCACTTTCTCCTCCACTTTATGTTCGCTAGTCAGAAGTTTCTCCAGGTGAAAGAGACAGCCCTAGACATCAGAATCTGCACAGACTACCTTTCTGCAGCAGCCAGGATCTCGGTAGCCTCCCAGGAGCAGAGGTGTAGGGTAGCACCTTCCCCGCTGGTCTCTGCCTGCCCGCTCTTGAAGAGCTGCTCTGTGTTTACCTTCAGTAAAGTGTACTGGTTGCCAGGGGTCCAACTTAATAGAAATTCAATGGCCGTTAGGAGAGATTTACGATGACCTGAACCATAGAATTTGGACTCATCATATTTGTCGTATAAAGGACCATTCTAAGAGCTAGAGAGGGAACAGAGGGAAGCTTCTATGCGCCAAGCTTATATGTACAGATTGCACAGTCACAAATTGGATGCATTTCCCCATAAAACCCTATTCTATGGCTTCACGTAATTACTTTGTCCCTGGGCCTCCATGCATTTCAGGCGTTCAGCACAGGCAGTCATTCTAGTCTGATCAGAACTTTATTCTGGTACAAGATGCCATGTCTCTGATTTCCCAGGTAGTTCCCATGAGAGTACTTGAACTTCTCATCCATGTGTCCTGATTTTTGTTCTCATGCATTTGGGCCCATTAAGGCTCATTACACTCTTGAGTCAGGCCTCTTGCCAGCTCCTAAACTTCCTTGATGCACGATGTGGGGCAGATAGAGGAATACTTGGGGGCTATACTTCTGCTTTGAAGCAAGGCAGAAATACAGCACAGAGAATTTAAGCAAGTTGCCAAAGGTCACACAGCTGGTGAGTAGTAAAACCATGTTTTGATGCTAAAAAGTCTGGTCTCAGAGGCAGTGCTCTTAGCTACTACTCTGTCACTGCCTCTGATAGCAAGTATTCAACCAGTGTCACTTACTCTTTTTCTCCTTTTGTATAATAAACTGTACTGGCAATAAGGCCTTGATTTCTGTTTGGAGTCATGAAATCCTTATTGCAAGCCACTCCTTTGAATCTCAAAAACCCTTACACAGAGAATCGCAAACTTGGCTTTCTGTTGTAATCACCTGGGGAGCTTCAAAAAGGAGAAATATCTAGGTCTCATCCTGCAGGTTCTGAGGGAATGGATCTGGGCTGCGTCCTGAGCATGAGGGTTTTTGACGGCTCCTTCGGTAATTCTAATGCACAGCATGCCTAAGAAGCCTGGCTCTAACAGACCTGCGCAGCAGCACGTTCACCTGGCCAGGACCATCGCACTCCATCTGACCAGATTTTATTTCCAGGTGTTGGTGACACAAGCAGACACACACAAAATGTGTCAGTTTAGACACACAGCCAAAGGGGAAATTCAGGTCCATCACATTCCCATAACACGGCTTCACACACATGCCTGTAGCTGCCGGATCCGTTTTTGCACGTCCTTTCACCACTGGGCCCTTGAAGGGTATGTGTTTAGGTGTAATAGCACGGTGCTGTGTCTCAGACTGTTTATACTAATCCCTATAGTTGGTGAAACTGTCACTTCATAAACGCCATTGTAATATGAAGGGCTTTTCTAAAAATAGAGTGTTTTTGTCTTGCAAAGTCTATGCCACCTGGAACTATTGAATGCACACAGCTCCAGTGCAACTACAGTAAAGGTGGAAACCTGCTTTTACCTTATTTCTGTTTTCCACCTGCCCGTGCTTCTGGATAGCCTTCCCACCTAGTGGAGCCAGGAAGATATTTAGCAATTTGAATTTTTATATTCCCAAGTAAAATCATGGCAGAGCAGCATCCACTAGGGCTTTTGAGAAAGCTCGGCCACGCCCAGGAAAGCGACTGGCTCCTCCTTCTGGAAAGCCAGCCCCTTTTCTTCAGAAAAGAGTCTGAAATGCAGACTGCTTCCAGTGAGCTATGTTTGATAGGCTGCTGAGGGAGGTAAGGTGGCCATGGAAAGCCAGAGCTCAGGATTCGCTCACACATCCATCCACCAACATGTTCATGCCACGAGCACCTGCCCTAGCCTCTGGCAGGCCCCAGGGACCAGCAGTACACAAGGCGAGCGTGGCCCTGCCTTATGGAGGCTCATGGGCTAATGAGGAGGACGGACGTTAAATGATAAAGTTACATAAATACACAACTACAAATTGTGATACGTGCTGAGAAAGAAAAAAAAAGATGCTATGAGACAAAGTAGCAGAGGAAATCTCCTTGAGGTTGGATGGTGGTGGAGGGACAGGGCAGCCACCCCAGGCCTAAGGGATGAGTCAGATGTGGCTAAGGGAGAGGGAGAGGAGTATTCGGGAAGGGGCTTTATGAGGGCATGCTTACCCATCCCTCAAGGAATTAGCAGGACTGGAGGCAGTGAACCAGGGCAGGAAGGATATTAGGAGGGTGGGAGAAGGAGGTAAGGACAGACCACTTAGGGCCTTGGAAGCCAAGGGGGCAACTTGGGATTTTATCCTGAGCCCCCTAGGAGCCTTGAGGGTGGTTTAAGTGGGGGTCTGCTGGGGGAGTAGATGGAGAGATTACATGACCACTGTTTGCCTTCCAGGTGGAAAAAGGATTGGAGAAGCACTAATGGATGTGAGGACACAGGAGGGAAGGTGAGAGGTGATGGCTCACAGCATCTTCGCCCTTCTGATCAACCTCACCTTTCTCTTGCCTGAATCCTTGAGGGCAGGGAGCAGCAGGTATGTCCGTTGCGAGTCAGCACTTGTGTTTTCTGTATCTGGAGGGATGAGGCGGCCAGGATGGAGAGTGGCCCTGCCACTGTGTCCTGATTCTCATCCACACTGTCCTCTAGGACCAGCAGAGCTGCAGGTCTGCTTCCCACCTGACCCGCAGGATTCCTGCCCTT
This sequence comes from Lagenorhynchus albirostris, assembly GCF_949774975.1. Lineage (NCBI taxonomy): Eukaryota > Metazoa > Chordata > Mammalia > Artiodactyla > Delphinidae > Lagenorhynchus > Lagenorhynchus albirostris. The sequence continues at coordinate 113,573,648 of NC_083097.1, forward strand.
GCATGTCTCTGTCCTTTGGTGATAAACACCTGGTATGAATATATTTACCCATCTATCTAGCTCTTGTCTGTCCCCTTTCTTGCAGCCTTTCTGCCAGTGTCTCAGTCTGGGCTCTGACCTCCTTTTGGCTGGCTTGCTGTAGTAGATTTCTAACTTCCCTCGCAACTGGGTTTGGAACCTCCAATGTCTTCTGCTAATCAGGCCTATCTTGAAGTCTGACTCATCCTTCCAAACCCCAATCTTCAGAACATCACTCCCCTGATTTTTCCTTGGCTCATCATTGCAGAACTGAGGTCCTTTCATTTGCATTCAGGTCTCCTGCTCCCTGGGTTCTCGACCAGACAGGACCGTCCTTTATTCTGGGACCATGGTCTTTGGTCTCCTCTCTTCTATCTTTGGCATATGCTGTGCCTGACAGACTTGAGTGATCCCTTCTGTGAGGGTCAGGAGCGTATCCTCATGTGACTTACTCCCCAGCCTCCATCCTCAGTCTGCCCTACTTGTTCTGGGAGGGCAGATAGCATAGCTTGTCCCTCCCTGTCGCTGCCCGTCTTACTCATGGGGTCTGGAGACACTGAGCACACTTGGACACGTGCACCTGGAATTTTCTTCCCTTTTCACCCATCCTCGGGGAACGCTATCAGTTTAGCAACGGATCAGAGCTGAGAGACACCTCTGTTCTTTACCTCTAGAAGCTCACGTGCTTTCTCATCCTGCTTTGTCTCTTTCAGCACCAATCATGCCAGTCAGTGTTTTCTTTTAACAGAATAGAGGGCTCGAGAGACTTCTCTCTCAGCTAGTGTAACAGTATTTGCAGCAAGCCTTCCACCGTGTCAGCCCCTCACCTCCAGAAGTCACTTCCTCAGTGACAGGAAGCTAGAAGAGGACCAGTTCCATTTTCACCTGCTCTGCTTGCAAATGGCCACAAATTGATAGTGCGAGCCAGCTGTTGGTTGACTCAGCTCCACTGAAGGGAGTGAAAGCCTTGAATGTGTGTTACCTTCTCTGGGTCCCTGGTGGGTTCACAGGCTCCCACGTCTGCAGAGCCATGTTAAGTGGGCATGTCATAAGGCATCAGCAGATCGTTAGCTGATGCAGAGAGTACCCTTAATGAAGTGTCAGGAAGCATAACCATGGCCTCTGAATGGCATGGCTTCCAACACTGCAGCTTCTGATTGCTGATTTCTCAAGGACCTTACTAGGCTTCAGGGACATCACAGCTCTTAAATGTCAAAGAAAATATGGACAGTGCCACCCAGGACTTAACGGGGATATGTCTGATGACAACTTGACAGGCATGGGGCAATATTCTCCAAAAGGTCTGTACCGTCCCCAGTGTCCTGACTTCCTCTGCACACATCTTCTTAACTTTCAAACTCCATTCAACAAGAAATTATGAGAATACTGACCATACCCAACATTGGTGAGGGTTTGGAGCAACAGGAATTCTCATCTGTTGTTGGTTGAGGTGTAAAATTGTACAACCACCACTCTGAAAAAGGTTTTCATCTTATAAGACTAAGTATACGTTTGTCCTATGATCCACTCTTAGGCCTTGCCCCAAGAGAAATGAAAACACATTAATAGAAATACTTTTACTCAGATGTACATAGGAGCCTAAGTGTTCACTAATAGAAGAATGTATAAAGAAACTATGACATAGTCATACAGTGAAATATGACACAGCAATAACAAGGAACACATTACTGATATATACCGCAACATAGATGAACCTGGAAAACATGATGCTGAATGAAAGGAACCTTACACAAAAGAGGACAGATTGTGTGATTCCATTTATGTGAAATTCTAGAACAGGCAAAACCAACTTATAATAGAAATAATCAGAACAGTGGTTGCCTCTGAGGGAGCTGAGGGCAGGGATCAACTGGGAGGGGCCATGACAGAACTTTCTAGGATGATGGGACTGTTCTCTATCTTGATAGCAGTTTGGTTTACTCAGGTGTCTGCATTTGTGGAAACTCAGAATGTACACTTAAAACTTGTGCATTTCATTGTATGTAAATTTTCATCAAAAGAGAAAACTGTACACAAATATTAACCTTAATGATTTTCACGCTGAAGTATTTAGGAGGAAGTATGCTATTGTCTGCAATTTACTTTGAAACAAAAAACATAAGATGGATCGGTGGATGGATAGAGGGATGGGTAGATGGATGAATATGTGATAGAGCAAGTATAGTTGAGTGTCAATGCTAGGACGTAAATGATGGATGTATAGGTATTCATTGTAAAATTCTTTCAACTTTGCTGTATGGTGAAAGGCCTGAAAGTAAGGTTCAGTATTATGTGCTGCCTTGACATCTGGTAAAATCAGGAGGGCCTCGAATGGCCTTACCTCAGGTTCCCCTCCCCACTCTGCTTGCATGGATAAGGTCCCCAGCCAAACAGTCCTCTTTATCCAGGGCACCAGATGCACTGCCTGTAGATGCAGTCCCTGAGTTGGGGGCCTCAGTTCCCTGCTAGTCTGAGGAATTATTCAACCAAGTCAGTCCCATCCTCCCATGGGGCCAGGGACACCCCACCTCCTGATACTACAAAGCTTGCTCACAGCCCTGGTTGTCCACTCTGTTCCTGGAGGCAACCTCTATGGGATCCTGTCCAGTGTGTGGTGTCCTCCTCCCCAGGCTGTGAGTATATGTGACTAATTTGGGACTGACATGTACACACTGCTGTATTTAAAATGGATAACCAACAAGTACCCACTCTGTAGCACAGGGAACTCTGCTCAGTGTTATGTGGAAGCCTGGATGGGGATGAGAGGGGAGTTTGTGGGAGAATGGATACATGTATATGTATGGCTGAGTCGCTTTGCTGTGCACATGAAACTGTCACAGCATTGTTAATCAGCTATATTCCAGTATAAAGTGAAAAGTTTAAAAAAAAATATGAAAAAAAAATCTCATCTGTCCCGTGTCGGGTGTTGTGTGTCCAGCCATCCCCATCACTCCAGGGTGGGATCCCTCCATGGCAGATGGAGTGAATAGGAGACAATTAAAACTTGCTGTATGTTTGAAATTTTACTTTAAAATGTTGGGAAAAAATGTATGTGCCCAGTAATGAACGATGTTACAAAGGAGAAAGCATTGCTTCTAACTTTATTGAGCTTAGCGTTTACTTAGGGAAATTCTTAGTAGTATTAAACCACACACTGGGCACTTAAATGTGGCACACACTTTACCTGCTCTCTGTCGTTAAATCCTGATTTGCCCAGCATCTGTCAGTGAGTAGAACAGTATGAGAACTAATGTATGAGAACCTAGTGGCCTGAGGGTAGAAAGTCCTGCCCTACTTACTAGCTCCGTGACTTCTAGTCAAATGACTTCCCTCTCTGGGCCTCTATGCTTTGTCTATAAAAAAGAAAAGTTGCCACAATTCACCCTTCCAGCTCTAACAGGCTAAAGATCTGTAATTTTGAAATCAGTGTGCTTATAATTACCTTATGACAGGAGAAAGGAAAGAGGCATCTTATTTCTGGGTCCCTGATCCCTGCATTGTCACTCATTTGGGAAATAGTTTATTCCAATGCAAACTTACCCCCTAGTTTCCACCAGAGCATAAACCCCCAAAGAGCAGGCAATTATTTGCCTGACTAATTTAATCATCTGGTTTTGAGAATGTGCACATCAGCCAGGGAAAATAGCTTTTTTGTTGCTGCTGTTACACTAATACTTCCCACTGTGAATCACATAGTCAGATAATTCAACCCAGCTTCCTTCTGGACAATCGTTTAGAGGCGAACCATGGTTTTCCTCTAACTCTCCGGAAGGTTAGTGTGAGGATTTCATACAGGGACAGGCCACATCTGTGCAATGAAGCTGAGCGTGTGACTAAGCAGTCTGGATGTGTGGATAAAATTGTCACACGTGGTCAGGACAGATTCACGGCATGTCTGCAGAGATAGCAGTTTTTTTCCTTTTATTCTTCTCAGGCTTCAGCTCTCTGAAGATCGGTGAAAGATGATGGCTGATCTGGGGCATATTCACTGAGGACAAAGAGAGCCAGATTGTGCTTTGGACACATCATTCTGAGGTGCATTAAAATCTGGCTGAAAGCTTGTGGGAGAAAGGACAGATAGTCCCAATTATCTGCAGATACCCACATACCTCTGCCTGTGAAAATAGCCAGTTACCCATCACTGATGGGAATGTTTCCACTGTAGGAGGACTGGGCTTGCTCTAAACCAGGATTTCTCAGCCTCAGCACTAGTGATATTTTGGAGATTGTTTTTCATGTTGGGAGCCTATCCTGGGCATTGTGGGATGTTTAGCACCATCCCTGGCCTCTTATCAGTAGATGCCAATAGTATCTCCCTAGTTGTGACAACTAAAATGTCTCCAGACATTGTCAATTTCCCCAAGCTGGGAATCACTGCTCTAAACCATCCATACTCCCTTTACTTGACTTCTGGAGACCAAGCTAGACATTTATGAAAAGGTTGGGTAGGGTAAGGGAAGGAGCAGATGCTTCACCACCCTGACCTCAGGCGGCTGTGAAGAAAGCTTAGTTTCTAAAGAATGCCCTCAACTTGGCATACGTTTTTTAATTGTGGTAAAATACACGTAACATATAATTTACCATCTTGATCATTTTTAAGAGTGATGTTGCTAAGTCTATGTATATTGTTGTACCACAAATCTCCAGACCTTTTTCATCTTCCCAAACTGAAACACTATGCCCATTGGACAACTTCCCATTTCTGTCTCTACCTAGCCCCTGGAAATTACCATTCTACTTTCTCTCTCTTTGAGTTTGACCACTCTAGGTATATCACATAATTGGAATCATACAGTATTTGTTTTTTTGTGACTGGTTGTCACTTAACATCATGTCCTTAAGGTTCATCTATGTTGTAAGAATTTTCTTCCATTTTAAGGCTGAATAATACTCCATCATACTGTTTATTCATTCATCTATTGGTGAACCCCCTTGGGTTGCTTTGGGCTATTGTGAATAGTGGACATGGATGTTCAGATAGCTGTTCGACATCTTGCTTCAATGCTTTGGGATATATACCCAGAATTGGAATTGCTGGATCAGATGGCAATTCTAGTTTTAATTTTCTGAGGAACTGCCATACTGTTTTTCATCGTAGCTGTTTTTCATTTTACTTTCACAACAAGAGCACACAAGTATTCCAATTTCTCTGTATCCTAGTGAACACTTGTTATTTCTGTTTTTTTTTTATAGTAGCCATTCTAATAACATGTAAGGTGGTATCACATTTGGTTTTGATTTGCATTTCCCTAAAGATTAGTGATGCTGAGCACCTTTGCATATGCTGGTTGGCCTGTGTATTATTGAAAAAATGTCTACGCACATCCTTTGAACATCTTTTAATAGAGTTATTTGGTTTTTTGCTGTTAAGTTGTATGAGTTCTTAATATATTCTGGATATTAACCCTTTATTAATTATATGATTTGCAAATATTTTCTGCCATTTCTGGGTTGCCTTTTCATTCTGTTAATTGTGTTCTTTGATGCACAGAAGTTTGTTTTTTTTTTACTTCATGATTCCATTTATATATCATTTTTTAAAACATCTTTATTGGTGTATAATTGCTTTACAATGGTGTGTTAGTTTCTGCTTTATAACAAAGTGAATCAGCTATACTTATACATATATCTCCTCCCTCTTGCGTTTCTCTCCCACCCTCCCTATCCCACCCCTCTAGGTGGTCACAAAGCACCCAGCTGATCTATGCTATGTGGCTGCTTCCCACTAGCTATCTATTTTACGTTTGGTAGTGTATATATGTCCATGCCACTCTCTCACTTCGTCCCAGCTTACCCTTCCCACTCCCCGTGTCCTCAAGTCCAGTCTCTACATCTGCATCTTTATTCCTGTCCTGCCCCTAGGTTCTTCAGAACCTTTTTTTGTTTTTTTCAGATTCCATATATATTTGTTAGCATACGGTATTTGTTTTTCTCTTTCTGACTTACTTCACTCTGTATGACAGACTCTAGGTCTATCCACCTCACTACAAATAACTCAGTTTTGTTTCTTTTTATGGCTGAGTAATATTCCATTGTACATATGTGCCACATCTTCTTTATCCATTCATCTGTCGATGAACACTTAGGTTGCTTCCATGTCCTGGCTATTGTAAATAGAGCTGCAATTAACATTTTGGTACATGACTCTTTTTGAATTATGGTTTTCTCAGGGTATATGCCCAGTAGTGGGATTGCTGGGTCATATGGTAGTTCTATTTTTAGTTTTTTAAGGAACCTCCATACTGTTCTCCATAGTGGCTGTATCAATTTACATTCCCACCAGCAGTGCAAGAGGGTTCCCTTTTCTCCACACCCTCTCCAGCATTTATTGTTGGTATATTTTTTGATGATGGCCATTCTGACTGGTGTGAGATTATATCTCATTGTAGTTTTGATTTGCATTTCTCTGATGATTAGTGATGTTGAGCATTCTTTCATGTGTTTGTTGGCAATCTGTATATCTTCTTTGGAGAAATGTCTGTTTAGGTCTTCTGCCCATTTTTGGATTGGATTGTTTGTTTTTTGGATATTGAGCTGCATGAGCTGCTTGAAAATTTTGGAGATTAATCCTAATTTTGATGTAGACCAATTTACTTTTGTTGTTCATGCCTTTGGTATCATATACAAGAAATCCTTGCCAAATACCACATCATGAAGCTTTTCCCTTATGTTTTCGTCTAACGGTTTTATAGTTTCAAGTCTTAGGTTTAGGTCCTTGATCCATTTTGTGGGGTAACACACACTTTTATATTTAATATTATCATGTGACATAGTTCTCTGAGGCCTGAGGCAGCCAGGCCTCACCTGGTCACTTACGCATGGAGTCATGGTTACCCTGATAAGCTACATTTCCCAGGATCGTTCTTCTCTAGCTACAACCTCCTGTAAAGTCCCTGACACCATTCTTTTTTTTTTTAATGAAATTTGTTTTTACATTTTTATTTTTTTGGCCACGTGGCTTGTGAGATCTTAGTTTCCCCACCAGGGCTCTAACCGGGGGCCCCAGCAGTGGAAGCTCAGACTCCCAATCCCTGGACCACCAGGGAATTCCCTCCCTGACACCATTTTGGGAGTACCAGCAGGGCTCACACGTGAGCTCACAGGCAAACTTGGTCAGCCACTGTAGTTAAGTGCCCTTTCAACAGGGCATCAACTGGGCATCACCAAGTCCAGTGAATATCACTGCCTTGTCCAGACCTAAATCATCTCTCAACCATTGACACTCCTGCCAGGCATGCCTCTACTTTTCATTAAGCACTGCCATTTCCCATAATCCACTGCTGCCACTTCCACCAACTCGTGTGGGGACTGCCAACACCATCCTGGGGCTGGGTGCCAGAGCTGTGTGGGAGATTGGATTGACGTGCGGGCACACGTCTACCTCTCTATGGTGGTACATTGTCCTAAAGGGGCTACCCAGCTTGGATTTTGTTTTTTTGTTTTACTTTAGCAACATAGCACTTTCAGCATTTGCTCCCAATGTCCTCGGTCCCTGAAACCAGACGTGAATGCATGGGGGTAAAGCTAAGCTTGCGACATCCAGTGGCAGGGCAGCCACCATGCCATGCTCAGACCCAGCTCCAGTAACAAAGCTTTGTAACAGGCTGAAGCTGGTGGAACCTAGCTCCTCTTTCCCTTGGGATGAGTACTTTCCCATCGTGGTCCCCAGTCCCTCATGCACATGGACTTCTGTCTCTCTGCCTTTCAGTACTCCAGCTTAGCACTGCCCTAAAACCCCCCACCTGAATTCTATTAGAACAGTCGTGAGCTCAGGAGAGCGGCTTCCCTGCCACGCTGAGGCTTCGCTGTGAATTATTCATGGCACTGAATAAAGCTCCAGTGTAGGGTGTTCCCAAGCAGGTACATAAATCTCATCTATGAAGAATCTCTACGCTTTACTTAAAAGGGATATTTATCATATACCATGCAATATTTATGAGTTAATTTGAATCCCACAACAGAACAAAATACAATATCTACCAGAAAACACCAGTAATCCTTCCATTATGCACCACTGTTGACACACTGTTAATTTCTTTCTAATTGCACAATCTAATCACTGAAACATTAGCATCTGTATGGCAGTAATTCAAAATGTTCCAGCTGAGGGGGATGGGAAAACAATGCAAAATACGCTGGCAGTGAAACCATGAAAAAAATGGAATTAGGAATTGCAGCATCTGGTTGCCAGCACCTGTTAGGTAGACAGCAGGGTTAAGTGGTACCAAAAGCCATAGAACTTTCCCCTAGTTGAAGAGAAAAATGATTTTGCTTTGTGCCTAAACCTCCCGTTGGAGTCATGAATAGGTTTTCTAAAGTTATATGGATAATTAACAGGTGCATTAGTAAAGAGGTGTTCAGTGAGGCTTTAATGAGATGATGCAAGGAGAGCAGGCAGCATAGCCTGATATTTAGCTCAGTAAATACTAGTTTAAAAAACTTTCTATTCCTTTTTAAATGTACACTGAGTGCACCGTGTGGTATGGAAGAAAGGAAATGTGCTTTGGAATCCTACAATTGTGATCCAGTGACAGTACTTAACAAAATAACCCCTCTTCATTTACCCTGGGAACCTCATCTTCCTCATCTATAAAATGGAGACGCCATTACCTTCAAAGAATTGGTGTGAAGATTAAGTGAGATAATACAGTGCCTAGCAGAGTGCCTAGTTCATCACCATCATCATGATCATCATCATCATCATGTAGCAGCCATAACATATAATGTTTGTTGATCGCCAACTGTATGCCCAACACTTAGCTTAACATTCTAAGTAGGAGGTTTTATTATATCTATTTGATAGATGAGGAAACTGAAATTCTTACAGGTTAAGTGACTTGCCCAAGGTTGCATAACTAATAAACACTCTTTTTTTAATTGAAGCCACATTAGTTTGACACTCAAGCTCGTGAACGTAATCACTCTGCCAAATTGACTTGTCCCTTTGTTGCAGGACTTTCAATGGTGCTCAGTGGCTTGGGATCTGAGAATCCAGACAGAAAGGCTGACTGAAGGTAGGGATGGATGAGGCGGGAGGATGGGAGAGGGAAAAGTTAATGGTCCCAGGGAGTACACTGTTGAGATGGCTGTCTGTGAAATGACTTAGACAAGAGGGTGTGTGCATGTGTGGGTGGGGGAGAGGGACATAGAATAGATGCTAGGAAACTGACATGAAGCCAAAGGAGTAATGAACTGAGGAAACTGAGCAAGTCAGATGATTAGAAGGCAAGATAAAGTCCCCAACTATTCACCCAAGAGGTCTCTTCTTCAAGCAGCTGTGGATCCAATGGCTTGTAAAGGCTCCTTAGTGGAAAGTGGAAACACACCCTTGTGTTATGCTGACTGGATTCTAACAGTGTGATACTTGTAGAAATGAAACCACATCCAGAGGAGGAAAGGTGTGGTAATCTCAGCATCACTCACAATGTAGCTACCTTCCTCTAAAAAATTTTAGGAGGGAAGAAAAATGCATGGTTGAGAATCTTAACAGCATAGGAAAAATAGAGTTGAGAGGACCAACGTCACAGAAACCCTATGAACACCCTTATAAAACTTTCACATTCATCACTACAAAATAAATCCAACTCAGTCCAATTAAAAGAATATCAGTTGTGTTTAATACATTTAAAAATAACGATAAAAAATAACGTTAACTGGTACTATACAATTAATTTATGTGTCATGGAAAATTTTAATATTACCCTTCCTTGAGGCTTCAGAAGAATACCTGGATTCAAAGCATTTTGCTTTGTCATAGACATATTTTTTGCTATTTGATTTTCAATCTAAATGTATAATTCCTTTTTGATGAGATGACTCAGACTTTTTGACTCCCATCCCCCTGGTCTTATCGTGGTCCCAGGGACTGAGCCCTAAGTCCAAGCACATCCATCAGCATCCTCCTAGAGATTTGTACAGCTCAGCTCTCCCTTCCAAACACATGTCAGAATGTAGCTGTGAGCCCTGGTTGACCTCCTTTAGCTTTTTCTACTCTCTCCCAAGTCTTCACCATAAAAAAACCTCCATTCTACTTTGTTCTTTTCTATTCTCAAGCCCTGATTTCTGCTTTTTATGTTAACAGCTAATAGAAGTGACTCATATGCTGTCACTGAAGTTCTTCTGGATGTATAAAGGCTGATGCAAGGGAAGCTCTGTACTCTAGTATTTTCAGCAGAGGATATGCATGTGGTTTGGGAAGGATTACAACCTAGTGCTTCAGAATCAGAATCAAAAGTATTTTCATATTGTTCCCTGGCAAAAAGTTTCTTTCCAAATTCAGATTTGGGTGTATCCAGTGAACTCTCCCTCAGATAAAGCCATGAAGGTCATTTCTATCGAGCTGTCTTTCTGTGGAGCCTCACAGAGACCAAAAACAACCTCTTCATTAGAACTGTGTATGACATGGCACTGTTAACACGCCCAAAAGATGGAAAGAGCATTTCAGAAATGTCATTTAGTGCCAATTGAGGCAATGAGAATGGATGTTAGCCTGCAAATTAACTAAAACTGTTTTGGTGATGACCAGCATTGGCAAGAGTGTATTAACACAGGCACTGATACACAACCAGTGAGATCATAAGTTGGTATGTACCATCCTCCTGAAAAGAGACTTGGCGATATGTTCTAAGAGCTTTTAGTGTTAGATTTCGTATCCACAGCAACTTCTAACTTAAGTTTAGATTCTTACGTTTATCTCTTTTGGGGAGAGACAGTACTGGCATTGGCATGGCCTATAGAGAGTGATTTTTTTTTTTTTTAACCATAAAATTGGCCCTGTGAGTCTACTTCAGTCTGTGAGAGCTGGAATGACGTGAGTCTGTCCTAAGAGGCAGCTCTCCTTCGGAGAGTCCAGCAGAATCAGGCATCTGGACCTATGAGACTGAAGGCCAGCCCCTGGACTGTGGTTAATTGAACAGACTGAGTTCCCTGGGGAGACCTCTTGACATCGATGCCATTGACAATTCTCTGCAACGCCTTGACCAGCTACTTCCTGGTCATACAAACTGTGACAGAGAACATAGATATAATTTACTCTGAGAAGAAACTCAGAGGATGATGTGCCTCAGTGCTAAAATGGGAAGAAATGGTCCCACAGAGCAAAACAGAAGTGTGAGCAAAGGTGAAGGGCAGCAGTAGACATCAAATGCATTTTAATGTCATTGATAGTTTTGAGCCTTGAATGAATAACTTAGGTACAGGTGACAACAGAAGTGACTCAAGAATCCTAAGGCAGTCAACCTGTTGAAATAAGGACGATTTTAGAAAAATGAATTGTGACAGGTTTTGGAATCACTTCTTGTCCATTACTGAGGTTGGGGTTGTGAGGAACAAAAGAAGACAGCAGTAGATATTAGTGAGAAAGGAAGAAACTTCAAGGACACGTGAGGTAGAGTCTCCTGGTTGTCAGGGGCTATAACCCTAGAACTGGATGCTGCTAGGCAAGGATTCCTATCACTGGCAATTTTCAGGGAGGAAACTGATACACCTCCTTTCCTATCTAGTTTAGCCAGACAGGGGCCTGGATTTCATAACCCCTGAGGAATCTGAACCAAGTCTTAAAGGTTCAACTGTGATTATAGGGAAAGCTATTTGCTTTCCTGCCTCCTTCAGGTCATCTCTAGTCTTCAGCTCCCTATTTCTGTCCCAGATTATCTGGGAGCTGTTTGCATTTTACAGAAACAAGTTAAGGGAAATTGATCGTTAGGTTCACAGTGAATTGCTTAAATCTCTCACAATATGCAGTCTTACAGTGAGTGTATTTACAGAAACAACAATGAAGCCTACTTTCTCTAGATTACTTTTTAAGTTGAAAATAGAGATGCTAGTATTTTTTCAGAAAGCAAATAAATGGTTTTTGTCATTTCAGTGAGTATTAAAGTGTGTAGTACTTTGAGTTGCTAATAAAAATGACAATTGGTGTATTACTTATTCAAAATCCAAAAGGATGGTGTGTGAAATAAACTATGAACACTATACCAAGCATTATCAAGATGTATAGAAATGCATATGCTTTCAAATCTACAAGTTATAAAGCAATCTTATCATCATAAATGTTATAGCAATGAAATAATGGCTCTCATTTAGCTAAACCTATTGAGTGAATATCGTAAAATTCCTAAATGGTATAGTTTGAAGAAAACAAGCTGACAGGAACCTTGATATATTGAATTTAAACCACATAATTTATCAGTTAAGATGATTTTAAATGCAGGAAATAGTAACTCAACTCCAGCTGGCTTTAAAAATAAGAGGAATGCTGCTCTTGCATAAAAGCAAGTCAAGAGGCAAGGCAGGATTTGGGGCCGATGGAGTTGGGGGTTCAGCCATATCATGGTGGAGCCATGGGGTTTTCGTCTGTCTGGACTGCCACACACGGCATCAACTTCATCCTAAAGCCCCAGAAAAATGTTTTCAACTCTACAGCTTGTTTTCTTGTTGGTAATACCACAGTTGTAACACTCTCTGCATTTTCTTGTTCCGGCAGGTCTTTCTGCTTCGAGATGAACTCCAAGAGAACTCCAGGCCTTTGAGCTCCCAGGACGCAGGTCCAGATCGCAGCTCCCACAGCAGCCAATTCAACCTGGTCCTTGGCACCTCCAGTGCCTGCGTCCCCACCACTTTTGACCTGGGGTAAGGGTCACAGCCAGGTGGTGGTGAATTCTCGGTTGTCTTGGCCTCCAAGCAAGGAGCAGAGCAGCCTCTCAGCCTCTCAATCACGTAGTTCTCTTTTGGGTTAAAGGTAGGCTCTTGTATTGTAAATAGAACCAATAGGATGTGTGTATATATATGGAGGGAGAGAGATTAATTTTAACCAGTCGTCTCACGCAGCTGTGGAGGCTCCAAGTGGAATATCTGCAGGGTAGACTGGCAGGCGGGAGACTCGGGAAGGAGCTGATACTGGATTTTGGAGCCTGAAGCAGTCTGGAGGCAGGATTTTCTCTTCCTCAGGGGACCTCCTTCTTTTTTCTCCTAAAGCCTTCGACTAATTGTATCAGACCCACCCACATTATCTTAGGTAAGCTGCTTTACTCAGTCTGCTGGTTTCAGTGTTAACCTCATCTAAAAATACCTTCACAGCAACATTTAGACTAATGTTTGATCAATATCTAGGTATCATGGCCTAGGCAAGTTGACACATGCAATTAACCATCACAGCTCCCATGCTGAAAAGTGGTCCAGCAGAGGCAGGGTGTTCCTGGGGGCCGGGCAGATAAAGGGGTAGAGCTGGTAGTCCACTGACCCCGCCTGAAACATCAGGATCGCACCTGGCTGCAGAGAGTAAAACCCCAGACTGGACAGCACTCCATGCCTCCAGCTGCTGTGTCTTATCTCTCCCATGACACCAAGGACACACTGAGCCTCGGAAGGAGCCCATGCAAGTGAGGATCCTTGGTACCGAAATTTCATTATCTTCACGGTAAGTGTATTTCTGCCTTTGGCTAAGAGACAATTACGTTTTTAAATTCCCAAGCCAAACCATTATTAATAGGAAAGAAGGAATGGGTTAATAATCATAACACTTTCTATTTAGAAAGGAGAAAGTGAAAACATTGTGCAGTGGTCCCTAGTATTGGTGTATCCTGCTGCTCGACAGAACTGGTAGGAACCTTCTGCCCTGGGAATGGAATGAACCTTTGGCCAGCCAGCTTGACATTCCTGGATTCTACTACCTGGGACGGTACTTCTCTTGTTCCAGTTTCCTCCATGGCTGCTCCTGACATGCGTGCTGGGGGACGACTTGTGCTCCTCTGGGGGATGCATAGTTTCTGCAGTCCACTTCCCAGTATGACAAATTCCAAGGTCAAGGGGTTGCTTAGAAATTAGGTTTGTAGGCTATGGTCAGCCAGACTGGGGCTTTCTTTAGCCATAGAGGTCCCTTCTAAACTCAACAGTTTCCGGTCTATTTGGTTCTAGGAACATAGAAGACTAGGCCAAGCTGGAGGTGACGGTGGTCTAATATAAGACTCTGTGCTGTGTACTTATATCGATTAGGATGTTTTGGCTGCAAGTAACAACAACAAACAGTAAAGGTGGCTTAAATCTGTAAGGATATTTCTTGTTTACAAAAAACTACAAGAAATCTGGAGATAAGTGATTCCAGGGTTGATTCAGAGGACTAGCAATGTCAGGGCTCTGGGTCTACACCCTGCAATGCTGTTGGCCTTTCGCTAAGAGTGACAGGATGATTACTGAAGCTTTAAGCAACATATTCTTCAGTAATATTCCAGGCAGGCTGTAGGGCAGGGATAGCAAAGGGGACCTTCCTCTTGCAATATTCTTTCTTTTATTATGAAGGAGAAGGCCCCCCAGCAGATGTCCCCTTAGTCTCACTGGCCGCATTGGGTCACATACCCCCATTCAGTGCAATCCCTGGTGGAGGTGACTGGCATTACCTGGCCAGCTTAAACCGCTCACCCCAGGGAGGTGAAAATGCCAGTCTTCCCTGAGGCCACTGCTGCCTACCTGCTGCCTACAGGATAAGTAAGATGAGGGGTGGCTGAGGGAAGGGCGTCTGCCACAGATCTGTAGAAAGAGAAACACCTGAAGACTGGAGAAGGTGGTGCCCAGAAAATGTCGAGTATTTGTGGAATCCTTTTGGAGACATACTAAGGAAGGGTGTCAGACCTGCATGAAGTTTCTTCTCCACTGGTTCAGGGGCCATAGCATGAGATACAGACAACAGAGAACAGAAACAACCCAGCACAACAGGGGAAGGGTAGAGCAAAGGAATGGAGAATCGAGGAGTGAAAATGGCAAAGGAAAGGGGAAATTGGAGAGCACAGGGAGGCAGAAAGGAGGCTTTTTTTTTTTTTTTTTAAAGATTTTCATAGTGAAAAGGTTATGAAGGTTTTCAGCATTTTCTTCTGGGAAAGAGAGGGTACATGGAAAAAGACTCATGCTGTGGACAGGGGTCAGTCCAGGTCTTAGGGGATCTGAACCTTATACAATTTGAAGGGTCTTCTTTAAGTAAAAGAAAAAATTCTAGGTATAAAATTAGCTAAAAAGTGAATATTTAGAATGAGGAAAGAGATCTAAATAAACTACAAATTTAAAAAATATGACAAAAACCAGAAAATGACATTGTTTTTATTAACTGGCTGACACACCTCTTGAATAATTTTTCCTTCCGTTTTTGCCTGTATGTACCTCTTCATACTGATGATGATTTTTGTAATATATTTCATAGCTAGCTTAGGAAGATAATTCAGTCTTCTAGCATAGTTGGTTAAAAAAAGATATTTTTTATTATAGTTAGAATACGTAAAACATGTGACATCACACACAGATGTCCTCACTGCTTGTTGCACTGCTTCAGGCTGGTGCCCTACAAACGCAGGCATTCAGTTAAATTCTGTTTCACACGATTCTGTGCAGAAAAGGGAAAAATGTGTACGGTGTAACTGTCATTGCATTCCTGACCGTTTTGACAAGGTGTCGATGAGAACCAAATTCTCCACTTAGAATTTTACACATCTAATGAAGTTTCCCTGACTTGGCTTCTGGCTCTGTATTTTAAACCTTGTTCCTCCTCCCTATTCACATACTTGCAGTGCCAGGCCCTTGAAGCATGTGTCTGGGCTGGCAGCCTCACCTTCGCTGTCATGGGACCAGGTGAGTGAGCAGAGCAGCAGTGTACCTGGATAGTATTCTTCCAGCAGATGGCTAGCAATGACTGCGCACCTCCCATAAACATATCCCACTAGACCCAAACTAACTGTGTTCAGAAGTCCACTTCTCCTGAGCCAGATCCAAAAGAAATTGTCACAGCTACTCCAGCACCATCCGACAAGAGGAAAGTGCCAGAAGGGAAGTTGGCATGGGAAGAGATAGTAGTCTCCACCATCTATGGTTCAAATAGCTGATTTTTCAAATTTCACAGAAACATATGACAATGTGTAGAGATTACTAGGTCCCTCCCAGGACCTAAATCATAAGCTTCCTTTGCTTTGGGTAAAACTACCTCTGTCTGGAGGGAACAGAGGGTATTGATGGGAAGATGGGGGTCACCAATAAATAATTTCATCTTCTTAGTGTTTATTCCATGGCCCACCATGCAAGTCTTGCCACCAGATTCCTGACTCCAGTGCCCCTCTGTGACCAAGGCAAGATACCAGGCTGCTGACCTTGTTGTCACCTCAAAATAAAATGTGTTCCTTCTTCACACATGTGGTGAACTCACCCTTCAAGGCTGCAATTCCGACTCCATGAAGTGTTTCCTGATCTCCAGAGCAAAGCTGATTTCTCTTCCCTTCCTTTAATTCATCACTGTACCCCTTCCAGCCTCTCCTAAAACACTTTTGGAAATCGTTCACATAGACTTTGGACTCCTTCACTTTCACAAGGTATTTGAAGGCATCACTACATCCCAGTGCTTAGTCCGGTACCCAGCATAGTAGAGGCAGCCCTGGAGATATGTTTTGAAAACAAGTTTGGAGAGAGTGCACTGATGTTAATATAAACAATAATATCTTCATCATTAATAACATCAGCAGATAAGAGTTTAGAGCATTTACAATGTGGTAAGCCACTTCATATAGTTATTTTCCCATTTACACAATAGCCCTATAGAGTAGGTACACTTATCATTCCTACTTTATAGAGCTCAGAAAATTGAGGTAGTCACACAGCTGGTAAGAAGCCAGAATTCCAACCTAGGTTTGTATAACTCACCAAGCCCATAAATAACAAATTCACCTTCTGTGTGGATATCACAAGGCTGACCCTATGAAGATTATATGGTCCAGGATAGTCAAATCTATTCTCTTCTAGTCATAGCTGATGGAGATGATCAGGACACTTCTGTCATCGACTTTGGAAGTAATGTCTGCATCCATTTCCAGGAGCTACTCTCATATCACTGGAGGAGGGACGAGAGCTGAAACCTACTTTTCTCCCTGCATCTACTCCATCCCCTCAGTTGAGAGGAGAGGTAGGCATTGCAGAGAGGGGAGGGCACTTGCTCAGGTTTACAGAAGGAACTTGTTTGTCTGGGTCAACGACCTCCACCTTCCATTCAGTGATCTTTGATCTACAACATGACCACTAACCTCATATCTGGTAATCGACTCTTTGTCTTGGGATATGACTCCTTAAAAGAAATTCCCAGTGAATTAGTATGATTTAGACAAGCTATCACAGCTGATTGAAAAGTTAGGTCTTTCTGTAGAGAGCTACGTGCGGCGTTTCTTCCAAGGGCCTTTTTACCCTGCAGTTCATCTAAATATGTTATACATATCCCTAGTAGATATAACTGTACAAACATATCAACTCAGAATTGTAATTTGGCCTCTTGCTCTTTCCTTTTTCAATTTTATGGTGATTCATACTCAGCCAGTCACGTTAGATCTACCAATGGCAGAAACTAATATATTATGAGTGTTGAAAACTGAACTTGGAAGACAGAATTTGCTTCCCAGAGTTCTCCAACCTAATTTACATCAGAAAAATATCAAATCAGTTTTGACCAGAATGGAATGAAAAACACCTAACCTGAACTGATGTGTAATAAATGCCTCTCTGGAGCCTCAAGTTGTCTGTCACTAGAAATGAAAATGTGCGTGAGCAAACTCAAAAGTCAAGCCATGGTGGCAGCCTTCACTGCACCTGTGCCTTTAAGGCTGGCCTTCCTCCCAGTTCCCTGAGTGACTCCCTAAGACCTCTTTGGGCACTGCTTGCTCACCACCCCACTGAACCCTGCTGCTACCCTCAAGATTCTAGTCTTTCCTTTTTCAGACTCAAGCGAGTCACCTTTTCTCTACACTGAGTTCATATTTCACAGTTCTCTTACTCTTCTCATCTCAAGGCATTTTCCATTCCTCCATCACATCCTAAGAGGCCCATTGAGAGTGTACTTACAACCCAAGAAGTGAGGTTAGAAGCAGTCACACAGGCTAGATGAAAGACCACTGGGTAGAGAGTAGACACTTGAGTCCTTGACCTAGACCTACGATGAATTCCTTTGGTAATGCTAAACAAGTCCCCTTGCTAGTCCCTTAAAATTATCAAGATAAATGTTCTTTCAGAATCTCCTGTGTGCAAATAACATGTTAGCAAACAGAGAGTCAATCAGGTTTCAGAAATTCACACTCTATTTGAAGCCCACATGTTGCCTGTAGATCTGAGGAGCCCTCCAGCCTCAAATTTGCACATCCCACCTTTGAGCTCTAGACCTTTCTATTGCCAAATCCTAATGCCTCCATCCCATCTTCTCTGAACGCTGATTCCTCCTGGTTCTTGTCAGCAGGTACTAATGTCTTACTTCTGCCTAATAACAAAGTTGCATTCAGTAGGGGCCTTTAGTTCACTTCAGTGCAGCCTGCACTTGAGGTCCTTAAAGGCCACCGTGTGACCCTGGCCAATGAGAAAGATATTCTGAGACTAGTTTGGTAACACAGCAGGTATCAACAAGTGTTGGGTGAGCTGAACTGAATTGCATGGTGTGTCTTTTAGTACCTTCCAAGTCAGTCTTTGGCTATTCCACCATCCTGCTGCAGACGGAAAGATAAGATATAGAACAAAAAGCAGACTACACCTAGACATCACCTCAGGAAGGCAACAAGCCCCTCCCTCTGATCAATGGAATCCGCGGCAAGGGAAAGCATTATAACATGTATTCTGCACCTACCACTTTCCAGAAAGTGCTAAGTGCTTTCCAGTGCTGATCGTGCTCAGCTTTCTAATAGGACAGACCATCCTGTGGAATCCAGTGATACCACTGATTCGCAGGTGAAGGTGAGGCTTTGACCTCTTATGTAGCAGTGGAGATCTCACAAAATCATCCGCTTCTCTCCCTCCTCCCTGTGCTGCTTTAGTTTGTTTATCCATCCGTCTATTGAAGGGCATCTTGTTTCCTGCTTTGTGCTTATGAATGAAGCTGCCGTAGATATTCATTTGCAGGCTTTTGTGTGGACATGCGATTTTTTTTTAAACATCTTTATTGGAGTATAATTGCGTTACATTGTTGTGTTACTTTCCGCTGTATAACAAAGTGAATCAACTATACGTATACATATATCTCCATATCCCCTCCCTCTTGCATCTCCCTCCCACCCTCCCTATCCCATCCCTCTGGGTGGTCACAAAGTACGGAGCGGATCTCCCTAAGCTATGCAGCTGCTTCCCATTAGCTATCTGTTTTACATTTGGTAGTGTATATATGTCAGTGCCACTCTATCACTTTGTCCCAGCTTACCATTCCCCCTCCCTATGTCCTCAAGTCCATTCTCTACATCTGTGTCTTTATTCCTGGCCTGTCCCTAGGTTCTTCAGAACCATTTTTTTTTAAACCCATATATATGTGTTAGCGTACGGTATTCGTTTTTCTCTCTCTGACCTACTTCACTCTGTATGACAGACTCTAGGTCCATCCACCTCACTACAAATAACTCAATTTCATTTCTTTTAATGGCTGAGTAATATTCCATTGTATATATGTGCCACATCTTCTTTATCCATTCATCTGTCAGTGGACACTTAGGTTGCTTCCATGTCCTGGCTATTGTAAATAGAGCTGAAATGAACATTATGGTACATGACTCTTTTTGAACTACAGTTTTCTCAGGGTATATGCCCAGTAGTGGGATTGCTGGGTCATATGGTAGTTCTATTTTTAGCTTTTTAAGAAACCTCCATGCTGTTCTCCATAGTGGCTGTATTAATTTACATTCCCACCAACAGTGCAAGAGGGTTCCCTTTTCTCCACACCCTCTCCAGCATTTATTGTTTGTAGATTTTTTGATGATGGCCCTTATGATCGGTGTGAGATGATATAAGATTGTAGTTTTGATTTGCATTACTCTAATAATTAGTGATGTTGAGCATCCTTTCATGTGTTTGCTGGCAATCTATATATCTTCTTTGGAGAAATATCTATTTAGATCTTCTGCCCATTTTTGGATTGGGTTGTTTGTTTTTTTGATATTGAGCTGCATGAGCTGCTTGTATATTTTGGAGATTAATCCTTTGTCAGTTGCTTCATTTGCAAATATTTTCTCCCATTCTGAGGGTTGTCTTTTCGTCTTGTTTATGGTTTCCTTTGCTGTGCAAAAGATTTTAAGTTTCTTAGGTCCCACTTGCTTCTTTTTGTTTTTATTTCCATTTTTCTAGGAGGTGAGTCAAAAAGGATCTTGCTGTGATTTATGTCATAGAGTGTTCTGCCTATGTTTTCCTCTGATAGTGTCTGGCCTTACATTTAGGTCTTTAATCCATTTTGAGTTTATTTTTGTGTATGGTGTTAAGGAGTGTTCTAATTTCATTCTTTTACATGCAGCTGTCCAGTTTTCCCAGCACCACTTATTGAAGAGGCTGTCTTTTCTCCATTTATTTCTTGCCTCCTTTATGAAAAATAAGGTGACCATATGTTCATGGGTTTATCTCTGGGGTTTCTATCCTGTTCCATTGATCCATTTTTCTGTTTTAGTGCCAGTACCATACTGTCTTCATTACTGTAGCTTTGTAGTATAGTCTGAAGTCAGGGAGCCTGATTCCTCCAGCTCCATTTTTCTTTCTCAAGATTGCTTTGGCTATTCAGGGTCTTTTGTGTTTCCATACAAATTGTGAAATTTTTTGTTCTAGTTCTGTGAAAAATTCCATGATAGTTTGATAGGGATTGCATTGAAACTGTAGATTGGGTAGTATAGTCATTTTCACAATGTTGATTTTTCCAATCCAAGAACATGGTATATCGCTTCATATGTTTGTATCATCGTTAACATCTTTCATCAGTGTCTTATAGTTTTATGCATACAGGTCTTTTGTCTCCTTAGGTAGGTTTATTCCTAGGTATTTTGTTCTTTTTGTTGTAATGGTAAATGGGAGTGTTTCCTTAATTTCTCTTTCAGATTTTTCATCATTAGTGTACAGGAATGCAAGAGATTTCTGTGCATTAATTTTATATCCTACTACTTTACCAAATGCATTGATTAGCTCTGGTAGTTTTCTGGTAGCATCTTTAGGATTCTCTATGTATAGTGTCACGTCATCTGCAAACAGTGACAGTTTTACTTCTTCTTTTCCGATTTGGATTCCTTTTATTTCTTTTTCATCTCTGATGGTTGTGACTAAAACTTCCAGAGTTATGTTGAGTAATAGTGGTGAGAGTGGGCAACCTTGTCTTATACCTGATCTTAGTGGAAATGCTTTCAGTTCTTCACCATTGAGAACGATGTTGGCTGTGGGTTTGGGATATGTGGCCTTTATTATGTTGAGGTAAGTTCCCACTATGCCTACTTTCTAGAGGTTTCTTTTATCATAAATTGGTGTTGAATTTTGTTGAAAGCTTTTTCTACATCTATTGAGATGATCATATGGTTTTTACCCTTCAGCTTGTTAATATGGTGTGTCACATTGATTGATTTGCATATATTGAAGAATCCTTGCATTCCTGGGGTAAACCCCACTTGATCATGGTGTATGATCCTTTTAATGTGCTGTTGGATTCTGTTTGCTTGTATTTTGTTAAGGAGTTTTGCATCCATTTTCATCAGAGATATCAGTGTGTAGTTTTCTTTCTTTGTGACATCTTTGTCTGGTTTTGGTATCAGGGTGATGGTGGCCTCGTAAAATGAGTTTGGGAGTGTTCCTCCCTGTGCTGTATTTCGGAAGAGTTTGAGAAGGATAGGTGTTAGCTCTTCGCTAAATGTTTGATAGAATTTGCCTGTGATGCCATCTGGTCCTGGGCTTTTGTTTGTTGGAAGATTTTTAATCACCGTTTCAATTTCAGTGCTTGTGACTGGTCTGTTTATATTTTCTATTTCTTCCTGATTCAGTCTTGGAAGGTCATGCTTTTCTTAGAATGTGTCCATTTCTTCCAGATTGTCCATTTTATTGGCTTATAATTGCTGTAGTAATCTCTCATGATCCTTTTTATTTCTGCAGTGTCAGTTGTTACTTCTTTTTCATTTCTAATTTCATTGATTTCAGTTTTCTCCCTTTTTTTCTTGATGAGTCTGGCTAATGGTTTCTCAATTTTGTTTATCTTCTCAAAGAACCAGATTTTAGTTTCATTGATCTTTGCTATTGTTTCCTTCATCTCTTTTTCATTTATTTCTGATCTGATCTTTATGATTTCTTTCCTTCTTCTAACTTTGGGGTTTTTTTTGTTCTTCTTTCTCTAATTGCTTTAGGTGTAAGGTTAAGTTGTTTATTTAAGATGTTTCTTGTTTCTTGAGGTAGGATTGTATTTCTATAAACTTCCCTCTTAGAACTGCTTTTGCTGCATCCCATAGTTTTTGGATCGTCGAGTTTTCATTGTCATTTGTTTCTAGCTATTTTTTGATTTCCTCTTTGATTTCTTCAGTGATCTCTTGGTTATTTAGTAGTGTATTGTTTAACCTCCATGTGTTTGTATTTTTACAGTTCTTTTCCTGTAATTGATATCTAGTCTCATAGCATTGTGGTCAGAAGAGATACTTGATACAATTTCAATTTTCTTAAATTTACCAAGGCTTGATTTGTGACCCAAGGTATGATCTATCCTGGAGAATGTTCCATGAGCACTTGAGAAGAAAGTGTATTCTGTTGCTTTTGGATGAAATGTGCTATAAATATCTATTAAGTCCATTTTGTTTAATGTGTCATTTAAAGCTTGTGTTTTCTTACTTATTTTCATTTTTATTGATTTGTCCATTGGTGAAAGTGGGGTGTTAAAGTCCCTTACTGTTATTGTGTTACTGTCAATTTCCCCTTTATGGCTGTTAGCATTTGTCTTATGTATTGAGGTGCTCCTATGTTGGGTGCATAAATATTTACAATTGTTATATCTTCTTCTTGGATTGATGTAGTGTCCTTCTTTGTCTCTTGTTATAGTCTTTATTTTGAAGTCTGTTTTGTCTGATATGAGTATTGCTACTCTAGCTTTCTTTTGATTTCCATTTGCATGGAATATCTTTTTCCATCCCCTCACTTTCAGTCTGTATGTGTCCCTAGGTCTGAAGTGGGTCTCTTGTAGACAGCATATATGGATCTTCTTTTTATATCCATTCAGCGAGTCTGTGTCTTTTGGTTGGAACATTTAATCCATTTGCTTTTGAGGTAATTTTCTATATGTATGTTCCTATTACCATTTTCTTAATTCTTTTGGGTTTGTTATTATAGGTCTTTTCCTTCTCTTGTGTTTCCTGCCTAGAGAAGTTCCTTTAGCATTTGTTGCAAAGCTGGTTTGGTGGTGCTGAATTCTCTTAGCTTTTGCTTGTCTGTAAAGATTTTAATTTCTGCATCATATCTGAATGAGATCCTTGCTGGGTAGAGTAATCTTGGTTGTAGGTTTTTACCTTTCATCACTTTAAATATGTCCTGCCAGTCCCTTCTGGCTTGCAGGGTTTCCTCTGAGAGATCAGCTGTTAACCTTATGGGGATTCCCTTGTATGTTATTTGTTGCTTTTCCCTTGCTGCTTTTAATATGTTTTCTTTGTATTTAATTTTTGATCATTTGATTAATATGTGTCTTAAGGTGTTTCTCCTTGGATTTATCCTGTATGGGACTCTCTGTGCTTCCTGGATTTAATTGACTATTTCCTTTCCCATATTAGGGAAATTTTCAACTGTAATCTCTTCAAGTATTTTCTCAGTCCCTTTCTTTTTCTCTTCTTCTGGGACCCTTATAATTTGAATGTTATTGCCTTTAATGTTGTCCCAGAGGTCTCTGAAACTGTCCTCAATTCTTTTCATTCTTTTTTCTTTTTTCTGCTCTGCAGTAGTTATTTCCACTATTTTATCTTCCAGGTCACTTATCTGTTCTTCTGCCTCAGTTATTCTGCTATTGATTCCTTCTCGACAATTTTTAATTTCATTTATTGTGTTGTTCATCATTGTTTGTTTGCTCTTTAGTTCTTCTAGTTCCTTGTTAAACATTTCTTGTATTTTCTCCATTGTATTTCCAAGATTTTGGATCATCTTTACTATCATTTCTCTGAATTCTTTTTCAGGTAGGCTGCCTATTTCCTCTTCATTTGTTTCGTCTGGTGGGTTTTTACCTTGCTCCTTCATCTGCTGTGTATTTCTCTGTCTTCTCATTTTGCTTAACTTACTGTGTTTGGGGTCTCTTTTTCGCAGGCTGCAGGTTTGTAGTTTCTGTTGTTTTTGATGTCTGCCCCCAGTGGTTATGGTTGTTTCAGTGGGTTCTGTAGGATTCCTGGTGGAGGGGACTGGTGCCTGTGTTCTGGTGGATGAGGCTGGACTTTGTCTTTCTTATGGGCAGGACTGAATCCGCTGGTGTGTTTTGGGGTGTCTGTGAACTTATTATGATTTTAGGCAGCCTCTCTGCTAATGGATGGGGTTGTGTTCCTGTCTTACTAGTTGTTTGGCATGGGGTGTCTGGCACTGGAGCTTGCTGGTCATTGAGTGGAGCTCGGTCTTAGCGTTGAGACAGAGATCTCTCGGGGAGCTCTCACCGCTTGATATTACGTGGGGCTGGGAGGTCTTTGGTGGTCAATGTCTTGAACTCGGCCATTCCACCTCTGAGGCTCAGGCCTAACACCCGGCTGGAGCTCCAAGACCCTGTCAGCCACACGGCTCAGAAGAAAAGGGAGAAAAAAGAAAGAAAGAAAATAATAAAATAAAATAATTAAAAATTAAAAAATATATTTTTAAAATAAAAAATTTTAAAAGTACTAAAAAAAAAGTAGAGAGCAACCAAACCAATAAACAAATCCACCAATAATAACAAGTGCTAAAAACTCAACTAAGATAAACATGTAAATCAGAAACTAGTCAGTCGCATATAGCAAATCCCAAATCTACAGTTGCTCCCAAAGTCCACCGCCTCAATTTTGGGATGATTCATTGTCCCTTCAGGTATTCCACAGATGCAGGGTACATCAAGTTGATTGTGGAGATTTAATCCACTACTTCTGAGGTACAGGGAGAAAATTCCCTTTCTCTTCTTTGTTCGCACAGCTCTTGGGGTTCAGCTTTGGTTTTGGCCCCGCCTCTGCATGTAGGTTGCTGTGTGGTGTCTGTTCTTCATCCAGACAGGAAGGGGTTAAAGGTTAGGGGGTGCTTGCTCACTCAGGCCGGGGAGAGGGATGGGTACAGAATGCAGGGCAAGCCTGCGGTGGCAGAGGCCAGCGTGACGTTGCAACAGCCTGAGGTGCGCCATGCGTTCTCCCAGGGAAGTTGTCCCTGGATCATGGGACCCTGGCAGTGGTGGGCTGCACAGGCTCCCGGGAGGGGAGGTGTGGATAGTAACCTGTGCTTGCACATAGGCTTATTGGTAGCCACAGCAGCAGCATTAGCATTTCGTGCCTGTCTCTGGTGGTCCACGCTAATAGCCATGGCTCGCGCCCCTCTCTGAAGCTCGTTTAGGAGGTGTTCTGAATCCCCTCTCCTCACACACCCCGAAACAACGGTCTGTTGCCTCTTAGGCAGTTCCAGACTTTTGCCCAGACTCCCTCCCAGCTAGCTGTGGTGCACTAGCCCCCTTCAGGCTGTGTTCATGCAGCCAACACCAGTCCTCTCCTGACCTCTGAAGCACAAGCCTCAGCTTCCAGCCCCCACCTGCCCCGGTGGGTGAGCAGGCAAGCCTCTCAGGCTGGTGAGTGCTGGTCGGCACCGATCCTCTGTGTGGGAATCTTTCTGCTTTGCCCTCTGCACCTCTGTTGCTGCACTCTCCTCCGTGGCTCCAAAGTTTCCGCCCCACACCCCATCTCCGCCAGTGAAGGGGCTTCCTAGTGTGTTGAAACATTTCCTCCTTCACAGCTCCCTCCCAGAGGTGCAGGTCCCATCCCTATTCTTTTGTCTCTGTTTTTTCTTTTTTCTTTTGCCCTACCCAGGTACGTGGCGAGTTTCTTGCCTTTTGGGAAGTCTGAGGTCTTCTGCCAGCATTCAGTACGTGTTCTATAAGAGTTGTTCCACATGTAGATGTATTTTTGATGTATTTGTGGAAAGGAAGGTGATCTCCATGTCTTACCCCTCCGCCATCTTGAAGGTCCTCCTCCTGTGGACATGCGTGTTGAACTCAGTTGCATAAGTACCTAGGAACGTGATGATTGCTGATTCTTATGTTTAGTTTTGTAAGAAGCTGCCAAAGTGCCTTCCCAAGTGGCTGTACCATTTGTATTCCCACCAACACTGAATGCATTCCTGTTGCTCCTGACTAGCATTTGGTGCTGTCAGTTTTTTGGATTTTAGCCATTCTATTAGATGTGTAGTGATACTTCAGTATTGTTTTCATTTGCAATTCCCTTGTGACATATGCTGTTGAGCATCTTTTCTTATGCCTATTTTTTAAGTTGAAGTATAGTTGAGTTACAGTGTTGTGTCAGTTTCAGGTGTACAGTAACATAATTCAGTTTTATATATATATATTTTTTCAGACTTTTTTCCATTATAGGTTATTACAAGATATTGAATATAGTTCCCTGGCTATAGTTCCCTGGTCCTTGTTGTTTATCTACTTTATATACAGTAGCATGTATCTGTTAATCCATACTCCTAATTTACCCCTCCCCCTGCTTCCCTTTGGTAACCATAAGTTTGTTTTCTGTGTCTGCGAGTCTGTTTTGTAAATAAGTTCATTTGTATCATATTTTTTAGATTCCACATATAAGTGATATCATAGATATTTTTAATCTGTCTCACTTACTTCACTTAGTATGATAATCTCTAGGTCCATCCACATTGCTGCAAATGGCATTATATCATTTTTTATGGCTGAGTAATATTCCATATATGTATATATATGTGTGTGTGTGTGTGTGTGTGTACACACACACACACACCCCACATCTTCTTTATCCACTCATCTGTTGATGGACACTTAGGTTATTTCCATGTCTTGGCTATTGTAAATAGTGCTGCTATGAACATTGCAGTGCATGTATCTTTTTCAATTAGAGTTTTTGCCTTTTCTGGATACAAGCCCAGGAGTGGGATTGCTGGACCATATGGTAGCTCTATTTTTATTTTTTTAAGGAACCTCCATACTGTTCTCCATAGTGGCTGCACCGATTTACGTTCACACCAACAGTGTAGGAGGGTTCCCTTTTCTCCACACGCTCTCCAGCATTTGTCTATAGAATTTTTGATGATGGTCATTCTGACTGGGGTGAGGTGATACCTCGTTGCAGTTTTGATTTGCATTTCTCTGATAATTAGCAATGTTGAGCATCATTTCATGTGCCTGTTGGCCACCTGTAAGTCTTCTTTGGAGAGGTGCCTATTTAAGTCTTCTGCCCATTTTTTTAATGGGGTTTTGTATATTTTGGAAATTAAGCCCTGGTCAGTTGCATCATTTGCAAGCAGTTTCTCCCATTCCGTAGATTGTCTTTTTCTTTTGTTTATGGTTTCATTTGCTGTGCAAAAGCTTTTAAGTTTGATTAGATCCCATTTGTTTATTTTTGCTTTTATTTCTATTGCCTTGGGAGACTCACCTAAGAAAACATTGCTACGATTTATGTCAGAGAATGTTTTGCTTATGTTCTCTTCTAGGAGTTTTATAGTGTGATGTCTTATATTTAAGTCTTTAAGCCAGTTTGAGTTTATTTTTGTGTATGGTATGAGGGTGTGTTCTAACTTCATTGATTTACAAGAGGCTGTCCAGCTTTCCCAGCACCACTTGCTGAAGAGACTGTCTTTTTCCCATTTTATATTCTTGCCTCCTTTGTTGAAGATTAATTGACTTTAGGTGTGTGGGTTTATTTCTGGGCTCTCTATTCTGTTCCATTTATATGTTCTGTTCTGATTTATGTGTCCATTTTTCTGCCAATACCATGCTGTTTTGATTACTGTAGCTTTGTAGTATTGTCTGAAGTCTGAAAGGTTATGCCTCCAGCTTTGTTCTGTTTCCTCAAGATTGCTTTGGCAATTCTGGGTCTGTTTTGATTCCGTATAAATTTTAGGATTATTTGTTCTAGTTCTGTGAAAAATATCATGGGTTTCCTATGCCTATTTGCATCTTCTTTGGTAAGGTGTCTGTTCAGATATTTTGTTTGTTTTTCCATTGGATTATTTGTGTTCATAATGTTGAGTTTTAAGAGTTTTTTATATATTTTGGACTCAAGTCCTTTATCAGAAGTGTTTTGCTAAATATTTTCTGTCAGTCATTGGGTCCTCTTATCTGATTATTGCATGATTCTAACTAAATAACATTATGGAAAAGTTCAAACTACAGAGATGGAAAACAGATCAGTGGTTACCAGGAGTTGGAGGAATGCAGATGGATGAATAGTTTATGCACAGGGCCTTTTTAGTGTGGTAAAACTATTCTGTAGGATACTTGTGATGGTTAATTTTGTGTATCAACTTGACTAGGCTATGGGGTGCCCAGATATTTGGCCAAATATTATTCTGTGTGTGTCTGTGAAGATGCTGTGGATGGGATGAACAATTGAGCTGGGTAGACTGAGTAAAGCAGATGCATTCCCTATATGGGTGGGCCTCTGCCAATCAGTTGAAGGCCTGAGTATAACAAAAAGGCCAATCCTCCCTTGAGTAAGAGGGAATTTGCTCCTGTCTGACTGCCTTGAACTAGGACATCAGTTTTTTCCTGTCTTTAGACTGAAACTGAAACATCAGCTCTTGAGTCTTGAACCTGGAGGCCTTTGGACTCAGACTGGAACAATACAGTCGACTTTTCTGAGTCTCAGCCTTACTGGCTGAAGATATTGGGATTTGTTGGCCTCCATAATTGCATGAGCCAACTTCTTATTTTAAGTATGTATGTATATATAAAACAACATTTTAATTAAGTAATATTTACTATTAATAATATAAATTAAACTATATTTTATTGGTTCTGTTGAACCTATACCTATATATCTCTTCCTGGTTCTGTTGAACCCTGAGTCATACAATACTATAATGGTGGGTACATGCTATCATGCATATAGAACTGTACAACACAAAGACTGAATCATGATATAAACTAGTTCATAGTATAAAGTATTTCATAATAATGTGTCCGTATGTGTTAATTACTTATAACAAATGCATCACATTCATCCAAGATGTTAATAGGGAAACTGTGTGTAAGGGAGAGGGCGGATATGGGAACTCTATACTATCTGCTCAATTTTTTTATGAATCTATAACTGTTCTAAAACATAAAGCCCATTAATTAAAAGAAAGGAGAGTATGCAGATCTTGGTGGTATTTGAGGGAAGTAAGACTGACACGCAGTGGATTTATGGTTGCTGCTGTGAGATGCCAGAAGCAAACTGATAGTTAATTCAGAGAGTAAGAGTGTTTAAGTAGAGGTGGCCAGGTGCAGTGCAGTGCTTCCCAGGAATTTCCAGATGAATTGGTTGGTGATGGTGGAGCTGGTAGTGGAAGTTGTGAGTTTACTATTACATGTGGGTTTGGCATCTGAACCAATTTAAAGTAAAAGTTAAAGGATTAGGTGACTTAAATGGTATTGTGTAACCCCTCAGTCTATCTGCAAGTTTGGAAATGACAGGTAGGTTCCCCATCACCAAAAAGAAAAGTAGATTAAGCACACTGAATTCAGATGGTGGTGCGAAATATTTCTTGACTTTCCCCCTGATTCACTTGCAGTATAAATAAAGTCTGCGTTGGAGGGCTGTCCAGGGAACTCCTTTCTCCCTGTGTTCTCCAGTCACCCTGCCCTTGAGTCTTTCTGTCTTTATATCCTGTCGAGCCAAGGCTCAGTTCTCTCCTCAGGATCTTCATCTGCATGCAGGAGGGCTGCAAATGCTCTGTGGTCACGCTGAGCCTCCTCTTGGCCATCTGCGGTGGGTCTTCAGATGCTGCAGTGTGGATGCCTCTTGGGACTTGGGATACTTTCAGCAAAGCCTCAGTCTCTCTACACTGTCTTATCACAGATACCCTCTTCACTAGGGAGGAGAGGGGAGGGAAGGAAGACATGAGGATGGAAGGAAACCCTGTCTTGCCGCGTTAGGTAATATTATTATTATCATTATAATTGGTATTGCTGGCACCTAAAACTGTCTGCTGCTTGACTGCTTTTCTGTCTCTGCTCCAGACCCTGGATATCCCAATACTAAACCCCTTTTTTCCTTTGAAGTAGCATGAGTGAGCCTCTGGCCAGGACATCAGCTGTTCTCCAAACCCCCTGATCTTCACACTGTGGGGCAGGGGCTGCTTATGCTGCAGGAGATGAGAAAGAAGCACCATCCAGGTGCAGTTGTGTCCACAGGAGGCAAAAAAAATGGAGAGTTTGATACCCAACATGTCCGATGTCATCTTTTAATGAGAAATACATAAGGAAGAAGGCAGCTTTGACAGGCCCCTGCAGGGAAGGACCTGGCTGATGGCATGCGGTGTACTTGTTAGGAGCATGCACAGAACTGACTCGGCAGCTCTGACTGCTGCTGCATCTCTCATCTCCCCCTGTTCCTGCCATTCCTGCTCCATCCCCAGGCTGAAGGTTAGCCCCCTTCATGAGCAGAGGTCTGGCCAAAAGGCTGGGGCCAGCCCGCCCTTCCAGCATCCCATTTAGACATACCAACCTTGCACATCAAAGGAGGATGAGCAATTTCACTTTCTGCCCTGAAGGCCAAAATAAACAGACGTTGTAATGCTAGCCCTTAGGGAGAGAGGGCAGAATCAGGAGCCTTTTAATCCAATTCCTCCATATCAACATTTCAGATCCAGAGGGTCGGACGCCTTTGTTCATAAAAGGTCACAAGAAGAGCATGTTGACTCCAGTAAGCAGTCTCCTGGGTCAGACCATTCCGGAAGGGTCTGTCTTTGGAGCCATACCACACAATGGCAAGAAACACAGAAAGGGCAAAGAGTTCTCACAGCTCAAAATTCTTTGTCTAATTATCCAGTGCCCACTGTGCTCCGCCAGAATGGGTTCTGAGCTCTGGTCCTGTTTCTATCTCATACCTGGTAGGTGAGTCCACTCTCTGGGCCCTCAGTTTCCTCATTCTGCAAAGTGTGAGGATGGACTGCACCAGAACAACCACCTACAACTCTGGGTACACTTTGGAAGAACCTGGCAAGCTTTTTTTTTTTTTTAATTGGAGTATAGTTGATTTACAATGTTGTGCTGGTTTCAGGTGTACAGCAAAGTGAATCTGTTATACATATACATATATCCACTCTTCTTTAGATTCTTTTCCCATTTAGGCCCCCTCAGAATATTGAGTAGAGTTCCCTATGCTATACAGTTAGTCCTTGTTAGTTAATCTATTTTATATATAGTTGTGTATATATGTCAATCCCAGTCTTCCAATTTATTCTTACCCCCCTCACCCCCTGGTAACCATAAGTTTATTTTCTACATCTGTAACTCTATTTCTGTTTTGTAGACAAGTTCATTTGTACCCCTTTTTTTTAGATCCCACGTATAAGTGATATCATATATTTGTCTTTCTCTCTCTGACTTACTTCACTCAGTACGACAATCTCTAGGTCCATCCATGTTGCTGCATATGGCATTATTTCGTTCTTTTTTATGGTTGAGTAATATTCCATTGTATATATGTACCTCATCTTCTTTATCCATTCCTCTCTTGATGGACATTTAGGTTGCTTCCATGTCCTGGCTATTGTAAATAGTGCTGCAATGAACATTGGGGTGCATGTATCTTTTCTAATTATGGTTTTCTCCAGATATGTGAGTGGGCTTTTTATTTTTGGCTTAATGGACACAGATTCCTGGGTCCAATGCCAGGCTTGCTATGTAAAGATGTCTAGGGCTGTGGCCTAGACCCTTGCATATTTAATAAGCTTCCCTGGAGATGCTGAGGCAGCCAGCTGGGTACTCAGAAAAAAACATGCTTTGCAGCCACTGAACTAAATGATCCTTAAGGGCTCTTTCTCAGATGATTATTTTTAAATATTTAACTATATTTTAATAACATAAAATATAGGCACTTTTCAGAAAAGTGGAGAAAATAGAATTTTTCAATGATAATCATTCTACCAGGCAGAGATCTCTATGTCATTATTTGTCCTTATACAGAGTTTTCTGGGTTTTTCACTTTTGTTGGTTTGCATACTTATAACCACACTACAGATACAAATATGCATCTTGCTTTTTCTTTTAACATTACCTTATAAACATTTTCCCATGTTTTATCTATGTTTTGTAACTAACATTTTTAAAAGTAAATGACATAATCTGAGCGCATGGTCCCTGGCTTACTTTCTCACTCCCTTCTACTTGGAATTTTCAGCTCCATGAATTTGAATCACTTGCTCTGTTGCAGAGCTCCTCCTCTGAGAGCACTGGGTGGGCTGTCTACTCTCCTTCCCTGGCTTAGCAGAAACCTGACAACCCATGTTCTGCCCACAGAGTGCCCTACTTTGGCATTTGTGCCCGATGAGGACCAATTCACTGAGTCGGATGCTGCTGAGTGAAACCAGCATGGATGCCTCTGCATTGCGCTGTGACTCCTCTCCTGAGAATCCTGTATCATTGCTGCTGATGGAACAAGTTAATGGAGAAACTGATGGATCTGACTGAGAAAACATCACCTGATCGCTCCCAGTCAGTTTTCATTTGCTATGGTCTGTTTGAGCACTTAAGGGCTGCAGCGAACTTCAGTCTTAATTGGTGCAATCTCAGGTTTGGGAAGCTCATTCATCGACCCAATCGTGAGCCCCCTGACTAAGTAACAAGCAGAAAACTCAGGGCTAGGCTTTGGGCAGAGAGGATGCTTAGTATCTGGTGGCTCAGGGCATCACTGTTCTCAGTAAGCTTCTCTTCATAGACGCCAGAAGCCAGAGAATCCAGCTACACCACACGTTATTCAAGCAGGAAGCTGAGACTTTTCCTGGGGAAGGGACCTATTTAGGGTCTCACAGTGAGTATGTGGCAGAGCCTGTAAGCAGGATTGGCTGCCTGCCCTTGACACCAGGCTGAGGTGCTGATACAAGGTGTCTGTGCCTGCTCCTCCTTCAGGATGTCCCAAGAGCTCAGGTTGGCTTTGTCACTCCACCATATTCCCCAGCCAACTACTTTGCCTCGAGCCCATGTCAGTATAATGTCCTTATGGTCCTTGCCTTCCCTTCTCTTCCCTTCCCTTCTTTGCTTCTTCCCTCCCTCCCTCCCTTCCTCTTTTCCTTCCACAAGGTTTGTTTTGTTTTGTTTTGTTTTTTTACGCGGGCCTCTCACTGTTGTGGCCTCTCCCGTTGCGGAGCACAGGCTCAGGACGCGCAGGCTTAGCGGCCATGGCTCACGGGCCCAGCCGCTCCGCGGCATGTGGGATCTTCCCGGACCGGGGCACGAACCCGCGTCCCCTGCATCGGCAGGCAGACTCCCAACCACTGTGCCACCAGGGAAGCCCCACAAAGTTTTTTGAATGTTAAGCAAATGTCAAGTACTGTACTGGAGATTCTGTAGGTTCACCAGCTGTTGAGAGTGACAGACTGGTTCACCTGTAAGGCAGTTTCACCCCCAGTGTGATAAAGACTGTGATGGGGCTGTGGAAGCATAGGGAAGGGCACCGACCCCAGACTTTAGAGGGGAGGGGCTTCCTGGAGCAGGTGACCTCTAAGTCAAATCCTGAAGACTGCGTGGGAATGAGCAGAGAGAAGTGTGAAGATGATCATTCACTCTTGGGGCTACGTGTAAGAAAGCACATGACCCACATGCAGGAGTGCAAGTCATTCTGCATTTAGGGCCCACAGGGTTTGGAGTGATGGAACATGACCTTCTGTGCGAGCGGTGTGCCGTATGCCACTGGTGGAGCCTTGTAAGCAGTAGGTTTCCACTCCAACAGGGGAGAGCTATGGCTCTGTGTGCTTGGGGAAGCGGAGGGGTCTACCTGAGTCCTGAGAGGGAAGAAAGTCTCCTTTGGTTGAGTAACACTGAAGGCTTCTGTAAAGTGCAGAGGTGACCAGGAAGAGGCTGTCGTATTCAGCAGTTCTCACTGGCTGACCTTGCCGCTCTTCCTGTGCTTAATTAGGCGGGCACCCAGCCAGGCGCTGAAGTGATAGAACCTAGGAGTGATGGGCTTTGTGGGGAAGAATCAGATAATTCTGGAGGAGAACTTGCCCAGGTGGGACACCACTGTGAAGGTCCCTAGGCAGCTGGGCAGGGAGTCAGCACGAGCAGAAGACGCCCGCAGCAAGGACTAACTGAGAAAGAGAGCTGAGAGGACCAGCTTTGCCTTGTCTTGTATCAGCTCTATCCTGAAAGCTGACAGCATCCTTAACTCTGGGCTCAGAGCATCTAGTTTGTTTAAAAGCCAGTGCCATGGGTTTTCTTTCTCATAGCATCTAATTTATTAAAACTCAAGCACCATGGACAAGTCTTTTTTTGTTTGTTTGTTTTATCATGACAAATGGTGGTCTAAGCCTTTTATAGGAGTAATCTTCTACTCGAGGAGTTTGGATTTCAGTCTTTATAAAATCATCTTCACTTGAGGCATGGGCTAATTCTGGATGATCTCAGCTCTCACTGCCCTCCAAAAATCAGATCTCTGGACATTATTAGTTTTTGCTTTTAAATCTACATTTGTTAACTAAACATCTCATAGAGTCATTTCGTAGGCATGCGGTCCAGCTGGTGTCTGTTCTCAGGATAACTTGGGAACAGTTAAGAGACAGGCAGCCCAGAATAAACAGGAAGAAGAGAAGAGACCTGCAGTTACTGAGTGGCTCTTTCATGAATTTTATTTAATCTTCCCCACAAGTCTGGGAGATAGGTTTATTTATCCAATTTTCTGGTAGGGAAACTGACATTCAAAAGGGGCTAATGTAGCCTGAGGAGCTGGGGTGAGCGGAAAGCTAAGATGAACCCACTGAACCTTGCCCTTGTATAAAATAATTCCTTTCCCTTGAATGTAGACAGAACCTGTGGATGTGATGGGTCAGAACTGTCCTAATTAGGTTATGTTATGTGGCAAAAGGACTGTGCATACGTAATTAAGATTACTTATCAGCTGACTTTGAGTTAATCAGAAGGGAAAACATGCAGGGGGGCCTGACAAATCACATGACCCTTTAAATCTGTGTGGAGAGGTCAGAGACAGAGGAAGTAAGAGATTGGAAGAACGAGAGAGGCTAGACATGGAGGACACTCTCCACTGCTGGCTGTGAAGTTGGAGAAGGCCATGTGAGAAGGAACACAGGTAGCCTTAGGGGTTGACACATTCCCAGCTGACAGCCAACAATAGAATGGGGCCTCCATCCTACAACCTCAAGGAACTGAATTCTGCCAACAACCACTTGCGCTTGAAAGCCCTGAGCCCCAGAAAAGAACTCAACTCAGCTGACGCCTGGGCTGCCACCTTGTGAAGCTTTGAGCAGAGAACCCAGCTCAGCTGTGTCTGGACTCCTGGCCTACAGAAGCCAGGAGATGATAAACAGCTGTTGTTTAAAACCACCTAGCTTGTGTTAATTGGTTGCACAGCCATAGAAAACGAATAGAGAAGGTGATGGACCAGAATTTAAAGCCAAGGCTGTTAGGACTAAGGCCGGGCTTGTCCCACTGCAGCAGCTACCTCCTCTGCCCTCTACTCCATCGCGGGGAGAAAGTGAGAAGGGCTTATTGGACGATTAAACTCTACAAGTGTTCACTGAGAGGCTTTAGGTGCATAGCCCTGGATTAGGCAGTGGGTTTATAAGATGATTAAGACTCAACAGCATCCCTCAAGGGGCTCACTGTGTAGCGTGAAAGACAAACAAGAGGCAGATGGTGGAAGTGATGTGGGAGAGCCTATGGCAGACAAGCAGCAATGCACTGTGAGAGTTGGACTCAGAGAAGGCTCCAAAGGAAAGGACGCTTTGAGCTTGGACTTGAAGACTGTTGGAGGCCACAGCAGAGAAAGTGGGAAGTGCATATGTGAAACATGTCAAAGCCAACTGCACACTGAGTGAAACAAAGCAGAAAGGTGAGGTTATCACGAGGGTTTCAGTCCACAAGCCAGGAAACTCAAGGCTGCAAGAGGCAATGAGTTCTGAATTGTTCACAGACTAAGGGATTTTCAAGGGGTAAATGCCAAAGTTCGTGCTTTTTCAGCTGATTGGTCACCTGGTGGTCTTCTTCCTTATTTGCATCAGGTAGCTGAGTCGGGGGAACAAGGAAGTCCAGAGATGGTGTGGACAGACTTGGCGTTTGGGGATCAGCTGGCTTCCTCTGCTGATCTCTGAGAAGAGCTGTAAATTCCTACAACTTATGTTAGGTAAGGTTGAGTTTCATTTTCTTAACGTGCCTGCGTTGGTCTACCGCATTTTGTCCCTGACATAGTGACTCCATTTTAGTTTGGTTCTACAAAGGGTGACAAGATGGGCAAAAGCAGAGACAGGACACACAATCTATATAAATTCTAATAAGCAGTCCGTGGTGTCTGGACCGTCAGGTGCGTGCAGGGCAGGTGGGGGCTGTAGCTGGGAGTGTGGGTTAGACCAGAGAGGGGCCTTTCATCCTGTGATACAGCGTTCTGGCCATTTCCTCTAGGCGGTTAGAATAATTTCTCTGCCAGCCCTGCCTGCCCAGAGATCTCATAAAAATCAAAAGGCAATTTACTAGATGACATTCTAGACTGCCTTAATATGCATTCAATATCAAAATCTACGACCTCAAATGGCTGCCATTTCTTTGGTCAACTCCTTTTCACTTAATTTAATCTGGGATTCATTCCACAAACTTTTCCTGTGCAGCAACTCTCGCTGGACACTGTGTGGGCCCCGGGGGCACAGCAGGGAACCGCAGGAAGCCCTCCCCTCAGGGAGCTGCACTGACCAAGCCTGTGGCGGGGGTGAGGGGGGAGTGACAAGGATTAAGAAAGTGTGTCCAGTAGGAGAAGGGAATTTGATTCCTGGGAAGTGAGGGAAGGAAGAGGCCAGAAAGCATCAAAGGCTTCCTTTTCCAAAACACTCTGGAATTCTCTATGCTCCGAGAACCTGTTGCTTCTGAGGAATAGCTGTCAAGCTTCGGCTGGAAAGTTTATACAGGTTACCAGAACCAGTTCAGAGCTGGCGACCGCGTGCAGCCTCATTGGATGCTCAAGGCTGAATTACCTCAAATTCTTTGCCTTCATTGCATAATGGCTTCTTTTCTTTGTTAAAATTTGACATAATGATATCATAGGCAACAAAGTATTTCAAGGGGCATTTTGGAAAGGATTGTTTGTTTTTTTTTTTCCTACAGCAGATTTCTCTTTCCTAGTCTCAAGTTTAAAGTTTTTCAGTCTGTTGTAAAAGGAGTAAAAAATTGGGGTAGGTGGATAGAATTGTTTTGTGTCCTGACTGTAGTGGTGGTGGTTTCATGAGTGTCTTGGCTCGGGCTGCCATAACAAAATACCATGGATTGGGCAGCGTAAACAACAGAAATTTACTTTCTCACAGTTCTGGAGGCTGGAAGTCTGAGATCAGGGTGCCAGTTACGGTCAGGTTCTGGTGTGTGCTCTCTTCCTGGCTTGTAGATGGTCACCTTCCCACTGTGTGCTTGCATGTCAGAGGGAGAGAGAGGAAGAGAGACAGAGAGGCAGAGACACAGAGAGTGAGAGACGGAGGCAGAGAGACAGACCAAGACAGAGAGACAGAGACAGAGAGAGACAGAGACACACAGAGAGAGACAGAAACACAGAGAGAGACAGAGAGAGACAGCTAGAGAGAAAGAGAGGGACTGAGACAGAGAGATGCAGAGAGACAGAGAGAGAGAGACAAGTAGAGCAAATAAAGAGAGACAAATAGAGACAGAGACAGAGAGATACAAAGAGAGAGAGACAGACAGACAGATGAAGAGAGAAAGACAGAAGGAAAAAGAGAGAGTGCTCTGCTCTCTCTTTCTTTTCTTATGAGGAGAATAATCTTATTGTGTCAAGTACTTCATTTAACCTTAATTATCTCCTTGTAGGCCTCATATCCAAATACAGCCACATTGAGGGGTTAGGGCTTCAACATATGAATTTTGGGTGGACACAATTCAGTCCATAGCAATCGCTGTATAAATCTGTCAAAACTCATCAATTTCTATGCTTTAATTAAGTACAGTTTACTGTAGATAAACTAAACCTCCATGAAGTTGTTTTCAAATGTATATATAGAAGAAGAAGCTGGAAACAACCGGAACGTGGCCTTTTAGATTTAATACAGACCGTAAATGTCAAGTTAGTCCTTGCTCTAGGATTGAATGACTAAATGGCTTGCTATTCAGGAGAATTGGAGCAGGAGCCCCCCACTTCCCCGAACTGCCATCCCCTAGGCTTATACCTGCCCCTCTGTGACAGAGGACAGGACTGGATGCTGCCTTTGGGCCCACTGAGCACAAGCTGGTTCCTCCTCTTCCTCAGGCAGCATTGGGCACTGGTAACCCCCTGCCCATCACTTGGCTTGGGGGCTCTCAGAACCCAGATGAAAGACCGACCTGCCCCTGCTTTTGAGGAGCAGGTCCATTTTCCACCTATCTTTGAGCATAAGGTATTTCCAAAGGGCCCTGGAAGAGCTGTGCAGTGGATGAAGGGTCTCAACCAGTGCTGTCCACACTACACCAGGACACCCACCAAGGCTGGTCCCTTCTAGAGGGCGTCATGCTCCAGCATTTTCTGCCCTTTCTGGGGATCCCCTCATGACACATGCTCTCTGTCTCAGGATCTGCAGACTCAGTGTTCAGATAATGTACTGGTGGACGGTAATGGCTTGCATGACCCAGGGTTGCCTCTGAAGGTAACAGAAGCATTGTGGAGACAGCGTCTGAACCCCAAAGAGTCTTGATGCTTTTTTTCTACCCCTGTCTGAACTCTAGCCCATCTCCCCTGCCATGTCAGGGGGATTCTTCTAAAACGCTAAATGGATCACATCACTTGCTGATTATAGTCCTTCATTATTCATTCCTTTATCCTTCCAGAAATTATATATCAAGTTTCTGTTGTTCTCAGCATTGGGCATACAGGAGTGAATAAGACATAGATCCTACCCTCTAGAAAATCACTGTCTAGCAAAGGCAGATAGACACAAAGGGCTGTAGGTGCTTTGGAAGAACTGAATATGGGATTTAGCAGAGCCCAAAGGAGGGAGATGTCATTTCTTCCTGGGAAGCAAGAGGGTGTCAAGTAAGGAAAACTTCAAAGAAAGAGTGACCCTGAGCAAGGTTTTTAAATGAGAGAGTCAAGACATTTCTAAAGAGGAAACTGCATGGAGCAAAGGCATGAAGCAGTGTGTAGACATACTTATCCCCATTTTACTTATAAACGTTGAGGCTCAGACAGGTTAAAAGTTTGCTTATAACTGTACTGTTCAAATTGCTAGAAAGAGCTTCTACCACACATTGTTATAGGGGCTAGGAATACAGCGGAAAACAAATTCAAATGCAAGTACAGGGCTCTCTCCACCACTTAACACTGCAACTCATCTTTTCAAGTTAACAATTCTATCAAGCATCCCTCCTATGCACAAGGCACATTGGGGAACCTGGAAATGAGCTCTGCAATGCTGCCCTCAGAATATAAATGTTATATAGGAAAGGACATGATATACAGACATAAATAATTATGTGGTCCTTTCAACTTTGTAATTTTATCTTGAAAAAAAACACATTGTTTTGTTTTGCTTGTTTTATTTTCCTGATGCCAAAGTGCAAACATTACAACAGAACAAAAGTATTATTGACCTGGTACTTAGCACTTGACCAAGGTTTCAATTAATATGTTCTTATGAACAAAATAAAATGAGCTCTGACCCAAAGGCAATTGGGAACTGTTCTATTTGTACTCACACTTAGGCCATGTAACATGAGTTGCCATTCTAAGAAAGGTCAGTCTTTGTAGTTAAGCTGTTGGGTCTGCCATGTAGACTCCTTGTCCTATCTCCTGGAGGGACCTCCGAATCCATAAATGAGAATCAATACTCAATCTACTTTAATGCCGAGAAGCTTTTCGCATGGATGCTTGAGCATCTATTTCTGGCTGTCAGAGGGAAAAGCAATGATTAGATCCAGACAGATAATGTCACCATCCCCCACATGACACTTGGGTGTTAAGTGAAGGTGAATCATGTCACCTCAACTCAAGTCTTTACATTCCCCTAGGCCCTCCTGGCCTGGGCCAGTGGCATCCAGGATTAATGACGTCCTGGACCATAGCACAAGAAACTTGAACATCACTTCTCTGTATGGGAGAGAGGGCAGGAGCCTGGGAATGATTCTTGCTCACTGAAGCCCACCCAAAAGTGTAACCCCCATCCGAATCCCCAAGTAACCAACAAGACTACTGGAAGCCCTACCTGACCCTACAAGGGATTTAGGTCCCAAATTCCAAAAAGATCTGCATATAAAACATGGGGCATCGGGCTTCCCTGGTGGCACAGTGGTTGAGAGTCCGCCTGCCGATGCAGGGGACACGGGTTCGTGCCCCGGTCCGGGAAGATCCCACATGCTGCGGAGCGGCTGGGCCTGTGAGCCATGGCCACTGAGCCTGCGCGTCCAGACCCTGTGCTCCGCAACAGGAGAGGCCACAACAGTGAGAGGCCTGCGTACCAAAAAAAAAAAAAAAAAAAAAAAAAAAGGGGCATCAAGGGTAGATTCTGTTAGATTTTTTTCAGGGCCAAGAGGTCCAGGAACACTGCCTGCCCATAATGTATTACTTTCCGTATGAATCCCCAAGAGAAGTAATGTACAGGACAAAGGTAAAAGACAGGCTCAGTTTAGTGTTAGCTGGGCCTTTGACCCTAAAGCCCAATATAAGAATGACAGTAAATTAGACTGGGCCACATTAGTTGTGCCCACTCTCTAACCCTGTGCCCGTGGCAGACATCACTCATCAATAATGGTACTCTACTATAGCTCCCACACTTAGCCTCAGACTTCTTTTCAATAGAAAGTTTCAAGAAGCCATTCCTAATTCATAAAATTAGTACAAAGATTAAGCCCTTTTGCTTTTTTTTTTTTTTTTCTAATTTGGACCAGAAGATGAGTGAAACTGCTCTGTACTGTCCCTGTCTTGCTGCTTCCTGCTAGGATCTCCTGCTGTTCTAAGCTTGGCTGCGTACCCACAGATTTCGTGCTATTAAGAAGGACGTTGCATTCTTGGATTTGGGTCACTAAAGCCCTGCCATGTATCTCCTCTCCTTCCTTAACTCCTACCAGCCAATGATAAGAGAGTGTTGTTTTCTATTGATCTTCCTCCATTTGTGTTTTTCCCTCATTCTGAGTTGAGTCACAGCCCTCTGCTTGGGTTGTACTTTTTTCGTCCTCTCCCTGCCAGCTCATATTCTCTAATGGTTTTCATAAAAATCATATCTTGGAAAGTTTAAACAAAGTCATTTAAACTTTCTCTTTCATTGTTAATAACACAGAGAGTCTTATGTGCCAAATGAGCTGGTACCTCAGACTCCAGTGTCTCTTAATTTATACTGAAAATGCTGTCACCTGCTGTCTCGGGGGTGTTTTATGTCCCACCGTCTCATGTTGTCTCTGAGGCTCTTCTTAAATAGTATTACTCTCAGTGAAGCCTGAAACCTTCCTGTCTCTTTTAGAAAACTTTCTCTGCTTGATCTTATCTTCCCTTGGCTTCCCAGGCTGGGCCTATATCTCCCTTTAGTGCCCTTGCACAGAGGCAGGGGAAGATGCTAGTGCATAGGCATAAGTGGCCTCAGTTACTCATAAGCCCAAAGGCTCTTAAGAATTGATAATTTCTTAGTTTCTTAATAATTTCTGCTTCCTGTAGAGGAAACACACAAATCTGTGTTTCCCTCTAACTCCATTGATTTCATTCTCAGGGAGGTATTAATCTGATTGTTCAGATTCCAATAAGTGACAAGTCTTAAGGGCATAAACAGGCCCTAGTGGACAGACACATTCTCTTTGATTTCATCCCCCTTTTAGCTGGTGAATGTCTATTTTGCCTGATAATAATAAGATTCTCAAGACTTGGGTGCGGGAGCAGTGGTAGGTGGGGAATAGGCAGAATGTCCTCGTGGCATCTTTTATCTAAAATTACTTCAGTTCAACTCAGTCCTCACAAATGTCCAGAGACAAAAAGTATCGTCACTGTCCTTTATCAGGACTGTTAAAATAACTCTTCAGATGTCTCTAATTCTCCAGCCTTGTCTTCTTCTGATCCATCCTGCATCCTGAAGCCATGATGATTTTATGCAATGTGAATCTGATCATATCTCTGCGCTTGGAAGGAGGAAACACATTCAGAGCTCAGGAACAAGGACCAGAAAGTGATCTTGCTTAAGGAAGAGTGGCCCCTGCATGCCCACAAGTCATGGCTTATTAGAGAATTCAGGTTCTGATAAAGGGCCGCATATACCTCAGCCTCTCCAGGGAAGGCTATTATGGTGAGAAGAAAAATGAAAAGGAACTAGAAAACAATTTTTAAAAATTTAAAAATCTAAGGGTTTTGCAAAATAGGCAAACCCTTGTAGGATGCTACATTCTGATTTTTTTTAGTAAGTGCGTATGGGGTCTCCTCCCAAGCAGAGAATTCTGGGTCTACTTTATTTTTTATTTATTTATTTATTTATTTATTTATTTATTTTGGCTGTGCTGGGTCTCCGTTTCTGCGCGAGGGCCCTCTCCAGTTGTAGTGAGTGGGGGCCACTCTTCATCACGGTGCGCGGGCCTCTCACTGTCGCAGCCTCCCTTGTTGCAGAGCACAGGCTTCAGACACGCAGGCTCAGTAGTTGTGGCTCACGGGCCTAGTTGCTCTGTGGCATGTGGAATCTTCCCAGACCAGGGCTCGAACCTGTGTCCCCTGCACTGGCAGGCAGACCCCCAACCACTGCGCCACCAGGGAAGCCCTTGGGTCTACTTTTATATAGGACTATGGGGCTGTAGGCCCCAGCAGTGCAGGCTGGCCTGTTCCCATTTCTGGGTGAAGCCAAAAGCACAGCTTGGCTTCCCTTTTTCCCCTTCCAGGACTCTGGGTCTGATTAAGAAGCAACTCAGATGTACCCAGGTGGGAAGGAGCCTCTGTTCCTTAGCGGTTCATTTGGAAGCAGTTGCAGCCAGCTGTCAGGACTGAGGCAGGAGAAGCCAATGCAGGGAACTGAGGTCAGGTGTAGGGGAGTGTGGCCAGTGTCAGACTTGGGAGTGTGAAATGAGGCCAAGCTGGGGCAGGGAGGATGGAGGGGCTGGAGTCTGAGGCTGGGTCAGCT
The DNA here is from genome assembly GCF_949774975.1 of Lagenorhynchus albirostris. Classification (NCBI taxonomy): domain Eukaryota; kingdom Metazoa; phylum Chordata; class Mammalia; order Artiodactyla; family Delphinidae; genus Lagenorhynchus; species Lagenorhynchus albirostris. Next base: position 113,616,641 of record NC_083097.1, read on the forward strand.
CTTCAGGAGACATCTAATCTGAGCAGTGTGTGAAAATTGGAATTTGGAGTCAGATTCAAGGGCAAACAGAGGTTGTTAGAACGGCAGGACCAGCCTTCAGATCAAATCCTTGGCCAGCTGAAAAAAAAAAAATCACTTCTGGGGATAAGAGACCAGAGAGGCCAAGCCTGTCTACAATCTCCCCAGTGTTCTGAGAGTTTCTACCACCTCTGGTCTTAAAGGCACAGTCATCCAAAACTAGTGTCTGCTCCAGATGGAGGTGCCAGCCCCCATCATGCAATCAGGACATCAGTGTTGTTTGGGGAACCCAGGGTTGTCCACATCTTAGCAGAGGAAGAAAACCTGTGATCATTACCTTGTTGTGTGGGGCTGACGATTCATTAGTTTGTGGTACAGGCATAAGCTGGACCGCCCAGCCCTTCTTTGGGTCATAGGCATATATATTGGCAAGTGCCTTTTATTTCAAAACATTTTAAATTTTCTGTGATGAATTTTGAAATAGTTGTTCATCCTGAGGCATCATAAAGCTAAAACTGAAAGCCACAAACATGGTAGCTTTGCTATGGACCAGTGCCACATGCCATCTCTCACCTTCCTCCTGTCCTCTGTAAGTACTTACCGAGCACCTCTCTGTGCCAGGATGCCCTTCCCCCAGTGGAGCACACACTCTAAGCTTCTCAGAACACACTGGCAATCTCTGCTCAGTCTCCCACCTCTCCAAAGACCTAGAGTGCTGACTGATTTTTTCATACTCATTTTCTAAGTTAAGAGAAAAAGCCATAAAATGGCCTTATTCTTTTTTAAGTCAAAACAGTGGGTCAAAAAGAAGATAAACCATAACTGCATAACTCAGGAATGCTGGATAAGCATAATGTTTAGATTTTTTTTTTCTCTCCATGATGTCTCTTTGCATAACTCAGGAATGCTGGATAAGCATAATGTTTAGATTTTTTTTTTCTCTCCATGATGTCTCTTTGCCTGGAGGAGAACTTTCAAACAATTCTCACATTAAATTATATGTAATTCAACAGGAAAAAGTGGTGGGCAGTCTAGCCTCCCACTGGGTGCTCTGATGCATCATTTTAATGGCCTTGATTTGCAACGCCCTGTACCTGACCTTGAACGTCGATAGAAGGGATGCTCTGATCAGTCAGTGTTTGCAGCCTAACCTTGGAACCATCAGCTGATCATATAGGAAATCCCCATTTCTGATGCTGGGACTGTCGAGGGTGTTGATTAAAGGAATAAGTGTCTTCATTTTGTGCAAATATCCTCCCTGAAGTATCCGTTCCTAGCCCTGTGCCATCGCCTGCAAGGAGCCTCATGAGGCTGAGGCCAGGTGCTACTCAACCCTGCTTGCCTCCCTGATCTTCACTGAGTGCTCACAGCATGCTGAGTGCAGCCTCATTCAGGCCAGCAATCATTCCCTCTGAGAACCACCTGCAGCCCCACACTAGTGGTTTTTTGCTGGGAGGCAGCTGGTACACTGGGAAGAGTAGTTTTGGGCAACAGAATCACTCAGAATGGAATCCTACTGCTGATATACTTGCTAGATGTGTGGCTTTAGACACAAGACGCTGTGTTAGAAAGAAGAAATGAGATGACAAAAAGAATGCCCCTATCGTAAAACGGAATTTGAAAACCATGAATGTGCATAACGGTAGCTTTGAGGATAAAAAGAACGGGGCCCTACCCTGCGCAGCCTCTTTGCTTCCTTCTTTTCTCCACTAGCACTTCCTGAGCGCCTCTCAGTGCCCAAAGCTGAGCTAAATGCTAAGGGTGCAGCCTTCACCAAGAAAAACATGACCTTTACCCCAGAGCCGATACCTGGAGGCAAGCGTCTCACAAATCATTCTGCCCCTCCCTTGTTTTGGTCTTCTGCAGCCAAAGAGAGAGCAAGAATCATTGTTCTTTTCTCTGTAATTAGTACAGTGTTCCCAGTAAGAGTTCAATAAAATGTTCCTCACTTAACTAACTAGCAAAACTCAACTTCCAGGCGGGATTTTTCAGAACAGCCTACGGTGACAAGAGTGGCATATTGAAAATGACCTCTCACACTTTGAGCTCTAGGTCGAGACCGAAAAGGGAAGAAGAAGAAAAAGTATTTGCCCTTCTATAGTTGGCTGAGTGAGGCAGTGGGCCCCACAGAGTAATCCAGGTAAACTCATATAAACAGGTCACCCACCACCAGTGGGGAGGGACACAGACACAAAGACAAATGTAGCTTTGCTGGGTCTTACTAACACCTTATGTTTACTTTGCCCATTTTACTACTAGGAGAAGCAACCACATAAGGGTGTTTGAGGAAAAAAAGTAAATAAGCACATAAAATGTATTTGTTACTCAGCGTGGCATAATGTAGGTGATTTTAACAGCAGGCAAAAATAAGCTCCTTCAGTAAATTAATTCGATTGTGGTGACAAAGCACCCTGAAGTCAGAGAGGCTGCCCCTGGCAAAGCCTCGGTTCCTTGGCCGCGGTGCTGAAACCCTACGTTATGTAATTAAAACAGGGGAAGCCCCTTTCCGGGAGAACGAGCCAGGAAAACCAAATAAAATAGCAGCTTCTTAAAATGAATTTTCTTTTCCTTACTCTTCAAGAAAACACTGATCAAATGAGCAGAAGAAGTTAGTTTTGTTTCTAAAATAAGAAGGCTGATGTCTCTGACAGTGGAAGTTATGCCTCAGGCCCTATTCTGTTGAAAGGCAGCTCTTACATGTCCTCCTGTCACAGACCCCCAACCAAGGCCCTCCTCACCATAAAACCAGTGCAGCAAAAACCACACCAGATTCACTGTGGTTCTGACTATCAGAAATGTGATGTTAAGGAAAATTGGGAAAACCAAATAGGAAGAACTTCAGATAGTTTCTAGCTACATTTGTTTTTCTTATTTATAAATCTCATCCATGTGGACATACACATCACACAGTTGATTTCAGTTTTGTTGAAAATGTTAGACAACCATTTGGTAAATGAGAGCTAAATAAACTGTGTGACTGGTGCACCCACTGTGGCCCAGGGCTGGGGGAGATTCCAGCAGAACCCTGCTTACGTTCCTCGGTAGCCTCTCCTCACCGGAAGCAGGCCTCCAATATCTGGCCCTTGCCAACCTCTCCAGCCTCATCCTCATTCTGCTCATTTTGAAATGATCTCGCTCAGCTGTTTCCTAGCCCTATGCTTTGTACCAGCCCTCCTCTCTGCTAGAATGTCTCCTCCCTTCTCCATCTCCTTCTCCCTGGTGCAACTGAGAAATCCCCACACATCCCTCAGACCTGGCTGCAGAGTTTCTCTTCTAGGAATCCTCCCATGACTGTCCTTCCCTTCCTGCCAGCCAGCCTGGCCCAACTTTATCCCCAGGGCCTTGCCCACACCTGGCATGGCTCTCTTTACAGGCATGATCTTAGCTTATTGGTTTCCTTGTAGTTGGTTTACCTGTCTATCACTACTCCTGAACGCAGCTTCTCAAGGGCAGGGGCTATGTTAACACTGGTTTCAATCTCCCACACTGCCAGAGTGCCTGGAACACCGTAATTGAGCCACTAGGGGTGGAAGGGAGGAAGGGAAAGGGAAAGGGATGGTGGACAGAATAAAACAGTTACCTGAGAAGGTCTGGGGCAGAGCATGAAGGAGGCACCAGTGCTGCTAGGGAGAGGCCAACACAGCCAAGGAATCAGAGGAAATTATGAAGCTTCACAGAGGAAATGGAGGGTCTGCCTTGCTTACAGGGATGATAACTGGAATGAAAGAGGGAATCCTGGGCAAATAAAGGTAGATGGTCCCCGAGTCCCTTTCTTAGGTGTACAGTAGCCTTACATAAAAAGGCCCGGCTTTGTTTGTGTTTTAGTCAGGGACCTCCAGAGAAACAGAGCCAGTAGGATGCATGTATACATAGAAAGAGATTTATAATCAGGAATCGGCTCGTGTGTCCATGGAGGCTGACAAGTCCCAAGATCTGTAGGGAATGTCGGCAAGCTGGAGAGCCAGGAGAACCACTGGTGTCGTTCTGATCCAAAGATCGGCAGGTTTGAGACCAAGGAAGAGGTGAGTGTTCAAAATAATTTTATAATAAGGTGCTTTTGAAAGAGAATGAACAGAAGAAAAGGCTTCTGCTAGTTTGAAGACTCCCACACATACCCAGGTCACAGGTTTGTCTCAGCAAGGTGATTTCTCATTAGCATACATACCTGATATCAGATTTGGGTGAATATTCTCACCCTATTGCCCCACTCCTTGGAACTTTATTATTTTTTTCATTTTTTTTGCAAATTATAGTCCATTATAGGTTATTACAAGATATTGGGTATAATTCCCTGTGCTATACAGTAAATCCTTTTTGCTTATCTGTGTTGTGTATAATAGTTGTATCTGTTAATCTCATACTCCTGATTTGTCCCTCTTCCCCCTCTCTCCCCTTTGGTAACCAAAAGTTTGTTTTTTATCTCTGTGAGGCTGTTTCTGTTTTGTATAGTTTGATTTGTATTATTTTCTAGATTCCACATTGAAGTGATATCATATAGCATTTGTCTTTCTCTGTCTGACTTTTTCCCTAAGCATTATATTCTCTAGGTCCATCCATGTTGCTGCAAAAGGCAATATTTCATTCTTTTTTATGTCTGAGTAATATTCCATTATATATATATATATATATATATATATATACCACATCTTAAGCCAGTCCTCTTTTGATGGGCAGTTGGGTTGCTTCCATGTGTTGGCTATTATAGATAGGGCTGCAGTGAACATTGGGGTGGATGTATCTTTTCAAATAAGAGTTTTCTTTTTTCTGAATATATACCCAGGAGTGAAATTGCTGGATTATATGGTAGTTCTATTTTTAGTTTTTTTAAGGAACCTGCACACTGTTTTTCATAGTTGCTATACCAATTTACATTCCCACCAAGAGTGTATAAGAGTTCCCTTTTCTCCATATCCTCTCCATCATTTATTACTTGTAGACTTTAAAAAATTATTTATTTATTTATTTATTTTGGCTGTACCAAGTCTTAGTTGTGGCATGTGGGATCTTCGTTGCGACATGCAGGATCTTTAGTGTGGAGTGTGGGCTTCTTAGTTGTGGCATGCAGACTTCTTAGTTGTGGCATGCATGCGGATCTAGTTCCCTGATCAGGGGTTGAACCCAGGTTCCCTGCATTGGGAGCACTGAGTCTTACCCACTGGATCACCAGGGAAGTCCCACTTGTAGACTTTTCGATGATGGCCATTCTGACTGGTGTGAGGTGATACCTCATTGTGGTTTGATTTGCATTTCTCTAATAATTAATGATGTTGAGCATCATTTCATGTGCCTGTTAGCCATCTGTATGTCTTCTTTGGAAAAATGTCTATTTAGGTCTTCTGCCTATTTTTTGATTGGATTGTTCCTTTTTTTGATATTGAGTTGTATGAGCTGTTTGTATATTTTGGATATTAACGCCTTGTCAGTCCCATCATTTGCAAATATTTTCTCCCATTCTGTAGGTTGTCTTTTTGTTTTGTTGATGGTTTCCTTTGCTGTGCAGAAGCTTTTAAGTTGGATTAGATCCCATTTGTTTATTTTTGCTTTTATTTCTTTTGCCTTGGGAGACTGATCTAATAAAATCTTGATATGATTTATGTCAGAAAATATTTTGCCTATGTTCTCTTCTAGGAGTTTTATGGTGTCATGTCTTACATTTAGGTCTTTAAACCATTTTGAGTTTATTTTTGTATATGGTATGTGGGGATGTTCTGATTTCATTGTTTTACATGTAACTTTCCAGCTTTCCCAACATCATGTGATGAAGAGGCTGTCTTTTCTCCATTGTATATTCTTGCCTCCTTTGCCAAAGATTAATTGACCATATGAGCATGGGTTTATTTCTGGGCTTTCTATTCTGTTTCATTGATTTTTGTGTCTAGTTTTGTGCCAATACCATGTTGTTGTGATTACTGTAGCTTTGTAGTTTAGTCTAAAGTCTGGAAGGGATATGCCTCCAGCTTTGTTCTTTTTTCTCACGATTGCTTTGGCAATTCTGGGTCTTTTTTGGTTCCATATAAATTTTAGGACTATTTCTCTGAGTTCTTTGAAAAATGTCCTGGGTATTTTGATAGGGATTGCATTAAATCTACAGATTGCTTTGGGTACTATAACCATTTTAACAATATTAATTCTTCCAATCCAAAAGCACAGAATATCTTTCCACTTCTTTGTATCATCTTCAGTTTCCTCCATCAGTGTTTTATAGTTTTCAGAGTATAGGTCTTTCACCTCTTTGGTTAAGTTTATTCCTAGGTATTTTATTCTTTTTGATGTGATTTTAAACAGAATTGGTTTTTTACTTTCTCATTCTGATATTTCATTATTAGTGCATAGAAATGCAACAGATTTCCTTATATTAATCTTGTACCCTGCTTCCTTGCTGAAATCATTTATTAGTTCTAAGAGTTTTTGTGTGGAGACTTTAGGGTTCTCTATATAGAGTAGCATGTCATCTGCAAAGAGTCACAGTTTTGCCTCTCCCCTTTCAACTTGGATACCTTTTATTTCTTTTTCTTCTCTGATTGCTGTGGCTAGGACTTCCAATACTGTGCTAAATAGAATCTGTGTGAGTAGGCATCCTTGTCTTGTTCCTGAATTTTAGAGGAATGCTTTTCAGCTTTTCACTGTTGAGTGTTATGATGGCTGTGGGTTTGTTGTAAATGGCCTTTGTTATGTTGAGATATGTTCCCTTTATACCCACTTTGATGAGAGTCTTTATCATGAATGGATATTGAATTTTGTCAAATGCTTCCTCTGTGCCTATTGAGATAATCATGTCTTCCCCTTTGTTAATGTGGTGTATCACATTGATTGATTTGCGTATGTGGAACCATTCTTGTGACGCTGGAATGAATTCAGCTTGATCATGGTGTATGATCCTTTTTATGTATTGTTGGATTTGGTTTGCTAATAGTTTGTTGAGGTTTTTGCATCTATATTCATCAAAGTTATTGGCCTGTGATTTCATTTTTTTGTAGTGCCTTTGTCTAGTTTTGGTACCAGTGTAATGGGGGACGCATAGAATGAATTTGGGAGTGTGCCCTCTTCTTCAATTTTTTGGAATAGTTGAGGAGGGCAGGTATAAGTTCTTTATTTGTTTGGTAGAATTCCCCAGTGAAGCTTCTAGATTGCTTTTTATCTTGGAAATTGAACTATCTATTTTTGATTGATTCATCATTATAGTTTTAGTTCCTTATTACAGTGGTCTGCATTTATATTGATAATCTTTATTAATTCAGTTAGCATTTTTATTACCAGTTTTTTGAACTCAGAATCTGGTAGACTGGTGAGCTCTATTTCATTATTTGTTTTTTTAGGGGATTTCTCTTGCTCTTTTAATTGGAAGTAGTTCCTCTGCTTTTTCATTTTACTTAACTTTCTCTGTGTCTATAAATATAAGAGAAACAGTTATGTAGTGTGGTCTTGAAGAAGTGTTTTTATGTGGGAGCATCCCTGTGTAGACCGTATGTCTGATGTCTTTGGTGAGAAGGCTGGTTTTGCTATGAATGCCAGCCACATCTTTCCTCAGGATGTGTTGGCTGCTATCACCTTGATACAGGTGTACTTAGTGTTGGAGGATCTAAAGCCTGTGCAGGGTGTGAGGCGGGATTTCCCTTCTGCTCTGTGGCTGTTGCTGCCCTATCAGGAGCAGGATCTGCTCCCCAGTTGTTGGAGTAGGAGCCCTGGGGGTTGGGCTTGATTAGGTTCCATGCCTCTTGAGTGTATGCCCTGCCCTAAAGGCAGGGAGTGCTGAAGCAAGCCAGGCCTGTGCAGACACAGAATGCCAGTAAACCACCTGTGTAGGCATCCATGGCTCCACTTAGATGCTGTCCAGGGTCATGTCTTTACCCCATTGTGGTCATCCCTGATCTAGTACAGGGCTGTGGTGTGGAGTGGGCAGGGCTGGAGCATCTGCTAGGCTGGGACTGGGGGTCGGGGTGTTGTGCCTGTAGGAACTGAGGTGGCCATGCTGCCGCCAGACGTCTGGGCTTCCTCTGTGCCTCTCTCCTCCCAGGACGTGTCTGCCCCAGATCCAGCACCAAGTTCTGGCATGCAGTGGGCAGAGCCAGAACACTGGCCTGGCTGGGAGATGGGCCAGGCATGTGAGAGGAGGTATCTCTTGTAGCACTGCCCAAGTAAGTTCTGACAATGGCCGCTGCAGCCCCACCGGGACCACACCCCAAGTCCCTGGGCTGTCCGTGCAAAACTAGACCAGAGTCTTTTCCCAGGGCTCAGCTGGCCCAGATCTTGTGCCAAGCTGGGGTGTGGAGTGAGCAGGGCTGTGGTGTGTGCCCTTTTCATATTGGGAAGTGCAGTGACGTGGCAGCCACCAGTGCAAGGCTCTCTCCACCCTGATTGTTGGCAAGCCAGCATGCATGTACTCCCCACAAGTAGAGACTAGGCTTCTCTAGCCCTTCTATCTGTCCTGGTGTAGTAGGGGACAGCACTAGTTGAGCAGGTGGGTACCTGGGACCTTTCATCCGCTGCACAGCTCTTCCAGGGCCCTTTGGAGATACTCTATGCTCAAGGGTAGGTGGTAAAATGGATCTGTTTCTCAAAACCAGGGGAAGATCAGTCTTTTATTTGGGTCCTGAGAGCCCCCAAAGCCAAGTGAGGGACAGGGGGTCACCAGTGCCCAATACTGCCTGGGGAAGAGGAGGAATCAGCTTGTGCTCAGCCGGCACAAAGGCAGCATCCAGTCCTGTCCTCTGGGGCTCAGTCGCAGAGGGCAGATGTAAGCCCAAGAGGATGAGGGGTTTGGGGAAGGGAGTGGTTCTCCCAGCAGCCAAGGGGGCTTGTCTCTTCCGCGTAGGACCTCAGGCTGGGACACTCAGTCTGTGGTCCACCTGCTCACTACCCAGGGTGAGAGTCTGCCTATGCAGACCTTCTCTTCCTTTCAGATCCCTCCAGGGGGCACAGATCCCAACCTTATGCCTTTATTCCATCCTTCCTGATTATGTGGAAATCTATCTTTCAGCTTTGGTTGTATAGGAGTTCTTCTGCCAGTTTCTAGTTTTCTGTGAGATTTGTTCCTCATGCAGGTGCACTTTTGATGCGTTTGTGGGGGTAGGTGAGCACCATGTCCTCCTACTCTGCCAACTTGATCCAACCTCTCGGGCACTTTAAAAATTACCCATATTTTTCTTTAGGCAGCAGGATGATTTGTGGGACCCAGGGGGTGTTCCATCTCAGTGGGGCCTAATTGTCAGGTTGGGAGAGAGTCGCTATTTAGGAGATCCTCTGGATAGCTGGACTAGAGGCCTAACAGGACCTAGGGAATAAATAGGACCCTCTGGGGTCTTGAACGGAGGGAGGAGTCTCCCCCCAAAATAGAGCCAGACTGGCTGGGTTCCAGCCTGATTTCTCCATGTATCAGTTTTATGATTTGGGGCAAATTCTGTAACTCAGTGCCACTGTTTCCTGGAGAGATGACATCTCTCTTAGAACTTCGTGAAAATAAAAAAAAGAGGTATATAGCCCAGCAGAGCTGTGTGGTCCACAGAAGGCACCAAACATTTCTTCTTTCTCTCTTCTTTGGCATCCATCCCATCTTGGAAGGGTTAATCCCATCAGAATATCCCAGTACTCAACTCTATGGCCATGGGATTTTTGCTTTACAAATGATTTTGGTCTAAGTACCAGGGAAAGAGAGATGGCATATTCCAAGGCTTTAGTCAAGAACAGATGATTTTGTGCAGTCCTTATTCCAAATGGAAAGACAGACACTGAACTGGAGTCAGGAGAATTGGGCTATCACAGATTCTCTCACTTTCTCCATGGTTAGAAGGAAGCATGCCTATAGTCTCTTATAGCAGTAAGATAATATAATTTTAAGAATAGAGGAATGTAAAATAGTTAGAAATAAGGATAACTATAAGAAAAAGTTTTTATCATTATTATTCCATGTACACGGTCACCATATGGATTTATGACCTTATTCTTATTTATACTGTCATCATGAAATATGAATATGGGAACCATAATTAGTATGGTTCTTATTTGATGAATATTATTCAAAAACAAGGCACAAAGTGAGCTCTATTATTTTTTCTAAGTACTCAGAGACCTATATAGGCCTTTTCCCTAACTGTGGGTGATGAAGTAGCAGAGGCCCAGGTGTATTAATTTCCCAGGTTCCCTTAGCTAATAGCAAGAACATTCTGTCTAGTACATTTAGTAAACAGTTTGTACTCTGATTTGAATTCTCAAATTTAAAGGTTGTTGAAGGGAGAAACTACCTGAAAATAGCTTTTTACAGTTTATTCAGGTCACCATGATTGAGCTTTAGGTTATTGAAAATTGTCATTTCCTTCCCTGTTTCGGAACAATAATTGTCCATATGAACAACCATTGTTTGCTTGTTAAAGCAGGACAGCCAGCTGATATGTCTTAGGAAGATTTTCAACCCCGCAGGTTGAAATTAAAAGCTTCTATGGCTAAAATAGAGTTAACCAGAAAATTCAGTTCAGAAAATACTATATTCACTGATATTCCTGGTGACTCAACATTTTGTTATATTTTGCATTAAAAAGGAAGATCAATCATGCCCTGCTTGACGAAATGCTGCCTGACATAATAGTGTGGGCGGAAACAAAGCAACTCAGCTTTGTTTTTGCTCTGCTGTGAATTAGTCTGGTGGTTTAGGGGAACTGTGTAACCTCTCTGAGGCTCAGAGTGCCGACCTGGAAAATTAAGGATCAAATTAGAGACAATTTGAAACCCTGTAGTTCTCGGTGCCTACCTTGTACCAAATCATCTACCAAGTACTACAGGTGAAGCCAGAGGCATCAAACAAGAGTTATCTTCAAGAGGTTCAAGTGTGATATTATTAATCCCCTCCCCCAAACTGTCAACCTGTCTCCCAATCCCTATTGAACAAAGTGCTGAGAATAACAGTGAAATATTTTTATCTCTGAGGATAAAGGAAAGGGACTGTCTTTGCACCCCGGATCTGTAGGTGAGAAATAAAGTCACTTGCACCATTGTACTTTCTAACATAGCAATTTCTGCTAAGCCAGCAGTTCAACAGAGTGATGGGAGGTTTTAAAGAGACATGACCTCTCCCTTCTAGGGACCCCCCAGGGTCAGTGTCAGTGAGGACTGAATAGATTCTGGGATTCTGGGTCCTGGAAGCTGTAGCAGAGACTCACTAGCTGGTTACCAAGGCCATTTCCCTCTCCTGGGAACACAGCTGGATTAAGTATCCCAGCCTCCCTTGCAGGTAGGTGTGCCTTTGCTCCTGAGCTCTGTCCTATGGAATATGGATAGAAGATACCTTTTCTAGTGTGATTCATGAAAACTTCTCACCTGATCCTCAAGTCTCTCTCTCTACCCATCTGTCAGCTGAGTACCCATGCCCAGGGCACCTTTGAAAGAAGTCACACATTGAAAGATGGAAACCTGTAGCCTGGGTTCCTGAATGAATGTCTCCACTACCGATTGGACTTTGCAAGAGTAAGCAGTAAACTTCTGTGTTCACCTGCAGAAAATTTGGAGTTTATTTGTTACATCAGCTAGCTGCATATAAAAATGCCTGCCTACATACAAAAATGGTATTTGCATTATTGATTATTTCATGGCATACAGTCAGTTAAATGGCAGCTTTTAGGGTTTCACCTAATTAAGTCGATAAACCATCCACTATGGTCCTGCGGTCTTAATGAATGAATATTGAATAAATCATCGGATACATAAACAATGGATACATAAACATTGGATAAATAAATAAACAGCACTGTCAGGAGTGGGTAAGATGGCAAAAATGTCGTCTTCCCTGTGTCTTCCTAGCTATGTCTGGAGCAGCTTAGAGCCACCTCTGATTTACTCTTGGAGAAGTGAGACATAAATTGTGATGCAGCCACAGGACTCTCTGAGGCGGTTAACAAGAGACCCAGAAAGAGGCTGACTAAGCTACAGGTGCTGCCCAGCTCTGATAGGGATGAGGGAGAGAGACATATGCGGAAGTGCCATTAAATCAGAAGCCAGGGCAAATGCACCCTTGGAACTGGGAAAGCAAGAGAGGCGGTTTCCCCGTTCTCCATCCTGCAAGGGAAGCTGTGTACAATTATAATTTTCAAACATTTAAAAGCAATAACTCTCTTGTAATATAGAATGAATATGTGTCAAAGATTCTAAACTAAAGGAATGAGGGAGCTGGTATGATGGTAAAGCTGGTTCAAAGAGCATTTTGAAGAGCAAGAGTTATATGGTCTATCAGAAAAGGCATTCTGAAATAAATTTGCTGAGTTAGACACAAAGCCGGAATATCCTACAGTCCAAACATAACCTCTAGGGTTATCTTTTTCACCTGACAGAAATCTACGTGGTAAATTCATTGGGTCTAATCCCTTAATAGCAGAGCCAAATACAGTCATATTCCCCTAGATAGGTAATTAACCCCTACATAAGGCTGTGAAACAATTCTCCAAAATAACATTAAAGAGACATGTTGCCCCCTCTTTGCCTTAGGATAGGGAGGGCGGGAGGGAGGGAGACGCAAGAGGGAAGAGATATGGGAACATATGTATATGTATAACTGATTCACTTTGTTATAAAGCAGAAACTAACACACAATTGTAAAGCAATTATACTCCAATAAAGATGTTAAAAAAAAAATAAAACAGGGGTAATAATTCCTAACTCAAAAAAAAAAGTTTCAAAAGATTATTCCTAACAGCCCCCCCAATTTGATAATAAATAATATGCAAAAATTATTCCTGATCACAAAAAACGGCTGGTCTCATTATCTTTTAGCTTGATTATTTACAAAGGTGAAGCAAGAGGTATTAATTAACTATATAATCCTCCTTGAGCATATAGAATTGAGCAAATACTTAGGTCAGAGAATTAACTTCTATCTGGAAATTTCATTAAGAAATCTCCTGAGGGGTGGGCTATTCAAAAGACTTGATTATTTGCTCTTCTATTTTGAGGCTAGAAACTAGGCCCAGGAAACCCCACCAGACTTCATATCAATCAATACTGTGAGTTCTTCTCTCTTCTAGATTCTCCAAATTTTATTAAGGTCACTGGCATGCCAGAAAGTGCCCTTCCACACCTCCCGTGGGTCTGGGATCCTGTAAGCCACAAACACGTCTCAGGACAGATGTCCTAAGTGGGCTTTGTAAACATGGGCACCACATGTTAAGTGTACCTTTTTAAAGGTGAGCTTGTCATGCTTGATTAAATGAGGTCAGTTTTCAACATGGAACTCCAGATACGGCCTTGGTTGCACAACGGATCTGTCAAAGCACATCTTGGAAAAAAAGGAGACCAAATTCTCACTGAGCAGATGCAAACAACAATACTGATGTGTAAACTGAAGAAACTCAGTATTAGTTTTTGAGTTCTGAGGTATCAGTGAGAAACAGATACCATTACAAGTGTAATATTTCAGTTTGCCAAAGCCTCGTCTACTAAAGTAGAAATAGATTAAAAGGAAAGAAAAAATATTTCCTCATATACCTGTCAAAACTAGAATATTAAAAAACGGTAACAATATTCAAAGTAAATAAGGATAATTATATTCCTCTCATCAGTTAATTCAGTCCCATGTAATTAAGTTTATTTCACTGGGTCTTGAGTCGGCAACTGCTTTCCTTAACTGTCTTCTTCTTAACCAAAGGATTCTGGATATTCTGACCAGACCCCCAGATACAGCCTGACAGTTGTCTAAGTAATGTCAGCTTTACACTGTGGAGCTTGTACCCATGAGTCTAGTCCTTGAAACATCAGTAGTCATTGGTACCTGGTACAGTCCTTTCCTCAAGACTCTGAGTCTCTTCTTCTTTGTTGAAGATACAGATTCAAGCCTGTGGGCCTTCAGGAAAATATCAGAGGAAAGTGGAAGCCACCTGTAGATGAGACCATATGTTTGTGGTTCACTTTTTAGTGAATAATATCAAAATAGAGGACAATTAAATTCTCTGTTGGGATATAATATATGACTTTTTCCTGAGAAGTGAATGTCCCTCTTGGACAAGATCATGTTATAGACAATGAGAGTGCTGGAAAATCTCTAGCACCTGCCATTCCCCTCTGTAAAGTATACACCTCCGGAACATTATTATTAATAACATTTTACCTATATGTACAAAACTATTTGATTTGACAGATCAATTTTCATCATTCAACTCTTACAACTGTGCTGAGCAGACTAAGAAATATGCAAAACAAACCTAATTATTTGAACCATCTCTCTTTTTACAAAACTAAAGAATATATCTTCATGAGATCTAGCGGAACTTTGGAACATCACAAAGATGTTTATGTGTAAAAAAAAAAGCTAATTTTTTATAAGTTATAGTCCGATTTGGGGGTGGGAAAATCAAGAATGATTAGAGGAAATTTGGGCACCTGATTAAGATAGAAATAATAGCTTGGTTACCCATTAATCAAAGTGGCAATACAGTATTTTAAATAAACAGAGAGGAAGGTGACACAGTTTCACGGAACCTGAGCGCCTTGAGAATCAAGGGCATAAAAAAGCACAAAGCACGGAAAACTATTCCAATGAGAATTGTAATCGTTGCTATCCAGGCAGATAACAGAATGTAAAGAATAAGCTTTTATTCCCCTTTTAAGAGCAGACTAAATGCTCTAAGATCAATTTACCTTTTAACAGAGAAAAAGCAGATTCCAGCTGTTCGTTCATATCAGATTTGACAGTAAGAATTCTCTAGCTCCTCCCACTCCATTTATTAAACTTATCTTACGAATAAGCCCATCAACACTGAACACAGTTTTCCAAAATTTTAGCACACTTCTTTCCTTCTTGCAGAATCATTATTTTGCAGGTGCTATAAACCAAGGTAAATGAAATTTCATTTCTACAAACCCTCTACAATTTTCTGTATCCAAGTTTTGTCTTTAATTATTCTTTTCCACATTCAAGAACAGCCAGATACTATACTTTAGGTCAAATCTAACCTTTTTTTCCCTTGAGAGACACATTCCATTATCTTGCAAGTAGTTGAATTTCCTTGCCATTACTCCTAGTATAGTCTTAACCATTCATATTGATTAAAACTTTTAACTGAAGTAACCAAATTCTATTTTAAAGAAAGAACTGCAAGGTAGGTAAGTAGCTGAGAATTACCCATCATACACAAGGACTTCAGCAGACCAAAAAGCTCACAGAACACATACTGTGACTCCCAACAGCTACCCACATGCCTTTATACCCTCCAAATGACAAAAAGGAACACATTCATTAATAAGACGCAAAGGTATAGCTGTTCTATGACATATGAAAATAAGAAGCAAAAGTACTTATATTTATTTATATAATAAGACTATACTCTGTAACCAAGATTTCTGTATTCTCTTTCACCTAGAAATTATCCAAGTATCTAAAAATTATTAACTCAATTTAATATTAGCCTATGGTTTTAAAGTTAGCTAAGAGAGTTGGGAATTATGTTCAAACTGGCAAACTACAATCGTAATTGCTGTTGATATAAAAGGTTTGTCAGAATTATAATTCATTTTAGTTGTAATTTTTCACAATCCTAAATATTATATAGGAGTAACTTTAGATTATCTGATCAGTAAATAGTCTAAAAAGTTTAGGAAGTTCATATTAACTAGTCTCTTCATGAAAACATACCAAAACCTTACTTTTTAAAAAATCTTGCATGATACCTCATAGTGATAAAACCAGAGAAAACATAGATAACTATGGTTAAGCTAAAATTTTTAAATCAATCTGATTTGACCAAGGATTCACCTTGATTACCTGATTTTTTCTTTTTTTTTTCATTTTTATTTCATATTGGAGTATAGTCTCAAAATATTATGTTAGTTTTAGGTGTACAGCAAAGTGATTCAGTTATACATATACATGTATCTATTCTTTTTCAAATTCTTTCCCCAGTTAGGTTATTACAGAATATTGAGCAGAATTCCCTGTGTTATACAGTAGGTTTTATGGGTTATCTATTTTAAATATAGCAGTGTGTACCTCTTAATCCCAAACTCCCAATTTATCACACACACACCCCCACCTTTCCCCTTTGGTAAGTTTGTTTTCTGTCTGTGAGTCTACTTCTGTTTTGTAAATAAGCTCATTTATATCATTAATTTTTAGATTCCTCATATAAGCAATATCATGATATTTGTCTTTCTCTGTCTGACTTACTTCCCTTAGTATGATAATCTCCAGGTCCATCCATGTTACTGCAAATGGCATTGTTTCATTCTTTTTAATGGCTGAGTAATATTCCATTGTATATATGTGCCACATCTTCTTTATCCATTCTTCTGTCGACGGACATTTAGCTTGCTTCCATGTCTTGGTTTTTGTAAACAGTGGTGAAATGAACATTGGAGTGCACATATCCTTTCAAACCATGGTTTTCTCCAGATATATGCCCTGGAGTGGGATTGCTGGATCATACGGTAGCTCTATTTTTAGTTTTATAAGTAAACTCCATACTGTTCTCCAAAGTAGCTGTACCAATTTACATTCCCACCAAGAGTGCAAGAGGGTTCCCTTTTCTCCACACCCTCTCCAGCATTTATTGTTTATAGACTTTTTGATGATGGCTATTCTGACTGGTGTGAGGTGATATCTCATTGTATAATAGTTTTGATTTGCATTTCTGTAATATAGCAGTGTTGAGCGTCCTTTCATGGGCCACTTGGCCATCTGTATGTCTTCTTTGGAGAAATGTCTGTTTAGGTCTTCTGCCCATTTCTTGTTTGGATTTTTGTTTGTTTGTTTGTTTGTTTGTTGATATTGAGCTGTATGAGCTGTCTGTAGATATTGGAGATTAATCCCTTGTTGGTAGCATCATTTGCAAATATTTTCTCCCCTTCTGTGGTTTGTCTTTTTGTTTTGTTTATGATTTCCTTTGCTGTGCCAAAGCTTTTGAGTTTAATTAGGTGCCATTTGTTTATTTTTTTTTTATTTTCATTACTCCAGGATTGAAAAAGATGTTGCTGTGATTTATGTCAAAGAGTGTTCTTCCTATGTTTTCCTCTAAGAGTTTCAGAGTATCCAGTCTTATATTTATGTCTTTAATCCATTTTGAGTTTATTTTTGTGTATGGTGTTCAAGAATATTTTAATTTCATTCTTTTACATGTAACTGTCCAGTTGTCCCAGCACCATTTTATTAAAGAGACTGTCTTTTCTCCATTGTATAGTCTTGCCTCATTTGTCGTAGACTGGTTGACCAGAGGTGTGTGGGTTTATCTCTGGGCTTTCTATCCTGTTCCATTGATCTATATTTCTGTTTTTGTGCCAGTACCATACTGTTTTGATGACTGTAGCTTTGTACTATAGTCTGAAGTCAGGGAGCCTGATTCCTCCAGCTCCGTTTTTCTTTCTTAAGATTGCCTTGGGGAGTTCCCTGGTGCTGCAGTGGTTAAGAATCTGCCTGCCAATGCAGGGGACACGGGTTCAATCCCTGGTCCAGGAAGTTCCCACATGCCATGGAATAACTAAGCCCGTGCACCACAACTACTGAGCCTGCTCTCTAGAGCCTGTGAGCCACTACTACTGAGCCCACATGCTGCAACTATGGAAGCCTGTGTGCCTTGAGCCTGTGCTCCTCAACAAGAGAAGCCACCACAATGAGAAGCCCACGCAGTGCAACGAAGAGTAGTCCCAGCTCGTCACAACTAGAGAAAGCCTGCGCAGCAGCAAAGACCCAAAATAGCCAAATAAATAAATCTTTAAAAAAAAAAAAAAAAGATTGCTTTGGCTATTCAGGGTCTTTTGTGTTTCCATACAAATTTAAAAGTTGTTTGTTCTAGTTCTGTGGAAAATGCCATTGGTAATTTGGTAGGGATTTCATTGAATCTGTAGGTTGCCTTGGGTAGTATACACATGTTGACAATATTGATTCTTCCAATCCAAGAACATGGTATATCTTTCCATCTATTTGCATCATCTTTGATTTCTTTCATCACTGTCTTACAGTTTTCAGAATACAGGTCTTTTGCCTCCTTAGGTAGGTTTAGTCCTAGGTATTTTATTATTTTTGATGCGATAGTAAATGGGATTGTTTCTTTAATTTCTCCTTCTGATCTTTCATTGCTAGTGTTTAGAAATGCAACAGATTTCTGTGTATTAATTTTGCATTCTGCAACTTTACTGAATTCATTGATGAGCTCTAATAGTTTTCTGGTAGCATCTTTAGGATTTTCTATGTATAGTATCATGTCATCTGCAAACAGTGACAGTTTTACTACTTTTTTTTCAATTTGGATTCCTTTTATTTCTTTTTCTTCTCTGATTGCCATGGCTAGGACTTCCAAAACTATGTGGAATAAAATTGCTGAGAGTGGACATCCTTGGCTTGTTCCTGATCTTAGAGGAAATGCTTTCAGCTTTTCACCGTTGAGTATTATGTGTGCTGTAGTGTCATATATGGCCTTTATTATGTTGAGGGATGTTTCCTCTTTGCCCACTTTCTGGAGAGTTTTCATCATAAATGGGTGTTGAATTTTGTCAAAAGCTTTTTCTGTGTCTATTGAGATGATCATATGGTTTTTATTCTTCAGTTTGTTGATGTGGTGTATCACACTGATTGATTCGTGGATATTGAAAAATTCTTGCATCCCTGGGATAAGTCCCATTCGATCATAGTGTATAATCCTTTTAATGTATTGTTAGATTCTGTTTGCTAGTATTTTGTTGAGGATTTTTACATCTATGTTCATCATTGATACTGGCCTGTAACTTTCTTTTTTGTGGTATCTTTGTCTGGTTTTGGTATCAGGGTGATGGTGGCCTCATAGGATGAGTTTGGGACTGTTCCTTCCTCTGCAATTTTCTGAAATAGTTTCAGAAGGATAGATGTTAACTCTTCTCTAAATGTTTGATAGAATTCACCTGTGAAGCCATTTGGCCCTGGACTTTTGTTTGTTAGGAATTTTTAAATCACAGTGTCAGTTTCAGTACTTGTGATTGGTCTATTTTCTGTTTCTTCCTGGTTCAGTCTTGGGAGATTGTACCTTTCTAAAAATTTGTCCATTTCTTCTAGGTTGTCCACTTTATTGGCATATAGTTGCTTGTAGTAGTCTCTTATGATTGTTTGTATTTCTGTGGTGTTCATTATAACTTATCCTTTTTCATTACTAATTTTATTGATTTGAGCCCTCTCACTTTTTTTCTTGATGAGTCTGGCTAAGGGTTTATCAATTTTGTTCATCTTTTCAAAGAATCAGCTTTTAGTTTCATTGATCTTTTCAATTATTTTCTTCATCTTTATTTCATTTATTTCTGCTCTGATCTTTGTGATTTCTTTCCTTCTACTAACTTCGGGTTTTGTTTGTTCTTCCTCTAATTGCTTTAGGTGTAAGGTTAGGTTGTTTATTTGAGATTTTTCTTGTTTCCTGAGGTAAGATTGTATTGCTATGAACTTCCCTCTTAGAACTGTTTTTTCCACATTCCATAGGTTTCGGATTGCCGTGCTTTCATTTTCATTTGTCTCTAGGTATTTTTTGATTTCCTCTTTGATTTCTTCAGTGATCCATTGGTTGTTTAGTAGCATATTGTTTAGCCTCTATGTGTTTTTGTTTTTTACAGTTTTTTTTCTTGTAGTTGATTTCTAATTTTACAGCATTGTTGTTGGAAAAGACACTTGATATGATTTCAGTTTTCTTAGATTTACTGAGACTTGCTTTGTGGCCCAGCATGTAATCAATCCTGGAGAATGTTCCATGTGCACTTGAAAAGAATGGGTATTCTGCTGCTTTTGTATGGAATGCTGTATAAATATCAATTAAGTCCATCTTGTTTAATGTGTAATTTATGGCCTGTATTTACTTATTGATTTTCTCTCTGGATGATCTGTCCATTGGGGTGTTAAAGTCCCCTACTATGAATGTGTTACTGTCAATTTCTCCCTTTATGACTCTTAGTACTTGCCTTATATATTGAGGTGCTCCTATGTTGGGTGCATATATATTTACAACTGTTATACCTTCTTCTTGGATTGACCCCTTGATCATTATATACTGTCCCTCTTTATCTCTTGTAACAGTCTTTATTTTAAAGTCTATTTTGTTTAATGTGAGTGTTGCTACTCCAGCTTTCTTTTGATTTCCATTTGCATGGAATACCTTTTTTCATCCCCTTACTTTGTCTGTATGTGTCCCTAGATCTGAACTGGGTCTCTTGTAGACAGCATATATATGGGTTTTATTTTTGTATCTATTCAGCCAGTCTGTGATTTTTTGTTGGATCATTTAATCCATTACATTTAAGGTAATTATCAATATGTATGTTCTTACTGCCATTTTGTGAATTGCTTTGCATTTGTTTCTGTAGGTCTTTTTTCTTTCCTTCCTCTTTTGTTCTCTTCTCTTGTGATGTGATGACTAACTTTAGTGTTGTGTTTGGATTACTTTTTCCTTTTTGTGTGTGTGTATCTATTGTGGATTTTAGGTTTGCGGTTACCATGAGGTTTTGATCTAGCAGTCTATACATAAACAAGATTGTTTTAAGTTGCTGGTCTTTTAATTTCAAATGCATTTCCAATATCCTGCATTTGTACTCTCCTCTTCTCATGATTGCTGGTTTTGATATCATATTTGTGTGTGGATGATTTCCTACCTTTACCATATGTTTGCCTGTACTGGTGAGCTTTTCCATTCATAATTTTCTTGTTTCTAGTTGTGGCCTTTTCTTTCCTGCCTAGAGAAGTTCCTTTAGTGTTTGTTGCAAAGCTGATCTGGTGGTGCTGAATTCTCTTAGCTTTTGCTTGTCTGTAAATCTTTTGATTTCTCCATTGAATCTGAAAGAGAGCCTTGCTGGGTAGAGTATTCTTGGTTGTAGGTTCTCCCCTTTCTTCACTTTAAACATATCATGCCACTCCCTTCTGGCCTGCAGAATTTCTGCTGAGAAATCAGCTGATAACCTTATGGGAATTCCTTTGTATGTTATTTGTTGCTCTTTTCTTGTTGCTTTTAAATCTTTTCTTTGATTTAATTTTTGTCAATTTGATTACTGTGTGTCTCGGCATGTTTCTCCTTGGGTTTATCCTGCCTGGGACTCTCTGTGCCTCCTGGACTTGGGTGACCATTTCATTTTCCATGTTAGGGATGTTTTCAACTATTATCACTTCAAATATTTTCTCAGGTTCTTTGTCTCCCTCTTCTCTTTCTGGGTCCCTTATAATGCAAATGGTGGTTTGTTTAATGTTGTCCCAAAGATGTCTTAGACCGTCTTCATTTCTTTTCATTCTTTTTTCTTTATTCTGTTCCACAGCAGTGATTTCCACCATTCTGTCTTATAGTTCACTTATCTGTTCTTCTTCCTTACTTATTTTGCTATTGATTCCTTCTAGTGAATTTTTTATTTCAGTTATTATATAGTTCATCTCTGTTTGTTTGTTCTTTAGTACTTCTAGTCTTTGTTAAACATTTCTTTTATCTTCTGGATCTGTGCCTCCATTCTTTTTCCGAGATCTTGGATCATCTTTACGCTCATTACTCTGAATTCTTTTATAGGTAGATTGCCTATCTCCACTTCACTTAGTTGTTCTTCTGGGGTTTTATCTTGTTCCTTCATCTGGGACATATTCCTCTGCCATCTCATTTTGTCTAATGTTCTGTGATTGCAGTTTCTGTTCTGCAGCCTGCAGGGTTGTCATTCTTCTGCTGTCTGCCCCCTGGTGAATGAAGCTATTTAAGAGACTTGTGCAGGTTTCCTGTGGGAGTGGCTGGTTCCTGCCCACTGGTGGGTGGAGCTGAATCTTGTACCTGTAGTGGGCAGGGCCATGTCACAGGGTGTGTTTAGCAGGCAGCTGGGTGGTCAGGAAGACTTTGAGCAGCCTGTCTGCTGATGTGTGGGGCTGTATTCCTGCCCTGTTGGTTGTTTGGCCTGAGGTGTTCCAGCATTGGAGCCTACAGGCTGTTGGGTGGGGCCAAGTCTTGGTGAGAAAATGGTGGCCTCCAAAAGGGCTCATGCCAATGAGTACTTGACAGAGCTGTTGCTGCCAGTGTCTTTGTCCCCATAGTGAGCCATAGCCATCCCCGCCCTCTGCAGGAGACCCTCCAATACCAGCAGATAGGTCTGGCCCAGACTCTTATGACGTCACTGTTTTGTCCCCTGGGTTCTGGTGTGCGTGTGACCTTGTGTGGGCCCTCCAAGAGTGGAGTTTCTGCTTCCTGCAAGCCTGTGGAATTCCTGAGATCAAACCCCGCTGACCTTCAGAGCCAGATTCTCTGGGGGCTCCTCCTCATGTTGCCACACCCCCATGCTGGGGAGCCTGACATGGAGCTCAGAACTTTCACTCCTGTGGGAGAACCTCTGTGGTAGAATTATTTTTCAGTTTGTGGGTCGCCCACCCAGTGGGTATGGGATTTGATTTAATCGCAGTTGCACCCCTCCTACCGTCTCGTTGGGACTTCTTCTTTGACTTTGGATGTAGGACATCTTTTTGGTAGGTTCCAGTGTTGTTGTTGTTGTTGTCGATTGTTGTTCAACAGTTAGCTGTGATTTTGCTGTTTTTGTAAGAAGAGGTGTGGTCATGTCCTTTTGCTCCACCGTCTTCAGATTTTTGATTCTTTATAAAGATGCCTCTTAGCTAGGATTTTCTGTAAGAAAGGATATTTGTAAGCCAGCCCATTTAAAATATTAGAAGTTCAGCTTTTTTATTTTTGGGGAATTCTGGCAATATTATTTGTGTAAGTGTTTAAAATTTCTATGAACCAATTAATTAACTGAATTTAACAGACATTGTATTCTAATTTATTAATGCCCTTTGGGAGAAGGAAAATATTTCATGCCCTCATAATAAGAAGTAAAGGCCTTTCTTAATTGCAGACACACAAACCTACAGTGAACTTGCAGCTTCAGTTCTACAAATTCAGTCATAGATCAAGAACACACAGAGAAACACAAAAATTCATTGGTCCAGATCTCAAAGGGCTATTCAAGGATGCACAAAATATTTTTTTAGTTGTTTTGAGCTCACAATTAGCCAAATAGACAAACAGAAAAGACTACAAAACTGCATTGTCTGTTTCTCACCCAACAGAGAATAGATCCCATTATCCCAGTAAAAGTGATGAGACCATAAGACTGGAGTCCCAATCACTGCAGTCACCAATGGCAAATAACAAACTGGTGATGCATAAATCAGAATGAGGACTAAAACTGGTCAAGGACCAGAGGTAAAAAGAAAAACACAGAGTTAAGTTAGAGAGAGAGAGTGTATCAGGGAAGATGAAGTTTTATTACCATTTGGGATCTGTCCCAGGAGCCAAAATAGCATGCTAGGCTGAACATGAGGTGCACCTCCCTGCACCACAGCTGAATTGGCCCTGATAGGTTAGTCCACTTGGCAATCTCATTGAAATCTCCCAAACTGACAATTATAATTATTACAATTTTCAAAAAGTTAAGAACATATAACTATAGAAGGAACATGTGTCAAAGATTTACTGACATATCAGTAAGAGAACCAGTAAGATAGTAAAGCTAGTTAAAATTGCATTTTGAGGGACAGAGGTTATATAGTTTACCGCCCCCTCCCCCCAAAGCATTCTTAAATAACGATGGTTCTTACAATCTGGTAAGCTGAAAAATGATTCCTCAAAGATGTCAACTCTCTACTCCCCTGAACCTGTGAATGTTATCTTAATGGCAAAAAAGATTTTGAAGATGCTATTTAGGCTAAGGATCTTGAGATGAAGAGATCATCCAGTATTATCTGAATGGGCTCAGTTTAATCACACGAGTCTTTAAAAGTAGAAGAGGAAAGCAGAAGGGTGGGTCAGAATGATGCTATGTGAGAAGGACCTGCTACCGCTGGCTTTGAAGGTGGAAGAAGGGGGCCATGAGCCAGGAAACATGGCAGCTTCTACAAGCGGGGCATGGGCCTCAACTTCTAGTTAGCAAGAACACAGGGACCTCTGTCCTACACCTGAGAGGGACTGAGTTCTTCTAACAACTGGAATGAGCAGTAAAAGCATTCTACTCCAGAGCCTCCAGAAAGGAACACAATCTGCCTACCACTTGATTTTAGTCACATGAGACCTGTGCTGAACTCCTGACCTCCAAATATGTAAAATAATAAGTTTGTGTTGTCTTAAGCCACTAAGTTTGTAATAATTGGCTATGGCAACGGTAGAAAACTAACACAGTGAGGCAGAGATAAAATTTGTTAATATCCTATAGGCCAATAAAATGATAAGCTTTGAGGTTATCTTTTCTACCGGGTAGATCCCTACATGGTACATTTAACTTCACAAGAATCTAATTTCATAGCTAATAGTATACAGCCAAGTCAAACACAGGTACATTACTCTAGATAATTAAATAATCTTTGAGTAAATACGTTAAACAATACCCCAGTTGACATTGAAAGAACATGCCATTCACCTTTTTGCCTTATTTCCAAGTTTAATTAATTTTTTCTCAACAGGCGAGACAGGAAATATCATTTCAGTTTACAAACAATAAGTTCCATGAGGGCATCACCTTATTTATATCAATTAATGTTGTCTTATCATGGTGACACCTAGCAGGTTTGTTGAATGGATAAAGAAACCCCTGCAACCTCATCTCTAAATATTTCCTCCTATGAAATCTATGATTCACACCAATTTCCTTCTTTTCTTTAAATATAAACAAGGCATGTTCTCTCTCACCATGAGACTTGCATTTGCTTTTCCTTCTGTCTGGAATCCACACCCCCATTCAGCTTGGCTAACAAGCAGTCATACGTTAGATCTCAACTTAGACGTGACATTCTCTGGGAAGTAGTGTCTGGTCACCTCATCTTCTCACATGTGACTCTTTCTGCTCTTATAGCTTCTGTAATTAATGCCACAATGCTTAATACATTAAGTTTGCCTTATACAGACCCCCGTTGGAGGTCTAATGCAGCAAACTAATAGTTTAAGCATCAACTCTAGAGTCAGACTGCCTGGATTCAAATCCTGGCCCTGCAGCTAACTAGCTGTGTTATTTTAGGTAAGTTAACTGATCTTTTTGTGAATCAGTTTTCTCATCTAAAAATGGGGATAATATTAATATAATCACTACATAGAGTTGTGGTGGGGATTAAATGTTAAGGGCTTAGGAACGGGCCTGGTATATGGCTAGAACGTGGGAAGCTGTTATTGTTCTGTAAGTTCCTTGAAATCAGAACCATCATCTTGTTCACCATTTGTCCTCAGTTTCTGATGCAGAATGCCTGACGTTAAGTGCTCAGTATCTTTTGGTGACTTGAGTAGACTTGTGACCCATCCTTTTCTCAGACCAGAATTGGAGATAAAAGAGCAACGTCTCGATAGTGAGATAAGCTACCCAGAGAGACTTAACCCTAAAGCCAGGAGAGACCCTCCCCCTGAAATATCTGGAAGTGAAAGTACTGGACCTAGTGCTCCCTGAAGGAGGCTGTTGACTTGAGCCTTCTGCAACATGGGCCTCATTACATCACAGGTGCAATTAGCCTAGTCCCAAAAGGACCATGGGTTCTCAGTAATGGCAGACCCTTCCATCCCTATCTCTCTCTCTCTCTCTCTCTCTCTCTCTCTCTCTCTCTCTCACACACACACACACACACACACACACACACACACACACACACACACACACACACACACACACACACACACACACACACACACACACACACCCCATTCTTCCTGGACCAGGAAATTCTTCAGCAGCCTTGAGACCCATTACACTGACCTCAGGGATCAGCCTCTCAGTTTCCTAACAAGGTGAGTTTCCAAGCTTTTGCTCAGGATATCCCTTGGAGGAATATAAAAGAGATTGCTCTGGCTGAGAGAATGTAATGCCACTCTTTTCCTTGTTCGTTATTGGTGTTACTAGCTGAGCCATCACACTCTTTTTGATACACAAACTGAGAACTGTCCTCCTTCAGCCCTTCTTCCCAGGGGGATCTGGAAGCACCAGCCCAGTCAGGAACAGAGCCACCCACACAGTCTACAGCCTGCAACGACTTAATCAAACTCAGACTCCTGCAGGCATCGGCGTTCAGCCCCCACGGAGTGAAGAGAGAACATAAATTATGGGAAAGGCACAGTCATTTTGCAGAAATTACCACGAGCCAGCGTGGAATTTGTACATGGACAGAAGCTATGAGATTTAGTATGAATTTTTAAAGGCCTGGTCTTATTACATGCTGAAATGGCTGTTTGGGCTGCATCTAAATGAGCTATGAGGAAGCCTCACTGATGATTGTCTACACCCTCCTGGTTTCCATCTGTTACTGAAGAAGGTTTTATAATCATTACCTTTGCGATTCTCATTTTCATGCTTTTATTTCCCCTAACACTAAGGAACTTGAAAACACTACACAAATACAAGCATTAAACAATGAAATAAAACTGAATGGCATCCCCCTGGATAATAATTATTATTTTGCCTTTGAGAAAGGTGAGTCAGAAGAAAGTTACATAAAATTTCTCACATAGCATGATAGCTACAGAGACCAGACTACTGGATTCCAGATTTCTAGAAACATTACCCCGTCGAATTCTCATTCTACGAGTTGGGTGTTGTTATTCCACCATTATACAGCTAAGGAAGCACTCTCTTGAATGAGACGAGACTGTATTCTGAGAGTAGATATTTAATGAAAAAACATAGTTAGAATTTTGCATACTTGGATGACTGAGAAAATTTTAGCTGTAAATAAAGGCATTCAAAAAGCTTAGCAGTGGTGGCAAGGGGAATTCCGAATCCCATGCCCAGGCTGACTTTCTTCCCCTCATCTCTCTAGGATAGTGGTTTGTTGAGGTTTGAAGGTTTATGTTCCCAGAAGGCAGCTTGCCTGTGCCCATGGCACTGCCAGAAATCCTAAGACCATGCTGAAAAGACACAAAGAAGCTCCCCCTTTGGCTCTAGACACCTCCTGGCTTGAATAAAAGATAGCATTTTAGCAACACTGGACTGCCATTTCAGAGAATAGGTTGGCATCAACCCTTTGAAAAATACCATCTTGAGTCCATCTTAGGAAAGAATGGGAAGTAGGATTGTTTTCAAACCTAATCCCCTTCTAGCACTTCCATCCTCTGCAGCTCTCCCAGATAGGTGGGTTGAAGGGGAAATACTAATGCTGCAAAAGGGTCAAGGCCACCCCTTGATAAACAAGGAGAAGAATCTGACTTTCCAGAGGCCTCCTCCCAAGCTTTAGCCTATAGTTATGCATTGTTCCCTCTCTGCCCCCAGGAAGGCCTTGCTGGGCAGAGCCCCGTCTGCTCCTCTTTTGCCATCTTTGCCATCTCCCTCCCAACCTTCACTCCTGGAAAAGACCCACCCTGGCTTCTATCTCCAAAGAATCTTGAAGCAGCTTCCTGGTGAGTATCTGAGCTACTTTCTCCCTAACTGGTATTGGTTAGTGTGTCCTACCTACCAGATGATATATTCCTGTTTTAACAAGGGCTTCTTGAGACAGCTGAGACAACATCTTTTTTTAAGAAAAATTATTTGCCTTTTGAAACTAAGTACATGTCTTACTTTGATTAAGAGAGAAGTTATGTAAAAGAAGAAAATCATTGAGGTTTTACACATCAGTTTTCCCCTCTGTAAATCAAATAATCCCAGTTCTAAAACAATTCCTTTTGAATAAGTCATTTTCCAGTTTTTATTCTTTGATGGGAATGATTCTTCCCTGTGAATTCCTCCAAAAGTCTCAATGTAACCAAAATACATCCCAAAGGACCCCAAAATATATGTGATCTGATATATACTTCTCTTTTTAAATTTTTATCTTTACCACATTTTTCTTGGCATTTATCACTAATGTCTAAGTTATTTATTTATTTTTTAAAATCATGTAATTGCTACTATTTTATTTTTTTATTTTTATTCACTTTTATTGAGGTATAACATTGACATGTTTTATTAGTTTCAGTTGTACCACATTCGATACATGTATATACTGTGAAATGATCACTGCAATACAGTTAACATCCATCACCACACATAGTTACAGAATTTTTTTTCTTGTGATGAGAACTTTTAAGATTTACTCTTCTGGCATCTTTCAAATATGTAACATAGTAGTATTAAGTGTGGTTGCCATGATATACCTTACATCCCCATGATTTTTTTATTTTATAACTGAAAGTCTGTATCTTTTTCTTCCTTCACCCATTTGGCCCACTTCCACCCCCACCCCTGACAACCTCCAGTCTGTTCTCTGTACCTATGAGGGTTTTTTGGTTTGTTTGTTTTTTTCAGATTCCACATATAAGTGAGATCTTAAGAGTATTTGTCTTTCTCTGACTTATTTCACTCTGCATGATGCCTTCAAGGTCCATTCTTGTTATCACAGATGGCAAAATCTCATTGTTATAATGGCTAAATAATATTCCATTGAATATATATACAGTTCGCCCTCTGTATCTGCAGTCTCCGCATTCTTGGATTCAATTAACCGCGGATTGAAAATATTTGAGAAAAAATTCTGGAGAGTTCCTAAAAGCAAAACTCAAATTTTCTGCATGTCAATGACTATTTATATAGCATTTACATGACTATTTATATAGCATTTACATAGTGTTAAGTATTATAAGCAATCTAGAGTTGATTTAAAGTATACAGAGGCTGTGCATAGGTTATATGCAAATACTATTCCATTTTATATAAGGGACTTGAGCATCTAAGGATTTTGATATATGGCACTGGGTCCTGGAACCAATTCCTCATGGATACTGAGGGATGACTGTTCAACATTTACTTTATCCATTCTTCCCTGCACAGACACGTAGGTTGTTTCCACATCTTGGCCATTGTAAATAATGCTTCAATGAACCTGGGGGGTGCATACATCTTTTTGAATTAGTGTTTTCATTTTCATCGATAAGTACCAAGAAGTGGAATTGCTGGATCATATGGTAGTTCTATTTTTAATTTTTTGAGGAATCTCCATATTGTTTTCCATAGTGGTTGCACCAATTTACATGCCCACCAACAGAGCACAAGCATTCTTTTTTCTCCACATCCTCATGTTACCTTTTGATAATAGCCATTCTTACAGGTGTGAGGTGATATCTCACTGTGGGTTTGATTTGCATTTCACTGATAATTAGTGATGTTGAGCATCTTTTCACGTACTTGTTGGCCATCTGTATGTCTTCTTTGGAAAATAGTCTAGTCAGCCCCTCTGCCCATTTCATAATTGGATTGTTCATTTTTTTGACGTTGAGTTGTATGAGTTCCTTATTTATTTTGGATTTTAACACCCTCATCAGATATATGCTTTGCAAATATGTTTGCACATTGGTAGGTTGCTTTTTCATTTTATTGATGGTTTCCTTTTTCTTGCAGAAGCTTTTTAGCTTGATATAGTCCCACTTGTTTATTTTTGCTTTTGTTACCTTTGCTTTTGGTGTCAAATTTTTAAAAATCATCACCAAAACCAGTGTCAAGGAGCTTGCTGATTACGTTTTCCTCTAGGAATTTTATGATTTCAGGTTTTTCATTCAAGTTTTTAATCCATTTTGAGTTAATTTTTTTGTATGGTGTAATATGGTGGTCTAGTTTCATTCTTTTGCATATGTGACTGTCCAGTTTTCCCAAAACCATTTGTTGAAGAGACTGTCCTTTTCCCATTGTATATTCTTGGCTCCTTTTTTTGTAAATTAGTTGACCATATATGCATAGGTTTATTTCTGGACTCTCTATTTTGTTTGATAGTGTTTTTATTACTGTAGCTTTGTTATATAGTTTGAAATCAGGGAGTGTGATGCTTCCAATTTTGTTCTTCTTTCTCAAGATTGCTTTGGCTATTGGGGTCTTTTGTGGTTCTATACAAATTTTAGGATTATTTGTTCTAGTTCTATGGAAAAATGCCATTGGTATTTTGATAGGGATTGTGTGGAATCTATAGATTGCTATAGGGTAATATGGGCATTTTAATAATATTAATTCTTCCAATCTGTGAGTACAGAATATCTTTTTATTTATTTGTGTCTTCTTAAATTTCTTTCATTATTGTCTTATAATTTTCAGTGTAAAGGTCTTTCACCTCCTTAGTTGAATTTATTCCTAGGTATTTTATTCTTTTTGATGCAATTATAAATGGGACTGTTTTCTTATTTTTTCGTTCTGATAGTTCATTATTATTGTATAGAAATGCAACAGATTTTCTGTATATTGATTTTGTATCCTGAAAATTTACTGAATTCATTTATTCTAACAGTTTTTTGGTGGAGCCTTTTCTATTTATAATATCATGTCATCTGCAAATAGTGATGGTTTTACTTCTTATTTTCCATTGTGGATGCCTTTTGTTTCTTCTTGTCTAATTGCTCTGGTTAGGACTTCCAGTCCTATGTTGAATAAAAGTGGTGAGAATGGGCATCCTTGTCTTGCTCCTGATTTTCAAGAAAAAGCTTTCAGCTTTTCACTGGTGAGTGTGATGTTAGCTGTGGTCTTGTCCTATATGGCCTTTATTATGTTGAGGTGCATTCCCTCTATACTCACTTTATTGAGAGTTTTTATTGTAAATGGATGTTCAACTTTGTCACATATTTTTTCTGCATCTGTTGAACTGACCGTATGATTTTTATCCTTCATTTTGTTCATATGCTGTATCACATGAATTGATTTGTGGATGTTGAACGTTTGCGTCCCTGGGATAAATTCCACCTGAACATGGTGTCTGATACTGTTAGTGTATTATTGAATTTGGTTTGCTAGTATTTTGTTGAGGATTTTTGCAACTATCTACATCAGGGATATTGGCCTGTAATTTTTCTTTCTCGTGGTATTGTTTTCTGGTTTTGGTATCAGTGTAATCCTGGCCTCATAGACTGAGTTTGGAAGTGTTCTCTTCTCTTCTCATTTTTGGAAGAGTTTGAGAAGGATTGCTATTAATTCTTTTTTTGAATGTTAGAATTTACCAGTGAAATCATCTGGTCCTGGACATTTGCTTTTTAGGAGGTTTTTGATTACTGATTAAATCTCCCTACTGGTAATTAGTCTGTTTAGATTTTCTGCTTCTTAGTGATTCTGTCTTAGAAGCCTGTATATTCCTAGGAATTTATCTGTTTCTTTTAGGTTGTCCATTGACACAGTATTCCAATTTAAAAGTGTTGTGGTAACCAGAGGGAAGATTGCCTGGGGGTTCTTGAACTAACTTCAGATAGGCAATGGCTAACAGTAACTTTCTCTAGCATTTTTTTGTTATTGTTGTTTTATTGAAGTATAGTTGATTTACAATGTTGTGTTAATTACAGCAAAGTGACTCAGTTATACATATATATACATTCTTTTTCATATTCTTTTCCATTATGGTTTATCACAGGATATTGAATATAGTTCCCAGTGCTTTACAGTAGGACCTTGTTGTTTATCCCTTCTATATATACCAGTTTGCATCTGCTAGTCCCAAACTCCCAATCCATACCTCTTCCACCCTCCTCCCCCTTGGCAATCACCAGTCTATTCTCTACATCCGTGATTATGTTTGTGTTTCATAGATAGGTTCCCTTGTTCTCTGGCATTTGTTAATTGCGACGGCCCCTCCCCTTACCCCAGTGCTTGCCTGGCTCCTCTAGATAGGGCCAGGAGAAGGCAACAGGTCTCAAATGGCAGTGTATATCAAAGCCTGGCTCACCAGCAATGCCTGCTTCTGCCCAGGCAGGTAGGAAAGGTTCCAAGGAACCTCTCAGAAGCTCCGTATCTCCTAGCCTGTTATCCCAGGTGGTCACTGGACTGCAGAGGAAGGGGAATGAGTAAGAATATTAGTAACTCTGGGAAAGAAAGAAGAAAAGTCACACTATGAGCCTTGAACTCTCAGGATTTTTATGACACAGAGCAGCAGAAAATGAAGACTTGAAAACACAGTGGCTGTTTATGGTGAAAAGAATCTGGGAACTTAACAAACAATGAAAAATCACACGACCAAGTGAGTGTTGCTCTTCAAAGTAGTTTTCTTGGCAGACTTGATACTTATTCTAAAAATGCTTCTTTGCTCAAAATGTTTGGCCAACTCCAGCTTCAAAATTACTTCCCAAGCTTGTGACACATTCTTTTGAGATCTCCTTAATGATGCCAAGTCTTTGTCTTTTGAGAATGAATTTAAATTTTGTAAAACAGACAAAGGTCATTACGAGTCTCATCGGGCTTCCCTGGTGGCGCAGTGGTTGAGAGTCCGCCTGCCGATGCAGGGGACACGGGTTCGTGCCCCGGTCCGGGAAGATCCCACGTGCCGCGGAGCAGCTGGGCCCGTGAGCCATGGCTGCTGAGGCTGTGCGTCCGGAGCCTGTGCTCCGCAACGGAAGAGGCCACAGCAGTGAGAGGCCCGCGTACCGCAAAGAAAATAAATTAAAAAAAAAATAAGAGTCTCATCCGTTGGGTAAGTTGAATTATACCATCCCATCACTTCCGCTGATCCTCTGCAAAGTGATTGTGAGTTAATGAAGCTAAATTTCTTGCACAGTTTGTAAAATGACCCTAAGAACTATCTTAAAAGAAGAATAGAAGAGTTACTGAAAGGTCTGTTTGGAGCAACCAAAGCATCTTTGGAATAAGTATACAACCTTTCAGAGTTGTTACGTAGAAATGGGTAACACTCACTAGGGTGCACAGGTCTGAGGAAGATTCCTTAAAAAAATACAGTGTGCGTCTATCAGAGCCACAATCAAAAACACATAATGTTTTGCCTTATCTCCATTTCTGAAAACTTAAATAAGGGAAACAAACTCCTTAAACTTCCAGAACCCCCTCCTCTCTTTACCTCCTGCCATGTACACAAGACAGCAAGAGACTGAGAATGAGCATGAGATCATGTGAATATGAGAAAGCAAAACATCGTGAATTTTGCCAGTGGCTTCTGCCGGTTTCCTTTTCCTCCAGTTGGAGCTGTTTCTCCTCTTGGTAATTCACTAATTCACTGTAGAAAGGCTGAGGATTGGGCCTCTTGTCTCTGAGCTCTTTAGCCCAAATGTGTAAATTCTGTCAGTGCACGCATTTAACTCGAAGGTGATTATAAACACAAAATAGAATTTGTAGAACACATACACACAGATCGAGTGTGTAAAAACAATTCACGTTTAGTATTCACAAAGGCCATGTTACTGAGTTTAGAAACCAGATGCCAAGAGAATAGAAGTGTTGAATACTAGAACCCCACTGTTCTGAACTGAGCACAAGTAAATTTATTTGAATCGTTTGATTAGATCTTTTAGATCCTATCCTGCCTGTCACTAGAGCACAGCCAGTCCTGTGAGACCTCGCTCGCTGCTAGATTGCCCACTGACCAGAGGTTGAGTGTGGTACATTGGAATTTGGATCGATCGGAAACCTCCCCATCCGAGTGCCACCTTGCCAAAAGGAAGCAGCAGAAGTGGGTCGACGGTGAGAGGGTGCTCACCGTGCTGAGGCTGAGGCAATGTGGTCTGATGGGAGACTGGAATCTTGGGTTCCCCTTCAGTCTTCCCTCATGTGACTGCCTGCAGTGTCTCACATCCACCATGGGGACAAGACTCAGAGCAGGGGGCTTTGGAAAGAACCTAGATGGCTGGGCATGTGTCCAGCTCCCCGGACAAAGTGTGCTGCCTGAAACCAGTAATGGTGTCCCTCAGTTCCCCTCCCTGCGACCGCAAGTTTGCAGCAGAGCCAGACTCCCTCCCCACTTCTCTCAAGGCTGCTCTGAGCTCATGGGCAGAGGGCCCAGCTGTCACTGAGGAGGGGAAGACCTGAGAAAGAAGGTGGAGCCGAGATCAAGCCCTGGACCCTCAGGGAATTGCATGACCTGCACAGCTCCCCCAGATCCCAAGGATGACCCAGGTGGGCCCTGGAAGTTCCCCCACTCCCATCCCTGCCCGGGACACTCATCTCTCCCAGCCCTTCTGACCTTCGAGGGAACTAAGAGTCTTAACCCTGAGCACAGCTGAGGCAGGATGATGCAAATAGTGCGGCAAAGACCAGGAAGGCACAGGCACTCTCCTCTCCTTGCAAAAGGAACAGGGATGATGATGGTGGTGATGATGATACAGAACGTGGGAGAGCAAATACCGTGTGCCAGCCATTTTACAGACTTTATTGTGGTAATATCCAAAGAAACTTTATAAAGAGGCAATGGGGAAACACAGCTTGGACTAGATGAGTCACCTTCCCCAGAGTCTTTATGCTTTCTGCTTGCTTTTCTTTTGGGGCATGACCCAGATGCCTCCTCCTGTGGAAAAGCTTCCCTGCCCTTCCTCCCTCCCCCATAACAGGGTAAGCATCTTCCCCTGTGCCCTCATAGATTCCTGGGTTTCTTTCTGTCGGACCACTCCTCCCCCCTCCACCCCCCACACTGGAATTGTCTGTTAAACGTACCTGTCTCCCTCTTTTAGGCTGTGAGTCGCAAGAGACTGGCTTGCGTGGGGAAAAATATGGAGGTTCCTTAAAAAACTAAAAATAGAGTTACCGTATGATCTAGCAATCCCAGTCCTGGGCATATATCCAGAGAAAACTTTAATCCATGCACTCCAATGTTCATAACAGCACTATTTACAGTAGCCAAGACATGGAAGCAACCTAACTGTCCATTGACAGAGGAAAGGATAAAGAAGATGTGGTATACAGTTGCAGTGGAAATCACTCAGCCAAAAAAAAAAAAAAAAAATGAAATAATGCCGTTTGCAGCAACATGGATGCAGCTAGAGATTATCATACTAAGTAAGCCAGACAAAGACAAATATCATATGATGTCACTTACATGTGGAATCTAAAAAAGTGAACAAATGAACTTATTTACAAAACAGACTCACAGACATAAAAAACAAACTTATGGTTACCAAAGGGGAAAGGGGAGGGGGAGGGATGAATGAGGAGTTTGGAATTAACAGATACATACTACTATATATAAAGTAGATAATCAGCAATGTCCTATTGTATAGCACAGGGAATTATATTCAATATCTTGTAATATCCTATAATGGAAAAGAATCTGAAAAAAAAAGAGACTAGCTTTATTTATCTCTGTTAAGTTCAACCCAGCCTAACAGAGGATGTACTCAGCAAATGGTTGTCACATACATGGATGGATGGAT
Source organism: Lagenorhynchus albirostris (assembly GCF_949774975.1). Lineage (NCBI taxonomy): Eukaryota > Metazoa > Chordata > Mammalia > Artiodactyla > Delphinidae > Lagenorhynchus > Lagenorhynchus albirostris. The sequence continues at coordinate 113,651,641 of NC_083097.1, forward strand.
AAAAATACACACAATGCTTATAAAACAGATATTGAATACCTTTTATGTGCCAGGCATTGTGTTAGTGCTAAGAGTTCAACAGTCACCAGACAGTCAGGGTTCTTGCCTTAAAGGAACTTCTAGCTGGGTTTATGAGCCCCAACTCCCTTCCTTCTCCCCACCTGGGGAAACCCGCCTCAGAGTCTCTTTCTCGGTGTTTGGGATGTACAGCCAGCCTCCCCTGTGTGTAGAGGACAGAGTAGGGGTCTGGGCCACATTCCCAGTCCCCCCTGGAGAAAGGATCATGTAAAATGGATGGCAGTGGTGGGAAAGAAGCATATGCTTCTGTCTTTTGCTTCGCTATCCAGAGGCTCCTACTGCCTGTGACAGTTGCTCTCAAGGCCACACTGCAGCTATTCACACTTCCAGGTGCCTCCTCTCCTGCTGACCTCCTCGGTCATGATCTAGATGCCAGAACTTTCCATCTCTCCACACTGAGTGCACATCACATAGTATCAAGTAAGACCGACCCCAGCACCGCTCACCTTTGTTCCCTGCCCTTGGGGAGAGGAAATGATAACAGCCTGCTTTTGAGCACGTGCTGTATCTCAGGCAATTACTTTTCCAAGCCCTCAACCCAACTGCAAGATAAGCATCGCAGATAAGCGAACGGAAGTTCTCAGAAGTTGTGCAGACTTAAGACCACACAGGACTTGAACTCAGGTCTTGGTAGATCCATAGCAGGTGTTCATCCCACTACATCAGACTTTATGGAACAAAATGAAGGGCTCCAGTTTGGAAAAACAGTTGGGGCCATTTGCTGAAATGAAAGACCGAGATTCTTACCGACGGCTGTGGTATTTCTCTGTGGAACTGCAGCCTTTCCTCTTACAACCTAAAGAAGAAACTAATATTTGCCCATGGAACAGAACTGCCAGGAAGGAGGCCAGGAGGGCTTACCGGGGTACTGTTAAATCGCTGGTGAGCCAGAGAGCTACGGCAAATGCTTCACTCATGAACAACTTTATAATCCAGCTGGGGGGCGCGGCACGCTGCCTGCCATGCAGATGAGATTCCAGGAAGATGGGCTGAGGTCAGGGAACATTGGGACTTATTTCCAGAGGATATTGTAAGCTGACTTCTGGGGTGCTGTTGAGACCCCAGTGTGTGATGGCGGGTTTCAATCGTGGTAGCTAACGCGTGGCAGGCACTACCTCTGCGCCAGGCTGTGGGCTGGGCTAAGTTTTCAGCTATGATACTGGCAGTGCCCAGGGGTTGGTGAAGTGGCAGTCACACGAATAAAGGTCGCGCAGCGTGAGAAGTGCTAAAGCGGGGGTAGCTCCTTTTTGCGCCTCTGCAAGTGTGAATAACAGCTCCTCGCTGCCCTCCGGAGCTTACGGCTGCTGTGACCTGCATAAGACAAGGGCACAAATACCTGACAGCACGTAGCACTCCTCCATTCACTGAGCACCTGTAGACCAGTGAGAAGACAAGGCTAGTTAGACACAGCCCTTAATCGCAAGTTGCCTGTCTTTTCATCATCATTCCACACATTTTATAAAAGAGAAAAAATACTTCCAGAAGGTTTGTTAATTTGCCTGGGGTCATGGAGCTGGCGTGTGGCAGATGTAGGACTAGAACACTAGACTGTGTGACCACAAAGCGTAGATCTATCTTTGCATGACACGACAGGTGCTGAAATGGCTCTGAAATGGCCCTCTAAGTGAATTTCACATTACCTGCCTCCATCTGTAGGCATTCTCAGGAGTGTGAAGAGATGTGCTGATACGAAGCCAGGGGCTTGTTCATGAGCCCAATCAGGCCAGTTAGCTCAGAGGCCTAGAAGGAGCCAAGCTGTCGCAGAAGCTCTTCCTGGGAGCCAGTTCCTATCACAGAGGCGGGGACTGTAGGCCTCGCCTGAGCAGCCCACAGCAATTAGATACTCTCCATGCAAGACACAGAGAAGCACCACCCCGATCCCTTCAGGGAAGGACTTGCTGTCCAGCTGGGGGAGTGCAGGCAACAGGTACCCCACACTGTCAGCCCCAGCTGCAGGGGGCCATTGCACCTGGGCCCACACCCTTCTGGGGCAGCCGTGTTCCGTGGTACAAGGCCGAGCTATTTCAGCTCAACATGGGATGGGTGGTGCTGGCTCCCAGGCTCCCCATCGGGTTGGCCAAGGCTTTGTGGAGCCTCCGTCACAATTCTAGTCTTTCCTCTGCCCAGCGCTGCTTTCTCCCGTTCCTTTCGTAAACATCTGGTACTCCACCATCTATCTCAGCATCTGCTCTGGGAGACTCCAGTCTGCAACAGTATTGAAGCCTGTAGGGGTATGTGTGTAAGGGGTGGGTGGGGGAGAGGGATACAGAGATACAGCACAGCCCTTGCTCGGAAGATGCTCATCATTGGGCACGAGGGGAGAAATATGGGTAGCTCAGCTGAAACTCCCATCTGCAGATGAGCTCAGAGTAGAGTCCTCCTGCCTCTGCCCAAGAGCCAGCACAGTGAGGCCATCCTTGGTCCCAGGCTGCAGAGGGATAGTCACAGAGGGCTGGGGCCACATGAGGGTCCTTCTGTCCCCAGACACCAGCTTCGTCCCGGCTGATCCACCAATTATTTCTCACAGCCTTCCCTTTGTATCCATGGACACCATTATGGTCCAATCCGCCAGCCTCTTTTCTGGGCTATTCTGCCATCTCCACCTCTAGCCCCCTGCTTTTGGTCATTCTCCACAGCCACAATAAACCCAAAATACAAGGCAGAACATTCCTTCACTGCTTAACGCTTTCCAATGGCTTTTTACTGCTTTTAGAATAAAATCTATACCGCTTAAATGGTCTGTGATATTCTCCGTGGTCTGGCCCTGCCTATGTTTCTGACCTCAACTAATATTTTTTTGAGGGTCTGCCACATGCCAAGCACTGTGCTAGGTGCTGGAGATAACAGCAGCGAACAAAGCAAAGTTCCATCATAGTGGGGAGTGACAGGCAACAAACAAACAAATGTGTCAGATAGTGCCAAGGGTCATGGAGGGAAAAAAACAAAGTGCCTGGGGTGAGTGAGGGGGGCAGCAGGAGGGGAAGGAGACAGAGTGTCCATAATAAATTGACATTTTAGCAGAGACATAAAGGGCTTTAAGAGAGGGAGCCATGTGGATATCCGGTATGTGTGGGTGGGGCAGGGCGGGGTGGGGCATGCACCAGCAGAGGAAGGAGCAAGTGCAAAGGCCCTGAGGTGGGTGCGTGCTCGGTGTGTTTCAGGGAAGCAAGGTGGCTACTGGAGCAGAGCGAGTGAGGAGGAATGGTAGCAGAAGAGTTCAGGAGCATGTGGGGTCTCATGGGTGACCACACGAGCTTTAAATTACACGCTGCATGAGATGGGAGCTGTGAGAGGGTTTGAGCAGAGCAATGCC